>NC_134234.1:289521646-290166396 GCF_965152275.1 Natator depressus | reverse complement strand
GTTGCACCCATCAATTCCTTTTCTGGCCACAGCATTCTGTGTACACACATATTATATGCATAGCCCAAAGGCATGATTTGTCCCCACGTCTGGTCCATCTCTAAATAAGGACAGTTTGGCTTAAAATAAATAACTAGGCTCTTTGTGTCATGAATGCTCAGTTTTAAACAACAGCTTTTTATTGACAATTTAGCCGACTCACCTCCTTCATTCTCACCAGCTATCAAAATGAAAATAAGAGCTAGCTGGAGTTTCTCTCTTCTTTGGCAGCGATGCCAAGGGTGCATGAGTCAGGCCCCAGTATCCTCATTGATTAACCCTGTCACTTACAGGACTGTCAAAGGACTTAATGTAATATACTATAATTTCCTCGTGGCCTTCAGTAAATGGAAGTCACCTTTTTCAAGGGACATGCTGACAGCTAGAAGTGCTGCTGAACATTGTATGATTACTGCATATTGTGTTATCTCATGACACTGCTGGAAAACTAAGGTAGTTCACTACAGGGACTGATATACACTTTAGGAACTAGCTTTGTGATGCTGTTTGCCATCCTAGAGGGCAGGGCCACAGTGTGATTGCAGGGGTGAAACACCTAAGTAATCCATAGAGTACATAGTAGAGGAGAGGTGCATTGGGAGCCTGAAATGCTTCACCAACACTGGATCCTACTCTATACCCCTCTCATTGACTGCAAGAATGCTGCTGTGGCAGGCAACTTCTTGAGAGCCATTCAAATCCCTCTCTGCTTCGATGACAGTCCCTGGTTTGGGGAACAGTTCACACACATATGGGGTTCCAGGCGCATGCAGCCATCCGCCAGACCAAGCTTTGTGCCTCTGCTCTCACAAATCTCAGCTCCAAGAACACATTTCTTTCAGCATCACAGAGCCACCAACAGGTGACCCTCAGCATGAGTGTAGCCCTGTGGTAAATGAGGACTGGGAAGCTGAAGGATCCAGGATAGAGCCAGCAACATGAATAAAACAAGAAAATAAAGGACAGAAACTAATTACACAGAAAAAAAAATTAATAAGAGAGAGAAATTAGAAGAGGAGAGATTAGACAGAAGAGTTAGAGATATGGTGAATGTGTCAGGCATGGCATTAAGGTACATAAGGGGGCAGATTGTTTGAAAGATAGGGAACAACCACATCTGGGGGCTTCAACAAAAAGACTCCACAGTGCTCCACAATAAAAGGAAAGATGGAAAAACATTCATACAGAAGTCTCCCCACCCACAACCCTAAAGTATGCCAGGGCAGTTCAGATACTTATGAACAGGTGTATTCTGACTGGGTTATGCAGCTGCAACTCTTGTAAAACTGAGTCATTTGCTTAGCAAGCTAACCTATTTAGGTAGGAAGGCTAGCCAGGTGCGCAAGTGTACTATATGTAGGAGCCGGGAAGAGCTCACTTTCAGCTTTTCACAGCTGCTCCTGCCTCTCTCTCTCTTTCCCAGGGGATGAGGAGACTTGTCTTGCTTACTTATATATAGTGTTCCTTAATATATGTGAAATACATTAGATCAAATGTTTGAAAAATGTTCTATTAAAACTGTTGTTGGATTCATTTTTTTTCCAAACTCAACTTCTGTGACTTTCCTAACTACTTACCAGCATAACTGGACATGACAAATTACATTTAAAAACGGAAGGTGGGACTATAGGTATTTTAGGAAACTGGAAAGAACTCTGAAAAGTCAAATCTGCCTTCAGCTTTGTAAAACTCTCTTCAAACTCAACCTTCTAATTCCTTCTGTGGAAAATATACAAACTCCAGAACATTTGCTCTATTGTCTTTTCAAAGAGAAGTAAGTAGTTCAGAAGAAAACTGATGATCCATACTTCTGCTTTGATACTTTACATTATTATTTATTCTTTATTCAGCAGTATTCTTCATTCAGCAGTAATGTTTAGAGGTCTCAGCCCCCGAGCAGAGGCTGGGAAGGAGGGCTGTCTCTCCCTGGCAGCTGCAGCCCTGGAGCTGGGGAAAGTCGTCTCTTTCTCTGGCCGCTGCAGCCCTGCACATCCCACTTTTCCCCCACCCCCTCTTCTCGCCCCACTGCCCCCTCCCACCTATCCCTTATTCCCCCCAAGGCAACCACCTAAGCCTTATATGTGCGTCTTCTCCAGAGCCAGGCACCTCATTAGTGGAGCCACGCCTGCGCAGCTCCACTAATTCGGTGGGTGGTCCTCCATTCTCTCGTGTGAGGCTACCCAGGCACGCATCTTAAAGGGAACTATCCGCCGTCCATCTGAATGGAGCTTGTGGACCACTGGTGGTCCACGGACCACAGTTTGAGAACCTCTGCACTACGGAAAAGGAATTGTACTAGGCCTGAAGCCTTTTCTGTCAACTACTCAGAAGGCCATGATGTCGGGAGGCCTAACCCTAATGCAGCTGTGGAGTGGGATCTTACTATCTTTAACCTGGTTATGACCAGCCACAACCTGGCTCTATCTGTATGATAACTGCCTTGTGTTTAGAACTCCAGGAAAGAGCAGCACTAACTCTCTCCCTATATACAGGCCTCTCTTCTGTGAGATCTCTAACTTCAGTTTGGCATATGGCAAGAGACTAAATATAGCTATTATGTACCCAAACCATTGCTGTCATTATACAAAGGAATCAGTACTGAAAGATATTAACCACTGAGATTTCTTTCTAGCTCAATCACTAATTTCTTAAGTGATAATCTGACACAATGTAATATAAATAGCTAGGATGTGATAAACAAGACCTCCCGCTTCACCTTGTACTTTCTCACTATGGTGTCTTCTGGATATCTTACAGCAGTTATGGGTTTAGTTTTCAAAATAATGTTAAACAAAAGAATCTCTCTTTTTGCAATAAAACTGACAACTCAAGAGTACTCAATTATTAAACCTACGTTTTAAAATGCAAGAAATCCCCATCACTTCTGTAATTAATAGATATTCCTCTGACATTGCAGCATACTTTTGCCCGAGAGGTTGTCATTATACAGAACTACTGTAGCTTTCACTGCATAATTCAATAGGAATAGATGCAGGCAAGTTATTGACACCAATAATCTTGTGCTGTTTGTAATTAGACAACATAACTGTTGACCCTGTTGATAAATATATGGTGCAATGTGTAATATGTAAGGCTACGATTATGTCACGGAGGTTGCAGAAGTCACGGATTCCATGACTTCCAGCGACCTCCGTGACATTGGGGGCCCCTGCAGCTGACCAGCTGCTGTCAGCAGCAGGGGACCCTGCAGCAGCCCAGTAGCTGTGGGTAGCAGGACCCCCCACAACTGACCAGCCGCCACTGCCACAAGTGACCACTGAGCTGCCCAGTTGCTGACGCAAGCAGCCAAGGCCCCCTGCAGCTTCCAGCCAACAGCGACAGCGGGACCCTGGAGCTGCCCAACAACCGCGGGCAGAGGAGCTTCCCCACAGCTCCGCAGCCACTGGCAGAGGCACACCCTGCAGCTTCTCAGCCACGACGAGCAGCCAGCCCTCCACCCCCGCAGCTCCCAGTCACTGGCAGAGGAACCCCAGAGTTGCTCAGCGGCCGCAGGTGGCAGCGGCGGGGGGAGAGGGGGCACAACTCCCAGCTGGTGGCAGCAAAGGGACCCTGGAGCTGATCAGTGGCTGGGGACCCCCACAGCTCCCCAGCCTCTGCTGCTGGCAGAGCCCCCACCTCACAGCTGCCAGCCCCGGCCCCTCCCCCCCCCCAGCTCTAGGCCCACAAGGCAGCAGGGGGACCCCTCCCAGCCACTGGGCAATGGGGTCCCTGCAGCTCCCCAGGGCTGCAGGGGGTGGTAGGGTGCTGGACCCTCCTCTCTCCTCATTTTGTTAGATATTTTTAGTAAAAGTCAGGGACAGGTCACAGCTTCCATGATTTTTTGTTTATTGCCCATGACCTGTCCCTGACTTTTACTAAAAACATCCATGCCAAATCATAGCCTTAATAATATGGATCATCCTTGCATTTTCTGAGCCTCGGAAAACCAGCAAAACACACCACTGGTGAGATAAAGACATAGCTAGTATTTGAAAGTGAACCCTGTGATCCTTATATATTTAATCAACATATACTACTTATTAGCAATGGCAGGAGTGACTTTAGCGGGGGGGGGGGTTCATGGGCTTTACTGAACCCATGGAAATCATGACATTAGGGGGTGAAATCACCTCTGGGTGATGGTCTAGTGGAGGAAGAAGCTATGTTTGCTCCTTTGTACAACAAATCATGTGTGGCTTCATAGCCTGGGCCCTGCGTCATGGCAGTGCTGCTCCCGGCCATGTTGCTGTGTGATTATGTCAGAGTTATATGTTTAGCCACTATGGAAGCGAAAAGAGTAACATTTGCCAGAGGGAAAGGAAGGGGAGAGGGCAATGCCCCAGTGTGTCCCAGTCTCCAGGCAGTAGGGCTGGGGCACTGGGCTTGTGGCAGGGCTTCTTCCTGCTCTCAGCAGCTGGGTCTGAGTGCTGAGCAGACCTGTTTCCCCCACTGTACCCTGGGCTGGGTCTCTCTCAGTGCTGTGAGTAACCAGGACTGGCCCAAGGGCAGCTGAGTGGAGCAGACCAGGGCCTGTGCTGAAGCCTGACTCACACTCTTCTCACTGGACCAACCCCTGCCAGGGCTCTCATTGTGTCATGCTCTCTTTGTTTTCATTGTGTGTTGTTTCATACCATGCTTACACTACGGTTTAGTATAGTGCACCCACTGAATTGGGTCACGGGGCAATGACAACACTCCAATTCTGCAATATTAATTATTGAGTTTTGGGATGAAATTCACCCCGGTTGCTCACAAGTTGCACTCTGCTGGGGTGAATTTCATGCTTACTATATTCTGTGGAACTGATCCTATATTCCATTCCTTACACAGAAAAAAAAATCACTGTTGACTTAAAGGGGAGTTCTGCTTGTAAGACTATGGCAGCAGATCCTACATGTTGAAGTGTCACACTCACACTAGCTTAATTATTTCTATTTAGTACAACAGTTGCATCTACTGTATTGATCTGTGTTATCCATACACCCACAGTATATTTTTGTCTCTAGAGAGAGATTGATTTGCAGTAGATTTCTCTTCTGTCACAAATATGTGTACTGTGTACTACACATTTAAGCATGATATGGTCTCTAGTCCATTTAACCTTTACACCATAGCCTGCATTAGATTCTAATGCAACTTGATCCTCCCACTTCTGCAACAACAGTATCTAAGTAAAGGGTAACTTTTGGTTAAGTGCACATTTCCCACCTTTTTTCTTTAAGACTATTAGATATGCTGTCTCATTAGGTCTGTCACTCAAAATGAATTATTAACCATTTTCATTATTGTCAGACTGCTGATGCAGTGATGTACAAGGAGTTTATTACACGCATTGTCTTTACTGTTATTTTTGAGTTCGGCATCAGTTAGAAATCTTGTTTTCTCATTTGATTCTTAGAGCCGGATCTTGGTATGTAGCAGTTGTGGATTTTTTTTTCCTTATGAACGCTTACTTTCTGCACCCTTTATTCAGAGGGTGCGTCAAAGGGAATTTAGATAATATCTGAGAAATGCTTTAAGATTAACTGTCACAAGCACATTATTTTATTCAGCAACCAGACCTCCAATCACAGCCCTGAAACACAACTCAGTCTTGAAACACAACTCTCTCTTTTCATCTCAAGCCACCTAGCTGGCTAGGACAGCTATAGCTATCTTAGATTTGGTCATTCACCTTTACGGGGAGGTTTTTCCATTTACAGCATGTCTATATTTAGCCATTGATAGATGTCAGCTAGTTAACACATTTATGCAAAATTAAGGAAGATATTTAGGGGAAGATTGTAGGTAAATCCTCAGTTTGCAGTGAACATTTATTAGAAATGTTGTTTCGGATAAGCTTCTCTCTTTGGCACGAGTAGAGTTAACATTTTAGCATCAAGGCAGTGAGCTGATTGTAGGCTGAAGGGAGAATAAGGGAACTCTTTTAGCCTACACCTGCAACCATAATTCTCCATTCTTGACCATTTTCCTTTCAGTTTAATTACTGCTGAATAGCAAAGTCCACCCAAGAGTGATATAAAATTTTTCAGATTTCATAGACACTGTAACAAGAATAATATTTGTTGTCAATAAGATAGACTGTACCTAACAGTGTCTGTATCCATTACCTCTTTCTCAGGATTCCAATGTACACTGCAATACTAAAAAATACTAAAAATAAAAAGTATGGAAAATAAGACAACACAAGAGATTTGCTCTTGGTTTCATCTGTTTTTCCCCCCATTCTAGATAAATTATGAACTTATTAAATGCATGTCACAGGTTAATTAATGAAGCTCAACAAGAGACAGAGCCAAATTAGTTCTCTTTTTAATGGGATTTGGAAGCACTATTGTTATGAATATTAAGGTTGTAGTGAATGTACTGAAATGTAAATATATTTGATCATTTGACATTCTTGCTTTACACCACAGTGCCACTGAATTTGAATTTACCCTTCTCATCTACATTGCCTCAGAAGTACAAAACTTAAAATGTCAGAAAGAGTTGCACAACATATGCATGACACATGATCCATAACATAAGACATAAGTGCAGGATACACGCAGCCAGAACATGTATGGTGCTTCATACATTTCACAATACAATCTCAGATAACCCAAATTCCACAGCATGACAGTAATTGTCAGTGTGGCACAACTTCATTTCTGCAGTCATGCAACTCAGATTCCATGACGAGTGTAAAACACAAGCGTGCCAGTGTATGAGTGATGAGTTTGTGGTGCACACTTGCACAGTCCACTTCCATGATGTACAAAGAAATTACAGAGACTCAGGATGTTGTAGTTGGGGTGAATGCAAGACTATTTCCTGTTTACAGACTCTTACCTCTTGCTATGATGCTCCCTAGTGGCTCTAAACATTCCCAGCTAACAGCAAAGCGTATATGCAAAATAATTTGTCAAATCCATGTGAGTGTATAATTGGCTTAGGATATGTGATCATGTCACAGCTGGGAGCCCCAGGGTGATTTAAAGGACCTGGGGCTCCAGCTGCTGCTACCGCAGCGGAGCTCCAGGTCCTTTAAATCACTGATGGAGCCCCGCTGCCGGAGCCCCAGGGTAGCAGCGGCAGGGCTCCAGCTGTGATTTAGAGGGCCCGGGGCTCCAGCCACTGCAGGGAGCCCTGGGCCCTTTAAATCACCAGCCTGGGGAAGCCGGTCCAGTCTGGCACGGCGTACTGGCTCTTGCCGGTACACCATACCGGACTGGACCAGCTTACTCTCACTTCTGGATAAAGGAACTTTCCTATGTAGCCCACAGAGCTAACTTAGCATTCTATTTAGCGGTAACACAAGGAACCGACAGGCCTACATCCTGTAAGGCATTAGCCTAAGCAGTTAACATAAGGCTCTGAGGCTTATGAACTTTAGCATACATAACTACCCAACAATGCCCCTGAGTTTTGGGGAACTGGGAACATTGTGCTTAGTCAGGTAGTTTGTACAAAGTGATACCAGGTAAGCCGCAGGAACACTGAACTGATACAAGGCTTGGATATTTTAGGATATAGAGATGTTGGGAGATTCTTGCCTTGGCAATGAATTGACTTATGTGACAATAGGTTAAGATCATTAACATACTAATGTATAGGATAAGGACTCCCCAACATTATTAGGGTGAGGAAGTTAGATATGGATAAAGGAGGCTGGATATTGGTATGAATATTCATGACAGCCCCTAGGCCCTATCATTCATAGATTCATAGATATTAAGGGCAGAAGGGACCATTATGATCATCTAGTCCGACCTCCTGCACAACGCAGGCCACAGAATTTCACCCACCCACTCCTGCGAAAAACCTCTCACCTATGTCTGAGCTATTGAAGTCCTCAAATCGTGGTTTAAAGACTTCAAGGAGCAGAGAATCCTCCAGCAAGTGGCCCGTGCCCCATGCTACAGAGGAAGGCGAAAAACCTCCAGGGCCTATTCCAATCTGCTCTGGAGGAAAATTCCTTCCCGACCCCAAATATGGCGATCAGCTAAACCCTGAGCATATGGGCAAGATTCACCAGCCAGATACCCAGGAAAGAATTTTCTGTAGTAACTCAGATCCCACCCCATCTAACATCCCATCACAGGCCATTGGGCCTATTTACCATGAATAGTTAAAGATCAATTAATTGCCAAAATCATATTATCCCATCATACCATCTCCTCCATAAACTTATCAAGTCTAATCTTAAAGCCAGATAGGTCTTTTGCCTCCACTGCTTCCCTTGGAAGGCTATTCCAAAACTTCACTCCTCTGATGGTTAGAAACCGTCATCTAATTTCAAGTCTAAACTTCCCAATGACCAGTTTATATCCATTTGTTCTTGTGTCCACATTGATACTTAGCTTAAATAATTCCTCTCCCTTTCCGGCATTTATCCCTCCGATATATTTAGAGAGAGCAATCCTATCTCCTCTCAGCCTTCTTTTAGTTAGGCTAAACAAGCGAAGCTCCTTGAGTCTCCTTTCATAAGACAGGTTTTCCATTCCTCGGATTATCCTAGTAGCCCTTCTCTGTACCTGTTCCAGTTTGAATTCATCCTTCTTAAACATGGGAGACCAGAACTGCACACAGTATTCCAGGTGAGGTCTCACCAGTGCCTTGTATAACAGTACTAAAACCTCCTTATCTCTTCTGGAAATACCTCGCCTGATGCATCCCAAGACCGCATTAGCTTTTCTCACGGCCATATCACATTGGCGGCTCATAGTCATCCTATGATCAACCAATATTCCAAGGTCCTTCTCCTCCTCCATTACTTCTAATTGATGCGTCCCCAGCTTATAACTAAAATTCTTGTTATTAATCCCTAAATGCATAACCTTACACTTCTCACTACTAAATTTTATCCAATTACTATTACTCCAGTTACAAGGTCATCCAAATCTTCCTGTATGATATCCCGGTCTCTCTCTAAACTGGCAATACCTCCCAACTTTGTATCATCCGCATACTTTATTAGCACACTCCCACTTTTTGTGCTGAGGTCAGTAATAAAAAGATTAAATAAGATTGGTCTCAAAACTGATCCCTGAGGAACTCCACTGGTAACCTCCCTCCAGCCTAACAGTTCACCTTTCAGTAGGACCCACTGTAGTCTCCCTGTTAACCAATTCCAGACCACCATATAAAAGAGATCTGGACTGTCAGACTTGTTTGGCATGCCTGGGATGGACCTTTGTCTTTCACCGCCTGTTCTCCAAGAAAGGATGTGAGTATATGTGAGGAATGTTACAAAATATTACCTTATTGTATTACTGCTATATTTTTATGTGGTGTGGAGCATTTGTGTCTTTATTAATTGTGCTAATAAAATTGCTTAAAGTTTTGTTTTGGGAATGTCTTCATTGTCCACATCGAGGTTCCCAACCAGATATTGAAACTTGGTCACCTTGATTCTGTTGTGCCTGATTCTGGGACTAAAAACTCTACATTACCCAGCTCTTTAATTAAAAATTAATTGGAAATCAACAGCTGCTAAAAAATTGGGCAACACCTTTAGCTCCAGTGGTACAGGCCTATGTTCTTGGTGCTCAGGGGTCTCTGTTCAATCCCCCAGTCTGTGTGTTTAGTGATGGGTCATTCCATGTATATTCAAAATTCCAGGAGACATCATTAGAAGCAAAATGTCCCACATATCAATACATAACTCATTTATAGTATGTATAACTAGTGTTCAGAAGATGCATGCAGAAAACCGAACACACACACTGAATCAGCATTTCACAAACATTTTTCAGTAACATCAACATTTGGCATGATTCAGCAATATTATTTTCCCAAAACATTATGGTTAAGATTTTCAGCTCAGCTCTGAGGGTCTTAACTACACACATCCTCCATCAGTTTTAATGGAAGATTATGTTTGAACAAATCCGCTATATTGCTGGAAAAAAATCTCAATCTATGTGACAATTGCTTGCACACAAACATTCTATACTTTTTAGTCCTTTTTTACTGTTGCCATTAGTGCTAGTTGAATAATGGACAACAAATTCTGTGAAACATTTTCCCACAAATTCTTTTCCAGTTACCATTGAGCCTTTTGAAGTTTCCCCAAGCTTCTCTAGTTACAAGCACACACTTATCCATATGTTATTTTAACAAAATGTATCGATCAGCCTGATGGTATGGTTGGGAAAATTAACAACCTGAGAAGTCAATGGATGGATACACATTTACACCCCAAACCTGCCATTGACTCCATGAAATCAGATGTCTGTGCCCAGGCAGAGCCTGCATGGAACTCATTGCAGAAATGAAGCTATTAACTCTCCCAAACCAGCATAATCCCCTCCAAAGTGAAATTAAAATAATCAAGAATTTAAAATAGAGGAACATTTAATTTTTATTTCATTAAATAACTTGTAAAAGGTTTGTCAGCATACAATCAAAGGTAATATTAAATTGTCCCAGTATACCAAATGATCAGCTCCAATTGTTACACTGAATTCCAACTTTTGCTTTCTCACACTTGCTCTCTGGATTAATTTAATCCAAGTGACCTGTCTCTCTCTGATTTCCCACATAATCCAGATAACAAAGAAAAAGTAGGGGATAGCTTTTTGAGATATTTAACTAGGTAAGAGCTGCAAACTGTGTTTTGCAGTTTTTTAAAATGTCCTATTTCAATTCCCTGTTGTTTTGCAAAAGTAAGACCTATTTATTCTGTAATTTGCTAGATAACATCTAACATGGCACATTCTTGCTAGCAAGTAATGTATCAGATAGGCTATCGGAACAAAATAGCGGAAGTAGGGTTTAAATAACTTCTATATCTAAAGAATGGAATGATTTTTTCTAGTGCAGCATATCAATAATTTGTACTCTCAGAATTCTATGCATTTGCACATAGCAGTGATGATGGCAAATCTGCCAATGGGAGCTTTATAAAACAGCTTTCAGCTCTTCCCAGGGGTAACCATGTCACCATGGAAACTGATTTGAAAAAAATCTGCCATTTGACACAAAGGAATAAATCTGTGACCCAACCTAGGGCTCCCTCTCTTGAATCAAGATCCTCAGAAACATCATCATCAGATTGCTGAGCTACTGTGCTGGCTCTGTGTGCACACTTTTTTTCTCTGTTGAAATCATGTGTTGGCATTCATGTGAGCATGACTCAACAGCACTAGCCGTCACAGTAAGCCCTAAGTGGCCTTTGTAATCAACTTGAGGATTTGTATCTGTACCAAACACTGAGCATATTTCTTTGTTTTCTTTTCAGGAATCCTAGAGGGATTAATTTCCAAAAAACAAAGAAGGGATTTACTACTCTGTTTGTGAGACGAAAGATCAGCTTCTTCTGAATGTGGTTGCCTTGGTAAATGCATTTCAAACACACTTTTTCTTGTTCAATCTATCTTGCTTCTTCATTTGGTACAAAACTTATAATTTAGTCTCACTCAAATCCCGCCAAGCTAGCTTTCAGAGGCCCTTTATGTCCTGAGGAGGGTGGCCTTTTTAAAGCACAAGTTACCTGGAACACACAGAATTAAAATGAAGATACTGCTGGCAGCCCAAGATGTGCTCTGTGGTTGAAGAGGAGAAGAAAAATCTTACTTTCCAACTGTAGTATGCCACTCCTGACGTTAATGTGCATTGCGTTCACTAATAAATGGACCAAATAAATAATAAATAAAACATCCTACCTGCTAGTGCTATATTCTGTGTTGTTGTAGTGCAATCAAATATGGGGGGGGGTTACAGTCACTGTTGGACTGATCGGCTGAGTTGATAGAGGATTGAGAGCATGTGCTGTATATCACATTCCTTGTTTCTCTAGGCAAGATTGCATCTCAACACCCGCATTCAGTATGGATCTGGATCATAACGACTCAATTACAGAGTCACCTTAAAAACATTAACACTGTCCTGATCACCTCAACGAGGTTGAAATATTTCAGACTGTTGACAAAAAAGTCCAATTTCATTACATTGCAATTGTGGCAGTGCAGTATCTGTCCTGGGTGTGTATTATCATTTGTACAGTCCCTAAAAATCATTACACTCTATTAGTCCAGTTAACAGTCCAGGGTTAGCAGTTTTTATATTAGTGGGATTTGCAAAGACAGCTGATATTCCTGCATCCAATTATTTATTCTGAATAGTTTATTGGGATCCCATTCTGCCATGAATCATCTCATTTTCACAATTGTATTAGAGATACAGTAGTTAACCTAATGTAGCAGAGAAGTTCAATTTGAGCCGAGCTAATGAACTTCCAGACCAATTAATAGAACAGAGAAGATATTTTGTTTTCTCACAAATCATAAACTAAAATTTATGATTTTACTGATGTATTGTTTACTCCAGGACACATTTAGCAATGCTGACATGTTCCTCTCAGTTTGAGTGTACGCTTCCTAACCAGGGTTAGCAGCTTTACACACTACAAACAAAACCTGACCTACCGGGAACTGAATGCTGTCATGAAAGATCACTCTGGCATTCATATATCATAGCCTGCCAGGGCCGCCTGAACCCCACTTACTCAGAAATGACCCCCAGTACTTTTCATGAAAAACCCCTGGTTTTAGCAGTTGGTTATTGTATGTCCATAGAATATGGATGTTTGAGGGCATAAAAATGAATCCCCATAAGGAATAGAGAATAAAGGAGATTGAGGAATTTTAAAGCCTTATTGTAGTTAGAATCCAAAAGAGAACAGGAGAGGACATATTCATGTCCTTTATTTCCTCTCCACTGAACCTTCCACCCTCCCTCAAACAAAATCTGCTTCCTTTTTACCATATGACTTTATACCTCTAAAAAAAAACAAACAAACCCAAACAGGTACATGTGATCCCTTCCTTTTCTTGTTCCACGTAGGTAAACTTGTATTAGTTTTTGCCTTGTGTTTAGTTTTCATGTATGTAATTGTCTAACATTCTTGCATTATCAACCAACAAATGCCCTTTAATTGACATGAGTGAAATTCTCAAAAGTGCTTCTGAAAATTTGTGACTAAAATTTTCCTTCCCTGAGCACGCTCCAGGAAATTGGACAACAGCTCAAAGGCCTCTACATTAAACTGAGAAATCTGAACTGTTACATTATTTCCAGAAAATAAGTCTGGAAATCTTTTGAAACCAACTATTTTCTACTCACTCTTCATAGCTGAAGAGAAAATTCTCATTTAAGATTCTGGATTTCTTTTTGTCTATTGCGCCAAACAATTGTCCACCTTTTTCTGCCATGGCTTATTATACCTCTGTTTCTTAAATGTTATTGATACTCCATAAGAACTGTTACCAAATCTTGCCTGACATGCAGGGTCTCCCTTGACATTTTAATATCAGTACTCTGTTGAGAATGGAAGTGTAGTGAATTACACCATGAGTTGAAACAGCCACTGGTGTTGTCCAGCATCCAACTGGGTTCAAATTTGCAACAGTGTCCATTCAACTGGATGTCAAATTGAGTACCCATACATTGAGGCACCCAAAAATGAGTGGACCTTTTTCAAAATTTGGATCTTAACTTTTAAGAAGGGAACACTAGCAGAGTGACATCAATGGCAAACTTTCAGCCTTGAAAATGTAAAACCACCTCCAAATATTAGTCAGATTTTAAAGGCATTTAGGTGCCTAAAGATGCAGATAAGCCCTAAATCCCTCTAAAAATCTGCCCCTAAAAGCTTAAATCAGTGACCCAGTAGATTTTTGGATGCAAAGGCCAACTTCATAGGAACCATTCAATCAGTCCTTCTTTGATCCATTTTAGTTGGGCCATAATGTGGAATGAACTTGGGTTTCAGTAGTGGACCTTTACCCCACCTTTTTATTGCTCTAATCTGCAGCTTTCCTTTGGATCTTGAATATGTTATGACCAGTAGGGCTTTGAAAATTTAGCTGAGAAGAAAACTAAATTAATAAAAATTATCCTACTGGAATTACTCTATCAACAACTTCAGACAAAACTTATTTTCCCGTTTGCAGAGCTGAAAATGATACATTGATGAGGAAAAAGCTTTCCGCGTTGGAAAGTAGAGGACAGAACAAGAATTGTTGAAACTGATTTTAAACAAAATCCATACATCCAAAAGTGTGGGTTTAGTTTGTTTAATATTACAAAATAACCAAACAAGATATGCCTGAAAAATAGCAATTGATGCCTGCTCACCCTTCAAACCCATATAAGTAACCCATGTTTGACATTATTCCTAAAAATTATGTGCCAGGTATTGCTCTCATTTAAACTTGGGTAAATCTGAACTAACATTATTATAGGGGCCTGATCTAATTGCCATTAACATCAGTGGGTGTCTTTTCATTGACTTCAACGGGTGTTGATTCAGGACTTAAATGAAAAATTACTGTTTTGGGTAGGAGAGAAAAAGATCAAGACTAGATAGAGACTTTAAAAAACAACATACCATGGTCCATTGAGAATTATAATTGCTATCTTATACATTATCTCCAATTTTTTCCCTCTAGAATGAATTCTTAGGGGAAGTCACAAATTTAAGGGACAAATTTAAGTGATGCCATGTTTCAATCAAATTACTGAAAGACAATTAAAAACATTCCCAAACATGATACCTGTTTTTTCTTTGTTTTTAACAATTTTCTGTAACCTTCTGTACTGTTCCTGATGTGGAAGGTTCTACACCAACTTATTGGGGCTAATAATACCATAATACCAACTGTTAGTCTATAATGCTGGCACAATGCATTTGTAGAAACCACATAATTAATCAACCCTTCAAAGAAGCCACCTGGCGCTCTTCCAGGAAAAGGAAAAGTTTCCTTAAAACAAACCTTTTTTTCCACAATTTATGTATACTCAGATTAACAGCCTCTTTGGGAAATGAAGCGCAAAAGAATATTAGCAGAATGCCCTGGTTCTTTCTATTGCCAACTGTGTGCAACATGTTTGTTTCCCCATATGCTGTGATTGCATCAGCAGAGTGGGCTTTCCAATCCCCAAGATTATTTGCTTTAAAGTGTCCAAATTTTTCATTTATGTATTATTTATGAGACACTTTATACTATTCTCAGGTAGAGTGGCCAGATATCCTGACATTATCAGGACCATCCTGACATTAGGGGCTTTGCATTAGGTAGGTGACTATTACCACCCCCCACCCACCCACACCCCCCCTCCCCGGCCAAATTTTTCCCACTTGCTATCTGGTCACCCTAGGGATGTCCGGTTGAAAAGGGACCCTGGCAGCTCTGGTTAGCATCACTGACCAGGCCACTAAAAGTCTGGTCAGCAGCACAGTGGGGCTAAGATAGGCTCCCTGCCTGCCCTGGCTCTGCATGACTCCCAGGAAGCAGCTGGCATGTCTGGCTCCTAGGAGCGGGGGGGGGTTCAGGGGGCTGCGCATGCTGCCCCTGCCCAGAGCATCAGCTCCATAGCTCCCACTGGCCAGGAACCATGGCCAATGGGAGCTGCGGGGGTGGTGCCTGTGAGTGGGGGCAGCGCTCAGAGCCTCCTGGTTGAGCCTAGGTGTTGGACGTGCTGGACACTTCCTGGGAGTCACCTGAGGTAAGCGCCACCTGGAGTCTGCACCCCAAACCCCCTCCTGCATCCCAACTCCCTGCCCCAGCCCGGAGTCCCTTCTCGGAGCCCAAACCCCATACTCTCTCCCACACTCCAACCCCCTACCCCAGCCCTGAGACCCCTCACACACCCAAACTTGCTCCTGGAGCCTGCACCCTATACCCCCTTGTACCCCAACCCCCTATCCCAGCCCATAGCCCCCTCCTGAACGCCAAACCCCTCACCCCCAGCCAGAACCGTCATGCCCCCACACCTTAACACCTTGCCCCAGCCCAGCGCCCCCTCCCACACTCCGAAACCCTCTGCCCCACCCCCCAGTCTGGAGTCCCCTCATCCCTGGCCCCACCCTAGAGCCTGCCCTCCCCCCCCAGCCGGAGCCCTCACCCTCACCCTCTCCCACACCTCAACCCTCTGTCCCCGCCCGTGAAAATGAGCAAGTGAGCAAGGGTAGGGGAGAGAGAGCGATGGCAGAAGGGGGAATAGAGTGAGTGCAGGCGGGGCCTCAGATAAGGGGTCAGGCAGGGGCGGGGCCTCGGGAAGAGGGAGGGCAAGGGTGTTTAGTTTTCTGCGATCAGAAAGTTGGCAGCTCCCCTTGTTTTCGGGAGCTGGAGCAAGCCTCAAGTTCAATGATGGATTCAATATCTTGCTAGGTATTAGGAAGAATAGAGAAGTTGCATAGTTCTTAGTTTAAAAGGTTTCTTTCATGTCATCTGCCTTAGCATATCTTGTTAATCTACAGAATGATGTGTTTATTTGTAGGAGAAGGAGTAAAAATGTACCTCAAAGAGATTGTTTTTAAACTACTGTCAATCAGTGAAACTGCATATTCACACAAAAAAGCTGCAGCTAAACTGGAAAAGTAAGTCCCATTGGAGCTAGTTAATTAGCAGAAAGATTTTACTACAGTACCTCAAAGTGCAAAGCTTTTCAACTGAGTCTAAAGGAATGGGTCTCTTATCCAAAATGGGATTTGCCCTGAACATTACAAAGAACAGGCTGGGTTACAATGAAAATATGCAATAAAAATATTGATCATCAGCTCATGTAACTGACATAGCTCCTTGAGGACGTGCCCCAGCCATCTGGAATGAAAATGTCACCAATTCCTACAAAAGGAGCATTATCACCCCCCTCGATTTCTGAGAAAGGGGAGAAAAGAAGTCAAGTTATTGATTCATATATAACACATTATACAATTTGGATTTATTAACCATTGATTTCCTTAATGATTCTGGTTCAAGTTAAATTTAAAAACCATTTTCTTAATTATGGAAATCTTTCCTTGTGGATTAGTTGTCAAAATGTACAATAGGAGGGTCTCACGCAAAAGAATTTAGTGGGTGCATCCTAGAAATATATTCTTAAGAGAAACAGGCTGTTAAGTTAGGTTTGTGGAAGGCTCTTTAGTTATTTTCCAGTGTAGATATATGCATAGAACAGTACGGATTAAATGCTTCATTTGTAAATGGGTCATTGAAACTTACTTTCATCTTTACTCCAATTCAAGACACAAAGAAAGTGAAAAATCACTTTTGGTTCACAGCAAGGTACTGCTGTCTCAGAAATAGTTAACTGCTTTTCAGGGGCCTGATCCAAAGCTCAATGAAGTCAGTGGCAAAGACTTTCACAAACTTCAATAAGCTTCAGATCAAGCCCTAGATGAATAGTATGAATACAGCAAAAAAACCCTCGTTTTAGATGTTTGGTAAGAAATGGTCTGGAAAAATCAGAAGAAGCCATGTTATCCCACACTCAGACCTGTCATTCACATTGAGAGTTCTGCGCATGGGTGATGGCAGGACTGAGCCCTATTAAAAACATGACCTCCCTGTTTATAAAAACACAACTTTCTAGTTCAATTTAATAATCCTGCTGCTCACCGCTAACTAAAAACACCCTCCAAAATCATAATGCATGTATGAGAGCAGGAATTAAAAACTGCAATGCTTCAACGAGAACTAGCCTGTTTGCCGGTGTATGCTTCATGTACCCTACAGGCAGTGGTGCTCAGTTAGCCGATTGCTAACCAAGCTACATTTGTATTATTAATATCTGTACTATGTACAGTGTACAGTGTACAATGACAGCTGACCTTAGAACCCCAATGTGCTAGGCATTGTAAACACACATAGTAAAACAAATTCCCTGTCCAGAGAGATTCCACTCTATATAGACCAGACAAAGAAAGTATTATCCCCAATTTACAGATGGGGAGCTGAGACAGACAAATTAAGTATCCTGTGTATAGGTTATACAGGAAATCTGTGGCAGAGACATAAACTGAGTTTAGATCTCCAGAGTCCAAGATCAGTGCTTTTACCCACAAGACCATTCCCCTTTAGCACACTTCTATCGTCAAAAAACTCCATGTTGGTACAGATGATAAATATATTCAATGCCAGGAACATTGGAGTGAAAGAATTCCACGGGGATGCATATTTTAATGTGAGCTAATAAAATGAACAGACAAATGGTGTGTCACAGAGAAACTGATTAGAAGGTGGGTATTTTTGTAAGCGAGTGACAGCATATATCTAAGATAGCAAATCGGTCAAACAGAACTGAAAAACAAACAAGATTCACATTTGTACTAATGCTCTTTTGCAGTTCCTTCCTAACCCTGCCTTACCACCCCCACTGTATTCTCCGTCAGATTTATTGATTGGAGACCAATTCAGAGAAACAAACTTGTTTTCATACTATTGAAAGCAGCACAGATTCCCATTCTAAAGTTGATGACTATTGAATAATTGAAACTGTAGACTTCCAATTAGTTAAGTCTGCAGCTAGATTGATAGTGTTGGTCACATACCCCACTGAAAATAGTTATTTTCCAGTCTCTCTGCATTTGAACTAAAAATGACAAGCTTAAGGAGGGTATGCGGGGGGGAGAGAAACACTTTTACTGCCTTAAAATAATAACTGTTTCTATTAGTTATTAGATCACATCTATTCTAATTAGTCCATGTCCTGCATAAAAATTATAGTACGACAATTCATAAGTTAAGTGTTCTTTGTTTTGCCTCATTTAAAATAAAGGCTCAAATGAGCATGTCAAATAGATGTTAAAAAACACAAAGAATGTTACAGTTTGCTTGGAGTGGACTGACACTTTACCATCAGCCCCTCTTTACACATTTGTTTCTAACTACAAATTTTCACTGAAATTTGTGTTCTTTGACATGTCATATTTAAACAAAAACACAAAGATATGGGCCTTTGGTTTTCTGTTTTTTCAATATCATTCTCCCTTCCTTTCCCCCTTCCCCTGGGGAAGAAAGGGGGTGAAAAAAAGTTTGGTTTTCAGTTTATCAAAAGCTAAAGTATTACACAACATATTAAAAAAACTTGTTGAAATTTCCTGTGAAGTGTAATTGTCATGTTCCAACCATTTCCAGTTAGACTTGCTGAGATGGGGCAAAGACTTCCCGTTAAGAGGTCATAAGCCCTGTAAGTTTCTCGTTTTCAAAGAGAGAGACCACAAAATTTGTGGTACCTCATAAAAGGCCGCTGCAAAACCCTTGTCTTTGCAAGAGATTACTACTGAAAGTGGCAATAGAAAATTCAGAAGCAAGACTCTCCCAATATCTTTACATCACCCTCGTTTGTGCCTGGAAAAAGAGTATCTCACGAAAGCTTATGCTCAAATAAATTTGTTCGTCTCTAAGGTGCCACAAGTACTCCTCGTTCTTTTTATGGCACAGAAAGTTCATTCCACTTTCAGGGCAAGATTCTTCTGGCCTCTAAGCCAGCCTGTCTCTGAGTCTGGTCGACAGACTCAGGCTCTTAGGGCTTATGCTAAAAATAGCTGTGTAGATTTTGTGGCACAGGCTAGGGCTCAGGCTCTGAAGCCGAGGGAGGGATGTGCATTAACAGTGAAACAAAATTGTGTGTCTTAATTTTATTTATTTTATAGCAACATGATACAAGAAAACAACAAAACAACAGCTAAAGCCTTTCATTTGCTTCTGGTCTGAGTGTTTATATACTAGGTTGCATCTGATGAAGTGGGTATTCACCCGCGAAAGCTTATGCTCCAATACGTCTGTTAGTCTATAAGGTGCCACAGGACTCTTTGCCGCTTTTACAGATCCAGATGAACATGGCTACCCCTCTGATACTATATACTAAGTTCAAGTGTCAACCACACCCACTCAGTGTAGCGGTCTATCCCTCTCTAGTTGTGGGTGGGAGTCTGCTACAAGCTTGGGGAACAGTATTATAGCTCAGGCAATAGAGGCTCATGCTTTTAGAACCAGAGGTCCCACATTCAGTCCCCATTGCCAACAAGGTGGGGTTACAACTAGTGGCCCATGCAGAGACTTGAGACAGGTGAACTGCTTCCCCCAGCCAGGAGACATATGTAGCCTACTCATTCTACTGCTTCATCCCTGGGTGGATCAGCAGCAATGGAGACTGAGCCTGGGACTTCTGATTGTAAAAGCACGAACATCTATCTCTTGAGATAAAGGATCCAGCTCTTTTAACCAAGGTGGTAGCAGGTTCATCTCATCAGCCTCTATCCATGACCCAGCCACCATGAGAGGGGGACAGAGTGCTACACTGAGTGGGAGTGGTTACAGTAGCTTCCCTGTAAATTTGATGACCTAAGTATGAAAAGTTTAAAATTTTAAGGGGGGGGGCATAGGTCTTCAGCTTTAATTGCACTGTGCTAATTTACACCAGCTGCACATCTGGCGCTGTGATGGTAGAGCTGCCATTGCTTTTGCACTCATAAAATTTTATTTTGGATATATTTGCTAAGTGTAGTAACTGTAGTCCTAATCACTCTCACCGACAAAAAGACACTCTGGAAATAAATTTCTGTGCAGTTTCAGTTACGGAGACTTGTAACTGATCTTTCCTCCTGCACCTCTGGCTCTCTTGCAATGCATCCCAGCAGCACTATCAGGACTTTCACAGCCAGCTCTTAGGAACATCCCCTCCTCAAAGGGGATCCTCTGCATAGAGATGAGGCTGTACAAATTCCACATAGGTTGCTGTAAGTTACACTGGGAGACTGGCCACACAAACAGCAGCCCCATTATCAAGGGAGAACAAAGGTGAACTTTGCACTGCCCTTCTACATTGTGCAGTGTGCAGTTTGGTCAGACCTCAGAATCAGCCCCATTATATTCATGCCATCCCATCAGAAATGATGTCACTGTAAGTCTAAAGTTAAGCAGTAGAACAAAGCAGACAAGTATCTTGGCAACAAATTGATTTCATGACCCTCAGGGAGAAAGAGATTGAGACATGTCAGCAGGGTACAAAGGGACCTCCAGGGAAAAGCCATTGGAGTTTATAGCTTATCTCCTGGCACATCACCCTGTGCAAATGCCATGGATGATAATGAAAGTGAACTCATTTATGAACTAACTCTCTTGATCACAGCATGGGCAGAATGTAAAATTTCATGTGAGTGACAATATTTTGAACGTACAAGGAAAGTCACTTGTAATTACAGCTGGAAGGGCTTGGAATATCCCACCAGGCAAGCAGGATGAAGGAAATACAATTTCAAAGCCTAAAGCTGTTAATTAAACATAAAGCAATGCTGTAGTCAAAGGAGTTAAAGAAAGAAAGTTATACTTTAAACTGTAATTAAAAACACTTTGCTTTCCACCTACTCGCTAAATTCCATTTTGAGCTCCAACTCATAGAGTCTGTCACACAGGGTGCACACTTACTGCACTGGCACCTCCTAGTGCCCCATTTGGGGATTAACTTACCCCATGGTCTGATGCCCCTTCCTATGGTTGTGCAGCCTGTTGTCTCACTCACTTGGTCCTTGGACTCTCTCATGCTCCTAAAGCTACAGCACTTTCCTTTTCATATCTTAGCCCTCTAGTCACATCACCTGGAAATCCCACCACCCCTTTCTGGGATATTATCAAAGTCTCCTTACAAAGTGTCTCCAGCAGTCCCAAAATAGGCTTCTCCTAACATGCCATTCCCACAGCATCTTATAGGGGAACCTAGGTCCACCCTCTGCACTGGATTCCAATCCAAGGACCTTTGACCCAGCATCTCAGATATTTATTCTTCCAGCCCTTACTGCTCCTTCCCACACAGACTATTACAAACTCCTACTCTTCTTCCCCCACCCTTTTTTGGCTGCCCCCGGCTTTATAGAAGCCCCACCTGTTTCTGCTCAGGTGAGCTGCATTCCCAATTAAGCCTCATCACATCCTAGCTCCCCTCCAGGTGCAGCCTATGGCCAATTGGCCTCTCTTGCATATATTAACCCCTCCAGGGCTAGTGTAGGGTGAATGCCCAATCACAAGGCCAAATATAGCAATACCTGGTGAAGGCAGGTACAAATCAGCTGAAGGCAATAAAGAAACAGCGATGAGTTTGGTCCATGTGGTATTTAGTAGTTTAAAATGTGGTCATAATTTGTGTCCCATTGCTTGCTGCCAGTTCTATTTCATTCTGTAGTCTAAGGCAGAATATATTTTACACAAATATCCTTTCTCTTAGCCTTGCTAGCTGCAGAATCTCACCTTGATATCCATTGTAAGTTATGATCTCAAATCTTTTTCACCTCCTTTTCTCCTCTTTCCCAACTCAAGTCA
Organism: Natator depressus; assembly: GCF_965152275.1. Classification (NCBI taxonomy): domain Eukaryota; kingdom Metazoa; phylum Chordata; order Testudines; family Cheloniidae; genus Natator; species Natator depressus. The sequence continues at coordinate 290,144,272 of NC_134234.1, read as the reverse complement.
CAGAAATGTAGAAATGAAAATCCAAAATCTTCCAATCATTTTGAAAGCTTACTGCTGTTCTTTCCCTGCCCTCAGTCATACCTGATTGCTCTGAAGTGATTAAGGTTTTAAGATCTGTGCTGCTCACCTCTGAGACAGTTACATAATGTAAAATGATCAAGGTGAGCCTAGTGGATGAAAAAGTCCACTCTTCCGATGTACTATAGTCTCAAAGTGTTTCTCTGCTAAACAGCTCTCTATGTATAATAGTTAATCACACAGTATCCTCCCAGTTTCATGCAGGGGCTTGAACTAGAACATCCAAGAAGTCTCTTCCTGCCCTATCTTATATATTTTTCCTCTTTAGATAAAGAAATCAAATTTTCTCTTCACCTAATGGGTAACATAAAAATTCAATACCATAACACACAAACTTGAGTTCAGAGAGGGCAACAAAGCAAAGAATATTACCTCAGAAGCAAAGGAAAGGCTCAGCACTAGGGTTGGGATTTTTCAAAAGTGCTTAAGAGATTTAGGAGTACAAGGTCCCATTGGAACTTTGTGCTCCTAAGTGACACAGGAACTTTTGAAAACCTCACCCTAGATAAGTAGGAACATTAAGAAGTGGGGAGGGAGAAAAAGAAGCTTAGAATGAGAGGAGGCTCACAATACCATTAAGTCTAACAACCCGGGGTAAAATCCTCACTTCACTGAAGTCAATGCGAGTTTTGCCATTGATTTAAATGGGCCCAGGATTTTACCCCAGGTGCCTAGATAGGAATTGTACTTAATAATATATAATATTTTTTCTTCTTATATAGACAAAGTATTCCTTTGAATCCTAGCTCTAGTTTTTAAATATAATCATGCTATTTTCTCCAACTGCTGCTGATAGAAAATTCCATGAGTTCACCACCTTCTAGATGAAAAGAGCAGGTCTGAATTACCATTTTGAACAGAATTATCTCAGTATTTGCACATGGCACTAAGTCTTGGGATTTACAATAAGTGAAATGAGTTTATCTGAGAGCCACTACACACATTTTCCCTTTCACTATATTAAAAACTCTTCATAACCATCTTTTGAACCCATGTAGCCCACCTGGAATTCTCACTGTCATTCTCCTCCTCTTGATGTTACCTATTTCTGTGAAGTCCTTTCTGTAGGCTCTGCTCACAACTTGCTCAGTCTAGCATTCTTGGGGAGGAACTGGAACACCCTAGTTCCATTGCACATTAAAACACTCAATATTTGAGAGGTGACATATTGCACTGGGTTAGGATGAAGTACAGACACAAATGTTCTGAGCGCAGTTTTGAAGCTAGAGCTATGTCCAGAAGCTTGGGTGTTTGTGAGAGAATGGGCAAAAAAAAGGAATGGGAAACCCAAATGACACCATAGAAGTGTGCTATTAAAGGTTCTCATCACTTAAAAGGGCCTTGAGTCTTTTCTCTAAAGTATTCCAAGTTTCAAAATCTTAATTTCATTTTACTTCCCTAGTGTAAAATATTCAGAGAGGCACTTGCAGATAAGGTAAGCTGAGCAAAACAGGACACGGAGATAGACATTTCTTTTCCTCAAAAATACAGTAATTTAAGAAAACTAAGATGTATGTGTAGTTGGGATATCTCTGGATATTTAACCAGCCTCTTTCTCTGTGTTTCCTTCTTTCCTTTCAATGGCAGTTAAGTTTCTGATGGTCAATATGTCAATGTCTCAAACATTTTAGGAAAATTTAGCAACTGTAAAGGAAAAATAGGCCTCTCTCATAGACAGGTGAGCAAAACCTTTATGTTTACATCTTACATTGTCATCTCTTATGACTTCATTAATTCTGCTCTTCACAGGAAGGACTATAATTAATAGCTTATCTCCCTAATAATGCATGTGTTTGCAAAAGAAAAATGAAACTGATAAAATTTGAAAGTTGCTCAGTATTCACATAGCAATTGTGTTTCAGACTGGTAATTAAAAATCACATAAGAGAACACATATTAAAATAGAATGATAAATAGCATGATTACACTGGAAAAAAAAATCTGATTCCAGAACATAAATTATTAGCACCACCAGCAAGAATTATAAGCATATATTGATTATTGTTTTAGTCAATAGCAAGATTTGTAGACTGTACAAGTAAACTTTGATGAGTAAGAAGCCAAAAAAAATCAATATTTTCTGTGTCTCTATAGGCAATAAATCTTGAGATTAATGGGAAAAAATAAGTCAATATGTTTATTATACCATGTAACATCCTTTAAGGGGGAATGATATTTAAGTTAACCAAATATGTTTTACAAAGAAATAAGCTTTTTTCACACCATACAATGGTGCTTCTACTTCCAAAAGTCTTCATGCCATGATGCTGCTTTCTTATGATCAATAATTTGTATAGTATGGATAAGTATGGCCAGGGGAGGCTTTATTAAATCAAATAAAGCTATAAAGCTTTAAAAACGGTCTAATGAAAACTGCCTATTTAAAAGACCAAATACTATATACATCTTACATCAAAAAACCAACAACCCCTAAGTTAAAAGAATGTTAAGGGTACAAAGTCAGAGTCCTGTGGAAAAAAATTTGATCACGTAAAGACTATATCACAATACATACATAGAAGGGTGAATGAAGGTTGCAGAGGCAGCCTTAGTTCTGGCATTTCCTAACTTTGGAGTGCTTAACTTTGTAACCTCAACATTCTTTCAATGTAGTTTTTGGGGATGTGATTTCCCAATTTTAGAAGAAAAACTGAAAAAAAAACCCCAGATAAATTACATCATGCGCCCCCCCCAACCATACTGAACCCCCAACTTGGGTCATCAGCAAGGTCAGGAGGGATTTTTAGATGTGCAGTATCTTGTCAACTCTCACGAGTTGTTTCGAGTGACATGATTTAGGCTGTGGCTGGAGCCAGTCTCACAGTAACGCAAGAAGCTCCAGAACTATCACAAATTTCAGCCCTCTGACTAGCCTGCCCCAGTTGCCTGCCTCCTGGGGCAGCATAAGCAATCAGAGTGGCTGCAGGCAGAGATTTCTCTCTCTCTCACCTGTCATTAGGAGGGAGCTAATGAGCCCAGGAGACCAGGACAACTCCCCTCCCTCCTCCCTCCTGTGAACACCGGGGACAGGGCAGTGCCTATGCTCCTCCCCTGCCCCACAGCACCCAGCCTGGGAAGGGGCACAGAGGTGTAAAGAAACTCTGGGTGGGGTAGCAGCTCCAGGAAGGAGCAAGGGGACCTTTCTGCAGCACTCAGAGGCCTGGGAGAAGGGGGTGAACAACTCCAGGAGGAATAGAGGTGAGGCTTGGGGGCTGAACTGATAGAGTGGGATTTGAACTAATGGGGACCGAACTAATGGGGTGGGAGAGTGAGCTGAACGGATGGGGTTGAGGTCTGGGTGGACTGAACTGATGGGAGACTGAACTGGGGGGTTGGAAATTGAGTTGATGGGGTAAAAGTTGGATGGGGCAGAATGAATTGCTGAGCAGAAGATGGGCAGATGTGGAGGTGAGACCTCCTTCAGCAGAAGTCAAAGTCACCTGACCCAAAAAATCTGGATGAGTGGGCAACACTAATTGTTTCTCTCAGCTCAAGAGGAGTAGCAGAGGGAGCTAAAAAAAAAAAATCAAAGGACAGACCCCTCCCCCCCCACACACACAATTTAGTTTTGTTTTAAAAAAGCTCGTGATTTTTTGTCTCCTGAGGAGGTCCAACGTATGCTTTTTGCTCTCTTGAGGTTAGCAATGCTGAGCTGACTAACTGGTAGCAGCAGTAGGTTGCTATACTTTGTGAATCCAATACTCACTAGCAAAGTGTGTTTCTTTGTAACCATGATTCCTACTCTTTCAATGACCTTACCTTGTAGAATTTTATTGCTGAAATCTTTTTTCTGTTTGAACCACTGGGATAATTATTACATCTCATATAGGTTTGTGTAGCACAAGTCTTATCTCTTATTTTTTATTTATATGTAGAAGTTCTTTTATTCTCACCTCTAATTATCCTTTTCATTTATCGATAAGAACAGAGGACTTCAGTAGCCCTTAGTGTTTTAAACCAAATAATTGTATTTAATACCCTCATCACGTCCTCCTGCATGTAAAAAAAAACAGTTTTAGTTTTACATCTTGTAAAATAAAACTTGTTTAATCAAAGTATCTTAGGGTCTGAGAAATCTCATGGCCAGCGATTAATAGTATGTCTGTGTTTTTGTAGCTTGCTTTTGCTTTGCTCTCATTTTCTTCATTGTTTTCCACTGCAGTAAAGTATTTCTTAATGTTTTCATAAAAGGTTTTAAGTGATAGCTATTTCAGCATTCCTCCGTATTCTGTTTTTATTTGTTATATTCTGAATCATTCATATGAAATGCCTGATCAACTGTTTTGACTACTTCTCAATGAACTGCATCATAATTTGATTCTTAATTTAAATAGCCATCCGTATAAGTACCTTTTCTATGAACTATGAAAGACAATTCACCACAATCTTCCTTAAGAATATTTTACATCAAGAAATACAACTATGCCATTATTCTCTCTTTCTTAAGCAAGTCTATTGAACTGGTGCAGTTGTTAAGTGTAGAAGTTCTCCAGACTTGCATTTTATCATTTTCTGTAACTAGTCAAGTGTTATCTTTATATCATTACTGATTTTTTTCTATGTTGAGCATTTTGAGAGGTTTCATTCTGAGAGGTTTCATTGTCTGTCTGTTAAAATGGTAGCTTAAAAATGGTCATTGGTAAGAGCATCATTTTCGTAGTCATTATAGAACTGCACAAAGATCCATTGGCTACTGAGGAACATAAATCTATTGACAGACCACAATATTGCAGGTAGGGCCTAAAGCAAAACCCCAGATCCAAACCCTTTTTGGAGAGGTGGATAAGAAAAGGGTTCTAAATATTAACTTGAATGGTTCCCATTTTTCAAATGGGCTGAACCAAACCTCACATTCAAATACACTCAAACTTTTGGGTGTTTGATAAATGAGGTCAAACTACATGACTTGGTCTTATCACTGATTATAAAAGGAAGCCAGTTGAGGAACTGTAGATTATGACTATTATGATGACTGGTTTATTAAAAGCACCAGATTCCTTAATATTGTAAGATGATGGATAGTTGTGAAATCCGCTGGTCACCAAACGTCAGGCTGTACTTTCTGGAGGAGCTCCCAGCCACACTAGTTCTTAGTCTTGGCCTTTTGATGTAGCCACCCAGTTTGATTGCTCAGATATCCTTAACAATCCCCGCCCCCCCCATAGTCATTAATGTCAGTTAGCCAAATACAGTCTGCCATGTGTGACTTAATGATTTCCCGTACCCATTGCATTCATGGCTGAATATCTAAGAAACCTGGACATGTGTATGCACTATTATAATAACCACATTTTGTTATATAAATATGTACTTCTGGGAAACAGATTCATACTTGCAGTTCACAATAGCTCCTCAGTGTCGCAGACGATACATAAGAAAGCCATTGAGAATCTCTGAAAAGGTACAGAGAAAGACTGACAAAGGAAGTCCAGTGAAAATTGCACTTACCTGCCCATTCATGCGTGCTGCACCCAGAGGGGCACATGTCTGTTGGGAGGACATGCGTCCCCACTGCCATTCTTCTTTGGGGTTTCCACAAGAGTAGGAGAACTTTAGCTGCAGCAGGGATGTACCAAATCAGCACATCTTCCAGTCACCCAAGCCAAATAATCTCCCCTGAGAGCAACACACACTTTTGTGGCTAAACTAGATCTCTGCAGGGCTTTGATGTAGGGGAACCCTTGGCCACTATGGGCCTCTGCAACTTCCATCAAACAGACACTCTGCCAGAAGCCAGTGTCCACAAGAGCTGAAATTGGCACACAATGCCAGAACTCATTCAGCCTCCTCCCTGTATAGACATGAGAACATAATATAAGAACAGCCATACTGGGTCAGACCAAAGGTCCATCCAGCCCAGTATCCTGTCTGCCAACAGTGGCCAATGCCAGCTGCCCCAGAGGGAGCGAACCTAACAGGTAATGATCAAAGTGATCTCTCTCCTGCCATCCATCTCCACCCTCTGACAAACAGAGGCTAGGGACACCATTCCTTACCCATCCTGGCTAATAGCCATTAATGGACTTAGCCTCCATGAATTTATCCAGTTCTCTTTTAAACCCTGTTATAGTCCTAGCCTTCACAACCTCCTCAGGCAAGGAGTTCCACAGGTTGACTGTGCACTGTGTGAAGAAGAACTTCAATCCCATACAATCCCATGCAATCCCATACAAATGGACAGGAGGAAATGATGCCAGGAGATCATTCTTTCCTTTTCCCTAAGGAAAGGAACCCACATGGGGTTATCAAACTTTTTTCACAGGCTACCCCTGTGTATAAGATATTTGCTCTTCTTCTAGGGGAATGACATCAGCAATCAACAAAAACCTCTAGTAGGCACTTCCTCTACTCATCTTGAAAGATACTAGATGAATGAAATTACCCTCCCTTTTGGGACCGCTCTTCTTATGGACACAGTGACAGAGCAGACTCTCTCAACTTCCGTAATTTCAATGTTTCACCAAAGAGGTCTAGTCCCAGCTGGCAGTCTCATCGGAATCACTGCCTTGACTTCTGGGACTTAAAATGACTCCTAGTCCTGGAATTCTACAGAACCAGCAAACCAGCTCAGTCACTGGCCAGCTACCTTTACTTCTCCAGTTCTCTTCATTTGAAAGGACACTAAACACTGGCGTCAGAACCTAGGCCAGCACATGCGGACAATAGAAGGGAAAATCAGCCCTAATTAGAGCCAACCCCAAGAGCCCATTGACAAGGTTGAAGCAGTAGGCCTGGACAAAAAGCATATTTCGATGAGAACTCATTTACCATTTAACTTTTCCCTTTTTCATCTTTTACATGTGCCTGTGCAGAACTGGCCATATACAAAAGTCAATCTCCTACATTCAGACCAGTTTTGACTTTGCCAATTCCACCTTTAATGAAAGAAGTTTTTTTGTATTCTGCTCCATAATAGTCCACCAAATAAAGTGTACAATGAAAAGAGCAGTAATGGTATATGTTGCTTGAACAAGAAACCAGATATAAAACAAATGGCTCCGCTAAGTTGTGGCTGGACAGAATCACAAGAAACACCTTTACACCAGATCTGTGAAAAACGATTACCATGGAAATCCCATATTGCTGGAAGAATTGAAACATGATTTTTTATTATTTAAAATCAATTATCTAGCTTCTCTTCAGCCAAATTTATAAAGTTAAAACCTCTCCCAAATTCAAATGAATGCAAATAACATATCATGTTGAGATCATCTGTCATTATTGTCTGCTAGATGGATAGAAGAAACTGAGAATTTTTTTTTATAAGAATACACCTAAAAGGCAAATAAATTATTAGCAAGACCCCAGCCACCTGTTACTAATCACTTCAGCTACAGGTTCTAAAGTAAACACAGATGCAGCAAAACTAATCACCAGAGAAAAAGAAAATGCTCAACCAGAATGTGTAAGAAACTACCTTATCCATTATACCTCCTTATACCACCCATCTGGAAGCCAAATAATTTGAATGGAACAATTAATGAGGTCTTTTTAGACTATAGCAAATTACTCAATAATGAGGTAGAGAATGAAGGTAGAGTTTCTATATTAAAAAACCCTTATCCAAGAAGTAAAATGGCTGCATTTTGAACAACAGTATTAATACAATGTGCTAGTAAACAAAAAAACAGTTGAACCAGAAATACAGTGAAAAGAAAGTAATGCTGATTAAAGCTACTAAATATATTTTAATGTGAAAAATTGAACTTGTCTATCATGGGAAGGGGAATTTTGCTCATGTAAGACACATCTCACCTAGTTTTATGCCAAATTTTACTTTTAAAATGATTTGTGCTAGTGTACAGTTCAGAAATATTTTCACCTTTTGTCATTAAAGTTTTCACAAAATGAAAAGCAGATGTAGTGCCCTGACCTCTTAGTGAGGGGGCTGGGACTATTAGCAATACATAGATTTGTAATAATGTACCATCTTGTAATCTGCATGCAACTCTGGGTGGTAACTCAGGAGCTATTCCAGAAGGAACATTGGTAAATACTGGATGTTGCTTTGTACTTCACAGCAACCTACACAGTACATACCAAGTCAGCCTGAAAGGCAGAGGGGAAAAGATGGGTGTACCAGGACAGCCCAGTGACCAGCTTTCCTAGTGGTCAGGCACTTGCCTTATCATTTTAGCTGACTTAGTCATTCCAGAAGAGTCCCTGGACACATTGTGCACAGCAGGCCTCAGTCCCTCCTGAATGTTCCTGTCAGTCCCCTCAGGGTTCTACTGCTACAGAAAAGCAGGGGGACAAGATAAGGGACCCAGGCCCACTCACTCCACCAGGTCCCAACCCAGAGTTCTAGATATTTGTCAAAGCGTCCAGACCAATTATAGATAAACCCATTCTTACACTTTTCCCTGGGTCATTTCCTACCAGACTATGGTGACCATATTTCCCAAAAAGAAAATGGGACACCGCATGGGGTTTGCCTGAGGCCCACTCCCCTGACCAAGCTGCTGGCTCGAGCTCATTGCATCCCTGACGTGGAGCTGGCCCAAGCTGCTGGCCTCAGGGTCCCCCCTCCCCCCCCCCCGCCCACATGATGCTGGATGGAGCTGTTCGCCTGGGGGCCGCCCCCATATGGGGCTGGCTTTAAGACCCCCCCAAGCCACTTGGCATCACTGCTTGCCTGAGCCCCAGTGTGCGGATCTGGCATTGCTGCTTGCTTCTCCCTACCCCAAACATTCCTCCATGCCCCCCTAGGGGGGCAGGGCCCACTTTTTTGGCAAAACTGGGCATTTGTCCAATTTGGTCTTGACAACCATGCCAGGGTTCAGCGTGGGGTCTGTAGACCCCATCACAATGAACCATATAAAACAGCCATAGCAAGAGGAATCAGTGACCATGCAAGGGTAATTTAAAAGTAAATAGTAGTTGTGAATACTCCAAGCTCTCAGTGATAGGCCCTGGGAAATAAAAGAGCTACATAAACAGGGAGATGATATTTCAAATTATGAAGATCTGAACACATCGTTGGTGAAACTCATTCTTGTGCATAATATCAGCACATGGCCTATGTACCAGATATGTCCCACTAACTCCCTGTTTGGGAGTTATCTGGTGCAGCATAGAAGTGAATTTCATCTTGAATGATTTGGACTTTGGGAAGACACACAAGACTGCCAGTGCATATCTTGATAGACTAGATTTATTTCTTACATTGCTCTCTTTCCATAGGCCAAACAAGTGTTCAGCCTCAGCTACCTGAGATATGAATCTACAATCTGCTTCTTGTGGCTTTCCCCCAATTAATTTTAATGATGTGTGTGTATGGGGGAAGAGGGAGAATAAAAAAAAAGTCATGAACAATGGACACCAAAGTTTGATGGCTATTGATGCATATCTAAACATAATAAGTGCCCATTTTCCCAGTCTTAAAAGTGTAGATACAATGTTTAGCATAAAATAATATTTAAGTTGAGTTAATAAATCTTCGCCCTTATCTAGATCCTTTCATCCATTGACCTCAAAGCACTTTACAAACTATGCAGGTATAACTCTTCTACCAGTTGGATTCGGCAGCAACAAGGGCCGGGTTCAATATCTCGGGGTTTCTTTTCAACAATACAACACAGAACCAGCTCAAACCCCACCCAATAACCTGGGACAATTACACACTACCCCCTGGGTGCCTCTAAGAGGCAATACTTCCCCACTCGCAAGCACAGAGTCTGAGTTTAAAAAAGACACTATTAATAAAAGGGGGAAAATAACCTGGCATTAACTTGGGAAAATACCACAAGCAGGATTCATAAACATAAAACCATGAGCAAAATACCCACCTCAGAATACGTTGCGGTTTTGCCTCAGGTTCTTAAGTCCAGCAACCAAAATTTCTTTTAATGTGCCCCTCCATTGTCCTTCCACTGCATCACCCTCACAGTTATTGTGCTTGGTAAATGAAGACCCAGAGTTCAGAGGTGCATCTGCCTGAGCTCACCTCCCACCCTGGTGTGGGAGCACCTTGCTCGCTCCACTGTCCGGCGCTCACTGCTGCCCCCGGCCGCTCAGCCAGCTGCTGTGCCAGCCACTTGCCGCAGCACTCCACCGGATGCCCTGCCAGCCACTTACCACTTCTCGCTCGACTCCACTCCACTCAGCTCTGCACGCTCTGGGATGTCTTGAGGTCCTACCACTTAGTGATTTCACTCAGTGATTTCAGCTGTTAGTGGGGGAGTCTCACTGCTAATGCAGACTGGGCAGTCTCTTGCATCAGAGACACTATCCCAAAGCAGGTCTAACACTTAGACCCGGTTATCAGTGATTTCAAGCACTGACCTTGAGTTGGGATTCTGGGCTAGCACTGAAGCATTCCTCCTGTGTCCAAGTCTCATCCAGCATACCCCTCAGAAAACACAGTTAAGCCTTCTTAATTGTCCTGCTGGCTTCTGATTGGTCAGTGTCTTCTGATGACCCTTCGAGGCTTCTGGGCAGTGTCTTCTGATGACCCCTCTAAGTGTTATTGGTAGCTCGGTATGAGTGGGTTTTCCTTTAGTAGGTGGCTGTCAGGCACAAGCACCTCCAGCAGGCCTGATAGACTCCATCACACCTCAGAATTAATTAGTGGTCACCAGAGCTCACAGCCTACATTAGTAAATGGAGGGCTGGAACATTTAATGAGTACAAGTATCCCGCATTTTAGATGTGGATTTTTCATGGATTCCAAGCTCTGCACATGGGGAAAGTGGAGGTGGGTGAGCAGGACTTGGAGGATACACACAGGCCTCCCTCCTGCCTCTGGTACGCAGAAGGAAATGAAATGAAGAGCTTCTATAGCCTCAAAGCACAGAGCACATTTACTGCCACTACCTTAAAATTAGCTCATTTGATGACCTTATTCTTATGGACCGAGCCGTCAAATCTGTCACTAATACACAGAAGAATTTAGGCATACACTTGCGATTAGTGTGGACAATAGTTCAGCATGAAAATCTCATGTTCACCTGTGAAAGAACAGAGCCCAAATATTGATTTTACAAATATTGTTTTTAAGAAATGGTCTCGGTAGGAACTAACCTGTTCTATTAGAAAAATACATCCAGTAGCACTAAAAAAGAGCCCCACCTTGTTTATATTCATTTGTATCATGGAGAAGTATCACATGTCTTGGTTTTGGAACACTTAGCTACTGGCACATGAAAATAAAGAAAATGTGGTGTTAGGAAAAATCCCCACAGCCAATCAAAGAATCAGAATTATAGAACAAAACCATTTAGGAAATGCACTAAAACTGAAAACACACTAACATTCTTTATCAGATTCATTTCAACTCACAGCAAGAAGCAGAAAATTCCATAGGCCAAATAAGCCATTTTTCAGGTGTATGACAAGAGTTGAAGAGAATTATAGTTGTTCCCTGCAAGTTGATAGACTGTCTACTTAAATTTCAACAAAAGCAAAAGCTACAAAGGAAGGAAATTCATACTGCGTCTCAGCCTCCGCTAAAGTGCATCCTATTATATATTTATGAAACAGGAACTAATGTGCTAGTGGAGCTTAGCAATGTACACGCAGAATACTGACGTTCTGAGACTAAAGCATAGTGTTGCAAGTTGATTTAGATATGATATTCTAAAAGATTTTTATTAATAAGGTGCCAAAGACGGACTTTTAAAATCATCCATTGTGGTAGGTGGACAAAACTGTTTTTTGAATTCTGATCTGGGCAAAAATTTGAGGTAACTTTAATAAGTCAATCGACTTACCTCAGTGTAAGTGGGATCAGAATCAGACCCTCTATTACAGGAATCGGCAGCTGGCAGCTCGAGGGCCACATTCAATCCACCAGATCATTTTAATAGGCCCACCACAGCCCAGCTTGGGCAAAGTGATCCAGTGGCACCAGGGCCAGGAAGGGGGCAGGGTATTATGGGGGGACAGTCCCACCTGCGTGTGGACATGCACATCATGTGATACTGTGGAAAGAGCCAATGGGCCAGAGAGGGGAGCTGGGCTCAGCCCTGTGGGATAGGAGCTGCCACTGCAGGGTGAGCGTGGGGTGGGCTCACTCTCCAACACCCCTTGTTGGTCTCCCATCCCCTGCGTGAAGTATCTGACCCCTCTTCACATGACACCCCCAGCCCAGGAAAGGGTTTAATGTGGGTTTTGTGTCCCTCTACTACACTAAAGTCCGATTTGCACTGTTCCCTAAATTAGAAAAAAATATTTGTATTACAATTGCACTTAGAGACCCCCACTGGGATCAGCGTTCAGTTTTGCTAAGTCCTGTACACACACACAACAAGAGCTGCCTCAAAGAGCTTAGAATCTAATTAGACAAGACAGAAAAAGGAACTAGTATTATTCTCATTTTGTAGATGGCAGAATTGAGGCACAGAAATTAAGTGAATTCCCCGAGGTCATGCCAAAAATTTGTGGCAGAGCTGATTTGTACCCAGATCTTCCAAGTTGCCATCCACTGCTTTAACCACAAGACCATCCATCTTCTCTAATATTATGTCATCTGAAAAATTATTAATATAGCTTTGCTATTTGCAAGTGGTAATTTGTGATTTCCCTGATCTCTCTCTTCAAGTTCTATTTTCATTTGGGTGCAAGAAAAAACATTCATGTCAAACATTTACGCCATGGAAACATATGGTACAGAAAGAAAGGGGGGGTTGTTATGTTTGTTTTGCACTGGAAAGCACATACAAAATAATTATTTTTCTGGGTCATATAGTTTTAGAACTCAAATAAATGCATTTGAATTGGAAAAAATGACTTTAAGCTTTTGAGAAACAGAGTGCCCATGCTAAATATCAGGAATATCAAAAGAAGAAAAAATTAAGCAATTGCAACAGGTAGAGATCTAAGGCAAAGAAGTACACCAGGCTGCAGAATCTTAGATCAAATACTCCTGCTTTTCCTTTCACCCTTTGGGGTCGTTTCTCTGATAAATAATTCACAGACTGCAGTGCAAAGTAGTTTGCATACTGACAAGATTAAAAAGAATGCTTTGTCTGGGTCAAATTTACAATCTGAAACCTTCCTTTAAAATGTCAAGAAGGTAATTAATTTAAGATCGTTTGCCAAGCAGAATTGCAGACCCTGTCAGAATAATTTTGTTTCTTAAGGGTCAAGGGGATGTTGCATTTATTTTTGTGGAATCTCTGGTTTGTTTTCTTCTTTTTCTCCTCTCCATTAATTACATGTTTCACACAGCCTTGCTGAACTAAAAATTAGTACCTCAATTTTCTTTGTGAATTTTGTGAAGGTAAAGCAAACATAGGCTGCAAATTACCACTGAATCCTAGGGAATGGCATACAAGTCAGATCTTTTGACTTGAACAGAAGACGAGTATTTTCCATGGAGAGAGCTCTCTCCTGCCTGAACATTCAGACAAGCATTTTGAGTAGCAGCGGGAAATGCATAAATTCAACAGCATGAAGATTCACTTTTGGCATCGCAAAACATCCTGTCCCACATATGCACAGTAATGTGCTTTCTTATGAATGAATGCCTAAATGCATGACAATCAGCAGGATTCTTACATCTGCTCTTCAAGCCAGATTTTCTGGTGTGAAATTTTATTAGAAATTGTGTCACCTCAGCTAATGTCTGCAGGCAGTGTGAAAGAGATTAAACAATGCAGCACCACCATTTGGAGGCTTAATTTGGAGTTTGGATAGGAAGGGGGGTGAAAAAGGAAAGAAAAAGTTGCCAAAAAAGAAAAAAGTATAATTAATTTTCCTTAGTGCACGTTGAACTTTCTCCTGAAAGTAGATTTTGACTTAGTATACCAATGGCTAAATCGAGTGTCATTCCAAGTGATGCTAATCAAGAACAAATAATTTGATCTCTAATTTTCTTCAAGAGGGAGAGGTCACCCAACGCTTGGCATCATTTAAATTGAGAGGAAAAAGTAAATCAAAAATTTATTAAATTCTAAATATAAATCCCAAGATGTATGTCTCAATTTTTATGCAAATCCACATTTTAAAAAGTGCTAAACTATTTGAAATGGTGTGGGTTACTTAGCAGTTCTCCAGGCTGAGTTTTTTTGAACCCGGCAAATACTTAATTATTCATGCTGCTACCAATCAAATAGTTATTTTTCCCTTTTGGATTTTGTTCCATTACCTGTTATATAGTGAAGTCGTGGAGCACTGCATCTATAAATACATGGGATACATAAATCAGTTTAGAACAAATAGGTATTAACTTGATCCTATAATCAAAACTCAAATTTAACTAAAAGGTGTGAAATACTCCCCACATGATCCCCAGAATTTCCACTGGTGGCAAAGGAAGTTGAGTTAATCTGGAATGATGGTATTCTATCAGGTCTCAATTGATGGCTTGAAAAACTTTCCTCTTGAATCTCCCTGAAAGCTTACTGCTAGCTAGTGGGGCTACACAGACTCAGAACCAATAAACTAATCAATAAACAATTAAATACATAAGTGTCAAATCTTTCTTACTTTATCACACATGAGTAATCCTTATTCACACAACCTGCTCAATGAGACCACTTGCACATGTAAGAATTTGCAAGAGAAGATCTTAAAATCTTCCATGCAAACTTGCTATTTCATGTGATGTTTGCTGTTCCTATCTTGAACCCCATTTCATCCTGCAATGTTCCATCTAGCTGTGAGTTTCCAGAGACGCAGTGGGCTAAATTTCCACTAGGCCAGACTGTAACCAAAACCAGCTTTATTCAAGTAGCTGCTAGGAAAGTACAGCCATTTCCCTCCTGGCCAGACACTGTCCATATGGGAAATGAAACGATGGAGTTGGACTCAAAGCAGGAATATGGTATGTTGCCTAGAGGTTCTATTGGATTTCAGCAGAGAGAAAACAAAAATATCTGGATCAGTTTTGTTTTGTCCACATGCATGTGATTCTCCCTAATCTGACTGTAAATTGAAATTGAAAGGTATGGCCTGAAAACTGGGGGGAGAAACATCATGGGCCTGATCTCAGCTGGTGTAAATCATTAAAATTAACAGAGCTCTGCCAATTTGTCCCAAATTTTCAGTACATATTTAGACATGAGTACAAAGCACCACCCTACTTCTTTTCACTGTCTACTTCTTTTAACCCACTGTCTGTTCAGATATCAAATATCTGCTCCATGTTTCCTTTCTTCTTTAACAAATCAATTTTTGTATGTAAAACAGATTATATATATAGTTTGCAACACTTTTTAAATGCATACTTCACTTTCTGTGTTCTTAAGGAATGAAATGTGGTTGTTAACTACTATGAGAGAAGTATTTAAAGTATTTGAATAGCCCCACATCAAATATGTATCTTAACTCCCTATAAGAACTTTGAGCAGTGCATTATACCTTTAAGCCCAAATTCAGCAAAATATTTAGGCACATGCTTAACTTCAGTGGGACTACTCACGTGTTTAAAGTTAGTCCTATACGTAAGTACCTTGCTAAATCAGGGTTTAAACTTCTGAATAGAATTACCACCTTCCACTGAAGTTCTTGTAGTTCTTATACCACAGTGTGAACCATTGATCATCTTCCAACGTCAGAGTACCATTAATGAGAATTCCAAAAAAGGATGGACAGATATATATTCAATACAGTGGAATGAAAATGCTCAGTAGAGACAATATGAGTATCTAATTGTCCCTCCTCCACCATCAGCCATATTCAAAGGTATTCATACTTTGGTTAAAATGATTTGGATCATCTTTTAATCTTTATCTCAATACCACAAACATCCTAGTTTAAGAAACTGCATATATAAGCCTTCAAAACAGACAAAGACATACAAGGAGTAAAGATTTTAAAGATTTATTTGCAAGAGAAATATAACAAGAGCTTGTATTGTTTTAAAATGTATAATAGGTAAATGAAAGCAATCTCAGCCAAATTACAGATTAGAAAAGGAATCATTTTATTTGTGTGATGACCATGGTGACAGTTTAAACTTATCCATGAACAACTGATTGTAACTAGTCCAGAATACAAATATACTTAGTGGAAATGTAAATTGTATCTATTGGTCTATTCATATGTCTTATGAATAGCATGAACATGCATGGGTTACCCTGTAATTACTGTTTACAGAACATTTAGCATTCCTGTGTGAAAGCAACCAAATTATTTGCTATGTCAAAACATCAAGAATAAAATAAAAACAGTTTGCCCCATGAGTGAAAAGGTAGATAGCGTGTGAATTTTAATAGGTTGTCAGTTATCCTGGGTAAAATATGAACAGGTGCTTTTATGACATCAATAAAAGCACAGCTCCTGAGAGGATCAGGGCCTAAGAAACTATGACAGACAATATGTGCATTAATACTATATTTCCTGCAAAAAAAAATGATGACTTTTTTTACCTTAATATGGCTTTTCAAGCTACTTCAACCTATTATTTACAACCATTTTTCCAGTATTTTTGCTCTGCTGCATAGCTTTCTTGTCTGTATAATTAATTTATTTACAATACACCCTTGACAAAAATACCTCATAAGGCACATATTTTTCACAATATCATAAATCTATATTCAAAAGAAACCTTTCCAACTGGCTTTCATGGTGCTGAACAGTTTGTAGTGAAGGTATGATTGTAGCAATATGTAGACATAAATCATTTGTAAGTAAATGTTGTGCTTGTGAAAGGCAAAAGTTGACAGGCTTAAAAACTGAACCCTGTATTCTGTTTGGGCCAGTCTCAGCTGTGTCAAATTTAACCATCAACGCATCTGTGGAGAAGAAGGGGAAAAGATGTTAGTTCCCTTTCTACTCCTCCAATCCTGGGCAAACCAGGGGCCAAAATGGCCCTGGCATAATTTAAAACAGTCTACAAGGCAATTGCAGAAGGGCCAATGGGAGTGGGAGGTGTATTTGCTTCAGCTCCTGAGAGATACAGGAAAGGCTCAGAGTTAGAATGAGCAGAAAAACCTACTCCAAGCTACATCATATCTGTTGCTCCCTTGGGGCGCAGTCATGGCTTTGCCACAAGCCTGCAGTAAGGGAAAGCACAATATTGCCATGCTGCAGAGGCAGCCCAGGAGGACAATTGTTACTCCTCCCGGTCCTTGCCCTTTTCTAGCCCCTCCTGCCCACGTGCATGATGAGGGTGTAGCGACTCTTCAGATGCTTCTTTTCCTACACTGTTAGCAGTAATGTGGTTAGCCAGCACGAAGGGCTCTTTAATCTATCAGATGCAGGCATAATAATATCACATGGCTGGAAGCTGAACCTGGGTAAAGTCAGTGGAGTCATGGCAGTTGAGGATCTGGCCCTATTAATCTATGAATAAAACTTCCAGGTAATGAGATTTCTTAGGGTGTGGAACAGATTCCCAAGAGAAGTGGCAGAAAGTCCGTCACTTTGTAGATTTAAAGATAGACTACACAAATCATGAGAAAATAGATGGTAGGAACAACTGTACACTGACAGAGAGATGGACTGGATGAACCTGTGGATCTTTTCCATCTCTAAATTCTGTGAGGGAGGTTATGTCTATGGATTTTGTAATCTCCTTGAACCAAAATTATTTCATACATGGAGACTATAAATGTTGTAAGATAAGAAATATAGAAACTCCAGGGAGACTTTATTGAGCTTTCAAATTCAGTGGGCACTAGTTTTGCCTATCATAATTATGTAATGCCTTTGTGGTATTCTTCATGCTTCGTTCAGAGAATGTTATGGAAATAGCCCATAAATAACCACTCCTGCATCCCATGCAGTCACTTCTTGAGGCTATTTCCCACTGGAGGAAGATAATCCCATTCAAGAAGTGACTGGATGATAGTATGGAGCCCACAATGTGCCGCAACCTTAACATGAAGGGATGATGTGTGTGTGTCTGTGCATGTTTAGGCAATACAGACCTAACCATGCTCATTTCTTCTCTTAAAATCACTGGAAGGACTTCCTTTGACTTCAGTGGGAGTTGGATCAGGACCAGTGGTCCAGACTTGTGGCTCTTACTCAGGCAAAGTTCCCATTAAAGACAATAGATAATTTTGCAGGATTGGGATTAGGTCTTCTGTCCTTGGTCTCTCTACTGACATTATTAAATGTGAGGGATTTAGTGCTATTATAGTGGTTTAAGTGATGCAGACAATTGCTGCCTATGAAGCAGACTGAAATTGCTAAATAGCGTCAAAGAGGCTACTGACCAACTGTCAGATGGTAATAATGGCTTTCTGTCACTTCCAACCCAGGCCAGAATTTGGACCAGTAATTTGGAGGAAAAACATATTTCATAAACATTGGGAAAAACAAACCTCAGGGTAAACATAGAAATCAAAATTGGTTTCTTGGTCATTCAAATTTGGAGGAAATCTGCATTTTCCAAAGGTGTCATTTGGTATCTTAATAGTAATAACATCAGAGCTAAAGTATAAGAAACAGAGAAACTAACTGCTAACCAGCTCTTAGGTCTGTGAAGAACAAACCTATTTCATTTACTGTGGTGCTTTTGTGAAATATTCATAATTCATAGAAGGGACCATCAGAAAGCATTTCCCAGAATTGTCACAAAATTCTGTCATCTCCTGCAGTGATGAAAAAGTACGGTATTGAAAATATGATTAGGTGCATTGGAATCTAAGGAAAGCATCAGTGGCCGCTCCAGCTCTCTTCACGCCCATGCAATGTAGCAGCTAGAGAGAAGGTAAATTCTGACAGCTCATTTCACAGAGTTTTTTCCCAAAGCAGGATATATTTTCACTACTAGGGATATCAAATTCTTAACCTTTGCTTCTTTTCTCCCTTTTCCCTGTGATTTAAAAGATTAGAAACACTGTAAAGAATACAATCTTCTCAAATGCCTTGACAAACACATTGGAAAAAATCACATATAGAAGACTAAAAGCATCCTGCTTAGCACGTGAATAGACAATGCACTGAGATGGAGATTATTTGGAAACCTCTAGCCCCTCACAATTTCATCTCTTTAAGGGAGAGATGACCTTGTATGTGCAAAATTGCTCTCAGATTAACATCTTTTCTTATTTTTTTATTATTATTACCACAATTGCATTAATGTATACTGTTCTAATAGTCTAGCCATGAAATTCCTTATATTATTTAAACAACACCTGGTGACAACTGTTCACCCCCAAACCAGAATATTGCAGAATAAATAAAACTTTCTGATTATGCCTGTTAATTTCAATGTTAGTTGGAGATTTTTGAGAGTCACAAGATAATGAAGTTTCATAATATAACTGTACATGGGTGCGTCATATCATTTTGCTTTGGCAATGACACTAGAATGGATCCTTTTAAATGAGATAACAGCACAACATTCAGGATTCATTTAGCACTTGATTTCTAAGACCCAACAGATACTGTAAGACTGATCAATAGTAAAGTCAAATGACACTAAAATAAAATGACTAACTTAATTTCCTGCATGTTTCCCTTTGTTTTTGTTGCTGGTAGAGATAGGTAAGTTTTAGGGAGCTTGAGATTTTGGTACCTTCTCAAACTGGTTTGAAGGGCATGCAAATGTAATTAACACATTCAAAACTTCTTATATTTTGGGAAGTCTATGGCCTGTGTTATACAGAATAAAAGATCACAGTGGACCCTTCGGCCTTAGAATCTACATTATTACACATTTTCCTCCATGTTTTACATTTGTGATTCAATTAAAAAAATTCCATTCAAAAAGATGCCATCTCTTAAGGCTAGAAGAATGTCCCACTAATGTCCACTTGCTTACACTCTCAGAGAAAGGCTGGCATTAACGATCACACTTGTAGATTCGTCTGTTACCCATCTTTTTTCTCTCTTTTATTGGTCATTGTCTTAAATGCATATCAAATATATTTGCATGCAGTGGTTAAAGGAAGCCGAGGAAGAGGAGTTGTGCTTCCCCAAACCAGGCAGAGGAGGGGGAGCTGTGCTGCCCCCTGCTTCCCTCTCTGTTTGTATGTATATTGTGTTTCATTTTGTTAGAATTTTTCTCTCTCTTCTCTTCATTTTCTCTCTCTCTCTCTATTTGGTTTCTCCCTCTCTTGTGTCCCCCCCTTTGCATTTATCATCGTATTTTCACTGGTCTTTTTCTCTCTTCTCCTTTCTTTGTTTTCTTGACAGTCTCTCCTGTGTTGAATGTGATCCCAACAGCATTTGAATCTCATTCGGGCTTTTCAATCTGCAATATTTGAGGGAGCTCAGACCAAGCTAAATGGATGATCCAGGTACTAGGAGCCTCATTCTGCAAGTCCTTTGCAGGCTGGATCCTCTGGAAGGGTGAGCATTGTCAGTGAAATCAGTGAAAGTTGCGGGTGCTGAGCCTCTCACATGGTCAGACCATGGATACCCCCACCATCCCATAGCATTTTAAAGGTCATGCAAAATCCTTATACTACCTTTTCCCAGTATTCACTGTACTATAGCTGAATCCCCATTTTGGTAGCAGCTGAGTGATACAGGAAAGAAAGCCTTGTCTTTGTTTAGCTGCCACTGTGGCCTCCACTGCCACAAAAGTCCCGGTTGAAGTGAACCAGTGCAATTCTGCTCTGAAAGGGTTGGCTGGATTTGGTGGTGCCTGCCCTGCACATTCAGCCTGTCCTAATTGTGTGGCAGTGCATGGGCATGTGAGAATGGAGCGGGTCTGAGCAAATGACGGGAAGAACTAGAGGATTCACCATTTCATGGCTTATCCAGTCTTTCCTCTGCAGCAGGAACACAATGGAGCTAGAGAAAGTTCCTCAGCATTGGTCTGAAGAAACTCCCACTAAACAGATCCTTAGCCACTCCCAGGCTTGTGGAGAAGAATTCCTTCCTTTCCCCTGATAGAAATACCTATTGCACAGCTCATTACTCAAGTGGGGTCCTTGGATTTAGCCCTTCAAGAGGAAATCTCTATGTGCCTTTTGTAGGTTCTGATGAATTCATGGACAGAATTCAGTGGCATCCACCTCCCACTGTCTACAGATTAAAATAACTGCCAACCCTAGACAAAAAGAATGAAAAAAGTCAGTGTATAAAAATGAGTTTTTGAAACAACTTTCACATCAAAACCAAATGCTTGTACCCTCCAGCAAGCATGTGGGAAGTGCTCCCGTGCTCTGCCTTGCACTCAAATTTTTAGCAGTTTCTTCTTGTCATCTGCAAGGTGCTTCTGTAAATTTTATCTCTGTAGTGTCTGAGTGAACTCTCATTTATTAAAAAATGTATTTCTTGACGTTTCAAAAGACTTCGCATTTGTAAATGTTTGATTCAAAATGGTTATTCGCTCATTTCCAAAAGAGACATTCTCTACTGATAGAAAATGAACAGCCAGCAGCAGGACTGGAGCAAAAGGAGGAAATACTTTCTTCTTTCACCAATAAGGAGATCCTTTAAAAATGTTTACTTTCTTTTACTAAACACATGGACAAAAATCTGCATAGCAAAAGCCTAGAAAATGTGACAGGGAAAACCACCAGCAGTGATTCTGCCCCGTAACTAAAGTCGATGTCAACACTCAGGACATTCTGCTGAGATATCTGTTGACTTTGAAAAGAAACCTGGACTCAAGAAAAGACAATCAGGAGAAAATGAAATAAAACTGAGCAGGTTTTACCCCTGTTGAAGAAAAATCCATAGGTGAGAAAAAATGCTGGAAACTCCTCAAGGTTCACCTCATGAAGTCTCCTCCACATTTTCCCCTCCAGTAGTGATTCCTTATTTCACTCAGGGAGGATGTGATAGCGTCCAGAAATCCAACCTGCGGGCTGGGCTTATCAAGGAAATTAGGCAGTGGGTTTAATGGAAAGGATACTAAACGGAAGGGCAGGTTCAGCCATTTGTGACTCTGGGCAAGTCACTTCACCTTACTGTGCCTCTGTATCCCTGTTGTTAGCACTTCAGGACAGGGTCTCTCTCTTACTATGTGTTTTTACAGTGCCTAGTACAGTGAGGCCTCAATCTTGGCTGGGCCTAGACGCACTCTCTCTACACAAATAATAATAACAGCAAGCTTCATCCCCAAGGCTCCCCCAGTAGTCAAACAGGTACCTAGTTCATCCACACAGCTCACTGGGCCACCTTCCAAAGAGAAGCATGACTCCTGAGAGATATGTGTAGCTATCGACTCTTCAAATGAGCCAAGGAAGTTGCCAAGGGCAGCTAATTCCTGTATATTTCTGTAGTACTGAGTGTAAAGTAGCTGTTCTGCTGCCACCTCCTCAGACCCCTCAATCTTGTTTGACCCTTTGATTCCCAGCTATGATGTATGCCTGGGAAGGAACAGCTGCAATGTTGGGTGGGGAGCACATGCCATAGAACTGCTACTTTTCCCTTCCATACCCCCTGCTCCACCTTCACCCGCTATGCTCCTTTTTGCCAACATAAATGTAGTATTGTGCCTACTAACAATAAGGAAAATGACGATGATGAACTGAATACATTAAAAAATTCTTGCCCCAATCTTAGATATATTACAAAAAATAAAATGTCCATAGTTAACAGTATAATATAGTAAAAATTTTGAATTAACATAAATTTACTAAACTTTGGCTTAAAAAGCCAAAATGTAGTCCTGTATCATTGTCCTATTTATTCTCAGAGAATTTCCTACCACCCAGAAATGCAATTATCATGGCTGAGAACCTGAATTTTCTCTGAGATCTCCTGTCTTCATAAATTCAAAAGCACTGGCTGCAGCAACTCAGAGCACACCAGCTTTAATGAGCTAGCATGCCAGCAGTTCTGAAAGAGACACATAACTAACATACTGTTTGTGGTTTGCAAAACCCCAAAGAGAGTTGCTGTTATAAGGGCACAGACAATTACACAAAATCCAGCATGTGAGTTACAGTTTCACTTGTTACCCAGCTTTTTCTGCCCATTATTAGTCATCATATTGGCTGCGTGTTAAATATTGCTACCCTTCATTCTCAAGTGGTAACATAACATTAAATAAATACTGGAAAGATCCACATGGCACAGCCATTTCCCACCATGTTTTAGTGCTGCTCAGCAAGTAATTTCACCTGCTGAGGGAACTCAAGACAGCAACTCTGCAATCTCATCTGGTTAGTAAATCAGTGTAAACAAAGTTGTATTTAGATTGGACCAGGGGATGGTTTCATGTTCAAAAAAGCAGGAATTTTGCAGCTTATGGTCTTTAATAAGAATGTAATACTAAGACTAACAGACTGGCACAAATCACAGAATTCTTGTCCACTGGTTCTGCATTTTCCTGGTTTTAAATGAGATAGTACTAAAGAGGGAGTGAAAACATTCATTTCCTGACAAATGCTGTAGACAGATATAAAATATTGTCTTTTTATATGGAAATTTTACAGATGCCAATACTATATATTGTTAGCTGATCTTTACATACATATCACTGAAATGAATAACCCCCATTTTGATTTCAAATTGTTCTGTCCAAAATGTAAAGACTTCAAGATGCTTTAGTCTTGCTATTCCCATATGGGTCCGACAGTCATTTTGGATTTCTGTTCTGTTTTTTAATTATTTCTCTACACTCAGACACAGAATCACACAAAGCAAGATAACAGCAACCCTGCTGCAGTAGCATCCACACCCTCCTGTAAAACATGCAGTAGGTGGCACTGTAGCACTTCCACACAATATATACAGTGTGTGTGTGTGCGTGTGCTCTACTGGGCTTTGGTTGATGAAGGCAGAGAATAAAAGCAACAGCCATACCATGTAGGCTTGCCCTCCAGCCACCAATTTAACTAAGTTGGTAGCTTACTATTTTATTTCATAGTTGTGCTCCAAATGGATCTTTCTTGGACCTAGCAAAAGCACAATCTGTTTCAAAAAATGAGATTTTATTCACTGTGTGTGTTATTTCTCAGCACAGTTATGATTTTGGCTTTACATGTTCCACAGTATAAACACTGAGCTAAGTGGAAAGAACTTCAAAGGGCAATCCACTCTGTAAAAGCAACTGGGTCCTTATGACACAATCATTGTCTGGCACAATTAAAACACAGTTCCAAATTAAAGCATATGCAGGACCTGATTATGTTTTAACTATATCCTGGAACTCCACCAAAGTCTTGGATAGACAAAGATGTTAGTACAGTTCAGGAATATGGTTAAAACATGGCTAAGGTGCTCTCTATACTCCACACACTCACAGTCAGAACTCATGTAGGCGACATCGGATCCCTCTGATATCCTCCATGTCAAGGCTCTAGCCCAGCATCTGGAAGGTAATACAGTCCCTGTGGTGTTGTGCAGTTGTTAAGCAGTGTCCAGTGTAAAGCTCTGTTTCAAACAGAATACCAAGGCCACTGACACAATAATTTCAGCATGCGTGTACGTGCTCTCTCTCAGATGAAGGGATGTGGTAGGCTTTCCTAATGCATTCTGGGTCAGATCATCAGCTGATGTCAATTCTCATTGCTCTGGTGAGCTCAAATGAACAACAAAATCAAGGGACCTATGGCAATTTACATCACCTGAGGGTCTGGCCTTCTCAATCCAGGCTCTGGCCAAGGGTCAAGGAAATATTTTAACAAGTCTGTCCCTCTGTCATGTTAGTTAAGCAATGTTCTATTGTAATACACTGGGACTTCAGCTAGTTGCAGACAAAAATGACCAGTTGCAAAGAAAAAGCAGATTTATTTTTAAAAAATAATTGGGCTCAATGATCTCCATTAAGGTAGTAGGGAAGAATAATTTCCTCCACTGCCAGAATTACAGGGTGAAATTCTATGGCCTCTGTTATGCAGGAGGTCAGACAAGTTGATCATAGTGTTCCCCTTTGGCCTAAATATCTACAAATCTGATAAAATTCTAGATCTGTAAATAGAATTTGCCTTTTACATGCACTAAAATGGTATTTGAAAACTTGGTTGAGCAAATCAAAATGTCTACTCCTAATGCTTCTACCAAATAATGTCGGTTTTGTCACAAAATGAAAGTCAGGCTCCAAATAAGTGTTCCATAAGCATACATCTGAGTGATGTTTTTCTTGTGCAAATGTTTAGAAAAAGAATGCATACGGGTACAAAAATGGCTAATCAGTATTTGTTTTCTAATTTACATAGTGTTTGTGACTAGTTCACAATTCAACACCTGGGTTGAATAGTTATTTTTCCCTCAACTTACTTCCTCATTCACTCAGCTTTATACAGAAGCAATAAAAAACTACAAGACAATCAATATAAACTACCTTTGCAAGTCAATATAAACTACCTTTGTAAGCCTAAATCTAAGCAAGAAATGGCAAAAACTTCAAAAAATAAATCGGTCCAAAACAGACAGGGGGAGGAAGGGAAACAACTAAATGAAAGACGCCATACTTCAGATACGAAAGCCCCAGAGCAGAATAAGCTAAAGGAAGTGTTCTTTGCGTGGGGAGTCTATAGATGAGTATTTGCAGGTCCAGTGGAACTCTCCCGTTAGAAGCACTGTCTCTTCTATAAGGGACCTGCAAAACATAACAGGAGCCACAAGTTACAGAGTGAGTTTTAATCCCCTTCCATACTGTGTGCAGTACACTAAACCCTGTTTGACATAGCACAGCAAGGAGATCTATAACAGAATGGCTTGCCCATGGGCTGGAGAGCCTAGGGCTAAATCAGCCCTGATTATGGGATGAGCCTTGAATCAGGTAAGCCCGGATAAAAAGAACAGGAAGCCCAGGAAACTGCAGCTATCTATTCACAGACAACTGTTCTGTGTGGGTTAGGAGTAGGACTATTGAGGTGGCAGAAAAAAAGAATCAATAAAGCATTATGAGAGACCTCTTATTGGGAAAATGCATGGGGTTTCAAATTCTACATTGCCAAAACCAAAGGATTGAGCTTTACAAAAAAGGAAAGTTACAAAGGAATGTAAACTGTATCTGTATGGAGAATAAATAGGTACAGTTAAAAAGTTTAAATTCCTCGGAGTAATATTTGATCCTAAATTACTTTAGAAAGATCATATAGACAATGTTAAAGATAAATGTACAGGAAGGATTAATCAGCCTAAAAGTCTTGCTGGGACTAATTAGGGGGAGGGATAAGAAAATATTGCTGATGGTCTACAGAGCCTTAATCAGACCAGATATTGACTACAGCATCAAAATCAGAACTTAACAAAAAAAATAGATTGGATACAAGCTCAGGCACTATGAATTGTGTGTAGTGCATATATTACAACACCTATATACATTCTACAGATAGCCTTTAGTGAATGAAACTGCTGGATCTAACTTTCTGGACCAAATGATGAAATCACCAAACAAATATATGAGGCTGGTTGGGAATTTAACAGGCAAACTGTAACACATGATATTAAAACTACACATGCTATTCAAGTTAAGCTGTGAATGAAGCAGTTGCAAGACAAGGGCCAAACTGGATCTGGAACATACACCCAGAAGCAGTGGGTATTTTTTTGGATACAATCTCAGGCTCATGGTGATAAAAAAGGGTGCCTCAGTATGTGGAAATGATTGAATCAATGACATTTTATTTCTAATAACAGAGTTAGTACACATGGGGATACAGGTAGCATAACTTGGATCCCAGTGCATAATGGGATAACAGGAAATGAAATGGCAGACAATCTAAAAATGCTGTAAGAAATGGAAAGATTGACATAGAAATACCCTTGAGTAAACAGGAATCCAAAAGCCTAGCACAGAACAATTTAAAAGAGGAATAGCAAAAAAACCCCCAACCCTGGACTATCAAACAAAGAAGATTTTTTCAATTGTGCCCTAGAGTTGAGGATAATGGGAAACTTCAGGGCCTGAATAGGAAAAAAGAAGTGATTTTGTTGAGAGTACTAACTGGCCATTGTGGCGTAAACAAAAATCTTTTTTGAATAAAGAGATGCAAGGATAGACTATGTGCACTATGTAAGGTGGAAGAAACAGCTGATCACCATTTATGGGTATGTCAGGGCTCTGATAAAGTGAGGGAAAGCTTTCTGAGGAATTCAAACATCTTAAGGAAACAAAAGTCACATTATGTTATTCATATGCACCAACTCAGGGCTGGAGCACCCAGGGACTACAGGCAGCCAATGTCTCCTCCCTTCCTGCCTGTCAGCAGCCCCACCGACCAACTCCTCCCCCTCCCTCCCAGCGCCTGCCATGGATTAGCTGTTCCACGGCATGCAAGAGGCACTGGGAGGGAGGGGGAGAAGCGGGGATGGGGTGCGCCTAGGGGAGGGGGCAGAACTGGATGGGAAGAGGCAGGTGGGGGGTGAAGTGAAGGTGGGAAGAGGTATGTCACGGGTGTGGCCTTGGGGGAATGGGTGGAGTGGTGGCAGGGCTTGGGGCCCAGCACAGGCAGGAATAGGCAGGGCAGGGGTGGGGGGTTGGGGAAAGGGGTGGAGTGGGCTGGGGCTTGGGGCTGAGCGGGGGTTGAGCAGCCCCGGGGAAAGTTGGAAGCTGGCACCTGTGATATTATTTAGTAAAAATATTGGCAAAATGAGCTAGTATTACAAAAGCCTATTACATTACCTGAAGGACACAGGACAGAGTGAGAGAATATAAACCAATAAGCATTTAAGGATTATAGACTATTCAATTAAGCCTGCTTGGCCATTAAAGAATTGGGAAAAAGAAACTGCAGTTATGTCTAGAAACACTACAGGAAGGTGGTGAAAGAAAGGGAGCAACAAAGAGTGGGAGAAAGCTCTCCAGGCTGGGAAACCAGGGAGAGTCTGTAAAGGCTAGCTGGGATATAGACTGTGTGTGTTTTGGATTAATTGAGAGAGAGACACTGAATTGGGTTTAGGGCCTAGAGGGCTGTATGCACTGGAGGATTCAATAAATTGAAACCCCCACAGGGGACTGTTTGAACTATCGTTGAATTGAACAAGTCTTGAAATGGGCCCAGAAAAGAGAAAAAGCAGAGAAGGGTAGAGCTAAGGCACCCATGGCCATGAGGCAGTTCTTCGGAGGCAGCCACCCCATTACAGGGACATTCCCCAAAAGAAGAGCACCTCCAGGTTATCCCATTTCTTTGCTCATGGCTCCATCACATTATTATTTTACAGTGCTAACAAATTGCTAGGGATGTCACTGTATAAATCAAAAGACATCATCCCGCCCCAAAGAGTATAAATTTAATTGTAATTTGAGGCAATCTACATTTGATCTTACCATCTAAATGATGTACAAGGCCATTTTCTGCTTCCTCACCCTAACAGACTGGGCATATTTCATTAGATACAATCATATTCCCTTGAAATTCACCTGTCCCTGCAATGGATTTCCTGAACAGCTGGCTGAATAATCCCATCAAATAACAGTGAGTTCCTGCATTGAAGACTCTCTTTTGCTTCAAAAGCGCAGGAATTCTGTAAGGGAACAGGAGTGCATACACACAGAAGGCACTCTTGTCTCTTTAACACTCAGATCTCCTCCTCTCACAAGCTGTTTGGAGCAGAATATGGGTCTTTCTAAATTTTTACGTATATACACATCACACACATATTTATAGAGAATGCATTATGGTGTTATATCAAAGTTTTATGAGCATGAGTTTGGGATAGTTGCAAAGCCATGAGAATATGCAAATCATCTTAACTGGCAGTAAAACCTGCCTTGCAGTCCACACCAATGTACATTCCATATACACCATTCGGATTGGGGGGGAAAGCATTTGACAAATGTTTGAGAAAGTTTTAAAAATTTATTGAGATCTTTTTGTCTTTTTGGGATCTTCACAGGCGAAGCCAAATGTTTTAGTTGCCATGAGTCCAAATATAAAGGATGCTATAAACCCTTTAAAATGACCTAAAATAGTTTTCTATCCATAAAGATGCCATGGACTTTAACATTAAATATCTGGGGACATTTCACAGCTAGAAGCATGTGCTGTATTTCCTGTTAGGACTATGCACACTCCCTTTTCCAATGGAATAAAGCTTCTATCTTTATTTACCCATGCAGGCCAAGGTAATTTGGGGAATGGAAATTTCACAGAGTGAAAAAGGGAAATATCATCTGCCAAATTGCTTGGTTTTGCTTTGTTTGTTTTGTTTTGTTTTAACCATCTGAAGTTGCTGAAAGACCTGGAATGCTATAAATCCTGTTGGAGCTAGATTAATGAGAAGAGTGCAGGTGAGGTAGTCAGAGGGGCATGATAAAATGAACATATCCTAATAATACTTAGCACTTTCACTAATCCATAACGTGTTTAGTCTGTTTATCTCAAAGAACTTCACAAAGAAAGACAATGATTCCTAATTATTAGATGGGGAAACTGTGGGACAGAGGTGAAATAACTTGCTCGAGATCTCATAGCATGTTAGTGGCAGAAAAAAGAAATAGAAACCCAATTTTCTGACTCCCAATCGAATGCCTTATCCATATGTAAGCGGGGGAATAGTCCCACTATTGTGGGGAACTTTCCTGGCTTCTGCACTACCCCGGTGAAGTGGGCTAGCGAAAGGATCTGAGTCCTTGCTCCCACTTCCTTTACCCAGCGGCCTCCCTGCCCTTGAGGACTCCCCTTCCACTCTCCTGTCTGGCAGAGTCCTCGTAACCCCGACAAGGCTGGGCCCAGGATTCCTGGGGGGGCTCGACCCCCAACCCTGCTGTGGTCACCTAGGACAGGGTCTAGGGTGTCCCCACTCCGGGGTGCTCTCTCTGCACTGGGCACTTCTCTGACCCACTGACCATTACATACAAGTTAAAGCAAATGCAAGTTATTTAATCAACAATTAATTTTAAAAAGAATAAGGAAAAATGGGAAAGGTTAAAGGAAACACATCAACCCGCTCTGTGGCAGGGAACATCACAAACAGTGTCTCTGGAATGTCAGGGCAGTTCAGTCTGTTCCTTGAAGTCCCAGACCTTCTTCTCACGCCCTGGCTGTGCTGTAGGGATGCTGTGGGTTGGACACTTGCTCTGGTGGTGGCCACACGCTCTCAGGCTCTCAGGCTTCTTCCCAGTGTTGCCCCCGCCTTGTCGGGGTTATGATCCAAGCCTAACCTGCAGAGCCCCTTGGCTGAGGCGTCTCCGTGTGCTGGGCCTGCTGCCCAGGGTCCTCCTCGGTCTCCCCAGCTGCTCACCGCACCCAGCTCCGGACTGCTCCAGCCCCAGCTGCACCATTCTGTCTCTGCACTGCTGCTGCTCTGCCTCCAGCTCCCTGGGCTGCTTCTTTGGCCCCTCTGGCTCTGGTTGCTGCAGCTCTGCTCCCAAGACAGGTCTGCTCTGCAGGCTGCTTCTGTGACTCTGTTCCCAACACTGACCTGCTTCGTGGGCTGCTTTTCTGGCCCCCTGGCTCTGGTTGCTGCAGCTCTGCTCTCTCTGGGCTGTGCCTCTGGCTTTGGGGCTGCAGCTTTGCTCCCAAGACAGGGTCTGCTCTCTCTGGGCTGCTTTTCTGGTCCCTCTGGATCTGGCAGTGCTCATTTAATGTGTGGCCCCATGCTCTATTTACTGTACATTACTCACAACCTGTTCTGAACACAGAACACCCTAGTGAGATGCGGGATACTATTCTTCCCATTTTACAAATGGAGAACCGAGGCATAGAGAGATTAAGGTAAAATGTAGCCACTAATTTTGAGTGCCCAATCTGAAACACCAAGGACTTGATTTTTCAGCATACATAGCATTATGTGGCACTTTATATGGTCAAAGCACAGCTCCCATAAACTTTAGTTGCAGCGGTGAGGGCTCAGCACTCCGACAAATCAAACCCTAGCATCTCAAGTCAGGCACTCAGAAAATGAGGAACACACAATAAGGGACAACCATGAAAAATTTGGTTTAAATACCTTGTCTATTATCACACAGGAACTCAGTAACAGATGCAGGGGTAGAATGCAGTTTTATATGGCAGCATTCAACTACCTTGTCAAGGTTCCCTCCCCACTCTGAACTCTGGGATACCGATGTGGGGACCTGTATGAAAAGACCCCCTAAGCTTATTTCTACCAGCTTAGGTTAAAACTTCCCCAAGACACAAATCTCTATTTGTCCTTGGACTGACAGTATGCTGTCACCACCAAGTGATTTAGACAAAGGTTCAGGGAAAGGACCACTTGGAGTTCCTATTCCCCCAAAATATCCCCCCAAGCCCTTACACCCCCTTTCCTGGGGAGGCTTGAGAATAATATCCTAACCAATTGGTTACAAAGTGAGCACAGACCCAAACCCCTGGGTCTTTAGGACACTGGAAATCAATCAGGTTCTTAAAAGACAGGTTTCAGAGTAGCAGCCGTGTTAGTCTGTATCCGCAAAAAGAAAAGGAGTACTTGTGGCACCTTAGAGACTAACAAATTTATTTGAGCATAAGCTTTCGTGAGCTACAGCTCACCTTCATCGGATGCATCCGATGAAGGTGAGCTGTAGCTCATGAAAGCTTTTTTTCTTAAAAGAAGAATTTTATTTAAAGAAAAGGTAAAAGAATCACCTCTGTAAAATCAGGATGGAAGATAACTTTACAGGGTAACAAAAGATTCAAAAACACAGAGAAACTCCCTCTAGGCTTAGTTTCAAAGTTACAAAAAACAGGAATAAACCTCCCTATAGCAAAGGGAAAATTCACAAGCTAAAACAAAAGATAACCCAGCATGCCTTGCCTGGCTTTACTTACTATTTTTGTAATATTAGGGACTCACTCAGGATTGTTTGGAGGAGATGGATTTCTGCCTGGCCCTCTCAGTCCCGAGAGAAAACCCCGGCACAAAGAGCACAAATAAAGCCTCCCCCTTCCCCACCAGATTTGAAAGTATCTTCTTTCACCATTGGTCCTTTTGGTCAGGTGCCAACCAGGTTATTTGAGCTTCTTAACCCCTTACAGGTAAGGAGGAATTTCAGGCTACCCTTAGCTGTATGGTTATGACACGCCTTAACCATGAACTATCCTTTCTCTTTCTGCAGTCCACTGCCTCCTACTCTCACACCTTCCAACTTCTGCAACAAATGAAGCATGAGTCCTTCAGACATCAGTCTCCTTGACAACACAGCCCTGCATGATCTCCAGAGCAGCTCCATCCTGCGCACTGAAAGAGGGTTCCATTCCAGGCCCGCGAAGGAATGTATTTTTGTAGGCACAGATTCTTCGCCTGTTTCCCCCAAGTTTGACCCCTTCAGTACCACTCTCTCCAACCTGTCTCTGTCAGAATCCTGTCTCTTCTCCACTCCTGGCTCCGGGTCCCAGTTCCATTCTCCTCATCTGGTGCAAATCTCTGCTCCTCAGGTTTCTTATCCCAGCCCCAGTCTCCTGGACCAGCCAGTCCCAGTTCCCCCTCCCCCACCAGCTCTTCATCTGATCTGTCTCTCTCCTTCCCTCTGGCTTCCAGTTGCCCAGCTCCCACCTACTCCCAGTCCAAGTCTCCCTCCCGGGGCTCATCATCCAGTCTCAGTCCCAGTTCTCTCTCTGTACCCAGCTCCTTATCAGATGTGTCAGCTGTTCTCTCCCACCCACCTTCATTCCTCCCAAACTGTGAGTTCTGAGTAACAATTACTCCTTCCCCCTTTCCCCATCCACAGCTCCTCTTCTGAGCTCAGTTCCCCCCCCCAAACTCCCAGTCACAGTTTACCTCCCTGCCAGCCTCCAGTACTAGTCACCCCCTGCCCCTGGATCCTTTTCCAAATCTATTCTCCCTGCTCCTGCAGGTTCATTTATTGTCTCCTCTGCATTTGAATCAGACAGCTTCCTCCTCCCTGCTGGCTGGCCCCAGCATGAGGGTCATTGAGAGCACAGGAAACACAGCTTCCCTGCTTTCTGTTCTGGTGCCTGGACCTGGTCCATAGCAGCCCAGAGCAGCAATTGCAGTGAAATTTCACACACACAATTTCAACTCTCTGCCCCAAAGTTTGAGGGCACTAGAGATTTTCAAAGAAAAGGTAGCCAGAATTTTTTAATGTGGTCAAAAGAATACATGTTGTCCTACCCTCATTCTTGGAAAAGGCAGCCTGTGGCAAACATCCAGCATGGAAAATTTCAGTCTGAATGGTTAAATCTGGCAAAGTTATAAGTAACTGAAAACAGGGTCTTCTAAGGGAGCTATCTGGTAACCTTAATAATAAGTGTTACTACCAGCCCTGCCTATAATATAAAAGCTGTTATACAGCTTTTCTGCTACTGTGAAGTCCATTTCCTCAGTAATATCCAAGTTTAGAAGCAAACTTTCCTGTGGTATAAAGCTCCCATTTCTATCTCCAAAATATTGTGAGACATCAGACCTTTAATGTTTCACTGCTCATTGAATAGTATTCAAGGACTGAAAATTGCCCGTCATTTGCCTCACAAATGTGTAATTTTTTTGGTGAAATTCCACATTTCAGGGGGAAAAGGGAACCACTTCTCCAACAAATTATTTTATTTTTAAAGTGAAGTAGGTGAAATGATCAAAGGTGCACAAGGAAGACTGTTTATCAAAATAGCTCTGTAATTTACCACATAAAAATGCCTGCCATATTTGGGTGTGCATCTATGTATATTTTATATACATTATTGCCCCTATTCTCCACTATGTCTGAGCTGTATTCTTATGTAGTGTCTGTAGAGAGCCTGCTGCAGATCCCTGCCCAATCCAAGCAGGAGTTAAAGCAGGGCGGGTCCTACTCTAACTTACGCTATTGGCAAAAGGTTCCATTGAA
Source organism: Natator depressus (assembly GCF_965152275.1). Taxonomy (NCBI): domain Eukaryota; kingdom Metazoa; phylum Chordata; order Testudines; family Cheloniidae; genus Natator; species Natator depressus. Next base: position 290,110,719 of record NC_134234.1, on the reverse strand, counting down.
GGATCAGGCCCAGTGGAACTCAACTCTGCTACACCCCCCTTCCACTGCTAATGCACACTTCTGCCCACCCATCATGCTCCTACTTACCATTTATGCTGGGGTTGGTGAGAATGACTAACATAATATACATCTAGGGTGTCTCTACTAAAGTAAAGATCCCCTTCTACACAGGAGAAATCCACCACAGAGAACCTTTGAATGATTTAAGGCCAATCTGTACAATGCAAAGTGGCCTTAGCAGAATAGAGAATCTGTCTGTCTGTCTGTGTCTGTCTGTCTACAAGCCCAAAATAAAGCTGAAACATTTACCTTTATGTTCAGGCACAAGTAAAACAACATAAACCAGAAATAAATAAGCTCCTTACCAATGTCCTTTGGCTTGTGCTATATTTTTGTGTGCTAAATCATCAGAGGAGCACAGCATTACATTGATGATATATTGCTACAGAAAAAAACTATGTCAATATGAATCTACACCAGCAAAGCAATATTTTTCAATCTTCTTAATGTAGGGCTGTGAGTCAAAGTGACAATTGACAAACATTCAATAAGAGGTCAAAAAACAACCATGCAGCCGGATTTGTTTAGGGCTTATGTTATCTATTTTTGATAAGTGAAACAATTGGCCTAAGTCATGTCACCTGAGGCTCTTCACGTCTGAGTGAAGAGCTGTCATAGAATTAAATAAGATTATAATGATTTTTTTTCTTTGTGCCCTTCCAGAAGAACTTGCTGCATAGTTTCAAAGACAAAACACCAAAAGAAGACAGTTTGCCTGAAATAAAGGTTAACACTTTCTTCAGTTTACTTTTATCTGAGCACATTAGCCTTTGTGTGATCCTGATTGTGTGTTGGCATTTTCACTTATCCATTGTGTATAATAGTATATATTATCTAAGTGAGTAGAACACAGCTTCTTAAATACAATCGAGAATTACATGGTAAATATTAAATGATAGTTACTAGATTGAAACTCAGAGCTGTTCAATACTTACATCAAACAAGTTGCATGTGCATGTAGACTAACTGCTCTAAGGAACATTTTTTCACTAAGGAATGATTTAAAATATGATGTATGGATAGGGCTTTGCCTAATTTTTCAACCCACTTGAATGTTAAGAACAGGCCTTCAGCTTCTGAGGTTTGCATTCAATCTTGGGTCTATTGGCAAAACATCAGTTCCTCTCTGCTGCCTCACAAATGTTTCATGTACAAAGAATAAAGCTGAATTCAAAAAAGAGGGAGAATCCTCTTTGCATTAGCAATAGACCGGGTGATGGAGCAAGCAACAAAAGGCATTGTGGACAGCATAAAATAAGTTGGCAGAGATGAGTTACACAACTTTGACTTTGCCAATGACATTGCTTAATTGGGTATGACAGGGAACGAATGATTGCCCTTACATCAGAGGTAAAACAAGAAGCAGCAAAAATTGGATTGAAAGTAAATGCAGAGAAAACCAAGATTGTGAAGATAGGCAACTAGACAACAGATGCAAAGACATACATGGATGGAAAAGAAATCAAACAGAGTGCTGCTGTCTCGGGAGTGTGAAAACATTTGAAGGTGGCTGCAATAAAGATATTCATACACAATTAGGCAAAGCAAACACCACTTTTGGAAGAATGAGCAACATCTGGTCAGAGAGGTCTCCACACCAAACTAACGGTCAGATTATACATGTGAGTGAACTAAGCACACTGCTGCTATACAGAGAAGAGACTTGGCCAATGACAGTGGCTAACAAAAAGAGATTGGAGGCTGGCCATCACAGATGGCTGAGGAAGATATTACACATTTCATGGAAAGACAAAAAAAAAGTGAGAATAAAGGAGCTGACAGAGGTTAGAAAATGTCATCAAAGGAAGAAGGTTCAGATTGATGAAACATGTGCACTGGATGGAAGATGGGAGACATGCTAAGCAAGCATTGACTTGGCTATCTGAGGGAGGAAAGAGAAAACCAAGGCCAAGCAAGAACAGGCAGAAGACACTGACAGAGGAAACTGAATGCACTGGCGTCACCTGGGAAGAAATACTACAACTAACAAGCAATCATAATCAATAGAGGAACTGGACTGCTCCATATGTCAGCAGCATAGAAGGAACTAAAATAAGGATGCTGAACGCAGGTTCAGTTGAACAATTGGACTGTGCACTGCTCTGTCCATGTGGCTGTATTGCTTCCACACTAATTCCCCACATTCCCTGATGTCCTGTCGATAACAGTCCCTCCAGGAAACATTGGTTCTCTGACTCCAGTTCCACCAATCATAATATATCTTCCTCATTTTGCAAACATTTAAATATAAACATTAAAAACAAATGATTGGTGCCCTGGTCCCCACCATGTATCCCTTCAGCCAGAGGCTGCTAGCACGTAATCTAGTTGGAATTTTGTCTTCACCACAGACTCACCTGGTTACATTTGTCTTTGAGGATAATTTGGGCACTTGAACAGGTGTGACCTATCTCTGCTTCTCTGTCTCCAAGTCTAGCAAACTGTCTCCTTGTGGAATCTCCTACCTTCCTGTGGGGTTGGCCTCTGGATTGCTCTTGGTCTCAGTTCCTTGATGATCTCTGTATCTCTATAGAAGGGGTGGGCAAAGTTTTTGGCCTGAGGACCACATCGGGATTCCGAAACTGTATGGAGCGCTGGGTAGGGAAGGCTGTGCCTCCCCAGACAGCCTGGCCCCTGCCCCTTATACACCCCCTCCCACTTCCTGACCCTGACTGCCCCCCTCAGAACCCCTGACCCATCCAACCCCCCCTGCTCCTTGTCCTCTGATTGCCCCCCTGGGATCCCACCCCCGATCTAACTGCCCCCTGCTCACTGTCCCCTGACTGCCCCACCAGGACCCCCTTCCCCTTATCCAACTCCCCCCCACCCCCCAGGTCCCTTACCATGCCGGTCATGCAGGACTGGCAGCCGCGCTCCCCAGCCAGAGCCAGACATGCTGCCACGCAGTCTAGAGCACCGGGGCAAGCTGGCAGCTCTCGCAGCCGCACTGCCCAGCAGGAGCTCACAGCCCCGCCGTCCAGAGCGCTGGCGGCATGGCAAGCTGAGGCTGCAGGGGAGGGGAGACAGCAGGGGAGGGGCTGGGGGCTAGCCTCCCTGGCCAGGAGCTCAAAGGCTGGGCAGGAAGGTCCTGTGGGCCGGATGTGGCCCGCGGGCCATAGTTTGCCCACCTCTGCTCTGTAGGCTCTTTCTGGGTGTTGTGTCTGCTGGCTTGTAAATTCCTTCTGTTCCTTTGGATCACTTGTCCCTTTTGCATAGTTACCACATATGACCTGGGTGTCATTGCACCCTCACAACTCCTTTCGGCCTCTTCTGGTGTCTGTCTATTGACTAGATCCACACAAGAGTACCTGTCTCCAGGGCCAGTAGGTCCTTGGCTGATCTGTCATACTCTAGTGCCTGTTTTATCTGACTGTTGGCCATCTTCTCTTGACAACATCTTCATCCTTCTGGCTGCAACAGGTCTCCACTCATTTGTAGCAGGGTTTGGTCCTTCATCCCATCTATGCCTGTGTTGGACTGTTTTGGCACCCCTGTGATGGAGTATTCCTGTATGCCAAAAATGCTAAGAAGGGGTCTGAACCAAAGAAACAGCCTTGTGTAACACTCTCATAGTGGTTTTCAATGCTTATTCCACCTTACCATTACTCTGTGGGCATTCTGAGGAAGAGGTGTTGTAGTCAAACTCCCATTTGTGTGCAAATTCCTTGAATTCTTGGGGTAAACTGAGGTTTCTTGTCAGTGAATACAGTTTTTTTGCAAAGTGGGCCCTCAGTTTGCCAATCACTGGTTTGCGTCTTGTACAAGGCAGGGCATGAACCTACAACAATGTGAGGAGTAGTCAACTGTAATCAAGTGTTGCTTTTCCTTGAAGGGAAATAACTTCACTTCCACCTTTTCTTATTATCAGATGGGCAGCTCTTGTGGTAATGGAGCAGTGGTGGGCCGCTGCTTCCGGCAGCTCCCATTGGCCGGGAACGTTAAACCATGGCCACTGGGAGCTGCGGGCGGCTGTGCAAATGTAAACAAACTGTCTGGCGGCCCGTCAGCGGATTACCCTGACAGGCTGCGTGCTGCCTGCGAGCTGCAGGTTGCCCACCACTGTAACAGAGTCTCTTTCTGCTGACTTTTATCACATAACTGGCAGGTGTCACACCTTTCTATCGAAGAGTGTAGTCGTGTATTCATTCCCAGCCAGTAAATACATTCTTGAGCCTGTCTAAAACAGCTGTCAATGCCAAGGTGTGAGGCATGTATTTTTTGCATGACATCCTAATGTAATGAGATGGAGACAACAGCTCTCTATCCTCGAAATGTGATTCCATCCTGCACACTCAACTCATCTTTAATTAAAAAAAATGTTGCTGCTCTTACCCATGCTTGGCGTTTGTCTTCTGGGCACTCTACTAATATCGCTCTCTTGACTGCTTGTAGCTCAATGTCCTTTTCCAAAGCCTCTTAGATTTCCATCCGCTTTGCAGCTGAAACTGGGAGGCAATGCAGCACAGTAATGGATTCTGTGTCTTGATCCCCTGCCCCAACTTGCTGATGCTGGGTATTTATGTCCTGCTCAGGGTGTCAGCTAACACCAGTAATCATCCTTGACGAGATCTGATCTTTTCCAGGTGGTGCCAGAGGTGCAACAACATGCACTGCAATCTCTTTGGTCTCTTTGGAGTGCTAAGAAGGAGCTTTGCCATGACTGTCTCTATGGGTTTGTGGTCTGATTGCATTATTACTGGGTGGCCATAAGTGTACCGATGGAATTGCTCCATTCCAAATACCACAGCCGGAAGCTCTTTTTCTATTTGGCCAAACCCCTGGTCAGTCTCTGACAGGACTCTACCAGCATAAGTGACCGGCTGCTCCTGCAAAAGAACTACACCCTATCCTTCCCCAATACATCACACAGGAATATCAGTGGCTCGCATGGATACTAGTACTTCAAGCCAGGGACATCCACTATCATTTGTTTCAGCATGTCAAATGCTTGTTGTTGGTGATCTACACAGTCCCACTCAACATCCTGCCTTGTGAACTGATGTATGTGTTCCGCTACTGCAGCCAGGCGTGGACAGAACTCAGACAGAAAACGTATCCTTCCTATGAAGCACTGTACCCCTTTCATATCCACTGGAGCTGGACTGTCTCTGACTACCTCGATCTTATTAGGTTCTGCTTTCAGTCCCTCTGCTGTAAGCAAATGTCTAGTGTACATCTCCTCACGCTATTTGCGTAGCATTTGTTTTGAGTTGAATTTTATGTTCTTGCCCCTGCATCACTGTAGAAAAGCTTATCGTTTTCTGTCCTGGTCTTGTTCACCTACAATGAACATATCATCTGCAATTATTTTCACTCCAGGCAGTCCTTACGACACTTGGGTGAGTCTTCTCTGGAACACCTCAGTTGCTCATTTTATGCCCATCAGCGTATGCAGCCATCTGTAGTGACCAAATGGTGTTGCAACCGTTGTCAATATGTTGGGACACTTTATTCAGGTTTATGTGCCAAAACCCATTCTTCACATCACAGACTGCAAAGATTCTGGCTTTGGAAAGTTCTGGCAAGATGTCATCAGTTGTGGGCAGTGGATAGTGGCATCTTTTCAATGCCCAATCAGTGGCTTTGGGTCTATACAGATGCATAATTTGCCCAATGGCTTGTTTACCACCATGCTGCTTTTCTAGGCTTCACTGGCCTCTATAGGTGCTGTGATACCATTACTCTGCTTCTGAGCTCCTTGTGTATTGGATTACCTAGTGCCACTGGAATCTTCCTTCCATGGTAGGGACTCGTTCCCTTTGAAAACATCCCCCTATGCTTTTAAAATTGTCTCCATTGTCAATTGGACAGTCCCTTTTGCTTCTTGTGCTGCAGTATAGATTTCTGACGCTGCACCCTGATCAGATCCATGGCTTATATGGCTGTATTCCCCAAGAGGGGTCTGTAATGTTTACCATCCACCACTACAAACTACGGTTGGTACCGTCTTATCAGTTACTACACTTTCTTGCAGGTTGCATTATGCTCTCATTGTGCCTGTCCTTTTTAAGGGGTGTTCAAGTCCAATTCGCAGTGCAGGAGGCCCTGATATACAGCTGAAATCGGACAGGGCATTTCACTATTAACATTGTTACATGCATGGGGGGTGGTAGCGTCCCTTGTTGCTATCCCTCCTAACACCCTAAGCTTGATACGCACTAGGACTCAAGTAGAGAGTAATGATGTCATCATCACTGTCTCATGCATCATCGCCTTCTTGTACATGTCTGACAGAATCTTTCTGAGCCTTGGTCTACACTAGGAGTTGAGGTCGAATTTAGCAGCGTTAAGTCGATTTAACCCTGCACCCATCCACACGACGAAGCCCTTTTTTTTTACTTAAAGGGCTCTTAAAATCGATTTCCTTACTCCACCCCCGACAAGGGGATTAGTGCTGAAACCTTGGGGTAGTGTAGACACAATTAGACGGTATTGGCCTCTGTGAGCTATCCCAGAGTGCTCCATTGTGACCGCTCTGGACAGCACTCTCAACTCAGATGCACTTGTCAGGTAGACAGGAAAAGGCTCGCAAACTTTTGAATTTCAATTTCCTGGTTGGCCAGCGTGGCAAGCTGCAGGTGACCATGCAGAGCTCATCAGCAGAGGTGACCATTATGGAGTCCCAGAATCGCAAAAGAGCTCCAGCATGGACCGAACGGGAGGTACGGGATCTGATCGCTGTATGGGGAGAGGAATCCGTGCTATCAGAACTCCGTTCCAGTTTTCGAAATGCCAAAACATTTGTCAAAATCTCCCAGGGCATGAAGGATAGAGGCCATAAAAGGGACCCGAAGCAGTGCCGCGTGAAAGTTAAGGACCTGAGGCAAGCCTATCAGAAAACCAGAAAGGTGAATGGCTGCTCTGGGTCAGAGCCCCAAACATGCTGCTTCTATGATGAGCTGCATGCCATTTTAGGGGATTCAGCCACCATTACCCCAGCCGTGTTGTCTGACTCCTTCAATGGAGATGGAGGAAACACGGAAGCAGGTTTTGGGGATGAGGAAGATGATGATGAGATTGTAGATAGCTCACAGCAAGCAAGCGGAGAAACCAGTTTTCCTGACAGCCAGGAACTGTTTCTCACCCTGGACCTGGAGCCAGTACCCCCCGAACCCACCCAAGGCTGCCTCCCAGACCCGCCAGGTGGAGAAGGGACCTCTGGTGAATGTACCTTTTAAAATACTATACATGGTTTAAAAGCAAGCATGTTTAATGATTAATTTGCCCTGGCATTCACAGCTCTCCTGGATGTACTCCCAAAGCCTTTGCAAAAGGTTTCTGGGGAGGGCAGCCTTATTCCGTCCACCATGGTAGGACACTTTACCACTCCAGTCCAGTAGCACGTACTCAGGAATCATTATAGAACAAAGCATTGCAGTGTATGTTTTGCTGGCATTCAACCAACATCCATTCTTTATCTCTCTGTGTTATCCTCAGGAGAGTGATATCATTCATGGTCACCTGGTTGAAATAGGGTGCTTTTCTTAAGGGGACATTCAGAGGTGCCCGTTCCTCCTGAGCTGTTTGCCTGTAGCTGAACAGAAATCTTCCCCACTGTTAGCCACGGGGAGGGGGGGAGGGATGAGGGGCTAGCCACATGGTGGGGGGAGGCAAAATGTGACCTTGGAACGAAAGCACATGTGCTATGTATGTAATGTTAACAGCAAGGTTTACCGTGAAAGAGTGTACCCATTGTTCTATAAAATGTGTCTTCTTAAATACCACTGTCCCTTTTTTTTTCTCCACCAGCTGCATGTGTTTCAAGAATCACAGGATCTTCTCCTTCCCAGAGGCTAGCGAAGATTAGAAGGCCAAAAAAATGCACTCACGATGAAATGTTCTCTGAGCTTATGCTGTCCTCCCACACTGACAGAGCACAGACGAATGCATGGAGGCAGACAATGTCAGAGTCCAGGAAAGCACAAAATGACCAGGAGGAGAGGTGGCAGGCTGAAGAGAGTAAGTGGCGGGCTGAAGAGAGGGCTGAAGCTGAAAGGTGGTGGCTGCGTGATGAGAGGACGCAGGATTCAATGATGAGGCTGCTGGAGGATCAAACTAATATGCTCCAGCGTATGGTTGAGCTGTAGGAAAGGCAGGAGCACAGACCGCCACTACAGCCCCTGTGTAACCAACCGCCCTCCTCCCCAAGTTCCATAGCCTCCTCACCCAGACGCCCACGAACGCGGTGGGGGGGCCTCTGGCCACCCAGCCACTCCACCCCAGATGATTGCCCAAGCAACAGAAGGCTGGCATTCAATAAGTTTTAAACTTTTAAAGTGCTGTGTGGCCTTGTCCTTCCCTCCTCCACCACCCCTCCCGGTGCTTCCCTCCTCCACCACCCCTCCTGGGCTACCTTGGTAGTTATCCCCCTATTTGTGTGATGAATTAATAAAGAATGCATGAATGTGAAGCAACAATGACTTTATTGCCTCTGCAAGCGGTGACTGAAGGGAGGACGGGAGGGTGGTTAGCTTAGAGGGAAGTAGAGTGAACCAAGGGGCAGGGAGTTTCATCAAGAAGAAACAAACAGAACTTTCACACTGTAGCCTGTCCAGTCCTGAAACTGGTTTTCAAAGCTTCTCTGATGCGCACCGCGCCCTCCTGTGCTCTTCTAACTGCCCTGGTGTCTGGCTGTGCATAACCAGCAGCCAGGGGATTTGCCTCAACCTCCCACCCTGCCATAAATGTCTCCCCCTTACTCTCACAGATATTGTGGAGCGCACAGCAAGCAGTAATAACAGTGGGAATATTGGTTTCGCTGAGGTCTAACTGAGTCAGTAAACTGCGCCAGCGCACTTTTAAACGTCCAAATGCACATTCTACCACCATTCTGCACTTGCTCAGCCTGTAGTTGAACAGCTCCTGACTACTGTCCAGGCTGCCTGTGTATGGCTTCATGAGCCATGGCATTAAGGGTTAGGCTGGGTCCCCAAGGATAACTACAGGCATTTCAACATCCCCAACGGTTATTTTCTGGTCTGGGAAGAAAGTCCCTTCCTGCAGCTTTTGAAACAGACCAGAGTTCCTAAAGATGCGAGCGTCATGTACCTTTCCCGGCCATCCCACGTTGATGTTGGTGATACATCCTTTGTGATCCACCAGTGCTTGCAGCACCATTCAAAAGTACCCCTTGCGGTTTACGTACTCGCCGGCTTGGTGCTCCGGTCCCAAGATAGGGATATGGGTTCCGTCTATGGCCCCACCACAGTTAGGGAATCCCATTGCAGCAAAGCCATCCACTATGACCTGCACATTTCCCAGGGTCACTACCCTTGATATCCGCAGATCTTTGATTGCGTTGGCTACTTGCATCACAGCAGCCCCCACAGTAGATTTGCCCACTCCAAATTGATTCCCGACTGACCGGTAGCAGTCTGACGTTGCAAGCTCCCACAGGGCTATTGCCACTCGCTTCTCAACTGTGAGGGCTGCTCTCATCTTGGTATTCTTGCACCTCAGGGCAGGGGAAAGCAAGTCACAAAGTTCCATGAAAGTGTCCTTACGCATGCAAAATTTTCGCAGCCACTGGGAATCGTCCCAGACCTGCAACACTACACGGTCCCACCAGTCTGTGCTTGTTTCCCAAGCCCAGAATTGGAGTTCCACTGCATGAACCTGCCCCATTAGTACCATGATGCCCACATTGCCAGGGCCCATGCTTTGAGAGAAGTCTGTGTCCATGTCCTCATCACTCTCGTCACTGCGCTGACGTCACCTACTCGCCTGGTTTCGCTTTGGCAGGTTCTGGTGCTGCATATACTGCTGGATAATGCATGTGGTGTTTAATGTGCTCCTGATTACCAAAGTGATCTGAGCGGGCTCCATGCTTGCAATGGTATGGTGTCTGCACAGAAAAAAGGCACGGAACAATTGTCTGCCGTTGCTCTGACAGAGGGAGGGGCGACTGATGACATGGCTTACAGGGTTGGCTTACAGGGAATTAAAATCAACAAAGGGGGTGGCTTTGCGAGAAACAGAATGGCCCCCTCAAGGATAGAACTCAAAACTTCAAGGATAGAACTCAAAACTGGGTTTAGCAGGCCATTGATTTCATGGAGGGAGGGAGGAGAAAATGAATACAAAACAAATCTGGTCTATTTCTTGTTTTGATCCACTTCATCTATCTTTATACATCTTGCTGGCAGCAGACTGTGCAGTACGACCGCTAGCCATCGTCATCTCCTGGGTGCTTGGCAGAAGATGGTGCAGTATGACTGCTGGCCATCGTCTTCTGCTGGCTGCAGATTAAAAGAGAGTGCACTGCCAGTAGGACTGAATCGCCATGAAACAAAACTTAAAAGGGAAATGCCTTCGCTGAATCACTCCCATGTTTGCCCAGGCGCCCCGACCTCATTGAGGTCGGTTAAAAGAGCACCCAGGACTACGTCGACGATGGCTACCAGTCATACTGCACTATCTGCTGCCAAAAGGCAATAAACTATTGCTGTGTAGTAATGCAGTACCGCATCTGCCAGCACCCAGGAGACATACGGTGACGGTTAGCTGAGCGGGCTCCATGCTTGCCGTGGTATGGCGTCTGCACAGGTAACACAAGAAAAAAGGCGCAAAACAATTGTCTGCCCTTGCTTTCACGGAGGGAGGGAGTGAAGGGGGGCCTGACGATATGTACCCAGAACTACCCCCAACAATGTTTTAGCTCCAACAGGCACTGGGATTTCTACCCAGAATTCAAATGGGCGGCAGAGACTGCGGGAACTGTGGGATAGCTACCCATAGTGCAACGCTCCAGAAGTCGATGGTTGCCTCGGTACTGTGGACACACTCCGCCGACTACATGCACTTAGAGCATTTGTGTGGGGACACACACAATCAACTGTATAAAAACGCTTTCTACAAAACCAACTTCTATAAATTCGACCTAATTTCGTAGTGTAGACAAGCCACATACCTTGTAATGCTATCTTAGTGCAGGGAACTTCTCCTTTACTCGCTTGTGCTGTCTCCCACAGTAAATGCATCTAAGGATAGCAAACCCTGGCCGCCTGCTCTTCTTTGCTGTTGTCTCCCTGCATATTCTTCTGGAAATGTTGTGCCTCTTAGGACTTTCATCCTTTCTCTTCAGATTTCCACTGCATGCCCCATGTCTCACCATGTGAGATCACCTTCCTGTAGCAGCCGCTTTCTCAGGTTGTGATCCCAAGTGCCACAAATTATCTTGTCCTGAATTAGGAAGTCTGTCAAGTCCCCAAAATTGCATGTAGCAGACAGTATGTGTAAGGCTGCAGCATAGGGGTCTATTCTTTCCTCTTCAGGTTGGTCTTTAGTGTTCTAAAGTTTAGTGGTTGTGTTCTGCTTTGGGGAGCAATAAGTCTCCAGGGCTCCTAGGACTGCTGTGAATCTTGAGGAAGTGGTGAGCTGCAAAGTGCTGCAGACCCCTCTGCCTTATTCCCCAATCAGATAAAATAATAGTTTCTTGCCGTTGTCATCCTGCATGGCCAGGTCTGTGTACAGTTCAAACTCCTTCCACTGGGTGCATCACTGGGCTCAGTTTGTGTCTGCAAAATCCTTCAGACTGAGTTCTATGGCTCATACTGCTAGCTGCTGCTGCAGTCGAGAGAAGTCACAGCTCCAGTGGGGCCACCATGTTTCATTTGCAAAGAATGATGCTTCATGCTGGACAGGTTTTTAGTTATATTTTGCTTCACCATAGGATTCCTGCCTTGCAGCTCTTCTTTTTCTCTTAGGAAACCTGTCAGTGTCAGCAAAATAATGAATTTGAGCATTACAGTAAATCCCACTGTGTAAAAAATACAGGATATTAAATATAAAATGTATTCTAAATTATAAGAATTTAAGTGGTGGTGAAAGAACTGTAATAGGAGTGACACATATAACATTAAGACTGAGTGAGCAGAAAAGGCTACATTCTATTATCAAGAATTGTACAAACATATATTATTAGTACCATATCTATGAACAAAGCATTTAAAGGTTTTAGCATTTTGAAATAATTGAGCACAGAATGAAAAATGCATTCTACAGCCGCATTGACTCCCTTCTGTCTCCCATGATAAATTATGTAATAAATAGTCTGGTCTGATGAACTTGGTATTGTGAGGTCTTCGTTCCTTGGATGAAGATGGACAAATGGTTTGTATCTGGAAGACGGGATGTCTGATTTGTAACTGGAGGGTGAAAAGGGAAAGAAATAGGATTTCTACATAGAAGGGTGAATGGGGTAGATTGAATTATCTGTCTGAGAATAGAACAGCAGATGGTGAAAAGGTGCTTTTGGACCATACAGGAAGAATAAAGAATGATATTTGTATTTTCTTGACTATATGGTAGTTGGGATTGGCAAGGATTTAGATTCTTCTCTGTAAAAACATTATAAGACCTGCTTAATATCACAGTGATGGGTATTATGTAAGAAAATAGATAGAAGGGCCAATTAGAAAATGGGGGTTGGAGGATTTCAAGAATTTTTGTCTCTATTTCTCACTAATATTTCCCAAACAACTCTAGCAGATAGATAGAAGTTAGTGTTTCTATCTAATAATAGTAAGCAAATGGGTATATGCTTCATTGGCCATATGTGGTAGTTGAGTGAGTGGTAATTTGGGAGAGTTTCAGAGCATATGGGAAATGTTTATGATTTGAGAGAAGTATAAGGGGATCTCCAATGCATTGGCTGACGCTGGGTGATGAATAGCTGGAAGGAGTGAAGGCTGTATTTGGAATGTGCCAGGTGATATTCAACACTTGTACATTTAATAAGAGAATGGTAAATGCATTTAATTGTTTATCTCCCCTCCCTTAATTGCTCAAGTCCATACTTTTAGAAGTGCAGTGTTTATTTGTTTTAAACTGTAAATGTAATTAGCATATAGCAGCAACATTAGCTCAAAGTTCACAAGTTTTCTTCTCTGTTAATGTGGCGTAAGACACAATTCTTACATTTCTGAGCCAGAAAATAGGGCACATGCAATCCAATAAGCAGATGTCACCTCCTTCACAGTAGGGTTATAGCGATGATTGATTTTTTTTTAAATAGTAACTCTTAAAAAGAAAGCCCCTTCTGTCCTTTTGCCCCAGATGGTAATAACATAATTCACCCTCCAGTGGTATGAGCCTGGATAGGGAATGCAGAGTAAAATGATGGAGAGTTTGTAACTATCCAAATTGAGCGGCACCTAGTTGCAATCCTAACAGATGGGAAATAATTAAATCATTTATTATCACTTCACAATTAGTTAACTCACAGGTATGTCTCAGACAATAAAAAGGTTTTATCCATCCTTCTGCTAGGGATTTAAAGTTTTTATGTCCTCTAGATTTGTTACTTCAGGGCTCAGTTTAATCAGCAGCATGGTAGTCAAAACACTAGCAATCTTCTTGCTTATTAAAAAATACTTATTGAGCAGAACCTCAATATTCTATATCCATAGAGTACTTATTTTGCAGATATCGTTCCTCAGCAAGTTTACATAATCTATCTTAATTCAAAGTATTATCATAAAATGAAAGAACTTGGCTTTCTTAGGAGAAAATAGGTTGCCTTTTGGAATACTGATGAAGGGCTTCATCTTACTCTTAGCGAAGTCTGTCTGTTTACCTTAGAGTTTCTACTGCTGCCCATCCCAAGTGCCACCCACAGAAAGCACACTGGCAATAGTGATGTTCCAAGTAAACTTTATGGACTCTTGCTCCTTTCTGTTTTGTTTTTTTTTAAAAAGCTAGGTGAAATCTCGACTCTGTTGAAGTTGGCATTTTGCTGTTGACTTCATTTCAGCTTCTGCTAGGAGTAGGGTTCTTTGGTTGTTGATTTTTTGTTGGCAGTAGAAGGGGATGATTGATCTTGTGAATGTTGTTCTGGTTACGGAAAAAAACATTTATCAAAGAGAAAAGGATTTGCAGCATTCCTAAAGGTGGTCAGATTCTAGATTTGCCTAATCTTCTGTGTTCATTCCACAGCTGGATCCCCATGAGTGTTGTGTCATTGTGGGTTTTTTTCCCTGCATTATCCCAAAATAGTGCGACTTGGAAGTTCACAAACTGAATAATGGGAAACCATTATCTCCAGAGAAAGCTGGATTCAGCTCTAAAAATTTAAACAGAGTCTTACAAGAGTGGTATGAAACATTTAATCAAAAATAAGGTTGACTTGAGTGAAGCTATAACAATTGACATCAACTGAGGATCTGCCCCGATATTGCAGTGCTAATATTTTCATGTGAAAGGAAGAGGTATAAGAGGAATTTTCTAAAGCATCTGTAGCAAATGCAACAAGTTCCTTATATTTTAGTCACCCAATTGGTAAAAACAGCAAATACGTCAAGCATCTAATAATCCAATTATTATTTATATTGTGGTGTTGCACAAGGGCCCCAATCAAGACTGAGACTCAATTGTGCTAGGTACTGTGCAAGAACATTGGAAAGACATAGCTGAAGTGCCAAAGAGCTTACAACTATTCCATGACAAAGGTCAACATTTTCAAAAGTAGTCACTGATTTCAAGTGCCAACTGGACAGACTCCAAGTTTCTCAAGCTGGGCATCCCAAACTTGGGGCATCCAAAATCAGTGTTGCTTCTAAAAATGTAGGTATACATGAATTTTGACTACAGTTCAAACTTTATTGTCCTCACATAGGTTTGTAAATTATGATCACAGGGTTACAAATAGGTCTACTTGAAACCCACTTTCGAATTCAGCTGCTTGCAAACAGCTTTTTATGCAATTCAAGCTGTTCCCTGGCAAAACAAGCACTAGACATTAGTACAAGTGAAACTCTAAAGCCCAGGGGTATGTGTAGTATCCCATGTCTCATATTTGTATTACCCAAGAGAGCTGTTTTGTAGCATTCCAAACAACCTGAAGTAGATGGACTGCAAGTGAAGTAAATTATTTGGGCTCTCCCTCTGGTGATGTCTAACAAACGACTGGAAATTTCCCAGGTAGTTCTTAGCCTGGCCAATTTATTAATCAGCATGAAGAGTTCCACTAGGGGAAAAAAACAAACAGAAATATTGCAGTTCACTACTGTCTGGAACACTCCTGATAACAATAAAAATCCAAATCCAAACCAGGGAGAAGCAAATTAAAAATGAACAAGCAAAAAAAAAAAAAAAGACTGGAAATTATCAATATTGAAACCAAAGTGAATGAGAGCCAGGAAGGAATATTTTGCTCTCCCAAAAATGTTTAACAGGGAGGGTGAACAGCTGTTTAAGCCATGGGACAATGTTGGCACAAAAACAAATGTATACAAACTGGAGATGAGTAAATCCAGGCTGGAAATTAGAAGAAGGGTCGAACCATCAAAGGGGTGAGATTTTTGCAACAGCCTCCAAATAGGAGTTTTGGGGGCAAACAACTTAATGAGTTTTAAGAAAGACCTGGGAAAATTTATGAATGTGATTGTATGACAGGGTCACTTGTGATGGAGACTGGGGGGGGGGAGGAGGTGGGGGGAGAATCTCAGAAGCCCTGGGGCTCATTTCCAGTTTACATCTTATGTTCCTGAAATCTCATGCTTGAGGTTTCAGCTGGCCTCCTGCAGGGGTCAGGAAGGGATTCTCCACTCCAATGTATTCTGGGGTGTGTGGGTGGGAGCTGTTTCTTTCCTCTAAAGCATCAGAGATGGCCACAAGAGTGGGTCCGTGCTCTGAAGTGATACCAAACATTCTCTCTCTCTCATGTACTAGGTTGTCTCATTCTTGTTCACATGCTCGGGATCTGACTGATGGCCATATATGGGGTGAGGAAGGAATTTTCCCCCAGCTCAGATTGGCAATGACCTTGGTTTATTTTCACCTTCCTTTGCAGCATGCAGGTATGGGTCACTTGTCAGGATTATCTGGGTATGTTTCATTTAATCATTTCCCTGACATTGCAGAGATTTTTGGAACTGGTGCACCTCAGTCCCTCCTAGTCTCTGCCTGTGGCACATAAAAATCTAGTTTCCCGTGGGCTGTAATACTTTGGTCTCTTTTTGGTTGTTGAGTTTAGTGTGAGACTGCTGGGTGGTGTTGGTGACCTGTGATACACAGGAGGTCAGACTAGATGATCTAGTGGTCCCTTCTGGCCTTAAACTCAATGACTCTGTAACATCCTGAACAAATAATAGGAAATATACATTCAAGCCACTTGTGATTTGCAGCTGCTGTTTTCCTAGGAGGATTTCAGGAAAACCATCCAGCCCTTTAGTAGAATAACACCTGTTTCCTATGCAACAAAGCTGCATGTGAGAGACAGCAGTGCCACATGTGTGCAGGTTCTCATTAAATCTCTGGCAAGCTTGAGAATCGCCATAGGTTCCTCCTGGATCCTGTCTATTGATTTCGTCTCGTGGTTCAACAGGGGCCCGCCTAGTGTGAGCAGCTCAGAATAACTCAGGTAGACCTTTATTTCCCCTGCTAGTTGCAATCATTTGGCATAATTAAACAGAATTAACACTTTTTTTCTGGGAATAAAACCATACCTGAAATGATACCTCTTCTCTTGGAGACACCTTTACTTCAAATTAATTTGTTTTTTATACTGTGTTGGAATTTTAACAACAATGCTGATGTCTCATCCATCAAAGCATGAAGTGATGAGAGCTTTTCAAATGCAAACCATTTTACCTTATTCAGCCATTGGTCTGACTCCCCAAACAATAAAGCTGCTTCTCGAGACCCCAAAGGAAGCACTCTGTTTTATTTTCATTGCCATTTTTAACATGCTTTTTCTTTTAATAGTTGGATAGGAACATTTCCTGAAAGTGTTGTTTGAACCTTCTCCCTAATAATTTAATGCAGAGGTTGTCAGCTGATAATAATTGTTCTGGGACAGATGATTCAATTTCTATCTAACAGAAAGTAAAACTGCAAGATATCCTTTGGTTTTCTGCCATTCAGTGTTCAAGTGCTGACCTGGCACTGTAAAGTGAAGCAGATTTACTACCTGTACTAAATGGCAAATCTCCAGATCTGGGCCACTGTGATTTCTGGCTACAAAACTGGCTCTCTGTGTATTCAAGTACTTTATAAAAGAGGGTCCGTATTCTCCTGCAGAAGGACATGAGTAACTCCACTGAAGCCATAGCAAATTTTTTGTATCCGGCAATCAGGACTGTGAATGTCTATCAGTTTTCACTAATGAAACAGTTTTAATTTTCTGCAAATGATACACAGTGAGAGAAGCATTTTCCTCCCTGGCCACTTAAAATATCAATGGGAATTTTTCACACAGCTGTAGTTAGAATATCTACTAGAGATTTCTATTCTGAATTATATATCTGTTTGCATTGTTTAAATGTTAATGATGTCCAACTTGGAAAGGTTGTGGATTCAATAGCCTCTAAGCCAGAAGACCCAAACCTTAAAACCCAAATGGTGCTTTCCTTATTCTGGAAAAAACTGTCATTGTCTTCACTGAGGCTGGGATTTCATGCAGTGGGATTTCTAGATCTACAAAGAATGTTGGACCAGCCTTTTTGCTTTCTTTGAGCAACCAGAGACCAGTGTTTACAGAAGTTTCAAACTTAGTATTGCTTGAAGAGAATTCTTGATCTTGAGCCTGAAGTTACTAGTTAGGAAGATAAATTCATCTTCTGAATCTGATGCCTGGTGTACACTACACAGTCAGGTCAATGCAAGGCAGCTTACGTCAACCTAGCTGTGGAAGTGTCTTCACTTAAATTTGGCTCCCACCAATGTAAGTGCCCCACTACACTAACTTAATAACACCACTTCCCTGAATGGTGTAGAGTCATGGTCAATGTAATTAGTTCACCAATGTAAATGGTGTAGACACTGCATTACTTATATTGACTGTTACTGGCCTACAGGAGCTGTCCCACAATGCCCCCACAGTAACTGTTTTGGTCACAGTTGTGAAGTCTACTGCCCAGGAGTCATGTAGAGATGAAACCACCCTTCCCTTTAAAGCTCCATGAATTTTTTGAAATTCCTTTTCATGGTTGCCCAGCTTGGTGAGCATACCTAGCAACTCTCCATTGTTGAGAGTAACTGCCCAGCTGACCTTGCAAGCTACACATTACAGATGGGCTCCTGCCTGGAGTGCACAGGAGATATTGAATCTCCTGGGTTTGTGGGGAGAAGAGGCTATGTACAGTACTGTGGACATATATGAGCAGATTGTTCAAGGGATGCAGGAGAAGGGCTACAATGGGGACCAGCAGCAGTGAGAGCCAAGGAGCTGTGGCAGGTATACCAGAAGGCTAGGGAGGCCAATAATCAATCTGGGGCAGAACAGCAGACCTGCCACTTTTACTAAGAGCTACACGCCATCCTCAGCGGAGACCCACCACCTCCCCCAAGAGCACCATGGATACTTCTGAGGAGTCCAAGTCCCAGGCCCATGCCATGAGCAGTGAGGAAGAGGAGGAGTATGGGGGACAGGCAATCTGAGGATCCAGCTGCACAGCAAACCAGGGCCTGTTTTTGACTCTACCACAGTCCAGCCTGTCCCAACAGTCAAGCATGGGTGAGCCAGATGCAGGGGAAGGAACCTCTGGTAAGTCTGCTGTTTACTTTGAAATAACAGGGATTGCACCCCAAAGTAGCTCTTCTAATAGCCCTTTTATCTGGCTGTTCAAATTCAGCAGGCAGCCACTCCACCTCCATCCCAGCATAAACTTTTCCCCCTTTTGCTTCACAGATATTATGCAGGACACAGAAGGCAGCTATAACCATTTTTTTTCTCACTGAGGTCCAATCTTGTAAGTAAACGACACCAGCGACTCTTCAAATGACCAAAGACAAGACACATGCAACTATCATTCTGCATCTGCTGAATCTATGACTGAAGCACTCCTTGGTGCTGTTGAGGTGGCCAGTGTATGGCTTCATAAACCATGGGAGGAAGGGATAGGCTGCATCTCCCAGGATCACTACTGGCATTTCAACATTTCCAGTGGTAATCAACCAGTCGGGGAGGAAAGTCCCTGCTTTCATCTTTCTGAACAGTTCTGTCTTCTTAAAGATGGGCACATCATGCATCTACCTGACCTGCCCACACTGATGTCAGGAAAGCATCCCTGGTAATCCACCAGCACTTGCATAACCATAGACAAGTAAACCTTTCTGTTGATGTATTCTGTGGCAAGGGGTTCTGGTTCTAAAATAGGGATATGCCTGCCATCTATCAACTCACTACCGTTCGGGAAGCCCATTAGTGCAAAACCATCCACTATGTCCTGCACATTGGCAGAGTCACAGTCCTTTGTAGCAGGATGTGATTAATTGCCCCATATATTTGCATGACACCAGGCCCTGTGATGGATATCCCAACTCCAGAATGATTGCTGACTGACTGGAAACAGTCTGGTGTGGCAGGTTTCCATAATACAATCACCACTCACTTCTCCACCGTCAGTGCTGCTCTCATTTGGATGTCCCGGAGCTGGAGGGTTGGGGCAAGTTTGGCAAACAGATCCAGAAATGTGGCCTTGTGCATTCAAAAGTTCTGCAGCCATTGCTCATCATCACAAACCTGCAGGAAAATGCAATCCTACCAGTCAGTGCTTGTTTCTCAGGCCCAGAACCAGCACTCCGCCATTTCCATGAACACCAGCAACAACCTTGATTTGTTTCTATCTCCCTCAGCAAACTGGCCTGCAAGGAATCATTATGTTCCCTGTTGCTTCTCTTGCAGCTCTGCAAATAGTGCAGGATCAGGGGCCCTGTGCTTACAATGCTCATGACAATAGTACAGAGCTGTGCAGGCTTCATGCTTCTGTTGGAGATGGTACACATCAAGAAGAGATTCACAGGCTTGTGGGACCTTGAAAAGAAGGGACAAAATATTATGGGCTGCAGAAAAAAATTATGAGATAGAGAACACTGTATTTTGGGAAGTTGACCCTATGCTCCCAGTCACCCCTGCATGGCTTGTTTTGTCTCCATCAGTCATTGCAAAAACTTCCTAAAAGACCCTGGCCTGTAAGGTGGCGCATTGCACAGGGGGCTTCCTACCCATAATACACTGCATCCTGCATCAATACAAGCATTCCTGGTGATGACACACACCACTGACACAAGTAGCTAAGTGGGCGCACTCACACAAACTATTTAATAAGTGGGGTGGCTGTAGGCAAATGTAACTTGAGCCACCAAACAGCTTACATTTAACTTGCTCCAAATAAAGGAGCTGCAGTGCGATGTTCAGAAAAGGATCCCAGACTTGTTCTGGTTTGTTTTTGCTGATACCTGCGGTCACATTTCCTCAGGCCGTGATCTGTCAGATTTCATAACATCTGGGTTTGGTAAGTATTTGGATGAAAAGAGCCCAAGTAGAACTGGATAATATTAAATAGATAATATTTTTTTTAAAAAAGCTACTCAAGAAGTAGAGTTAGTGACCTAATAAGTGGCACTTATTTTTCTTTCTGATTCTGAACTAATCCAAATCCCACTTTAGTTCTTTAGAGTTCTTAGAGTTAGAGTTCTGATAGGTTTTGTCTTTTTCACATGATACCAAAAACTAAGGCCCTGAATAACTGTGATCACTGAAAATCATGTTATTTTTTCAAGTGTGATACTAACGTCCAAATCCATGCAAAATTCCAGTTTGGATAATTATGCTGTATCAAAATGATACCCTTCACTCTAAATTCACATATTATTGTGAATGACTCATGGTTACATTTAGTTCCTGGATGCTTATTTCTGATGTATGAGTATGGCTCACTTTTCTTCTTCCTGCTTTTTTTTATATTAAAAGATAAAACATCACTTTAAAGCTATTTTTACAGATTATAACGGGTACTTTTTTTTGTTTCATAGTTCACTTCTAATCCTAGAGTTCCAGTTTGATCTTAGAGTTTGCCATATTAAGGATCACATCAACATATTGATCCACAGACCAGGTGCTTTGTTCCCCCAGTATGTTCATTCTCAACAACTAGTGTCTGTCATGTTGCCTCAGTGCCATTAAAAGTACTTCCCATTAGAAGTACTGTAGCAACAAAGTATCACATTCTGTTAAATGGATGGAGAAAAACATCATGTAATTACATTCTTGTTTGAAGGTTTTTCACGAGGATGAAATGCAGCTCCTGCACATAGAAGAGTTTCTCATCTTGGCAAAGAGCTATTTGCTAAAAGAAACATAGCTTGTCTATTGCCAATAGTGGCACTCTGTTTACTCCAGACATCAAAGAACTTATCAATGAGCAGTTGAGAGGAGGAGCTTAAAGCTACGTAAATATATACGATGAAAACATAGACTAGCAGATGTTGGAGTGGCATATTATAACTTCATCAGTGTGAAAGCTTGACTTTACTGCTAATTGCCCAAGAGTTATGCTACATTCTGAGGCAGTCTCTGGGGCTCAACAAGACTTCCACAACTTTAAGAAAGGAGAAGGGAGGGAATGCTAGATGCTGTGATGACTGGTGGAAGAAACTACTGATTATGAAAAAATTAGCCATATTTGTTTTCCTTATTGTTAGAGGACAAATACTATATTATGGAAAACCAACAACTTATGATGATGACCAGAAATATATGTTTACACAATGATAGTTTAATGCTTACCCTTATATTTTCTAGAAGCATGTTTGAAAAGCTAAAGTTTTCCTTAGACCAAGTATATAAGAACATAAGAACAAAAGAACGGCCATACTGGGTCAAACCAAAGGTCCATCTAGCCCAGTATCCTGTCTTCCAACAGTGGCCAATGCCAGGTGCCCCAGATGGAATGAACAGGTAATCATCAAGTGATCCATTCCCTGTCACTCATTCCCAGCTTCTGGCAAACAGAGGCTAGGGACACCATCCTTGCCCATCCTGGTTAATAGCCATTGATGGACCTATCCTCCATGAATTTGTCTAGCTCTTTTTTGAACCTTGTTATAGTCTTGACCTTCACAACATCCTCTGGAAAGAGTTCCACAGGTTGACTCCGCATTGTGTGACGAAATACTTCCTTTTGTTTGTTTTAAACCTGCTGCCTATTAATTTCATTTGGTGACCCCTAGTTCTTGTGTTATGAGGAGTAAATAACACTTCCTTATTTACTTTCTCCACACCAGTCACATAGTTATAGATAGATCAGGATCCCAGGATATATTTTACCATTGAAAAGTATTTATGTGGCTTTTCCGTTACAAAGTAGGAGAAAGATGTCTAGAAAAGGCCACGAGTGAGACCATTTTGTTGCCAAGCTTATAACTCAGCCTGTCAGACATTTAAACTATTAATACAGTGTTTATAAGTGAAGCTATAGCCCTGCGTGATGTGATCTATTGGCTAAACGGGCACTGTGACATTTTGCAAAAGCCAAAAAAGGTAATTATGATGCTAAAAGCTTTTAGATTGGAGGCTGGAAGGCAATAATAAACCGAACAGAGAACGAATCATTAGAATTCTCTACTGTTTACCATCTAGAAAAAGTCCAAAGCTTTTATTGGAAAAATCGTAGGTTCAGGACTTTTTAAAAAATAGGATCAGTTCAGGGAAATTTGGATAATGGATTGTGACTGCATTGATAAGATGCAACAGAATTAGCGTATACAAAACAATGTTCCTCTGAGATAGCTTTTTTCAACTATTCTGCATTTATTTATGGAGAAAAAGTCAAATAACTTATTTAATTTTTCATAATAGACCACAGAAAATATATAAAAATCTGCAAAGAAGAGAGCCAGAGACACTTTTCTCAGAGGTCAACCTCAGAGTAGCCCAAAGGAGGAGGAGGAGGAAGCTTTCAAATCATACCTGAGAATATGGTATCATCCAGGGAACATAGTGAGTTACAAATTAACATTATAATCTGATCACCCTGCTTCCTAGTAGGTTCCTCATTGTGAATATAGATAGGGATGGGAATATTTAAAGCTGATAAATGTCAATGCCCCTCAAGTTAGAAGGCAGGATCTTTCAATTCGATGAGCCAACACATCATGGTATCTCCTGCATTTTGATTTAATGGGAGATTTTATTTATGCAGGAAGGATTAAAAATTCAACCCAAGAGTATGGTGGTAAATGTAAATGTATCCATATTCTGTGTTACTGTTACTCTATTTTAAATTACAGATTTCTATGCAATAATGGGTTTTGTATTTTTTTCCACATAAAAATTGCTTTAAAAATGTATTGAGCTAGTGGCATTTTTCAAAACCATCAACATTTGGAAAAAATTATTTCATGAAAACTGTCCAGTATTTGTTATGACTATTTTTTTTTTTTACTATTTTTCAATCAGCTCAGCAGAGAAAGAAGAACGAAAATAAATAATTTGGGGATTATCCTAAGTGAACTGATTTGCTGAATCCTTTGAACTTTGTCCACTGCTAACTAGACAAGAAGGATTACGGCTTCAGAGAAGTGATGGAGACAGACTGAAGTGTTCTACAAAAGCAGCCAAAGATCCCTGTTCTGAGCCACATGCAAGAAAGAGCATAGCTTTTGTGTAGATGGACCTTGTGACAGAAAGCAAAGGAAGAGAGAAATATGAAAAAAATGAACAGAATTGTTTCTAAATAAAAATTATATTTAATATTTTCCTCTAGTTCCATTAATTTAAAAATTTCCTTACAGAGTCCTCATTATGGCCTCAGTGCAGTAAGACACTTAAGCACATGCCTAATTTTAAAGCCACCTCTCCACTCCGAGCTAGGGGTGTGATTCCTGGTTTGCATACACATACTCGTGCTAGCTTGATGTGAGCTAGCATGAGTATAAATGGAAGAGTAGCTGTTGTAGTACTGTCAGATGCAGTTGCAGCATGGCTGAGACATGAGGAGTACAAACCTACCTGAATACCCTGCGTATACACTTGGTACAGCTAAGCCATGCCACCGCTGCCGCTACCTGTGCTCCTGCAGCTACATTATTATTTATATTAGGGCTAGCTCTCATCAAGCTAGCATGAATATGTGTATGCAAGCTGGGAATCATACCCCTAGCTCACATGGACATAGCCTTGATGTGATTAAGATAATACACAAGCTAAAATACCTAGCTAATCTGGACCTATAAGAAAAAAAATTAGGGTTTGCCAAACAAAACATTTTTACATCTAATTCCCCCCCCCTTTTGAATGTGCTACCATACATGGTATGTACTTGACTGGTGACGTTGGTGACTATTTTTTATTCTTAATTTGAGATGCCTAAAAAAGGCCTGATTTTCACAAAACACACCCTCTTTGAGCATCAGACGGATTGAAATTGTCTGAGATTGGGTACCCAAAACTAGATGCACCTAAAATCGCTGCTCGCTTTTGAAAATGTAGGCCATAATGTTTTCAGTTAGAGGTGCTTCAAAGACACCTTTGGGAGGAGAACTATAGAAAACCTTGTAAATAAATCAAGCAGGCAATGAATAATTTTTCTCTTTTCCATTAACATTCCATCTAGTCTAGCAGTATCCTGTCCCTCACAGTGGCCAGTCCTGAATACCTCAGAAGAAAAGGTAACATATCCATAACTAACCCTGAGGAAATTTCTTCCTGAATCTCTCTGGTGCCGATGCCTGGCTAAGGACACAGTAGGCTACCATGAATCAGAGCTGTGTGAAAACCGTCACCATGGTTTGAATGGTTTCAGAGTGGCAGCCGTGTTAGTCTGTATCAGCAAAAAGAATGAGGAGTACTTGTGGCACCTTAGAGATTAACAAATTTATTTGGGCATAAGCTTTTGTGGGCTAAAACCCACTTCATCGGATGCATGCAGTGGAAAATACAGTAGGAAGATATAGTTGGTATGGCAACACCCATATGGCAACTGTTACAGTGTGTATTGCAACACCCATTTTTTCACGTTCTCTGTACATATATATCTTCCTACTGTATTTTCCACTACATGCATCCGATGAAGTGGGTTTTAGCCTATGAAAGCTTATGCCCAAATAAATGTGTTAGTCTCTACGATGCCACAAGTACTCCTCGTTCTCTTTTCATGGTTTGAATGTGACGCATCTCAGACTAAAGGAACCTCTACTGTGGGTAGTAAAGAACTAAGTTCCCCATTAACCTCTGATATAGATCAATCACCACTCGCTATCACTACTTTCAGAAGTTTGTGGAAATGTGATTTTATTTTATTGTATTTTTTGCATTGCCTCAAAATTTTCCATTTTTTACAATTTCATTCCAATTTCACACACGCTTTCCATGCCCCATGAAGCAGGCTGATGCTGGTATTACTTATATGCCTACACATTTGCAGCAAAAAAACAAACAAACAAAACCCCAAAACCCACTTCCAAGGCACAAGCTGTAAAATTATAAATTGCACTCCCTCAAGGGAGGAAAAACATGTGAGGTTTTTTTTCTTTCTCCACAGTAAATTTAATAAAAATAAAAAATCAATACATGACTTAGTTGTAAAATAGAAATTTGTTAGTTTTTTCTCCAGCTGATTGCACCATGGTACTGGCAGATTGCCAGAAACGCAAACAATCTGTGTTGTACAGAAAGGCTGAGCCCTTAATCAATGCAACACAATAGTTTCAGGCCTCTCAGCATGATGAAAAAATCAGGCACTCCGTTATTCTGTCCTAAGTCTGACCTGCTGAAAGCATGATTAAAATATTCTTGAAAAATCATGATGCGCTGATTAACAGTTGTAGACTATTTCTGTAAAGTGAATGCAAAAATCAGCGTTAAAATAATAAAAACCTGACAGCATAACCCACAAAAGCATGGAACTTCAGAACTGAGGGATGTGTGATTGTCTGTCAAAAGAAAATCTTAACAAGTCCATGGTTTGTCTGTGTTGCAGCACGTATGGTTAGCTACGGACTTTTAACTAGCTGTGGGAATATGGCTGCAAATAAATTTCTTATTCACTGAAGATTGTGGGCTCAAAATACGTGTTGAGAAATGAGAATGTTATAAAATGCTACCCTCTTTGAAAATTGCTCTGTTAACTCCTCTGTAAACAGACTTCCTGCACGTTTCTGTGCTATTGTTTGAATGTCGTTCAAATCAGCAGAACTCCTGGATGCCACTAGTACATTCAACAGCAGAGCAGAGCTGTTATATTTGGCAGGGCTACGATTCCAAGTTGACTTGGTGAGCCAAACTGATGCCATGGAAAATTGTCCTAAGAGATGGACTTGACTGGAAGCTCTGGAGCTGATGCTGCGGAATTTAGGATTCATATCCAAATTTTGCGGTTCATAAGCGCTGGCCAAATTTTTAAAAGACCTCAGCACCGCACAGTTCTCGTTATTCTGAATGGGACTTGGTAGGTACTTAGCACTGTTGAAAATCTGGCCATACATCGGTTGATATTATGTTGATCTCTAGATGGTCAATATTATTATAAGGGAATAGCACAAAAAGCCGTTGCAAGAATAACAGCAAAGTCAGATTGATAGTGGGATAGTTTCCTGGAGTCGAAAAAAGTGATTAAAGGACAGAGGTAGAAGCTTATGAAAAATGGTTAAGTATATGAAAAACTGTATAAAATCATACCTGCTATTGTGCATGGGAGACTCCCTAGAGGCAAAATTAACACCATTTCAGACATGCAAGGCCTACTTTTAAGAGGATGCTACCACTAACTCATGCATCCTCATGTATCTAGTTCAGCATCTTAAGAAAGACAGAAGAGATTGGGTTGGGTTATGAATATTAGTATGAAAAAGAAATATTGGGCTAGTGTTTTCATTAACATCTTTGATTCTAGTTGAGCATTTTTATGCAACATCTTCCCCAACACACTACTCCCCCACACCTAAGAAAAAATACAGTTTTAGCTGCACCAATAACTGAAAACCAATAACTGAAGACCATTATTATTCAAACAAAATTCACATTGACCTCAATGAATTTTTTTTCCTTGATAAGGATTTAACTCTATAGTTTTATACTTTTCATAATGAACAAAATCATCACACAGTTAGTGGCAGTTTAGAGTTAAAAATTATATTGAGCTAGTTTTTTCTCCTGGACCAAAGCTGTGGTTGGCACTGGAGAGAGCAAGATGTATTAGGGAGCTGGTTACTGCTCTTATTCTCACAACAGGCCTCAGTCCAGATGTGTGCTGGACTGCTGTAGGTTGTTCCAGTTGCATAGGGTCCTTAATGGATGGATCCTACATGAAGAACTGATGTAGTGTAGTTACCTCACGTCCCCGTCCCTTCCTATCCTGCCTGCCTTTTCCATCACCTGCCATGTCTCCTTACATCTTGGGAGAAGTGTGGCAAAGGTACAAGACCTGGCAGTAGCACAGATGTGGGGAATTCGCAGCAGGGGAATTTTCTGCTGGGCATTTGTGGCCCGATTATTACACTTGTGCCTGATCTGCATGATGCAAAAGGGTTGTAAATTATATATAAAAGGTGTTACAACCCCTTTGCATCATGCAAATCAGGCACAATATATATAATATTCCCATGTCCATCAGGCAAGATCTCACCAGGGCAAACTGACACAGGCTTTTAGACAGATCATGCAGCGGAATAGGCAGGAGTGACACTATGAAACTGTTTTTGAGGGCTGAATATACTAGGAATTTGAAAAATCTACACCCCTGAGAGACGTAGCTATGCAGACCTAACCCTCGGTGTAAACAGTGTTAGGTTGACGGAAGAATTCTTCCTAGGTACTGCCTCTTGGGAATGTGGATTATTTATGTTGGTGGGAGAACCCCTCCTGTTGAAGTAGATAGTGTCTATGTAACCCACACACCTCCTGGGTGTGGTGTTCTGTCCCATCTAGTGGCACTAAGACCACTTAGAGAGAGAGATAAAATGAGTCTGCTCTACAGCCTTAGCTAACAGCCAGTTGGCTTTTAGCTCATGCTGTAGAGGCTCAAGCACTAAACTCCAGAGGTTCGATCCTGCCCGCCGACAACCGGGGTCTGTCGGCATCAAGCCTGGGCCGCAGCTTGCCCACCACTCGTCTACACTGAAACACTGCAGCTGTGCTGCTGTAGTGGGTTACCCTGAAAGTCTCTAAAACAATTTCCAGTTCTATAAAGAACTAAAAGATCCTTAGGATAGTAATTGAAAAAAGCGTGCAGCCCCAATGGGGACTTTTAACAGTACTCACTAAAGACTGGACCATGAAGTGGTCTCAGATCAGTTGGCTCTCACAAGATCCAGACCCTCTTCCTCTCCTTTGTGAGACTTTGCCCCTCTATCAGCAACTTTCACTCAGTCCAGCCCTCATTCTCAGTTACCATTTACTGGTTCAAAATGCACACTATTCTTTGTACGTGACCATCTTTGAAATTAATTAGGTGCTTAATCTATAAAATCTGTCCATTGAATAATTTCGCAGCATCTACAGAATAAAATTCTGTTTTTGCTGAAACCCTTTTTTATGAAAACCTTTTTGGCAAAAAAAATTGGGAACAACCCTAGTTCTTGTTATAGCTGTCAGGGAGATTTAAAAGAAAGTGAAAGCATCATGTTCATATTGCTGCAAAAGCACTAATCCAATGGCAACAACCCATAAGGACCTATTTATATGATTGTCATGCATGAATCATGGCGCAGACAGATACTGCAGTTGTCAGAAGGCACTGAAATTTGGAACTTCAGCACCAAAAGGACAAGCTACTTGGATGCCTTTCATTCAGGACCCCAACCTGCAAATCACTGGTGAGTGGAACTCCCAGTTTAGGCAAAAAGAGTTGTGTTGTGTGGTGCAGACTTGCAGAATTAGGCCCTTAATTGTAATACCAAAATATTTGTACCTGTGTTTAGGGTCCAAGTCTTGCTCAAGAGGATTCTGTTTCCTGAATCCAACATGGGCAGTTATCTAAGCATTAGAATACACATCTATTTATAAATAATTTGCACTAAAGTCCTACATATGTGTTACTTTCATTTTCTTTTGGTTTATCTAAATAATTAATATGCTTCCTCACTACAATTATCTCTTATAAGCCATTTTATTTATTCATCAAATTTTTGCAAAGGGGACCATAAATTCACAGCTCCTCTTAAAATCATAGAGAAGAAGGAACCTTACACCTATCGACTTTCTGATGAGTGGGTATGGAATGCTTCTTATCTTGTACCTGCCTATGCACCAAGAGGAGATTATGCCAACACCCAGTCTGCATTGGATGACTTCACCGTAGTATCAACACAACAAGACATTGCACTGGAACCGGGGCTTGAGAGACAGGCTGTCAGACCCAGACAACCACCACAACCACCTGTCTGGACTAGAGACTATATTATGTAGTGTCTATATTGTTTTTAGTGTAATAATTCTGTCAACAGTATAGTGCTTTGTTTCCTATTTGTTCCTGTGGTTAGAACTACAATGTTTATTGTAATTGGAAGAGTTTCTTAAGAGAGGAGGGAATGTGGTGTTTAGATGTTGCTTGTAATTTTTAGAATTGGGAGCACTGGCTGTTGGGAGTCTGA
Source organism: Natator depressus (assembly GCF_965152275.1). NCBI lineage: Eukaryota > Metazoa > Chordata > Testudines > Cheloniidae > Natator > Natator depressus. The sequence goes on along the minus strand of NC_134234.1, from coordinate 290,081,349 downwards.
AGGGACAGGAAACGGGGGGGGGGGGAGGAGTGGAAGAGGCTGAGGGAGAGCTACTGAGGGTGCAGCAGCAACTTGGAAAAGAGGTTTCCACTTTAAAAAATAAAGTCCTGTTGAAGTTTGTTAGTACTTTCCCTGGCTACTACAACAGGTTCACAGCGGAGAATCCTGTGTGCATGATCTCAGCTGCTTAGCAGGGCCTCCTGTACGGTGATTACTTGGTGTAAATTGGACTTGAACACGCCCCCTACAAAAAACAGGCCGAATCTAAAGAAATACAACAAGAGCATAATGCAGCCCTTAAGAAAATGTGACTCATAGTAACGAACCCCCAAAATAATAGACAGCACTAAGAAAAGTTTGTGGTGATGAAGAATGGTAAGCACCACAACCCCCTAGAGACAATCGTGGTAAAGCCCCTACTTAGTGCTCCAAAGAGATTGCAGCACCTGTTTATATGCCCCTGGCACTACCAGGTAGAGATCAGATCTTGTCCAAGATGATCGATCACTGGTGTTAGCTGACGTCCTGAGTAGATCATAAACATTCAGCATCAGCAAGTTGGGGGAAGGAGATCAAGACACAGGATCCATTAACATTCTTCACTGCCTCCCAGTTTCAACAGCAAAGCTGCTGGAAATCAAAGCGGCTACAAAAAAGGACATTGAACTACAGGCAGTCAAGGGAGCGATGCTAGCAGGGTGGCCAGAAGACGAAAGCCAAGTACTGGTAAGAGCAGAACTGGTAAGAGCAGAGTTGAGTGTGCAGGATGGAGTCACATTTCAAAGACAGAGAGCTGTTGTCCCCACCTCATTGATAGCTGTCTTAGGCTCATGAGCATGCTTGTTAGGATATAGATATTCAGGCCTGTCTGTAAAGGCCTATACTCTAAGAATTTAGGTGTATTCTTATCATTTAGCTAGTTCTAGAGGTATAAAAGAAAGAATCAAAATCACTGTCTGCTGGTGTAAGGTCCTTCTCTTACTGTGACAGTCTGAGGCCCTGTGCTTAGGCTAAGGCCTTTGGCTAAGCAGCAGAGGCAGCCATAAGCTGGGAAGCGAACGGTCACATCCTCACATTCCAAACCAGTCACATTGAAATCAGGTGCTATTGGGCTGTTAGGAATACAATCCTGTCCTGATAATGCCTATCGCCTCCAGAGAAAGGGAAGTGCATAGAAAATGTAAAAGGAAACTTAGTTTGATAGCATCCTGTCTGGCAAGAACTCACTTATCAATAGCTGGGATGTGAAATCCTCATTTCTTTGTTGTTCTATCACTGTAGTCCCCATTTCCCTATTGTTTGTCTGCATATTCTCTGTATGGTTCTGTGATTGTTTCTGTCTGCTGTATAATTAATTTTGCTGGGTGTAAACTAATTAAGGTGGTGGGATATAATTGGTTAAATAATCATGTCACAATATGTTAGGATTGGTTAGTTAAATTTCAGGAAAATGATTGGTTAAGGTATAGCTAAGCAGAACTCAAGTTTTACTATATAGTCTGCAGTCAATCAGGAAGTGGGTGGGTGGGAAATGGGAAGAAGGAATGGGGGTGGGGAAATTGGAATCATGTTTGGCTAAGGAATGGGAACAGGGACTCAGGTGTAAGGCTCTGTGGTGTCAGAGCTGGGAAGGGGAACACTAAGGAAGGAAACTGGAATCATGCTTGCTGGAAGTTCACCCCAATAAACATCGAATTGTTTGCACCTTTGGACTTCGGGTATTGTTGCTCTCTGTTCATGCGAGAAGGACCAGGGAAGTAAGTGGGTGAAGGAATAAGCCCCCTAACATTGCTTACTGGCTGGGAATGAATACACAAATCCATTCCTTGATAGAAGGCTGTGGCACCTGCCAGTCATGTGATAACTACCAGCAGAAAGAGACTGTTACCACAAGACCCGCCCACCCAACCATGAGAAAATGTGGGAGTTGACTTATTTACCTTCAGTGAAAAACTGAAAGCTCTGCAGAAACAAGAAGCAAGTCAGTGACAGGCAAATTGAAAGCTCACTTTGTGAGATATGGCATTTCAGACACTGTATTCACTGACAATGGACCCCAGTTTGCCTCAGAAGAACTGAAGGAATTTGCAGGCAAAGGGAGTTTGACAACCACACCTCCTCCCCAGCATACCCACAGAGTAATGGTAAGGTGGGATCAGCTGTGAAAATAGCTAAGAGACTGTTACACAAGACTATTCTGGTTCAGATCCTTAGTTAGCATTTTTGGCACATAGGAATACCCCTTTATAGGGGTGCCAGAACAGGTCAGCATAGGCATTGATGGGACGAAGGACCAAAACCATACTACTATTGAGAGGAGACCTATCGCAGCCAGAAGCATGGAGACACCACTGAAAGGAAATGGCCAGCTATCAGAGAAAGCAGGCACTAGAGTACAACAGGGAGGTGGTGGAATCTCCATTCTTAGAGGTTTTTAAGGCCCGGCTTGACAAAGCCCTGGCTGGGATGATTTAGTTGGTGTTGGTCCTGCTTTGAGCAAGGGATTGGACTAGATGACTTCCTGAGGTCTCTTCCGACCCTAATATTCTATGATTCTATAAACAGGTTAGCCGAGGACCTACCGGTTCTGGAGACAGGCACTCTTGTGAGGACCCAATCATTAGACAGCTACCAGAAGCAGTGGACTAAAGGAGTTGTGAGGGGTGCAGTGACACATCATACAAGGTGATTACATAAGGGAGACAAGCAATCCAAAGGCAGAGGAGGCACTTATGAATAACTTTCAGAGGTACAGAGATCATCACAGAACAGAGAGACAGAGAACCGTCCACAGCCAACCCCAAGAGAGGGAGGAGACTCCACAGAGAGATAATACCAGCTGATACCCTGCTGCTGGAATCTTTTCCCATAGTAGCGAGGGGCTCCAGCAGTGGGGAGCTGGCAGAGCCTTTCCTTGCTCCCTCCCCACAGCTGGAGTCTTTCCCGGCAGTGGGCTTTTCCCTGTTGCCAGAGTTTTCCCTGCATTGGGGAAAGGCTCCAGCAGTAGGCAACTGATGCAGCTTTTCCCTGCTGATGCCCCACTGCCAGAGCCTTTCCCTACTGTTGGAGTTTTTTCCTGGAGGAAAGACTCCAGCAGTGGGAAGTCAGTGGGACACTACACTGCTAAAAATAGGCAAGTAGAGAGCCATATAGGATATTTACTTGGGTACATACCCCCATCCTTCAGGTATGTCTTTACATTATTTGTCTAAGCTATGCCTCACTGGCTACACTGCTATTTATGCCTGTGCGAGGTGAGCTATACATGTATGTATACTACATGCTGCTGAAAGACGTGTGCAGTGTAGACGTACCTATACACACACACAGCTCCAGCAATCAGTACCTTAGCCCCTGCATTTGCTATACCAGCCCCTGAGAAACCTCATCAGCCCACATGGCATAGCTTCTGCTCAGCCTTGCCATGCAGGTCTGCTTTTTCAGTGGTGGCTTTTCTTGTTTTGGCTATAATTAGACAAAGGGGCATTTAACTGCTCCTTCATTTAGCCTGAATGGTGTGGTGTTCAATAATCACTCAGAGCCTGGGGAATCTGACAGAAATCTGCTTTATTGGTACAGCCTGTAATGAACCACGGCTGGTTTGCAGATGCAGTTCAGTGTTAAATGAAGATTAATTTTGATAATTCTCAGCTTTAAAGTCAAACATTTCACACAGCTCTGACTGAGTCCTCTGGGTGTTTTAAAATAGCTGAAAGATTGCCATTTGGAAAATTGCTAAGGAAGATTCATAGTAGTTACAATATAGGGGTCTGGCAACGGGAGATTTTCTGTTGAGCTTTGGATCAGACCCTTCTAACACCTTTCATCTGAGGATTTTAAAGTACTTTACAAAGATGAGAATATGATAATCCCCTTTTTAAAAATGGGAAAACTGAGAACTAGAAATTAACTGATTTGCAACGGGTAAATTTCATGAATCAATGCAGTTGAAATATAAGCTTTAAAGGGAATTTAATCTAACTCCTAGCTCCTCTGAACATTTTTACAAGTACTGCAAAAAAAATTTTTTTTGAATAGGCCTGTTGCATCTGGAAACTGAATGAAGGATGCATTCTGCTTTTAACCCAGATATGTTGCTCTGATTCCAGGATAAATAATAATATTTATAGCAGTGCTATAAAATATGCTGTTTAAAAATGCACGATAAGAACTTACTGCTGGAAAAAACTATCTATAGATGTAGATTTGGGGCCAAATTCTGCTTTCATTTACAGTCATGCAACCAAAGTGATTTAAGGTGATTGGCTGAGGTTAACTGAGAGGAGGATTTGGTCTTTATGGCTGGCAGCTCTCTCTTATGGATTGGCATAGTAAACACACAAAATCTACAACACAATGCAATACTAAAGTCAATATCTATCTCTCTACCTAAGGATAAAGCTGATTCTGTCCAAGGTGAAGAATATTACAACACCTTCACAGCATAATATATCTCTTTATGGACTAGCTTCTGCTCCCACAGTAGTCAATGGGAGAAGACTTAGGCTCAGTCTAAAACATCTAGATAATGTACTTTTCTCCAGGTAGCTCAACAGTATTCTTAAGTAACAGAGATTGTTTTCAGTAAAGGAAATGTCCAACTTCTTCTTCTCTGACCCTGTATCACCATCAAATTATCTCTGTAATGAAATTGTCAGGAGAGAGACAGAAGAGGAACAATAAGCCTGTAAATTCAATCCAGTCTACATTGTGTGCAGGACATGGCTAGACCTCCTGTTCCTAGGAAATTGCTGGTCCATATTCCTGAATTTTTTCTGCTGTGCTGGAGTCCACTGGAATTTCTTTTGGTTGTTGTTGTTAAATACTGCAGCAGCTGTGGCTTTGGTGGGAACATATTTGAAAAGAATGCTTATAAAATAACAGAGTCAAAAACAATAAGAAGAACTTTCCAAACATTTTTCAGGAGCTGTGCTTTTTTGGATACCGTTCATTGTCAAGTTATGCTGTGTCATTTCGTGCTGAATCATTTAACATATTGCTGTGCAAAAATGATGCAGAGCATCAGCCATTTGAAAGGAAATGGTTGTTTGTACGTTGGTATGCCAACTGCCTACACGCTTAGCCAATATAAAAAAATCACACATGGTGATTAAAGAAGGTGATCCTCAGGAAAGTCAATTACACACTACTGTTAGAAGGAACAGTTGGCAATCTGAAGGCATAATATTAAAAAGTTATTACCCTAATCTGGTCTGGAAAAAAGGACCATACTATAAAGTCAAACAAATGTGCCAAAACCTATTCAGATGAATTTAATTACAGTACATGGTGCCTAGAGTCTCAAATTCAAGGGGAAACCAAAAAGTTTAGTCATGATTTAGGACTATAACACTTCAGAGTAGAATGTTTCACTCTATTCACAACATCTACTGTGTAGCTCATTAGTGTGGCCTCTAAATGGGAGAAATCATTGCCATGTCCAAGAGTAACTAAAATAAAATAAAATAAAAATAAAAAGCAGCACTCTCTGACTTGACCAATAATAAGGAATGCAGTTTTTCATCAAATCACACCTTTTACAGGACATTCACTGGAAATATGCCTGAGTAAAAAACAGAGGGCTGATTCTCCCACCCTTACTCATGTTGAGTAGTGCCTTACTTTGTGAGTAATCTGATTTAAATCAAACAGTCCCACTGAAATTTAGTTTAAAATCTGTTTTACTGGAAGCATCATAGGGCTAATCCTGTTCTCACTGAAATCAGTGCAAAGCTCCCATTGGCTTTAATGGTGCAGGATCAGGCCTATAAGAACTAGCTGTAAGCCAAGCTAGACACGTGTTCAATGCCAGTGATCTACTTCCCGCCCTGATACCCTGGATCACGATTCCATGCTGAATGTGACATAGAAGATGTAATATATTACATAATACTTAACATAAAATATAGTCTTCTCAAAACAGCATCTCATCAGATTACAAAAAAGGCAAATTTTGCTAAATTGTTCTAGTTCTAAGCAAGCTGATACTATTACATCAGCCATGTGCCACCAGGCACAAATCCTCAGCACCAGACATTAAGTATAGAGATCTCTGCATATGCTACCAAAAATGGCTTACAGTGCTATGCTGAAATCCAAGGCTCATCTCCTCAGGTATGCAAGAGCTCCACTTAGTGCAGCTGAAATTATAGGGGGCTAAGTGGGAGGAACACAACAAAGATAGCTTTCACACCTAGGGCTGCCAGAACCACTTGGCCCGGGGCCTAAGTTAGACCTGACTTAGGAGTGCTAGCTTGTAAAGGCTCCCTCGGGTATGGTTCATTGGTGAGGATTGCTGGAGCTCATTATAGTCTAGCCACAACTCTAGCCTCCCTGACTTGGCTGGGGGAGGCAAAAGGGCTGAAGGGGGGAAAGTCAGCGACACAAAGATTCTATAGCGTGGGCCAGGGACTGGCCCAAGTTTGTTGTTATTTTGCAGCGTTATATTTCCAGGAATACAAACCAGGATTTCCAGGAATACAAACCTTTTGCAATTAATCACAGAGTATGGCTACATTGCAGCCGGGAGCATGCCTCCCAAACTGGGTAGGCAGACACATGTTTGCTCCATTCATGCTACTGCACTAAAAATAGCAGCATGGATGTTGTGGCATGGGCTAGCCACCTGACCATGGGCCTATGGGGGCGGGCAGGCTTACGCGCAGGTGACTAACTATCCACAGTAGTAATTGTAGCACGCTAGCTTGAATGGAGCTATCACATGCCTGGGAGGCATACTCCCACCTGTAGTCTAGATACATTCAAAGAGCTAAATCCCAGGGTCCTTCCTCAGGATCCAATGTACAGACTAGCTACAAAATCTTATACTAGTACTTTTCTTTGTAATTGGATATCAGTGAATTGACCATCAGCATATGAAGAGTCTGAAACTATATGTACACTTATGGCGGCACACAGGGTACACTCTGAAGTACTTGTCATTGTGGTGTGCTGCTACTCTGGCAGCAGGGCTACACCAGGGAAAGGCTCCGGTGGTGAAGAAAGGCTCCAGCAGCAGAAAGCTGCCGCAGCTTTTCCCCGCTGCCGGAGCCTTTTCCTGCTGATAGAGCCTTTTGCTGTGGTGAGGAAAGGCAGTGGGATGCTTCACTGCTAAAAAATAGGTGTGTAGATGTGGAGGCAATGCTTGGGACTGTAGAGAACCATGTGGGGTACATACCCTGCGGGTTCAGGCAAGGCACTCTATTCAACTAAGCTGCATCTCACCATCTACTCAAGCTCTTACCGTCTACTGCTATTTATACTGGGCATGCAGTGTCTGAACTCTGTATGTTGCCCGAAGTGTAGAATAGACTGAGGATATGTCAATACTTAAAATGCCACAGTGGCCACTGTTGGCAGACAGGATACTGGGCTAGATGGACCTTTGGTCTGACCCAGTAGGGCCGTTCTTATGTTCCTATGTTCTTATGCTACACAGCTTGAGGAGGTGGATTCCCTTTGCTACCGGACGAGCCCCTCCTACAAAGAAAACCGTTGAATGTCACCATTGGATAAACTAACCTACATAAACCACTAGCAATATACCTATGAAGGTTGGAATTCTACTTTGAAGGGCATCTACTGATACTCAGAGGACTCCCCTGGTTTTTGTTGTTGTTGTTGTTGTTGTTCCTTTGAAAGAAAATAAATTCAAGTATTTGTTTGGATATTATTTTGTGTTTTCTTTTTATACAATGTCATAAATATGGAAAAGAATTAAGATGGAACACCACACCCCTCCCTCCAAATTCCAAAAAAATGCTTTTTCCTATACAAGAATTCCTGATGGGAAATCTTTTATTTTGTCTCACATTAGATAATAAAATATTGTAAAAGTTTCTTTAAAAAAAAGTTCCATCAAAAGCAATCATTTTCCCTGCCAACAGTAACACTAGAAAATCCATAGTGTAAAATAAAATATATATATCTCCCAACTCCTGTCAGCAGAACAAACCCCAAAGGCCCCATGATGAACAAGTTATGAAAACCTTTTACACTTGCCTTTATATATTATTAGATGCAGAATGGAATCTGAAGAAATTTGCTTGGTGGCCTTTTCTTATAACGACTGTCAGTCATCGATAAGAGACATAAAAAATTAGATGATGTCGACAGTCTTAGTTCACCTACAGATAGCCTATTCTGAACAACCTGAAAAAGTCTCTTTCATTATTTCTTCTATTTTTCATTTTTCTTAGTGTATTTTGCTTGTTGTGGAATGAAATATCTGCTTGGTAGAGGCACAAATGTGAAACTAGATGGTTGTCCTTTGGGCATGTCTAGCTTCAGTCTGTTATGAAATCTTTTAATAATTAAATACAAAAGGCAATAAAAAAATAATATTTAGGGTATGCCTTAAACTGACAAAAGAAGGGAAGTGCAGAAATAAAGATTCGCACTCAGTCCTTAACTCACCTAATTTTCATAGAATCATAGGACTGGAAGGGACCTCAAGAGATCATCTAGTCCAGTCCCCTGTACTCCTGGCAGGACTAAGTATTATCTAGACCATCCCTGACAGATGTTTGTTTAACCTGCTCTTAAAAACCTCCAATGATGGAGATTCTACAACCTCCGCAGGCAATTTATTCCAGTGCTTAACTACCCTGACAACTAGGAAGTTTTTCCTAATGTCCAACCTAAACCACCCTTGTTGAATTTAAGCCCATTGCTCCTTGTCCTATCTCGTCCCGTACGCAGCAGCGCTTTAACATGGGCTGCATACGGCACAGTACTGGCTTCTTACCAGTATGCCATACCAGCGTGTATCGGCTCACTTTCACCCCTGTCCTTTTCAATATATGACATTAGTGCTAATGTTTCAGGGGCCGTATCCCAGAGTCCTGTGAGTCACAGGAGACATGCTAGGAATCACCTTGCTGCATGTTGCTGGAGCTGTATGCCACCTTCATGAATGTGAAAACAGCAGCTCCTTGTCATCTCTCCCTTCTGCCAAACTGCATTGGAGACATGGAACAAATCGATGATGTTATTCTGCTCCTGGGACAAATGGTCATGCTGGGCCGTACTGGATACTGGATGGAATTGAGCTAGTGAGATTTCAGATCGTGATGGTGACTGACCCCAGAGGGGGAATGAAAATCTACTTGGGTCCCCAAGGAACATATGTGTTGAATGCCGGGATTGCCACAGTATGCCCATGGCACTTTAGAATAAGGAAGCAGACCTTCATGGAGTTGCATGAGGAGCTTGCACCATCCCTCCACTGCCAGACCACTCATTTTCTGAAACCCACACCAGTAGAGAAGCGGGTGGCTATTGCCCTTTGGAAGCTATCAACATCTGACAGCTACAGTCCGTTGCAAACCCATTTGGAAGTCAATTGCCAGGATGGTAGTGGTACAGGTTTGCCAGGATAGCAATATTATGATCTACCCATGGATGGATGCCACAATCCACATCCCTGGAATTATAGCAAGATTGCAGAGGATAGGGCTTCTGAACTGTGTGAGGAAAATACACTTTGCTCACCAAAAGGGGCCAGTGAACACATGAACCACAAAGGTTACTATTCACAGGTTCTCAAGGCTTAATGGGCCACAGGGGTTGGTTCATGAATATGAATGATGGACACATGAGAAAGATCCATGACCCCAGGTGCTGAGGAAGTCCGGGCTGTACTGCAGGGGGAAAGAAGGGACTTTATTCCCCTCAAATCATATGACCATCTATGGTGTGTCTATGCTGACATTGATTTTGGGGACCCCCACATATCCTTTCCTACCATTGCTCATGAAGCTGCAGCCCAATATTGCTGACCCAAGAAAAAGGGAATTCAGTTATAGCTTGAGTAGCTGCAGAATGGTGGTGGAGTGAGCGCAACCAAAAGCCCATTGGTGATCCCTGCACACCCATCTGGATGCCAGTGTGGCCAATCTTGTTCAGATTATTGTGCTGTGCTGTGCCTTCCATGATGTATGTGAGGCTGAAAGGAAATAATTCCACTGCCAGTGGGCGCAGGACTGATCTGTTTTTCAAAAAGCCTGTACAAGCAGCCACATCCCACCCATATGCACAGAGCTTCTGGTTCCCAGTGGCCAGGGAAATTCATGATACTGTGTGCTCATACACCTGGAACAGCGGGGAACCAGAAGGTGACTTGGGAATGTGCCAAGGGCCACTACTGTGATGCTGTGGTGCTGCTTGAACAGCTTAATAGAGCAATGCCACATACTTCTGTTGGGGTTTCTATCTCCTGCAACTGACAACGTGCTAACTAACGGCAGACAATTGGGGGAGGGCCCTCAAGGTTAACACCTTTGGCTGTGATTTTGTGCTGAGGCAAGCAAAAATGCATTGTAATGCCATCATTATGCAACGATTTGCTACTGTACTGTTTGGGGCTGGTTTATGGGAAGCCCTTAAACATTGCTAATATAATTTAAAAAAAAAAGTTCTGTAAGGTTTTGGGAGGGAATTCACACTTCCTCACGATGTTTTCTGACACCGTTGCTCACAGCACGTCTCAGGTGCTATACAGGATTACTCTCATGGCATGAGAACTCCCAGGTTTGCAAGTTGCCTGGGGGTGGGGATGAGGGATTGTAAGCACACCTCTGCAGCAGACTGGGTGACAGCTTGAAGAGAAGGAGGTGGTGCCTGTTCCCATAGAGGAGCAACGGCCACGGCAGCTGACAGTCCCCAAAAGTGTTCAGCACCAGCTGGGGTAGGGACTGCATGAGTGCCTGGTCCTGTTCCGTCTGTGCACACTCCCATTCCCTGGGGGCACACTCCAGTTGCCTGTGCTGTCTCTCCATTTGCAAGAATTCTTCATCCTGCCTAAGGGCTCGATCATCCTTTGCTCTAAGAAAGTCCATCCACTCCTGATTCCTTCTGTCTATGCCAACAAGCTGGTCCTCCAAAGTCCTTTGGTGTCTTCCTCTGCTATCTCTGTGGTGCTGTTGCTGCCCTCCCAGTCGAATGGATTCCCTGTCAGCATCGGAATGTCCTGCCGAGTCAAACATGAGGCTAGCATTCTACTTCACGTCTTTGAAGGAAGCTAAGAAAACCGTGCTGCTGAAGGCCACAATATTGATACTTTTTAGCATCCCCTTTTAGCATGCTATGTTACAGCCCCCTTCCTTCAGGCTACATTTGCAGTCTTCAAGGAAGGAACTGAGGGTAAAAATGGTAAGATACTTGCATTAGTTATATTAAAATGTAATGTGTACAGTACATCAAGGTGCTGGTTGGGGTGGTTTCAGTTCCTTCAGGGACAACATTACTGGGCACCATTTTGTTTCTTAAAGTCTGGCCACCACTTGGAGAACATAGCAGTTTTGAAGGTACCGGAATGGAAAATTGAAGTGGTTTTCTAGTACTGTGGAGGACACCACGCCCCCTGTGCCAGTGAGACGTTTCTGCTAATGATGACCTTTCTACATATTGCTGAGTGGAGGGGTTTGGTGATCTGCAAAGGTGAACCAAGCACGTTGGTCCTGCCATTAAACATGAAAAACTAGCTTGAATTTCTGCTACACCAAAAATGTACTGAATTAGGTTTACAGGACTAGATGGCAATTTCAGAGGAAATTGATTGTATTTTAAGCTAGCAGATGAAATTCCCAGGGAAGAGGAACAGAGATCCACAAAGAATGCCTGTCCATCCCCTAACCCCCCCTGCATCACCAGAAAGTCCCACCCCCTGTGTCCAGCAAATAGCATTGAAAGGGACAGGGAAACAGAGAATAGCAACACAAGTGTATTTACTTCCTCAAACTTTTGGATTAACACCGCAAGCCGGTCACCTCTTCACTGCTAAGGGACATAGCACTGTGTTTGTGGAACCACCAGAGCAGATGCTTCACCCACCCCTGCTTCTCCTGGCTGCTGCAGAGTGTCTTGGCATGGGGAGAGGCCACACACCAGGGACTGGGAATGGTAATAAACATTGCAATGGCCACAGGGAAAATGGTCTGCTCTGACTTTCCTCGAACAGACGAACAGTTCCCTTCCCCTGCCCTGACCCACGCCCAAGCCAACAACACCCCCAACACACACACATCTCCCTTCTGCATAGCTCCCATTCACAAGGGGAAGGAAGTGGGGGATAGGGACTGTTTGGGGATCTTTGAATAACCATAAATATCATAAAACTGTTCTTTCCTCATGCAGGGTCTTTCAGAACCCACCCCCCTCCCTCCATCCCTCTTCCCCCAGTCGGTGCGGCCCAGGAACTATTGCTGTTCTGAGCGCTGGCTGACAAATGCACAGACACAGGGGCACAGTGACTGCTCATTGATACTCTGTTATAGCTTTCTTTAAATGTTTTACAGTGGTTCATAGGATTTCAATAAAATCATGGATTTAAAGCCATGTCTCCCTCGGAGACCATGTCAGGGTGGAACAGAGGGTGTGGTGTGGTGTCAGGGCTGGCTTCAGGCATATTCTAACAGAGAAAGAGGGGGTATTTCTAGGGAGTGTGAGAGTGTATTGTAACTAACCAGCCTTGGATTGCAGTTCCTGCTGCTGGTCAGGGTCCTCCTCAGAGAGGGATTGCTCAGCCATGTGTGCTCGGTAAAGGTGCAGAGTAACATGCTCCTCTTCCTTCGATTTGCCCGCGTTTTCATCTGGGACTTCATCAGAGGTCCCTGCTGCCTTCTCACCTTGCCCCTCATCAGCCTCCCACCACACGATAAGGCTGGCAGGGTCAAGGAAGGGGTCATGCCTGAATTCAGGCTCAGCCCTGAAGAGCACGCGGTTCAGCTTCTCATAGCAGAGGTAGGTGCCAGGTTCCCTCCCAGAACGACTGAGCCCTTCAGCCTTTGGTGGCAGAGTCTGAGGTGCTTCATGTACTCTCAGCACTGGGATGGAGTCCGCCTCCTCCAGCGTCCATGAAATCTTCCTGTGCAGGTATTTTCCTGATGGTGCAGCCAAAGTCATGGAGGATAGCATACTCTGGCCACACATTCATCAGCACCCAGGTGTGCTCCAGAGACCAGGCAGCAGCTCTTGGCACATGCTTCATGATCGCTGCTGCTGATCAATACAGTTCACAGGAGAACTGAAAGTGCTCAGCGCAGGTCGCTAGTACCATTGGCAATGGAGGGTCAGGGACCTTTATACCTTTGGATAGGGGCTCAGGCAGCAAAGAGATCAATGCATTGTGGAAATGACCTGGAGGACTATCGATACCCCTGACCTGATACGTGCCCTTTGCCCCATCCACACTGCACTGTAGAACATGTACGGGGCTATGTCATAGCAGCAGCATGTCCAGATCCACGTCACTCATATGTGCTAGTTTTCATGCACTAGACTGTCCTTCAGGACTGTGCTTCCAAAGTTGATGGTAGTGGGGGTTGTGGCACAACAACACACCTGTAACCATGAACACTCACAAGTCTAGACACACCCTGATTTCACCCACAAACAGGCAAACTGGTAGCTGTGGATGCAAGCACACCTTTTTGCACAGAAAATGGATAAATGCCTGTGCAGGTATCCATTTGCCCCTGAAGTGATGTCTGTTACATGCACAATTATCTATTGTATTTGCACATGGATAATGAACTGGTGCAACTTAGGTGTCTGTTTTTAATTATATTGTTTGCTTGTTTAGATTACATCAGGAATCTAAATATCACTCTCCACCCATATCGAGTAAAGTGTAAGTGTCCCTAAGACCCTACAAAATAAGAATGGAAACATTCAAAAGTGTTGACAAGTTTCATGGAAAATGTCAGTGAACAAGGCAGGGTCCCTGCGTAAATAAAAGCTTAGTCCTGCCATGAGTGCAGGGGACTGGACTAGATGACCCCTCAAGGTCCTTTCTAGTCCTATGATCCTATGTAATCAAAGACTGCACAAGGAGGCAGAGTGAGGGTTTCAAAACATTACCTTCCCTGGCTTTTGAATGCCAACATTCTCTCAACTTGTATAGAATTTCCTTGCTTTGACAGCACAATGGAGTTGTACCACCCCAGGGTTGGCTATTGTGCTTAGGGAGTCATGAGCTGCCCGATGTGCCTAGGGAGTATGCAGGCTGCAGCCTGATTTACAATGGTGCAGCCTGAGATTTCCACATTGCCCGGGCCTTGTTGGCTGGTGCAGAACAGTGTGAGAGGGAATAGGACGATGGCTCTGCCTCCCCACATCCCTTCTGGGGCATTGTTCCTGGCATGGGAAACATGGAGGGGGCAATCCTTGTGATCTCCAGAGGCAATATGAATAATGGACACACAATATTTAACGTTAGGCCACAGTACTGATTTGCAGAACTGCTTGACTGGTAACTGGGAAATAGACCTGTCTTCTAGCTTGCTGGCGATACAGTAATTTGTTACCAAATGCAATTTTTTCTCAGAAAAAAAAAGTGATAGAGTTTGGATCTTTCAGAGTAGCAGCCGTATTAGTCTGTATTCACAAAAAGAAAAGGAGTACTTGTGGCACCTTAGAGACTAACAAATTTATTTGAGCATAAGCTTTCATGAGCTACAGCTCACTTCATCGGACGCATTCAGTGGAAAATACAGTGGGGAGATTTATATACATAGAGAACATGAAACAATGGGTGTTACCATACACACTGTAACGAGAGTGATTACTTAAGGTGAGATATTACCAGCAGGAGAGCGGGTGTGTGTGCAGGGGGAACCTTTTGTAGTGATAATCAAGGTGGGCCATTTCCAGCAGTTGACAAGAATGTCTGAGGAAAGGTGGGGGGTGGAATAAACATCGGGAAATAGTTTTACTTTCTGTAATGACCCATCCACTCCCAGTCTCTATTCAAGCCTAAGTTAATTGTGTCCAGTTTGCAAATTAATTCCAATTCAGCAGTCTCTCTCTGGAGTCTGTTTTTGAAGTTTTTTTGTTGAAGAATTGCAACTTTTAGGTCTGTAATCGAGTGACCAAAGAGATTGAAGTGTTCTCCGACTGGTTTTTGAATGTTATAATTCTTGACGTCTGAATTGTGTCCATTTATTCTTTTACGTAGAGACTGTCCAGTTTGGCCAATGTACATGGCAGAGGGGCATTGCTGGCACATGATGGCATATATCACATTGGTAGATGTGCAGGTGAACGAGCCTCTGATAGTGTGGCTGACGTGATTAGGCCCTATGATGGTGTCCCCTGAATAGATATGTGGACACAGTTGGCAACGGGCTTTGTTGCAAGGATAGGTTCCTGGGTTAGTGGTTCTGTGGTGTGGTGTGTGGTTGCTGGTGAGTATTTGCTTCAGGTTGGGGAGCTGTCTGTAAGCAAGGACTGGCCTGTCTCCCAAGATCTGTGAGAGTGATGGGTTGTCCTTCAGGATAGGTTGTAGATCCTTGATAATGCGTTGGAGAGGTTTTAGTTGGGGGCTGAAGGTGACGGCTAGTGGTGTTCTCTTATTTTCTTTGTTGGGCCTGTCCTGTAGTAGGTGACTTCAGGGTACTCTTCTGGCTCTGTCAATCTGTTTCTTCACTTCAGCAGGTGGGTATTGTAGTTGTAAGAATGCTTGTTAGAGATCTTGTAGGTGTTTGTCTCTGTCTGAGGGGTTGGAGCAAATGCAGTTGTATCGTAGAGCTTGGCTGTAGACGATGGATCGAGTGGTGTGGTCTGGATGAAAGCTGGAGGCATGTAGGTAGGAATAGCGGTCAGTAGGTTTCCGGCATAGGGTGGTGTTTATGTGACCATCGCTTATTAGCACCATAGTATCCAGGAAGTGGATCTCTTGTGTGGACTGGTCCAGGCTGAGGTTGATGGTGGGATGGAAATTGTTGAAATCATGGTGGAATTCCTCAAGGGCTTCTTTTCCATGGGTCCAGATGATGAAGATGACATCAATGTAGCACAAGTAGAGTAGGAGCATTAGGGGATGAGAGCTGAGGAAGAGTTGTTCTAAGTCATCCATAAAAATGTTGGCATACTGTGGGGCCATGCGGGTACCCATAGCAGTGCCGCTGATTTGAAGGTATACATTGTCCCCAAATGTGAAATAGTTATGGGTGAGGACAAAGTCACAAAGTTCAGCCACCAAGGTTTGCCGTGACATTATCGGGGATACTGTTCCTGATGGCTTGTAGTCCATCTTTGTGTGGAATGTTGGTGTAGAGTTTGTATCTTGACACCTTATGAGGGCTTACAGGAATTACTGGCGATCTGACGTGTTATGACATGTTGATACAAGTGTCCAACAAAGCACATTTCTTGTAGAATTTAGAAGCTAGTCACATACTTGGTATTTTTTCTTGAACTATCCGTGAAGAGCTGATAAATATATAAGTCTTTCTGTACACCTCTCCTTGAGAGTTTCCCTGACATACATCCCGCCCTGGGCTGAGCTTCTAATCCAGATCACTGATTTGGAGCTGCTATAAAATAATCACAATTTTGTGCAATTGTGCAGGCTGCAGTGGTGTTTAAGAATTGCTTAGTCTTGGTTCTAGATATTTACTAGCATTTCTCAGCTATTCAGGACAGCAGAATGCTACAAGTAACAACGCATTTTAACATTGACTTTTCTTTCAATGCCAGTTGTCCTGAACTTTGTACATAACACACTTTTTTTCTCCAACAAGTTCAGGTTATTACAACATCTTTCAACACTCTCAAAAACTATTTGTGCCACTTGTAATTTCACCATCTGGAATGTGAAGGGTCATCCAAATGAGAAATCAAAATAATGTATCATTCATAGCAAGTACCTGGCTTTTTGTTTTCTGGTAAAACCTCAGCTAAGGTTTCCCGCCATCACAAAATGTTTAGATCCTCAGATCAGATATAAGCACCTAGCATCTTTCATTGACAGCAATATCAAGTAATACTTCACTTTCTCGATAATTAGGGATAATTAAAGAAAGATATCGCATTATTCTGAAGGCCATTCCCTCACTGTGCTGTATAACTCTCAGTGCCATTTAACACTGCTGGTAAATGTAACTGAGGGTTTGTCTACACTTGAAACACTATAGCTGCACAGCTGCAGCGGCACCACTGTAGTGCTACAGTGTAGACACTATCTACTCCAACAGGAGGGGGTTCTCCAGTCAGTGCAGGTAATCCAACTCCCCAAGAGGTGATAGCTAGGTCAATGGAAGAATTCTTCCATCAACCCAGTGCTATCTATACAGGGGTTAGGTCAGCTTAACTACATTGTTCAGGGCTGTGGATTTTTCACACCCATGAGTGATATAGTTGGGCCGACCTAACTTTTTCGAGTAGACTAGGCCTAAGATATTTCCCTAAGTAATAAGAGAAATCTGAAAGTTTTCAAAGCATTATTAAATATCTGAAATGCTATCCTAGGCAATATGTTTTTAGGAGCTATAGTCTCTTCAGAATTTTTCTACAGAAAGACCTGGAAACAAAAGGAGAAAAATCCAAAGAGATTTCTTGATTCCACAGTTTTGTTAAAAATAAGCGTCTAATAAGAACAACAATCAACCAGGCAGAAAGGCTTCAGAGGTTCAGTTTGGTTCACATATGAACTCAGAAGTTTGGATGCAATAGCTGGACTGTATCCAAATCATCTGGAGAGCGGGGCTGAAAAACTGGGATGGAAAACATGAGAGAAATTTTTTTCTCATGAGATTCCAGAACTTCCTGCTTTTGCTCTCTCACAGGATTTTGGCATTTCTACCTCTTGGCCCAAATGGACACAGAAATGCAGAGACACACAAAGTTGAAATTAAGTAGTAAATAAAAGTGATTGAATATTCTAGAACCTCATGAAGGTTTGGATTCAGTTCAAGTTCTGAGGGAAGATTTGGATCAGTTCGTCTTCCATCTGAGCTGTTTTTTTCATCCCTGTCCTAAAAATGTGTGTAGTCTCAGGAGAACCATATAGAGATATTCTATCACCTCCCAGCTGTATGATGCAATACTCAAATTGATTTTGTTGTCATCAAATTATATTGCTAGTACAGACACAAAGTCTTGTTCAGTATCGGGTCTTTCTTGTCATTAGAGCCTTCCAAATATCTCCCTCCCATTGCATATCTGTGTTTCAGATTAATTTTCCCCTGCATGTATTAGCTTGTAATTTTTCCAAGTCGAATCTCTTTTTATTACTTCATATTACCCCATATTGCTATCCTCGCCTGGTCCCATTGTATCAGACCAAGAAGATGTCAGCAAATTGGAGTGGATTCAGAGAAAAATCCGCATATATTAAAGCAGTGGAAGGAGTGATTGTCAGGCGGTGGGTTGAGTGCTCTGGGATAACAGCATCACCTAATGGTGACGCTCCAGGATATAATGCCTAATGGCTAGAGTCCAAAGACTTCTTTATGAAGTGGCAATCTCCCAGGGTAGTGTTGTCCCCTGGTGAGAGTCCAAAGGCCGCTCTGCCTAGCACCTACAGTTCAAGAGTAGCATCACCTGGTAGCAACAGTACCTAGGCTGCTTTATCTAGTGGCTACAGTTCAGAGATAGTGTCACTTAGTGGCAAGGGTCCCAAAGCCGCTCCTTCTAGTGCCTACAGTCTGGGGGTAGCGTCACTTTCGGGTCAGAGTGGGGAGGGGAGGGGAAGGGATCTCAGGTCCACCCTACTCCACTGGGTTCCGACCTAGGGCCCTTCAAAACAACGGACTCTGAGTTCAGGTCCCAATACCCCCAAGCGAGTTCTATGGGCCACTTCCTACCCTTGCTCCAGGCCCTCTGGCATCATCTCCTCAGTTGGATGTGGGGTCCCTCTCTGCTTCATCTCCAGAGGCTCCTCTGCTGGCAACAGTTTGTGGTTCCCTTCAGTTCCTGTGGTCGACTGGCTTCCTGCAATGTGGCAAGGAGGCTCGACCCCAGCAGCTTGGAGTCCCAGCGGCTTCCTAGTAGGAGGATGCTGCAGCCAACTGCTCCATGGGGAGCATGCCCAGCAGGGGTGAGAGGGCTTGGCGTCTTGGGCCCAGAGCAGTTTGTTAACCCTTGCCTCTCCAGTGCATGCTTGGTACACCCCGTCCCAGTGACCTATTAGGAAAAAGTATAAATATGTCTAGCTCATGTAAAAAATGAAGGGGTATGACAATTACTTATATATTTTGCCAAGATGTAAACATCAAGAAAGGAGAATTGTTCAGAGTGGTCCAAAGAGGTATGCCTGTCCTCACCAGGGATAATGAGATAATATTGAGAAAAGGGAAATTTGAGATGAGCATCAGGAAGAATTTCCTATCAGTAACATCTATTCTGCAGTAGAATTAACAAGATGACCTCGTCCACTTTTATTTTATTTGAGTCTGTCTTACTATATAATCTATCTAGCCATTCTCCATACACCTCAGTATCACTAATATGTCAAAACTGTAGAGGGTTTTCTGTTGTTGAGCATAGTGTTAAAAATGTATAGATTCCTTTTTTAAAAAAAGAGCCTGTTCACAATCTTTTTGCAAAATGGCAATCATTGTAAACAGAATGGCTGGCCAGAAAATGATTGTGTTTGATTTTAAGTGCCCAACTGATGCACTATTGGCAAGTAGAATTAATGGTTAAATTTTGACTTGGCTACCATCTTATGTAAGCGGGGAAATAGTCCTGCTATTGTGGGGAACTTTCCTGGCTTCTGCACTACCCCAGTGAAGTGGGCTAGCGGAAGGATCTGAGTCCCCGCTCCTACTTCCTTTACCCAGAGGCCTCCCTGCCCTTGAGGACTCCCCTTCCACTCTCCTGTCTGACAGAGTCCTTGTAAGCCCGATAAGGCTGGGCCCAGGATTCCTGGGGGGCTCAACCCCCAACCCTGCTGTGGTCGCCTAGGACAGGGCCTAGGGTGTCCCCACTCCGGGGTACTCGCTCTGCACTGGACACTTCCCTGACCCAGTGATCATTTCATACAATTTAAAGCAAATACAAGTTGTTTAATTAACAATTAATTTAAAAAAAACAAGGAAAAATGGGAAAGGTTAAAGGAAAACATCACCCCGCTCTGTGACAGGGAACATCACAAACAGTATCTCTGGAACGTCAGGGCAGTTCACAGTCTGTTTCTTGTAGGTCCCAGGCCTTCTTCTCAGGACCTGACTGTGCTGCAGGGATGCTGCAGGTTGGACACTTGCAATGGTGGTGGCCACACACCTCCGGGCTTTGGATGGTGGGACCCTTCTTCCCAGTGTCAGCCCCCCCATCGGGTTAAGATTCCCCCTCCCAGTCTGGCCTGCAAGGACCCTTGGCTGGGGGTGTCTTTCTGCACTCGGCCCTTTGCCCAAGGTCCCCCCTTGGCTGGCTCTAGTTGCTCACAACACCTGGCTCTGTGGCTACAGCTCTGCTCCCAGCACAGGATCTGCTCTCCCTGAGCTGCTTCTGTGACTCTGCTCCCAGCTGTGACCTGCTTCCTGGGCTGCTTTTCTGGCCCCTCTGGATCTAGCATGGCTCTGCTCCCCAGCTCAGCTTGGGCCCCTGCTTCCTCCTTAGCTCATCCCCACTCTGTCTGACCTAGGCAATTCCAGCTCACATGAGGACGGAACCCCCCTGGCCTCCTGACTCCCTGATTAGCCTGCCCGTCCTGTCAATCAGGCTGACCTGGAGAATTGGCCTCTCCCCTTTTAGTACTGGGAGCTAGCCAACCAAAACATCCCCACTGAATGTTAGTAAGGGGACAACCCCTTCCATAAGGGCAGTGCACAGTTGTCCTGCTCTAAGAGCAAACCAGAAATGAAACTGTAACTGATTTACACAGTCTGGTTCCTGGTTCCCCTTTTCAGAGTAGCAGCCTTGTTAGTCTGTATCTGCAAAAAGAACAGGAGTACTTGTGGCACCTTAGAGACTAACAAATTTATTTGAGCATAAGCTTTCGTGAGCTTATCGATGAAGCCACAAGTACTCCTTTTCTTTTTGTGGTTTCCCTTTGTTTGGGTTTCACAAGTGGGGAGAGGATAGAACCAGGGGATGTCTCCAGTCTGTGATATCTGCTCTTCCCAACTCAGCAGTGGTTCTCAGCAGAAGTTAGAGCTCACTGCATCAATACTAATCTCAATGCAAGTTTTGGGGAGCCATGAGTGCAATGACAACCTAAGGAGCCTGTGTGAGATATGGATGCTGTTTGGAAACATCACATCTACTCACATAGATGGCCCAGGTGTACATACATTTCCCTGGAGCTACAGGATATTGCACCTCCTGCCAGTTCCACACAGGGAAGGTTGGAGTGGGGGGATTTGATGTGGGAATAGATGGAAAATCCATGAGTCAAAGCTCAGAGTCTCCTGTTCCCTGTACTGCTTTAGTCCATGCAGCAGATGATTTGACCCAATAGTCTGATGTGTTCATCTGGAACCAGATGACCGAGGTACCGACAGCAACAAAACATCAAAAATTATATATATATATATATATATATATATATATATATATATATATTGTATTTGCCAAATAATTACTAAGCAAAAGGCATAACTTTTAAAAGGAGATCATTAAAATGAAAAATAAAAACAGTATGATGCTTACAGCATTTGAGAGAAGATGGAATACTTATTTAATAAGCCTGAAAACATACAATAGGCCATATAAAATGCATAAAATATTAAATCAAGTGGGTACATTAATCACTGACAACAGAATAAATGGACCCAAGAACTGAATATTTAGTTAAATGACCTAAAGTAAAGAACACTGTGAAAAGTTTTTGTTGGGTTTTTCCTTTAGCCAGTAGCGCAAAGGGTGGACAGACATTGGAGAATAACAGCGCTTACCTGGCCTTTATTTTTTATTTTCATTTTTTTACTGTGATGGAGAAGTGGTGGGGTCTGATAGCAGGATGCTTAACTTCTTAAAAGGATAATTGTAAATCCATTTTATTTTAGATGGCTAATCTGTTTTTATTGTGTCAGTATTGGCAGGTCAGATAACTACCAGGCTCTTGTTCCTCAGCCATCAGATGGCAAGTTAAGAGCTGGAACATAGCCAGATTTTGCAGCATAAAGGAGACTAGTCTAAAGAAGTCCTATAACAAAATGTACACTTTCTAGGACATACCTTAGCCCCTGATTAGTGTGATCAGAAATGGCTCAGGTAAGACCCATGTGATGAACATAGATCTATAAAGCTAAACAGGAAATGAATGAAATGAAGAACAAAGTTCATATATAATGGCATACTACCCCAATGTTATGGGCAGAGTTATGCAGAAGATTGAAATTCTGTTTTGTGAAGCATTTCAAGATTTCAGAATTTGGCTTTCTTTAGAAACGGAAAGAAACCTGAAAATTTCAAAATTCCGTAATTAGGAAAAAAAAATTTAAAATGTTTTGGGTTAATCAAAATGTTTCATTTCAGTTTGAACTTTTCACAAATTTACTATTATAACATATAATATAAAACAACACAAATTTTAAAACAAAAAGTCATTTAAAGAATGAAAAATCAAAATGTTTCATTCCAAATATGTCTAAGTGGGACATTTCAACACTGTTGGAGCTTTTTTTATAGCTTTTCTACTAAACAAAACTTCCGCAAAATTGACACCCTTTAACAAAGTTTTTTTTATTTTGATGGAACTGCATTTTCTAAAAGAAAATGGTTTGTCAACTTTTTCCCCCCGATGAGTGCTAGCTATGGGCTAGATTGTGACAGAAAGGTACAAGCCTCCATTAAGGACACTGTGGAATGGCATGCCCCCACCCACCCTTTAGGATTGTGTCTGAGGATCCAGGTTATGGCCCCTTTTCAGTCCTCTGTTCACAGATGTAAAACTGTCATCCAAAGTGAAATTGGCAGAGGGAGTTGAGGAGCAGGAAAACTGAAGAGAAGAGTGAAGAAGCCAGGACAATGAAGATCAGGGCACAAAGGAGCAGTATAAATCAAAGAGACACTATCCAAACAGACTGAACTATACATAAAATAAAATAAAATGTACTATGTAAGAAATGGTAGGTTTAAAATAAGATCTGAAAAATGAATTTTAAAATAATTTGTTACTTCTTTTGCTTCTAAATAATTAGAGTCTGGGGTGGGGGAGGAAAGTGTGGAGTAAATAAATCTGGATCACAGTATTATTTTTTATGCAGCAGCCTTTGAAAAATGTAAGACACTTTACAGTTGACCTTCCAGACTGTGCCTCAGATAATTCTTGCTCTAGTGTTAGTCTCAGTGTTTAGGGTGTCCTTATAAAATGTTCATTGTTTTGTATTTGTTTCATGCATTTATTTATCACTCAGAAAGTTAAGATTATTTTTTTAAATGTGTACACAAAGTAATTGATTAGGGAGAAAATTTTCAAAAATTGGAGCCTAGAATTAGCTCCTACATCCATATTAGGTATCTAACTAAGTGGCCTGATTTTCTAAAGTGAAACATCCTACTAATGCCTACAAACATTCAGTAGGAAACTGTTGGGTATTCAGCACTTTTCAAAAATCAGGCCATTTATTTAGGCATCTGAATATGGCTTGTGGAGCCTGATTCTACCTGCTGCTGCTGCCTTTTTTTTTTTAATCTTGACATTAACCCCACCCCCGCACCACCACCACCATAGCAACCAGGCACTATGGAGATGAGGGTCATATTAGATAGATAGATCTAATCTGGCAAGCACTCTCTAGGAACAAAATTCATGCAAGGCCTGCGGGCTTGGGCTTAGAATCTTGGCAAAGCTTCATTTTTGGCTTTAAAGCTAAATGCCAGAAATACCTGTTGAAACCAGAAGCTTTAACTGTGAAACATGCAGAATTGCACCTATAGCAACACAAACAGCTCTTTTGAACAACTTTCCCAGATCTATTAAAGAACCATGTGGGAAGCATTTTGTACTTCAGAAGGATAGATTGGTAGCTGAAGCTAAAACTGAAAACCCCAAGTTCAGATTTTCTCCTTCGACCCATTTTGGTAGGTCAGATTCCCATATTTGGTACCTTTTTTTATTTGAAAGATTAATACTGTTTCAAAACTAGAAAGCCAATTCCTCTACCTTGTATTGAGTCATCCTCATTCAGTATGGGGTCCTGTTGAAATTAGTGGAGGCATTTGAGGAGTTTGTTACTACTAATCAGTGTGACAGAATTGAGCCCTAACACAGCAGCCATAGAATGTCACCCTCTGACTGGAGAACTGTTTCAATCTTCAGGGCCAATTCAGCAGCAGTGTGAACAAACAGTGCTGTACGTTATATGTTGTTGGTAGTAGTGTAACTTTAACTGAGCGTATAAAATAAGTGGGTGTCTTACATGTTGAGGGAACAAAAGAGAGGGGTAAGGACAAAAAACAACCACCACTCTTATAGGAGAGTGTAAGATAAAAGACTCAGGATCAGCTACTGCCAGAAGCATCTGGAGGCTAGAGAAGTGGATTAGCCAAGT
Organism: Natator depressus; assembly: GCF_965152275.1. NCBI lineage: Eukaryota > Metazoa > Chordata > Testudines > Cheloniidae > Natator > Natator depressus. Next base: position 290,057,128 of record NC_134234.1, on the reverse strand, counting down.
CCACATCTGCTCCATCGTAGAACCAAAACTCTGGGAGGACAAGACTCCAACAGTCCTTTCAGGTCATTGCTACCTTCAGAAAGGTGAGAGATTTAGGCCATGTCTACACTACAAAGTTTTGTTGAAGCAAGTTACATTGGCATACAACCCGACAGTTAGTATATCGCTTGTGCATGTGCATGCTTGGCTCCCCCCATCAGTGCTGAGCATACTCACTAGAAGTGCATGTGTCAATGCACAGTGCGGTGCATCATAGGTAGGTATCCCATTATGCAACCTGCCACTGTTCAGTGCACTGTCCTTTGGGTAGTTTTTGCAAGGCATGATGGGGTAGCTCAGCTGGTTTAGAAAGACGCTGAATGTGCTTTTGATAGATCGAAAGGGAGCTGGCATTGTTTACTCACCAGATTGGATCGCAGCGCAAAAAATAACCCAATGGCTATGGCTGCCTGTTGGATCCTGCATAATATTTGTGCCAAGGGGGAGAAGTTGCTGCAGGGTTGGAGGTGGAGCAGCTGTCTGCTGAGTGTGAACAGTCACATACAAGCACTATCAGAGAAGCTCAAGGAGCAGCGAGGCTTAGAAAGAGCACTTTAACAGCAAGCCACAGTAATGTGTTGTGGTGTCCTGTGCTCAACCTGGGGCGGCAGTTTGGGGGCCTGTTAGAAACTGCAGGGTGCTTGCTGCACATCTGTGCATATATCAATGACAGCAAACCTATGGGTTTGCCATACATTTATGACTACTACAGTGTTTGGCATTGAGCCAATGGGTTATGAGTGTACAAGACCACTACTTTCACTGCCAGCAGGCATTATACACCATGTGTTGTAAACTAATAAAGACGAATAACTTTCAAAACAAAAGAGTTTTATTCACTTATGAAAACAGCTGCAAAAAATAATCCGAAGAACTTAAAAATACATTTCAACATTAAAAACATTTAGGAACCTTAATAAATAAATCGGAGGAAGGAAGATTGATGTGCATTGTAGCTATAGATACATCAACCATGGTTCTCACAGGTCAGTGTAACTGAAGCTGTGATTGTCCATGCTTTCCCCTGGTGTGGAGCAGTAGGGTAGGCATGCTGGCCGTGAGGCCATGAGGAATGCTGAGGAGGGTATAGAGAGGAACTACGCTGCAGTTCCCCACAGTCTGCAATGGGAGTCAAGCCCAGGACTGTTGAAACTGGAGATCCACAAGAGTCTGCAGCATCTGCATTTGCTGTTGGAGAAGCCCCATTATGTCCTGGTGGATCTCCCTCTGCCTCTCCTTCACTTTTCTCCTGTCCTCTCTTTCCTTCTCCATACAGACTGAAGTATCCACCCTCCAGGCCTTCTGTTCAAGGTTGGATGCAGCATTGTCTTGCAGGATCTCAAAGAGCATGTCCTCCTGCATCTTCTTTTTTCACCTCCTTATCTGGGTCAGTCGTTCGAGTATGTTGAGAGAGTCCCCCTCAAGGCCACAATGGCCTCATCTACAGATAAAACACAAAAAGATAAAGCACATTGTCAGCATAGTAGGAAAGGAAAGCAAAACTTAAGGTTCAGAACCTCCCTTCTCTTGCTCCTCTGAAGTGTTTAACAAGACATGCTTATTGACACTTTGCTTTGGAGTGCTTGTGCACAGTGCCACTCTTAGCTCAAGCCCAGGTGGGTATGACCCTTCCCAGGGGTGAGGGAAACAAAGAGGGAATTGCTCAGTTGCAGGACACCATGAGTACAGGGTGCTGGCACTGAATACTGGCACCATTTTCCACAGCTGGGTGGTGGTTTTAGTCGATATCTCCCTCCTGAGATAACAAAAGCAGAGTGGGCACAGTTGTTGTTGGTGTCCTGAAGCCGCTCAGGCCTGTGTGTTGCTAGTTTGTTTACTGCAATTGTGCCTGCAGAAGTTATCACTGCCTGGTGTGGGAAAGCGTCCTGTCGCAGAGGAAGAAATAAGTCATCCAAAAAAAAAATCTTCAGGACAGGATTATACTGTACCTGCATGAAAGCTTCATTCAGAACCTCTCTGGAGGATTCAAGGGATATCCCCCTTTGTACATTGACAAACTGCTCCACATGCCCCCGCCCCACCTACCTCTAGGGGGAATGAAAACAGATGGCAACTCAACATCTCTTGGCAGTACCACTTCTTCTAGCATGAGTAAATTAATGAAAAGTCAAAAGCTGTGTCCTGCTAATTTTGGGAGGCCATCCCTATTATTGACAATTAAACTACAAACTTACCTGAGGTTCCTTCCCCAGCATCGGGCTCACCAAGACGCAACTGGCAGAACTGGCTGGACTGGCAGGTCCTGGCTCACAGCACAGCTGGACCCCCAGGTCACCTGTCCCAATTCTCCTCCTCCTCGCTGTTCACAACAGAGGCCTGTGACTCAGGTTCTTCGGCGGTATCCACAGTGTTGTGCACGGTGGTGATGGTGTCTCTGCCAAGTACGGCATGCAGCTTGTTGTAAAAGAAGCAGGTCTGTGGCTTGGCACCAAATTGACAGTTGGCCTCCCTGGCCTTCTGCAGTTCCCTAGCTTTCATGTGGCAATGCTGCTGGTCCCTGTTGTACCCCTTTTTTTGCATCCCCTGTACAATCTGCTCATAGATGCCAACTTTTCTATGGCTAGTTCTTAGCTGCGCTTTATCCTCCCCACAGGCCCAGGAGATCCAATATCTCCTGTCTACTACAGGCATCTAGCCAAAATCGTCACCTGGACAGTTGTGCACAACAATGTAGAGCCGATAAAGGTGGGCTCACCAAGCTGGACTACTAGGAAAAGGCATTTCAAAAATTTGCAGGGCTTTTAAAGGGGTGGGGGACAGACTTCAGTCTATGTGACCCCTGGGCAGTGGAGTCACACAACTGTGACCAGACCAGGTGGTGTCAAGCATTGTGGGACAGGTGCTGGAGGATTGTGCAGGTCGACACAGGTAATGCAGTGTGTACACTTGTACTGTATCAACCTTCATACATTGAACCTAGCTCAGTGCTGCTTGGGGAGGTGGTGTTACTGTGTTGGCTTAATGGGGCACTTACATCTGTGGGAGACAAATTTAAGTGTAGTCACATTCACAACTAGGTCAACCCAGGGTGGTTTACATGGACCTAACTTTGTAGTGTAGACCAGGCCTGAATACTAGCACCAGCAGCTTCCAGGGACAACGGGGAAAACAAATGTGTCAGGAATCATTAATGGAAATGGAATTTATGTTCTGTTCATTAGGAGACTGACTTGAAAGAGTGGTGTGAGACCTAGGGGACAAACTAGAAAAACTTATGACATTATAGCAATAGTAACTACAGTATATTGAAAAATATTGTTAAGTATACCTATTAGACCCTAGGAAACTAATGTCGTATCCTCTCCAGGAGTAACTTCACTGATTTCAACTTGTGTCAGACAGGCAGCATGGTCCAGTGGTTAGGGTTCTAACCTGGGTGCTTGGGTTACCCAGCCTCAAATTCCTGCTCCAGTAAAGACATCCAGTGTGACCTTGGGAAAGTTGCTCAGACTCTGTGTGCCTCAGTTCCCCACCTGTAACATGGGAATAATAGCAGTTCCCTACCTCACAGGGGTATTGTAAGGATAAATACATTAAAGATTGCGACATGCTCAGACAGGCCAGGATTTAGGGGCAGGTGCCCAGACAACCGTTGGGGGTGCCAGGATCGGGGGGCACCAGACTTGGGGGCCTGCTGTAAGGTATTCAAAAATTTAACAAATGGCAGGGGGTGGGGGAGCAAGACGCTCCTCACCTGGAGTACCATTTGGTCTAGAGCTGGCCCTGTGCTCAGATACTACAGTATGTGGTAGGAGGGGGGAAGTGGGAAGGGATACAAGTACCTAAGAGAGAGAAATTTCATTTGAGTTCCACCAAGGGATGAATTTTGTCCCTAACATTTCTTGCAGATTCAAGCTGCAAATCCTATTCTATTTGCTCAAAGTACTGGCACTAAGCAGACTAAAAAGTAGTGGGCACTGAACAGATGGATTGAATTAAGAGCAGGTTCAAAGCCAAGTTCAGTCATGTCTGTGAATTGTGAAAAGAAGTATTCATCTCAAATGGCTTTCCTATTTCTTTTTTCCACTCTCTTTCTCTAGTCCCTATTTTCTTTCTTGTTTTACAATAAAAATCAATATTTTTACTTAGCTACAAGACACTCTGTCTTGTTCTTAGGAAAGTAAAAACAAGAAGCTAATAATAACTGCATTTATTCAGAGAAAAATAGTGGTTTGGAAAGTCTGCAAGAAAAAACACAAGTAAAGTTTATTTCCAAGCATGCTATAAATCAGTAAAGAACTTGTATGTGTATTGTGTATACACTAACCCGAAATAGCACCCATCATTTTAAACCTTTGTCACTTGGCTAATCCACAGTTGTGGGATGCTATGGGAACAAGCTACTTCTCAACAGGTTGGGTATCAATTGTGTTATATATGCCTGGGACCCAAGACACTGCCTCATCTCCGGATCTGTTCTTCTGACTGGACCTCTCTCATTCATTAACGTACCTCATGAACTAAAAACCAGCAAGAGGAGGTGGGTCACTTCATGGACTCTGGTCGTGGGCCAGGGAGGGAGTAGGAAAGAGGTGGGTGGTGGTTGGGGAGGAAGTGTCAATTGGCCCTTGTGGGGTGGGTTTTTTCCCCTTGGGAGAAGAGCGTTAAGGGTGTGAGAGGATTAGAGGGGTGAGGTATTCATTTTGTTGAGAGGAGACAGAAAGATCTGCACAGAGGACAGGACAAGGCATGAATTGGGAATGTGAGGGAGGAAGGAGCAGATTACGAAAGCTATCTTGAGTTTTTGGGTGTTTTAAGAGTTAGCAATTAGGGTGACACCTTCAAATCTAACAGCTTGATAATATGTTTCAAGCATGTGTATCATGTACACTTGAAAAAATATGTTCATAAAAAATTCTGGTAGTTCTTGAAAAAGAGCCCTCCCCATTCTTGGTAAATCAGAGAGAAATTCAGTGGTGGACACTCACTGCAGGACAAGTATCTCTTCTTCATTCTTTTTCGGACTGACGGAATAATGAAATTTTACCCTTTCCTTTCAAATGAAAAAGCTCTTACTTAAACAGGGAATCAAATGGGAGGAAAAAAAGGTTGACACACTGGTATTATGACATACTAATGTGGTTTCACATAGTATTGTGTAGTCATGGATTATGGGTGTCTATAAGTTGTCATGTTACTCTCCTTGTATTGTTTGAAGATGCAACAAAAATACAAGAAAATCTTCACCAACTTCTAAATCATGCGCATGCTGTTATTGGTTGCCTGCAACTGTAACACAAACAACAAATTGTTCTTGTTTCTTTTAGACCTGAACTACTAGGGGAAAGGGAAAATTTCCAGTGAAAATAGACTGCTTGGGCATCGGAACACTGGTCACCCTCATTAATCTAGCTCTTGCTACATGCAATGATTTTGAATTCATGCCGTGCTGGAAATGTCAGGCTTGAAATCATTTCCTTTGGTGCCCTGATGTACCTCAAGTGCCAGCTGCAGTTTTTGCCTTTTACTTTGAGACTATGGTTGCAAACCATGTTACAAGGAATAAGGTCAGGATCTATGAAACCGTGTTATGTGTTGGCAGACACAGGCCCCAACAGGAATACGTTATAACAACTCTGATGCTAGGCTGTAGTGATGACAAGCCAGATGGGGGTTTTATAATTGGGCTAGATTCAACTGGGTAGATATAGGAATTTTCATCAAACTAGCCTGCACTGTAGAATTAATGCAACTCCTCCCTCCTCTGATATTTTCTTAACAGTGAGCAATGATTCCAGGGTTATGAAGTAACTGCAAGATCTTAGAAGCCCATAAAGGTATTATTTATGTAAACAGTGCTGTATTTTTAGTTATTATGGCTCGCCGTTCCATAGTTAAAATCCAGTTTTGTACTTAAAGCAGGGATTTAGCCACTTTATGTTGAAGAATACAGAGCATCATTCCCAAAATTATAGCACTTACTCTTTGGGCCCAGGATTAAATTTGATTATTAGTTTATGAGTTAAAATTAATTAAAACATTGGTCTTGCAAGAAATGTACCACGCAATGTCAGACCATTTCTTTCTCTTGTATGAACAATATATACACTTCAAACTTTCCTTACACTTAAAACTCACTGAAATCTTAGGCATATATTTGTTTAGTTTCATGTTCATTTCTCCTCTCCCCCAGCCTCCTCCTCAGTTATTCTTCATAATTGAAAGGTTCTTCATCCAGAATTGATTAATAACTGTCGCAAGATGGCCAATCCCAAAAGAGTTCAAAAAATCATGAGTTAGACCTCAAAAAATCATGATATTGACTTAAAATAATTAGATTTTTAAAAATAATAAAGTTGGGTTCTCTTTATTTGCCTTCTGGCTTTGGAATTGTGTGTAAGGGAATGCGGGATGCAGGAGGAAGGGGGTATTTGGAGGGCAAGTGATGGGGGGTAGGCAAAATATGTCCCAGTTGCTTTGTGCTAATGTGGTGATTCATTCTGATGGGCCAATATACTTTTGGCCAGTTGCTTTGTGCTGGTTGAGAGTGGCATAAAGAGCCATAACATGCTAGTGAATCTGGCATAAAAGATACATTCTTTCAAAAAATGCTTTAAGGTTGATACTTCATATCTTGAAGTCATTAGAAATATTACATGGCAATATTCTTTTTGGGGTTCTTGTTTGCTTCATGTATGCAAATTATACCTTACAAATAAGCACAAGGAAATTTGCAGACAAACTACATTAGGATGGAGTTAAAATGGAGCACACATTTGTAATTTAGGGTGAAGTACGTTACAAGGATGTTGCAATTATCCCTAAATCAAGTGTTACAAACTCAGGAAATTCAGAGTTGAACAAATTCAAAATTTCATGGTTAAAGTAAACACATGGTGCCTCTATAAGGCAGCCACTGATCACAGAAATGTAGGACTGGAAGGGACCTCAATGAGTCATCTAGTCCAGTCCCTTGCACTAAGGCAGATCTAAATATTACCTAGACCATCCCTGACTGGTGTTTGTATAAACCATTCTTAAAAACCTCCAATGACAGAGATTCAATAACCTCACTAGGAGATTTGTTCTAGTGCTTAACTACCCTTAGAGTTAGGAAGTTTTACCTAATGTCCAACATAAATCTCCCTTGCTGCAATTTGAGCCCAGTACCCCTTGCTCCATCCTCAGTGGTTAAGGAGAACAATTTATCACCCTTCTCTTTATAACAACCTTTTACATACTTGAAGACTGTTATGTCTTCCCCAGACTGAACAAACCCACTTTTTTCAATCTTTCCTCATAGGTCATGTTTTCTAGACTCAATCATTGTTGTGGCTCTCCTGTGGACTTTCTCCAGTTTGGCTACATCTTTCCTAAAGTATGGTGCCCAGAACTGGACACAATACTTCAGTTGAGGCCTTATCAGCACTGAGTAGAGTGGAAGAATTACTTCTTGCTTATAACACTCATGATAATACCTCCCACAATGATATTAGCTATTTTTGCAACAGTATTATATTGTTGACTCATATTTAGTTTGGGATCCATTATAACCCCCAGATCCTTTTCTGTGGTATTTCTTCCTAGGCAGTCATTTCCCATTTTTTATTTTGCAATTGATTATTCCTTCCTAAGTGTACTACTTTGCATTTGTCCTTATTGAATTGCATTCTATTTATTTCAGACCATTTCTACAATTTATCAAGATCACTTTGAATTTTAATCCTGTTCTCCAAAGCACTTGCAACCCCTCCCAGCTTGGTATTATCCACAAACTTTATAAAATGTACTCTCTATGCCATTATACGCATCATTTATGAAGCTGTTGGATAGAACTGGACCAAGGACAGATTCCTGTGTGACTGCACTCAATATGCCCTTTAAGCTTGATTGTGAACCATTGATAACTACTCTTTGAGTGTGCTTTTCCAACCTGTTGTGCATCCACCTTATAGTAGGTACATCGAGGCTATATTTGTCTAGTTTGTTTACAAGTAGGTCATGTGAGAAGGTATCAAAAACCTTACTAAAGTCAAGATATATCACATCTCCCGCTTCCCCCATATCACAAGATTTGTTGCCCTGTCAAAGAAGGATATTAGGTTGGTTTGACATGATTTGTTCTTGACAAATCCATGTTGACAGTTACTTATTGTCTTCTAGGTGCTTACCCTATCTTTGGTCTTCCTCTTGCTTCTCATGTAATTAAATATATAATTTAATACTATTTCTACATTTGTTATAAGATTTGACCAAACATTCCTAATATTAGTACATTTCCAAATGATGCATGTGAAATTGCCATACTATTTCCATACAGCCAATGTACCTCATTGTGCAACAGACTACATTGAATAAGACTGCAGGAATCCAATACGTTATTTTTATATTGTTTTTTCTTAGATTATACAAACAAAGCTACACTATCTGTTCCGAACACATCATACTGTTGGCCATACTTTCAAGCCCACTGTTGGCTGATAAAGGCAAAATAGAAATGAACAGAAATAGATAGATAGGACATAATTCCTATTAAAAACATCAAAAATGTTATTAAATAAACCACAGCGATGGAGCAAAAGTAGTTTCTCAATAGATTTGTAGATTTAAAAAAACAAACAAAACAGAAAAAAAACCCTGCCAAAAATGTAACATGACACTTCACACATAATTCTCCCCCTGGGGAAAGGGTGAGAGAAGGAATGAACCACACATGTGACTATCCATTAGTCACATAGCTTAATGCACTACTGAAGGTGCTCAGATATTACGGTAATGACATGACATAAGAACCTATTTAGAATAGAATAGAACCAACAAGCTTCCATTAGCAGGTCCTATTTTAGCCTCCTATAACTTTAACTGGGAAATTTAGCTTGGCATCACTCATTTAACTGAATAATCTGATAACCCCATCTGATTCCATTTACTTACAAAATGGTATCTGTTTACTTGAAAAAAAGAGGACACAGAGTTCTCTTGCCTTCTTATTTAACTTTAGGTGGAAGAGTGACCTTCCCCTGAATGGTTTCAGAGTAGCAGCTGTGTTAGTCTGTATCCGCAAAAAGAAAAGGAGTACTTGTGGCACTTGCCACAAGTACTCCTTTTCTTCCTCGAAAAGAGAGAACCTGTTCATCACAGTTACTCTACTCACTGCTTCATCCCTAGAAATATTTTTAATGGGGGAGTGGAGGGGATTGGTTTTACAATATGAATTTTCCCCATTGGTGGGAAGCAACCACACTACAGGATCAACGCAGAGCAAATAGATTTCTTTCCCCTCATCAAAAAGTACTTCTTTTTTATTATATACACACACACACACACACACACACACACAGAGTGCCTCAATCCTCTATTGAGTGAATTTTCCAACGCAGTCTCATACTGTCCTTAGGAAGTAAAGAGCAATCGTTTTACAGTGCAATTATTACAGTTAATAAAAACACAGTGAGAAAGTACAATGTGATAAATATTTTAAACTCGCTGTATTTCCTGCAGGGTATTGAGCATTACATTATTTATAGGATATTTGTTTTAGAAAAAAACAAACATCTAAATTACGGCTAGGAAAATCCCAGTCATTTAGTGTGCTGAGAGGTTTTCTTTTTACGTTATTGCTTGAAAATGTACTAAAGTTCCTTTCTTGAAACTCTTGTAATGAACACCTGCTTCCAAGATTCCACAAGATATATTTTAACTTTGCAGCTGCCAGACAATGTGGGTAAAATTCTACCTTACCTTGTTTGAGGGAAGCAATAGCTGAGTCAGGATGCTTGTGTGCACTGGGGAGAATTCTCCAGTAATTCTAACCAGCTTTAAAACTTGTCTCACTAAACCAGTCTTAAAACTAGTGGGAGCCAAAGTCTAGATCAGGATTAGTGTAAAGGCCAGGCCATGGGCCATCTGGCCTAGTGCTCAGAAGCCAGGACCAAAGCGAGAGCTGGAGTGAATCAGCATCATGCTATACACTAGGGCTGGAGTTGGTGTACCATTGGTTTGAGACTGGAGTCTAAGTCAGATAGCTGTGCCAACGGTCAAGCTGGAGTCAGGAATCAGGGAACAGTGCCAGGGATCAAGCTGCAGTCAGAATCAGATAGCAGTATCAAGGGTCAAGCAGGAGTCAGGGAATCAAGGTCCAGTAGAGCAGCAGCTCAGAAGTTCACTCAGTTTCTCAGACAATTCCTGTGCCTCTTTCTGGCTTAAGTAGTTTATCTGGGCCTACCAGTGGGGCTTTGTGGGCAGAGCCTCTTGTGGACCAGAGTTGCACCATCCCCCTCGCCTGCTGGTTCCAGAGAGCTGTTGAGTGGTGGTTGTAGTCTGGGTCCTGGCTGGGGAGTTGTGATCCCTCCCAATTAGGCAGCCAGAACTGTTCCTACAGAACCAGTTACAAAAACAGACAGCAGAATCTAAGCCACTGTTGTTGGGTTTATTCATAAATAGATGAATAAAAAAACCTTTAATATATGTATAATGCATCATCATCTCTCATTTCAGAGGCCTGAGAATTGGGCGACTTACATGGCCTAGTCAACATTACAGGTCCTTTTCTCTCACACTTTGCTGACACAGGCCTCTTTTTTCACTCAAGCAACGTTCCCTCGTTGACGACCACACGAGAACTAATTGTCTAACCAAAGGAACTACACTAAACTCTGAGCGCAATTTAACCCAAGAATTAGAATAAAGGAAAACTCCGGGCTCCCAAAGAAATATATGTCAAGGTACATTCATAATAATTAAGATCACGCTACCTTCCTAAATTAAACAATAAACCAGTAATGGTAAACAATCCAGGCAGAAAACCAAAAAACAGTTTGGTGCTGCTCAGCACAATAAGCCATCTCTGCTGAAGAGAGATAGGGAAATGCAAAAGTGCTACAGGAACAGCTTTGGAACAGCTTCCACTTGATTTCATTTATTTATTTGTTTATTTATTTATGATTATAATGATTATTTTATAGAATCCTCAAGCATGGTAGTTGCTTTGCAGTACAAACGGGACATGATCTTGCAGTCTTAATCAAGTATCAAAATCACCCTCCACAATTTAATTAATTCAGTGTAAAACTATTACGTCCGTGGAATCATGGCCTCTGCATTAGATTGTGTGGTAGATGCTTTTTGTTGTGTAGGCAAGCACCATGAAATGAAATGAAAACCTTCTATTCAGGAGCACCAGGCACCATTTCAAATTGTAATAGATCAGTTGTTATTTTCTTTGGGTTCTACAAAAAAAATCAATATTACTATTATTTGTATTACAGTAGAGCTGGCCTTAGAGACCCAGAGATCATACCTCTGTTGCACTAGGCACGCTACCTATACATTGTAAGAGACAGGCCCTGACACAAAGAGTTTATAATCTAAACGGATAAATCAGACAAAGTGTTGGCGAGATGAAGTATCATTATCCACATCTTGCAAGTGAAGAAACAAACGGGTTAAGGGACTTGCCCAACCAGTTCACACAGCAAGTCACAGCCACAGCTGTGGTCCTAACCCAGTGACGGGTAGTGCATTCTCATTTGAATGTAAGCTCCTTGGGGCCAAGGCTGTGAGCCAGGTTCTGCAGCTGCGTTTTGGAGCCCACTGCATTGCATTTGTGGCTGTAATGTATCTGCATTGCTCAGATAGCAGAAAGAACTGTAATCCATCTGCCTAGATAGTTATGTGGCCCTCGTTACTGTAGTAGCAGAGCAACTGAATCATTAATGGATATTATTCTTACTTCGCACACCAGGAATCTGTCACTCATCTGGAAATGAGTCCCCATCTATTACCCTAAAACATTCCCACCCCTCTAATCCAACTGCAAATGCCTACCAGAAAACAGGTGAACTCCCTGCTGATGTATCTGCATCACAGCTGTGCCATGTCTCCATCTTCTCCTCTCTCAACACAGTAGGATTGTTGGAGAAGGGAAGGGGGCGCGTCAGAGTGCCATTTCACTAGGGCAATCCTTCATTAGAGTAGGATTCATTAAAGACTGTTTGTTAGAGCTGTCCACAAGCAGCTCTCTGTCAAAGAAGCAGAGGGGCTGGCCCCATCAGAAAATCAGAACCAGCTCCCTGATTGCTCCTCTCCCAACCCCACCACTGCCCTGAGTAGATCTTTGGTGAAGAAGAGAATCAGTGTGTGTTCTGTATGGTTCTGAGCATGTTACTGGGGCCTAATAAATCACTGAAGAGTTGGGCTCAAATGTAAATGATTGTGCCTGTCTCATTTATTCACATCACAGAATCACCATATAGCTCAGTACAATTCGCGGCCTATACTAAAAAAAATAAAGGTGCCCAGGATCTACAAGGTGACCTGCAATAGAGAAATTTGTACAGAACATGCCTACACTGTTCCTAGTATTGGCAATACCATATTTCTGAGTTCTAAGAGCTAAATCCTCTTGCAGCTGAAGTCAACGGGTGTTTTGCTACTGACTTCAGAAGGAACAGTGTGTCCCTAAAGGCATTTACAGATATGGAACAATAAAATAAAAGAACAAAACCACTAGCCCACTAAGGACTAATAAGTAAGTGCCAAGCATCCAAAGTAATTTTAAAAGAAGCTATTTTAGTTAAGCAGGACAAAACATTCGAAACTATGACAATATTATTGTTGATAGCTCTAGAAATAGAAGCAGCATAGCCAGCTGAACTCCTTTGTTATTCAGAGAAAACGTTCGTCTGGGCTGCCAAACCATAGAAGAGGTTTCAGTGACGTGGCTATAAAAATTAATCTCCCTAAGACCTCCTGAATCGGAGTTGTTTTTCCTTGGCATTTGTATTTGAACTCTTTTCAGTATGGGCATGAAATAAGCAGATACAAATTCATCCAATACTATAAGTTCTGATTCTACCATTGATAAAGTATTTAAGCAGCTCCCTGTAGAGCAATAGGTTTGAGTACTCTGATTTTTAAGGGAATAAAACCTACTACTATACAGTACCCATGCAGAATGTTTGCCAAGACATACGAATCATTTCAAAGTGCTTAAATTAACCACCTTTTACTTTTTGTTATAATCAAGCTATGTGTATTTTCAAGGAGTTTTTATAGTCAATGGAGCAACGTTGTTCTTCCTATCACTGTGATGTCTGTAGGATGGCTGTCCTTGGTAAGCTCTCTAATGGGACAAAACAACAACAACAACAAAAAAGGCCATCTGCCTTCGACAGCCCTTCTGATGACAGTTCTGGTGAAGTATGTTGTTACCATTTGCAGCCAGCTGGCCACTTGCATCATTATATGGTACAAATGCTTCACAGCAAGACAATGTAACATAAAATGACATTAAAAAAAATCACAGGACGCTCATACTCTCTAAAGCACCAATATACAGTACCGTTGGCTGTGGTTCTCAAGCCATCTTGTCCAGTTTCATATTTGCTCATAAGTCTTCATAATCCTAAATTTGGAGAGATTTTTCAAAATGTAATGGTTCATTTCATGCATAGAATGACTGTGATGAAGAAAAGAATGGTCTAGCAGGACTTTACATTTTGGCTTTAAATACAAATCAAAGGACTATTACTCTTAGATCCTGGCTCTCTGTTTCTGAGTTTCCTGTCTCTACGTGCATCTTAGTTCCTTGTGTTTCCATGTTGCTGTTATAAAAAAAGGCAATATTGAATTAATAGAGGTTATGAACCTGTGCATAGCAAAGGAGAAGAGATTCTTAAAAACTAAGGGCTAAGGGACACTGTCTTAGACCTCCTTGTTATTACAAACATAAAGCAAAGAAAAGGAAATATTGTATATGAGTATATTTAGTTTTCCTAGTCATCTCTTTGGAACACCACCAGACAAAACTAATAGAAATAGCAAAGAAATCCATGCCAAAATGTGATTTTTACATTAGTCTGAACATTGTCAGCTAAACAGGGAACAGTGAAGACCTAGGGATTTCCGTAGGAAAATTTCACGTATAGAAGGAAACCAAAGGAAAGTGTAAGCAAGAGAGTAGGGTAGAGTGTGTTGATTTGGAAGAAAAAAATTCAGTAAATCTTTTGTTAACTTTTTGTTACCTTGCTAACATTGCATCTTAAATCCTAGGTTAGATAAGGCCTTGGATGCTAATGGTGCTTGCCACAGTTCAAATCCTTTGATCTGAGGAACATACTATTCACATTAAAACAGGCAATTGTGCATCCGGCACTAAAGAAACTATTATCAATCCTAGAAAAAACACATATGTCCCTTCCCTAAGCAAACATATCAAGAATACAGCAAAACCCAGCCTCCAGAACCTCCTATAAGCTGCAAGTTGCAGGTGGAAGTGAATATTTTTGTCCCAAGAACTATTTGAACAACCAATAACACTGAGGACTGTAGTCCAATTTAACAATCTGAGGACAAAAATCTGAGGAAAAAATCCCATTGACTTCAGCAGGACAAGGATCTGGCTTGAGCAAAATTCCCTTTGAAAACAACTGACTCACAACTACAGCAATGAACTTTAAGAAAATGAAGCTCAGTAATAACAGCCTCTCAAAAGTAGATTTTTTTTCCCCAAGGAAGTTGTGGTGGAGCACAGGAAATTAACAGGTGAGTCTGCATTCTGATCACTCCAACACCAATTAACTTGCCTCTTCCCTACCTGGAAAAAACGGATTGGGGTAATCAGCTAATCAGGCTGGTGGGCTGGGTAAGCTAACCAGCCAATTAGCCCATCAGCTTATGTCTGATAAAGAGGCACAGGAAAGAAGTGTAAAGGATAGGGGAATAGGGCTGGCTGAGCAAGCAGAGGGGATATTGTAAATAGTACAGTTGCATGGGACTGTGAATGTGTTGGTAGAGGGATCCCAAATAAATAGCATGGTGGATACACTACTAGCAGAGTCTGAGACAGTTTCTGTGGCGCAAAAGAGGCAGGAGCGGAGTGCATCCTGCTACAGAGAGTTATGTGAAAAATGGTTTTAAATCCTTTTGGAAAAGGGTGAAAGTGAAGTTTGGAAATAGACATTCCCTTAGAGCTATGAATCTACTGCACAAAGGGGAAAGGAAAAGGATCTTTCAAGGATCTAAAGAGGATAATGCAACTATTAGTATCAAAACTATTAGAAAGAGTAATGAGAGTCTGTTTTGTTCCAGAAATAAGAATTTCTGAATGGGAAGCAAAGAGAGATTTTTCTGAATAATCCAAAGGATTTTTCTGAATTAAAAGGATGTTTAAATAGAACTGAAATGGGAGATGCACCCAGTACTCTGGCCTAGCTGCAGTCCTGTTTTGAATATGTGGCTAACCATCAGTTTCTGAACAGTACCACTTTTGAACAGAGGGACGTACACTGGTGACTGACTACCCAACCAGTCAAACTACCCCTATGAGTGTCCGATGAATACCTGATTCATTAGTAAATATATTGATTGTGGTGGGTATATCAACTTGCTGTTCTTTCTGAACAGAAGCTATGTACCTTGAGGAGCAATATCACTTCATTAGTTATTACTATTATAATTATAATTCAACATTAATCTCATTCAATCAGAAGAGTAGCAGCAACATCGCCATGGAGTAATCAATTTTACATGTCATCATCATTTATTTCTTTTTAGAACCATCCCTCAGTGGGATAGGTGCTTTTCAAACATAAAAGAAGCACATTCCCTGTTCTTTTACATTCAAACAACGTCTATGGCTATCTCTGCGAGTAATGGCAGATGTAATGATGCTGGCTGCTCACTGAAAAATAGCTTGGCTAGGCAGAGATCTACTTTATTGTTATTTTTGTTTTGTTATTTATACAGTGCTGTCATTGCTAGTGGACGTAGGAAGAAAAAAGTAAGAGATTAGAAACCTCAGATAATAAAGAAAATAAGAACACACCGTGTCAAGGAAATATCCAATGATCCAGACTCCGCTTGGAAAATACCCAAAAATATATTTAAAGGGGCACAGAAAAATAATCTAGTGGGAGTCACAAAAGCCTTTCAAATAAAAGAATTTTGGAAATACTATGATATTATGGCAGACTCTTTTACATTTTTATTGCTAGTAAAATTTGTAAGGAATGCAGAGCTCTCCCCGGGATGCCCCAAACAGCAAATTCCCCTGAAAAACATTCAGCATGAGATATTGAACATTATCAGATCACAGACCTGGACTCTCCACCATGTATATTCACTGAGGCTCCATTGTAATTTTCTGAATGACCTTTTCAACTGAAAGTTCACCAGGAATCTATGCTGGAAGCTGGCCTTTCGGGATTTCCTTTGCATGAAGCAGAAAACAAATGTATGGTTGGTTTGCAATGCAGAGGGAAGGTACAAAATAGCAGTGGAACTGTTATGGTTGCATGGATGTGCTGGAACTATAATCATTTCTGGCCCTTGCCTGGGCTGCACAGGGTAGTGGTGGGTAGCACAGAGGCTCCTTGTGCTTGGGTCAGGGACAATATGGCCCATACTCACTATCTGTCAAATTCTGTATTATGTTCACAACTGTAAATAACCATTTATCGTTTGTATTACAGTACTAGTGCCAAGAGGCCCCAACTGAAATAGGGGCCCCATTGTGCTACATGTATACACATACATACACACAGTAAGAAACAGTCCCTGCCCCAAGGAGCTTATAATCATAACACAGGCAATCTAAGAATTTACAGCCAGTTTAGACACAATCTGAATAGTCACACTTCTTGTCTATGGCTGAACCAGAGCCATAACTAGGCATTTTAGCACCCAGGGCAAGCAAGCATATTTGCATCCCCTACCAGAGGCATGGGGGGCCATGTGGAATCATGTCCCCACCCCCCAGATTTTTTGGTTGTGCCCCCCTCCAACCCAGATAGGCTGGGTGGCCTACTGAGGTGAGTCAGGGGATGGAGTGGTGCTCCCTCCCCGAACGCCACTGTGCGCGGCTATCTCCACCAAGCACCACTGCCCCGAGCTGCCTGGCATCATTGGCCTGAGCCACCCCCATGGCTTTGCCCTCTGGGCGGCTGCCCTGCTCACCCTGCCCTGGGAACAGCCCTGGCTTGAATCAGTAAAAGAACCCAGATCTCTGTCCTGAGGCTCAGTGCAGCCCCTTAACTACAAGAATGTCATCCTTCTCCATTTATCTCCATCATCTCTTATTTCTATTTTTGCATTTCTGATATTCCTCCTAAATACACATCTTAACTGATACTAAAATAGGTTTTGCTCATCTGGTAGGTTTTCCCAAAAATCTCACAACTATGGTATGGCTGAAAAAGTTCCTGACTCTCATTCAGCTTTCTCATTACTCTTCATAGATTTTTAAGTTTCATAGGAAATCAAAGGCTGTGAACACATGAGTTACAAGCAGGGCTGTGTTTTTTATTCACAGTAATTATTATCATTATTATCACTATAGCACATCTTTCAGAAAGACATCACATTCTGATTTGAAGACATCAAATGATGGAGAACCCACCCCCATCTTTAGGTAAGTTCTTCCAATGGTTAATTATCCTCATTGTTAAACATTTGTAGTCTGAATTTCTAGTCTGAATTTATCTAGTTTCTGCTTCCAGCACTGGACTTCATTATGGTTTCTGTCTGCTGGATTAAAGAGACCACTACTATCAGAAATCTTTTCCCCATGTATGTACATATATATCAACTCACCTTCTTTTGGATAACCTAAATAGACTGTCCTCCTTGAGTCTCACACTGTAGTAAGGAAGATTTTCTAGACCTTGAGTCATTCTCATGCTTTTTCCCCAAACCCTTTTCAATTAGTTAGCAACCTTTTTGAAATGTGGACACTAGAACTGGGACACAGTATTCCAGTACTGGTCTTAATACCATATACAGAGGTAATATCACCTCCCCACTTCTATTTGATATTTCCCTATTTATTCATCCAGCTTGACACTAAGAATTCATGTTCACATGGTTATCCACCAGGGTCACTAAGTCTTTCAGAGTCTTTGCTTTCTAGAATATAGTCCCCTATCCTGCCAGTGACCTAAATTGTTTGTTCCTTGTTGTATGACCTTGAATTTAACTGTACTAAAATGCATGTTGTTCACATGAGGTCAGATAACCAAGTGATCTGGATGACTGTAAAATCAACTTGTCTTTACCATTATTTACCACCCCACATTTTTTGTGACATTTGCAAGTTGTAGTAGCAATGATGTTATATTTTCTTACAAGATTATTGATACAGATATTGAATAGCAGGGACTAAGAACATTTCCAAGTGGGACCACATAAGTAAGACCACTATTGGATAATAATGCCTCATTTTACACTTACTTTTTGAGATCTATCAGTTAGCCAGTTTTTAATTCATTTCAATATGTGCCCCATCAATTTTGTATACTGCTAGGTTTTTTTAATCAGAACATTTGCAGTATGAAGCCAAATGACTTACAGAAATCTAAGTATATTATTTCAACACAATTACCTTTGTCAATCAAACATTATTCTTCAAAAAAAAAAGGGCTGTCATCTAGACACAAAGGGGAAGACAAAGCACTACACTGCCAACTATGTGATAGACTCGTGAGGGGAAATAATCATTTTTTGTTCCTATGACAACACATATCCCATTCTTACCCACAAACATCCAAAAAGGTGGCCTTTAAGTTAGCAGAAATATTTACTTTCAAAATTGATTGATGTATCCAAGGCGATAATAATGAGCATTAATTCTGAGCATAACCCTGCTCACAACTTATGCGTTTGCAGCCTTTTGTTCCCTATGAAACTAAAAACCTTGAAAATAGTGAATACAAGATATCACAAAAAGCTCCAGAGTAGACCAGAATACACGTTTGTATCATCCAAGATAATACACCTCTGCAATATCCATACTCAAAGTACTTGGAAAAAAACAACTTTAAAAAGCCACTCTCCTTATAACTAACTGTAGCTTGAACTCAAGTATCAGGGGGTAGCCATGTTAGTCTGTATCCACAAAAACAACAAGGAGTCCAGTGGCACCTTAAAGAAGAACAGATTTATTTGGGCATAAGCTTTCGTGGGTAAAAAACCCACTTCTTCAGATGGCTGGAGTGAAAATTACAGATGCAGGCATTGTTATACTGACACATGAAGAGAAGGGAGTTACCTCACAAGTGGAGAACCAGTGTTGAAAGGGCCAATACGATCAGGGTGGATGTAGTTCACTCCCAATAATTGATGAGGAGGTGTCAATTCCAGAAGAGGAAAAGTCGCTTCTGTAATGAGCCAGCCACTCCGAGTCCCTATTCAAGCCCAAATTAATGGTGTTAATTTGCAAATGAATTTTAGTTCTGCAGTTTCTCTTTGAAGTCTGTTTCTGAAGTTTTTTTGTTCAAGTATGGCTACTTTTAAATCTGTTATAGAAAGTCCAGGAAGATTGAAGTGTTCTCCTACTGGCTTTTGTATGTTACCATTCCTGATGTCCAATTTGTGTCCACTTATTTTTTTACGTAGAGACTGTCTGGTCTGGCCAATGTACATGGCAGTGGGGCATTGCTGGCACATGATGGCATATATCACATTGGTAGATGTGCAGGTGAACGAGCCTCTGATAGTGTGTCTGATGTGGTTGGATCCTCTGATGGTGTCTCTAGAGTAGATATGGGGACAGAGTAGGCAATGAGGATTGTTACAGGGTTTGGTTCCTGGGTTAGTGTTTCTGTGGAGTGGTGTGTAGTTGTGGTGAGAATTTGCTTCAGGTTCAGGGGCTGTCTGTAAGCGAAGACTGGCCTGCCTCCCAAGGTCTTTAAGAGTGAGGGATTGTTTTCCAGGATAGGTTGTAGATTGTTGATGATGTGCTGGAGAGATTTTAGCTGGGGGCTGTATGTGATGGCCAGTGGTGTTCTGTTGTTTTCGTTGTTGGGCCTGTCCTGTAGTGGGTGACTTCTGGGTTCCCATCTCGCTCTTTCAGTTTGTTTCCTCACTTCCCTAGGTGGGTACTGTAGAATGCTTGATAAAGATCTTGTAGGTGTTTGTCTCTGTCTGAGGGATTGGAGCAAATTCGGTTGTATCTTAGGGTTTGGCTGTAGACAACGGATCGTGTGATGTGTCCTGAATGGAAGCTGGAGGCATGTAAGTAAGTGTAGTGGTCAGTAGGTTTCTGGTATAGGGTGGTGTTTATGTGACCATCGCTTACTTGCACTGTAATGTCCAAAAAGTGGATCTCTTGTGTGGATTGGTCCAGGCTGAGGTTGATGGTAGGGTGGAAATTCTTGAAATGCTTGAACTGTGTTTTTGAGGAAATTATGCTTTTTTGTCATGTTTTCAATTATATATTTTGTAGTCTAAGACACATACATTTTTCTTGCACTCATATTGTTTTATGCCATATAATAGACCAGACTGACACAGTTTAACACACATTTCAGCTGACATTTTTAATTTCAATAAACCTTGGTGCTAACAAAATGCACTAAAAAAAGATTCACATCACGATCCGGTCAAAGTTCTGGATTGTTTGTACACTAGCTGAAACATTCTGATGTGAAGCAACTTTAGCTTTGTTTTTTCTCCACTAGTCATCGGTCCATCACAATCCTGGCACATCCATAATTAATACAGCTTTCAAGAGAAGAAATAGATCACTTCATTATTAGGGCCACATACATTAAGGCAGAGTCACTGAAATGGATGCATTGTCAAAAGAACGCCCTTAGCTGTATATGTGTACTTTATGACAGGATAAACATAGAATTAAGATTGTGTTCTAATTGTGCTGAGTTTCTATATAGATGGAACAATTCTTTCTGAAAGACACACAAACTCTGCAAAGCGTACCGTAGGGTAAATATTACAGTACCACTATTGATAGAAAGCATTTCATATTCCTATTGGGAGAGGATGATTTTTCTTACCAAATGTGATTCCAAGTCACTCAAATGCCTTTTTCAGAACTAACTGAAATCAGGTTAATCCTTCCAACTAGATTAGCTGAAGGTGAGAGAATATGGCCAGGGAGGAGAAAAGGAGAGAAGGGCAAGAGAGGGGAAAGCAGCCAAATGGAGGGATGGAAAAGATAAGAGAGGTGGAGAAGCAGCCATGAAAGAAAGTATTCTGAAGGAGAATAAATGGTGGGAGAACAATGAACCATGAGATCTTAGTGGGAACAATGTGAGGGCTAGGAGGAGCAACAGAGACAGAAGGAAGCAGTATTTTTATAAGCATGGTTTTCAAAAAATAGCAGGGCATTTGGGAGCTGCCAGATGGTTTCCTGTGCATTCTGCACATTTTAAGTTATTTTGCTCTCACTTTCAAAGAAAATATTACCTACAATTCACCAGAATGGAAACATCCCCATCCTCAAGTCTTTGGAAAGCTCTCCCTGTCAGATTTCTTCATATGTTGACAACAATGAATCCATTCAAAGCCATACGTTATTCTTTTCAGATTCCTACACCGCATGTGTCGCTGTGACGTTTGAGCACCTCCCATTCCTAGAAGCCATGTCAAGGAACTGTTAATGGAAAATACCACTTTTATGTGATCACTTATGATAAATAGGTACAAATCCAGGTGGATGGTCAGTGAGCACAGGAACTACCCTGGACAGGTTGACAGCATTGGCATTTCTGACAAAAAAAAGTATCTAGCTATTATATATTTACATGTGTGTTTATTTTGATTTAAATAAGAACTAAACATGATGTCTATCCAAGCCTCTAACACACCATTAACATCACAATTAAATCTCAGCAGCACAAAAATAATTATTTCAGTGGGAACTCAGCCAGCCACCTGCAGGATACCCTCAGCCCTCTCAAAACCCCTCTCAAACTGGTGTCTTTTGCAGGATGCCTGAAAGGTCACCAGATTCAGGCTACTTGAGACCTAGGTGGGGGCAAGTTCCAGAGTCTCAAGGTCTCACAGAGAATGCCCTCTGAGCCACTTCCACTCTTTTATAATGAGGGGTAATCAGCTTCAGCACTCTTAGGGTATGTCTACACTGCAATGTAAGCTCAGGCTCAGACTCAGGCTTGAGGCCCAATGCCGTTCCATCTATCCCCAAATCTCTCATACTCGGCCCTGGATCCAGGGTCCTAGAACCCCGCAGGAGTGGAGTGTTCAAGCCCGAGTCAAGTTGGGATCCAGGGTTCAAGCCCTATTGCTTTGCAGTGTGGACATAGCCTCTCTGAGTTGGGTCCTGGGAGTCCACCAATGGTATCCCACAATCACATGGGCCAACTTCCTTTGTCCTCTCTAGCCCAAGAATCACCAATCAACTCCAGGGAAATGGAAGCAACTCCCCTTGTTGTAGTGCAATAGGTCAGCAGCGCAGCGTTTAATGCTTCCATTGTTTTCTGACTGCTGAGCTGCAAACACACCATCAGAGAGCTTTCTGCATTTGTAGTGGAGGCTGATTGGAAGAAGTCCTTGGCAAAGTGTGCTGCTGCCAGGCTGCAGGAGCACAGCCAGGTTTTGGTTAATCTCTGGTGTGAGCCCAGAAAAACTGTGGACTTCAGTAATACTACTAGGAATGACCACGCATACCAGCAAATAGCAAAGAAGGTGGCAGTATTGGAAATCTATCAGACCTGTGACTAGTGCAGGGAGCAAATTAAATGGCTCAAGAGCAAGTACTGGAAAACCAGGGACCAGAATCAAATCTTGGGCAACTCATAGACATCATACCAGTTTTATGAGGAGCTGACCCAGTGCTCGGTACTGTGCTAAGCACAGAGCCAAGGGTAGTGCACAATGACCTGGTCAGCAAACGTTCTGGCTCACTGCTGGTCATCCAGGTCTGCATGATGATGTAGTCCCACCAGTCTGTGCTTGTGGCTCTGCACCGGGAGTGCTGGTCCACTAGTAGGAGTCAGCAGCCATACTGAGTGTCATAAGCTGTATCAGTCCATTCAAATCTGCCATGTCTGTGTCCTCCTCCTCCTCTTCCTGTTCCCATGCCACCTCCTGCTCCATCATAAGCTCTGTCAGGTGCCTTTGGTGGTTCATAAAATACCACCAAAATGTCCACCACTGTCTCGTGGAAGCTCTGCCTGTTTCCTGAAACAGGAGTAAAAGTGCAGGTGAGATAAGCTCTTCAAATGGTGACTCTTCCACATTGCTGACTCCAGGTGCTGAGAGCCTGAAATGACTGCTTGGCACGATGTGTTGGCAGGTTGTTCAAACTTCCTGTAACATTCAGGGTGGACAGTTAAGTTTTCCCACACTGCACCATGGTCAAAAGGCTAGAGCAGGTTATGGGAGGGTGTGAGGAAGTCTGGGATATGGTTTGTTTGACTTAGGTCTGCGTGCTGCAGCGTGGACCCCCAAAGTGCTGGGTTCAAGCCTGATTTAGAACATTCTTAACCTAGGGCTGACAATCAGTGTAGATGCTCAAGCCCTGGGTTCTCTAACCCAATTTTAGCTGACTCAAGCCTGCTAACCCTGGGCTTACATTGCAGTGTAGGCATGCCCTTGCTGACTGAAGCTGTGCCAACATGGCATGGGAGAAAGGCAGTCTCTGAGGTCGGCCCATCCCAGGCTATAGGGTATGTATAAAGTATATAAATTAATAGGTTTAAATGTATTATTTTTATTTGAGAAGTTCACACTTCTTTCAATGGTACCTTGATTCTTTCTGCTATGCTCTCCTTGAATTGCAATGTAAAATGAGCTCTCTATTATCCAACATAGCCTAAATCAGTAATGGAATTATCACAGAGCATATAATGGGATACTGAACTGAGATACTTCAAGGAACATGCCCAGTGTCTGTCATGATGAGAGATCAAACACTGGCAAACTGAGGTCTCTCTCTCTCTCGATTGCCCCCCACACACACACCCCCAAAACCCAAGTTTTGGCAGATTAATTCAAATAGTGGCTGAAATATTGGAAAAATAGGGAAATATCACCTGGGGAATTCTAGTTTTTATAAGTACATTTCCTGATTATGTATTTAGATTTTAACTCACTGAGAACACAAAGTTCGGCTTTATTGTTACATTTAACATTACCAGATAAGAAAACCTCAGTGATAAATATTCCTGAGCCTGTTTGTGTGTCGCTTCAAGGAAGTGGAATAATTTGTCACAGTATATGATGCTTCAGCCAGATTTGATGGTTTTTATATCAATTTGCTAAATAATCTGATTAAATCCTTAGTCTATACGCATTGTGATATTTAATGGCATGTCTTGGTCAAAGCAGAATGCCACCTGAGAAAATTGTTATTAGGATTTTTGGTTCATTCTGGGTGGAAAATCTTGAAGTGTATTAGGTTATGCACTAATTAAATGAAGAACCATTATTTCAAATGCCATAGCTCATGGACAATGATAATCAAATAATTTGATATGTGTGTATGTTGTTATAACTATGAAGAGCTAAAGACATAGTTTTTCTAGAATATGTCATTTTAAAGGCAATGAATTCCAGAGTGGAAATGAAAGTTTCACCAACAAAACAGATACTACTACTACTACTAATAATAATCATAATAATTAATAAAAAGAAATACAAAGGGACAAATTCTGTTCTGACCTACACCCTGTGAGCCAGATCCACGTGCCCATTCCAGTGCCTTTTGTCAATGATGCAGCACAAATGGATTAAGAAGCTGCCTTAACAGCTACAGGAGAATCTCCAGAGATAGTAGAGTAGAGCTGGTCAGGGATTTTTTGACAAAAATGTTTTTTCACTGGAAAATGCCAATTTATCAAAACCGAAACTGTTCGCAGGAAAGGGTAAGTCTTAATGAATTTCTCATTTAAACAAAAAATTTTGTTGAAGTTGTCTAAATGTCCCATTTTGGAATTTTTGAAACAAAATATTCTGTTTTTTTTTTTCAATTTGAATGACTCTGTTTCAAAATTTAAACTGATGATAGTACACAATTTTAAAAACATTTTTAAAAGGTAGAAATTGAAATAAATTTGTTTCAAAATTATCTAAGCAAAACATTTTGACTGACATGAATTTTTTTCTTTTTTGGTTCACAATTTTTATTTATTTATTTTTTGAGATTTCAACTGTTTGTCCTGGTTCAGGATGGGAACACTTTCTGAAATCTCAGACATTTTCCTGGGATGGGAAAACTGTTTCCCACCCAGCTTTAACATAGAGCAAATTAGAGACAAGAAGGGTACTTCCACAGCAATTGCACTCCAGCAATCCCCATCAACCTAATGGCCCCAGGGGACTGTTAAAAGCCAGCACAGTGCTGGTCACTATCAGAAACAGGACAGTCGATTAGATGGTCTGAGCCAACATGGTAATTCCTACATGACTTTAATTAGAGCAGGCATGAGGCTGCTCCAGCTTCTAGCAGCACTGAAACTTTTGTGGAATTTTTAAAACATTGGCATCTTCCACCAGGAAACATGTTCTCTGGGACCCAAAATATATTGTCCAATCCTGCAACACAGCTCTGCTGAAACTAATGGTTATACTCAAAGACTTCCCATAAGTGTCCAATAAGCTCCAGGGGAAGTTACAGCATATGAAAATACTTGTCTGATCAAATTCTGTCTTGAATTAAAGCCTAAGCAACCCAACTGAAATTACAGGCCCAGGTCCTTAGCTGATGTAATCCACTAGATCACATTACAGCTCCCCTCTATTCGTTCCCCTCTATTCGACACTGGTGAGACCTCATCTGGAGTACTGTGTCCAGTTTTGGGCCCCACACTACAAGAAGGATGTGGATAAATTGGAGAGAGTCCAGCGAAGGGCAACAAAAATGATTAGGAGTCTAGAGCACATGACTTATGAAGAGAGGCTGAGGGAGCTGGGATTGTTTAGTCTGCAGAAGAGAAGAATGAGGGGGGATTTGATAGCTGCTTTCAACTACCTGAAAGGGGGTTCCAAAGAGGATGGCTCTAGACTGTTCTCAATGGTAGCAGATGACAGAACGAGGAGTAATGGTCTCAAGTTGCAATGGGGGAGGTTTAGATTGGATATTAGGAAAAACTTTTTCACCAAGAGGGTGGTGAAACACTGGAATGCGTTACCTAGGGAGGTGGTAGAATCTCCTTCCTTAGAGGTTTTTAAGGTCAGGCTTGACAAAGCCCTGGCTGGGATGATTTAACTGGGAATTGGTCCTGCTTCAAGCAGGGGGTTGGACTAGATGACCTTCTGGGGTCCCTTCCAACCCTGATATTCTATGATTCTATGATTCTATGATTCTTAGCCCTTAATATGTACTCTGTAGTTTGTCTGTGCTTTTTTCAAAGGGAAATTTTTTACATTCTCACAAGAAATGGGAAATCAAAGAAAATTCAGCAGTATAATCTTCAATGTGCTTTGTTAAGAATGCTGATTAATAGAGATTTATAATAATAACCTTAACATGTATTTCTTAAACTAGACTTCTGGAGCGGGGGGAGCAAAATTCTAGCTTCGTTTTCTCCATTTCTGGTTTCACTGAGTTGCTGCTATGCTTAGCTCTAATACTCAGGGGGCTTATTTTGGTGTGATCCTGTATCAGGTAACTGCCTCAAAGCAAATTGTAAAGGAAAGAAAACCTGAAACTTCCTGCAAAGAACCAATCTGTTAACATCTTAAACAGCTGCTGTGCTGTACTGGGTGTACTTATGTGGCCCACCTCCAGCATGCACAACATGGAAGATTTCATTGAAAAGAAAAGCCTCCCAAACACAAGACAAATGTAATGGATGCCGTGAGTCTTTCATGAGTCTGAAAAGAGCCTGGAACAATGACTCAGAGTGGTGAATTCCTCCTCAGTTGCGTGATAACTAGAGCAGACATTTTCTGATGGAACATTTTTCTCCTGGAAAATGCTGATTCATGAAACCAAAATGTTCAATAAGAAAATGTTGATGTTGATGGAACAAGGCAGATTTCTGACAGAAGCCTGCCTGCCTGCCTGCCTCCCTGCTAGCTCACCCACCACCATGGTTCCTCAGCAGCTCACCTGGCAGCTGATGAGGATCTGACCCCCAGGACTTCCCACCTCCTGGACAACCTATCTGGAAGCCTTTGGACCCTCAGCTCTTAGGCAGATTGCCAGGCAAGCTGCCATAGAGTTCAGGCTCCCAGGCTCCCAGCTCTACAATGGCCTGTCTGCCAGCAAGCTAGGCCTGGAGTTTTTAGAAAAATTTCATTTCATTTTTTCTATAATGGATTTTTTTTTAAATGTCCTGTTCCACCAGAAATTTTGCATTTCCAATTTTTTTTCCTGAATCAGAATGAGAATTTTTTTTTGAAATGTGAAATTTCCCATGGGATGGAAATTCCAGTTCCCACCCAGCTCTAGTGCTAACCCTGATGTGTAATGACAACACTTTAATAGATGCATTAACTTTATTGCTGGTTGGCAGATTAAATGGGTGAGGAGGTGGGAGTAAAGCCCACAGAGTTGGGACTTGCTGCAACAAAGAAAATGCAGATGGATGAATAGAGGAGACAAACAGGGATGGGAGAGAGCAACAGAGAAAGGAGTATGTAGAAGGAAGAGAAACAAAGGGCAGAAATACTGATGATCCTAAAGGGCATATTTTTCTAGAGTTGATTGAATTATTTTAATTTTTCAAAAATTTCATTATTTAAAAAAAAATCAATAAATTTTGTTGAGATTCCCCTTCTCCCATTATATAGAGCTGGTAGAAATTTTGTGTTTTTCAAAAAAACATCAAAATGCTGAATAAACAGTCAAGATATTTGAAAAATATTCACTTTGCTTTTTACTTGTTTATTCAAACAATACTCCTGAGGGCATTCTGCGCCAAAAAAAAAAAAAAAATTCTGCACCAAAAAATTAAAAATTCTGCACATAATATTTTAAAGCTCTGCAAAATTCTGCAAGTTTTGTTTGTCAATAAATAAATGCAGAGGCTCCAGCATGGCAGTGGGGAGCACAGGCCACTGGCTGCATGAAGGTGGGTGATCACCCTGCAGCCTATCAACCCTCACTCCTGGGTTGAGATTGCACCCAACCCTGACACGGCACAAGGCCTGGGCCTGCCCCAGAAACACCCTGGGGCCCTGCCCCTCTGCACTAGGTGAGGGGCAGGCAGGCAGGCTTAACCAGGCAGGATCCAATTGTGAAGGGACTCAGTGTGGGGGGGATCCAGGTGTGGGGTGAGTGGGTTCTGTGTGGGACAATCTGGGTGCAGGCGGATTGGGAGATCTGGATGCACAGAGGCTCATTGGGGGGGTTCCAGGTGTAGGGGCACTGGGACTCTGCAGGGGCTTCCAGGTGAAGGTGGTGGGAGCTCAGCAGAGGAGTCTGGGTGCTGGAGGAGTGGGGCTTGGTGTGGTGGGGGGCTGGGTGCAATTAGTTGGGGATCAGTGGTGTGAGTGTCTGGATGTGGGGGCTCAGGGTGGTGCAGGGATGGGGCTCATCAGGATGAGGGTTTGAGTGCAGGGAGCTCAGTGGGGGTGGTCTGAGGTGCAGGGGTCCTTCAAGGGGGTCCAAAGGCAAGGGGTCTGGGTGCAGGGGGACTCGAGATGCAGGGATTGAGGTTCAGTGGGGTGGGGTTCCAGTATGAAGTGCTAGAGGGATTCTGGGTGTATGGGGTGAGGCTTGGCAGAGGTGTCTGGGTATGGAAGGTCCAGATGCGTGGGGGTTGGGAGGATGGGGGAGCAGCTCCCCATACAGTGACTCCTTCCCTCACAGTTGAGGAGTGATGGGGGCAGGAAGCAGGGGAGGATGCTGAGCTTCCTGCAGCTGGGGGAGGTTTCTTGAATTGGGTCTGACACAGAAAGCCACTCCTTGCTGGGGAAGAGGAAGTGCTGTCCTCTCTTGCCTCCAGCCCAGGAGGAACTAGCAGCTGATCCCAGCTCAGGGTAGGAGCCACTGGCTGGGGTATCACCAGCATCGCAGTGATCTACCTCTCTGTTGATTGCTCCGGGTGCCTGAAATGATTTACCTGCACAGCTCGGGAGTGGTGTGTGACTGCTCTTGCAGCTTCCCTTTGCTTCCATCAAAAAGTCGTTTTTCTGCAGGGAAGCAAAGAAATCTGTAGGGGGACATGAATTCTGCACATGTGCAGTGGCGCAGAATTCCCTGAGGAGTAAATCAACTCTAATGACTTTACCAGGGTCATTTTGCAGCATGCAAAAACTAACATACTGAATAAATAAATAAAAAAACTAAAAGTTTAGTTACTGCACAAAGGCTATAACCTTCATTTTTTGTGCAAGTTGCATCTTGATATCTGTGGGAATTCTGATGTGGACTGAAGTTATTATAAAGTGTTAAATTTATACACTGACTCATAGGCCATAAATAAAAATGGAATTCTGTTGTCTCAAAAGAATAAGTTGACACCTCTGACAAAGAAAAGCAGGTGCAGCCAGTCTGTTAAACATCTAAGTGACATTGTCTGTGCCTGCAGATCGCGAATACATAAAAGGAGGTCATATTGTACTAATCTGACCTTGTGTAGTCTCTGGGCCAAAGTCTGAGCTCATTTATACCCTGTGGAACCCCTGGGCTGCCCACTGGCATGAAACAGCTCAGAATCTGATCAGCAAAAAGACTCCCCTCCCACACTCAACCCCCAGTGAATTGCTGGTTTCAGCCTCTTGTGATTTCTTAATCCTAGTTTTCCAGCTGTCTACAGAGTTCCAGAGAGAAAATAAGTAGATTTTAAATAAACGTTCAGGCTTTCTTCAAACATCACAAAGGAGAAAAAAAAGGCACAACCCTATTTTTTCCTTTGCTAGTCAAAAAATTCTTTGTAATATTTTTATGCCATGTCTTTTGGTACATTCCAAGTTATTTTTGCATTTGCAGGGCTCTGTGCACAACCAAACATTGAATATCATGCAGTTATGGCATTATTCTGAACCAGTAAATGAATTTGGCCAGTACATTTTTTGATACTGGGAGCTCTCTCTCTCTCTTAGGCAGAAGTTTAAAAATGGGCCAGATCCTCAGCCTGCAAGAATGGACATGGCTTGAATGACATCAAAGGAGCTGCAAACATTTACACCAGCTGAGGATCTGGCCCAGGGTTCTTAATATTTTTCTTAAAAAGCTTTGCAGAGAGAGTTTCTGTACTTCTCAAAGAATGTGACTCTGTTCCCTTGACTTGGCTTAATGTTACACACATGTTTTCTCACTTAAACTTTGCCTCACTTGGCTCTGTTTTTTTATGTAGCCTTTGAAACCATTTCTAATGGAAAAATGCAGCTGTTAGCAAGATTTCCTAAAATGTACATGGAACTAATTTTCCAGGCATTTCTCTCAAGGACTCTGATGTATCGAGAGAAGATATTATGCCAAAGGATTTTTAATGTAACCAAATGAAAAACAAAAGGACTGAGAGAAATCAGCCACTTGTAAGGCCAACATGAAGGAAAAATGGACTCTGAGCAGTTCACGTTTACATGTTTGCAATAAATTTATCATGTCTGAGATTCAGTCAGCAGCAAAATTATTTTGCATTAAATCAGTGATTTTTGCAGTCTGTGAATTTAAATGAACTAATCACAGACAAAAGTGCATATTAGTGGGAAAGAACATTGTTTTCATATGCAGCCTCTCGGAGTTGTGTTTTTTTTTTTATAGACACGACATGATTAAAACTATTGGGCCCACAGTATATGAAATCACTAATGCGCAGTAGCCAATCATTATACATGTAGGGCTATTAAGATACAGGGCCAGGCCCTCAGCTGCTATACATCAGCACAGCTCCATAGCCAAACGAGTTATGGAGATTTATACCAGCTGATGATCTGGCCCACAAAATGGTGCCACCTCAGACACAGGAAAAGATTTGTTTTCTTGATTCTTCCTGTCACACTCAAGTGATCCACACAAGCAGACCCTTGCACTGACTCAGAGTCTCACTGAAGTCAGGGGGCATTGGCCTGCACAGAGCAGCTTGCAGAATTGGGGGCCTTTTTTTACACATGGCCAGATTCTAATACCCTTACTCAGACTGAGTAACACCTTACTTCATAAGTAGCCCCATGAATTTCAGTAAAACTATTCACGGACTAGCAGTGTCAGAATCTGGACCTTATTTAACAAGAGAGATGCCCCAATCCAGAATCCATAGGAGAAACAAAGGAGTGTTCAAGTTATCCCCTTCAAGGAGGCAGTGTGATCTAATTAAGGCCCAGGCCTGGGTTCAGGTTGAAAGAGCTTGGTTCTGTTCTTAACTCAGAAACTTTAAGGGGCTTTCCCAAGGTGACCCCTCAAGTCAGTTCAAACACTGTTGATATTGTGCATAGTAATTTACAGCTATGAAAAGTAAATGCAAATGACTGTGAAAAGCTACCACAACCTAACAGTAGACTCTTACACTTACTTTGGACTAGGGTAAATGACTACCCAAAATGCAAAGCAGTGGAGAAGCATTCCCTCTGTGCTCCATTTTCCTTATCAGTATAATCTTATATGGCTCCCATCACAGTAATATAGGGTGACCAGACAGCAAGTGTAAAAAATTGGGACGGGGGTGGGGGGCAATAGGTGCCTATATAAGAAAAAGCCCCCAAAATCGGGACTGTCTCCATAAAATTGAGATGTCTGATCACCCTACTGTAATAGCTGAGCACCTTACAACTTTAACATATTTATCCTCACAATGCCCCCGTGAGGTAGGGCAGTGCTATTATCTCTATTTCACAGAGGGTAAACTAAGGCATGGGAAGGCTAATTTATTTGTGTAGGATCAAACAGGAAGTCTGTGAGAGCAGGAAATAGAATCAGGACTGGCTGGATCTCAAATGAGGGCCCTAACCACAGGGTTTTCTCTTCTCTCTACTATGCCTACTTTGGGGATGCCATGATGGTTGATCAGTTAGGGTGAGATC
This sequence comes from Natator depressus, assembly GCF_965152275.1. Classification (NCBI taxonomy): domain Eukaryota; kingdom Metazoa; phylum Chordata; order Testudines; family Cheloniidae; genus Natator; species Natator depressus. The sequence continues at coordinate 290,025,457 of NC_134234.1, read as the reverse complement.
CTGATGCCATTTTACAATGGTGAAACTCCCATTGACTTCTATGAAGGTGGGATTTATCCCTGCTGGAAAAACATGTGGTCTGTTAGAAGCAGGAGTAACACCGCTGAAGTCAAAGGAGTTACACCCACTTACACCGGGGCACATTTTGGCTATAACAGTTTTGTAAGTCCGTTTAGATACTTGGATGCCTTGATAGAGTAAAAATCCTATGTAGGACACATACTATAAGTAAGTATTTTTAATAATAAAACAGTACTGTTGGTAATAATGACGGTTATTGCCAGAAAAATATACAAATAAAATATATGCAAAATATATTTAACAGTAAACAATTAAAACAATTATAGTTACATAAATTAACAAATGAAGTAGACAGGAGCCAGATAATATTTACTGGAACATATTGTGATATGCTTATAATATTTTCCCTATCATATGCTATTAAATGTATTCTTTCCAAATGGCAAAAGTTGCATAATTCCTATGGTACAACACACAGTAATTAAAACTTGCAAGTCATTATGAAAATTATAAGAATAAAATAAATGATGCATTTAAATTGCCATTACATATTTATATTTAGGGTACATAATTTGTACTAATTTTCTTCATGAAAATGATTTAAAAAGATGATAGTGATACACAGTATATGCACAAGGATAGATGAACACAGATTAGTGAGTTGTGTTAAAAATATACTACTAAAAATCATAAAATTATCAAATGCCACTGAGTTGACCTGCATATTAAAAAGGTACAAGCTTTTCAAAATACAATTTATGAACATGTATTTTGAACATGTTTTAATATCCTTTCGCACAATGTAAGTAAAAAAATAAAAGAAGAATACGTTTCCTTGCTATGTTAGAAGTTACAGTAAACTAGAGTTGGTTATACTGTATGGATCATTTACAGAAAGGGTTAGGTTATTTATGGGGAGGCCAAGAGGAGGCAGATATTCAGATTCTGAAGGGAGTAATTTGCAAAAAAGCTGTATTTGCAGTGTGTGTTCTCCTTGGTAGTAACTACTTAGAACCCTCATGTTCCTGTGCGGCTCTCATCTATTGGTGAACAGAAACTATGTTCTCTATTTAATTTTCACAAAGAGAGTTAGACATTATGGGGTCTGATTTATCATTGTGCTGCTCACTTTTTATCCTGGTGTAATTCCATTGATTTTGATGAGTTATACTGGTGTAAAAGTGGAGTAATGCAGTAGTAAATCAGTTCTGTGAAAACAAAGATATTCCTCCATCTATCTCTGATGAGTGAATCATAGACTTGTAGGAATGGAAGGAATTGCAGCTGGTCATCAAGTGTGGACCCCTGCACTTTTGGCAGTACTAAGTATTATCTAGACCAGTGGTTCTCCACCCCCGGCCCGTGGGCCACTTGCGGCCCAATCAACACACAGCTGTGGCCCATGCGACATCCTCAGGGCTATAAAACTATTATATATGTTGTGTGGATGTGGCCCGCATAACACATAGAGAGCTGCATATGCAGCCTACAATAGTAAATAGGTTGAGAACCACTGATCTAGACCATCCCTGACAGATGCTTGTCTAACCTGCTTTGAAAAACCTCCAATGATGGAGATTCCACAACCTCCCTAGGCAATTTATTTCAGTGCTTAACTACCCTGACAGGGAGTTTTTTCTAATGTCCAAATTAAACCACCCTTGCTGCAATTTAAGGCCATTGCTTCTGGTACTGTCTTCAGAGGTTAAGGAGAAAAATTTTTCTCCCTCTTCCTTATAACAACCTTTTATGTACTTGAAAACTGTTATCATGTCTCCTCTCAGTCTTCTCTTTTCCAGACTAAACAAACCCAATTTTTTTCAATCTTCCCTCATAGGTCAAGTTTTTTAGATCTTTAATCATTTTTGTTGGTTCTTCTCTGGACTTGCTCCAGTTTGTCCACATCTTTCCTGAAATGTGGCACCCAGAACTGGACACAATGCTCCAGCTGAGGCCTAATCAGCGCAGAGTGGAGTGGAAGAATTACTTCTCATGTCTTGCTTACAACACTCCTGCTAATACATCCCAGAGTGATGTTCCCTTTTTTTGCAATAGTGTTACACTGTTGACTCATATTTAGCTTGTGATCCACTATGCAGTACTCCTCCCTAGGCAATCATTTCCCATTTTGTATGTGTGCAACTGATTATTCCTTCCTCAGTGGAGTACTTTGCATTTCTTCTTATTGAATTTCATCCTGTTTACTTGAGACCATTTCTCCAGTTTGTCCAGATGATTTTGAATTTTAATCCTATCCTCCAAAGCATTTGCAACCCCTCCCAGCTTGGTATCATCTGCAAACTTATAAGTGTACTCTCCATGCCATTATCTAAATCATTGATGAAGATATGGAACAGAACCAGACCCGGGAACTGATCCCTATAGGACCCCACTTGATATGTCCTTCCAGTTTGACTGATAACTATTTTCCAGGACTGGTTTTCCAATCAGTTATGCACCCACCTTATAGTAGCTCCATCTAGGTTGTATTTCCCTAATTTGTTTATGAGAAGGTCATATGAGACAGTATAAAAAGACTTACTAAAGTCAATGAATATATATCACAGAATATATATCACATCTACAGCTCCCCCCGCCCCCCCGCCCCTGATCCACAAGGCTTGTTACCCTGTCAAAGAAAGCTATTCGGTTGGTTTGCAATGATTTGTTCTTGACAAATCCATGCTGAATGTTACCTATCACCTTATTATCTTTTGGGTGTCTGCAAATTGATTGCTTAATTATTTGCTCCATTATCTTTCCTGGTACTGCCATTAAGCTGACTGGTCTGTAACTCTCCGGGTTGTCCTTATTACCCTTTTTATAGATTGGCACAATATTTTCCCTTTTCCAGTCTTCTACAATCTCTCCCATCTTCCATGGATAACTTTGTTTCTTAATCCCTCACTCTCACTCCTTTTCCCCCCCTAACCTAATCACATGGGGTGATGAGGAGAAATGCATTCATGATTGTGAGGCTTTCAGATACTGCAATCATGGGGGCCACATAAGTAGACAGAAGGAAGACAGATTTTGTCCTATCAAAGAAAGAATTAATATTGTATCTTTTATCTTCTGAGTCTAAATGTAATATCCGTGCAAGTTGCAACTGAAGTTTACATACTTTAGTTAACAAAACTAAGAGAATCTGTACTCGTGAACCCAGTAAAAAAAACAAAAACAGTTGTTGACGTTGGACCAAAACCTGTTCAACTTACCAATGTAGGCAAAAAGCAAAAGAGCAGCTATCACACTGATGGCAGTGATAATAAATAGCAATGGACCAAATAACGCTTCCCCTGAAAAAACAAATACGAATGTAACGGAGGGGACAGAACTCTCTATGAGGCTCATTCCCCTCACACTAGTTGTGTTTTGGAGCCTTTGGCATAGGCAGAGTTGAACCCTGCCCCCACCCCCAACTTTATGGATCCTTACATTTACGTGGAAGCAAGCCGTAGCTCTGTGGATGCTGCAGGAATGTTGTCCCGCTCTCCCCCAGGTTGGGCAGCAGGCCTCGTTCACCACAGTAATAAAAGCAGCCAGATTGACTTCACAGCCCAGAAATAACTGAATTCAATTTACCACCCAGCAAAGAAATATCTGAATTCAATTCAAGACAAAAATGACGAGAGAGAAGAAAATCAGATGAAAGGCAGAATTTCTTTTTAAAAGAGAAACACTATTAGTAAAAAAAAATAGAGAAAAGAACAGTAGAATTCTATACTATTTGATGCACATCAATAACATCCTTGATCATGTGCATGACACAAAATACAGTCTCTGATCTGAAAAACTTACAGAGCAAAAGAGATGGATGCAGAATAGAAAGGATGCACTGGGAAGAGGAGGAACCAGCTAGGATTTTACTGCATTAAAGAGACTGAAGTCAACAGAGCTACCCCAATTTATACCAGTTGAGGCCCTATCTCTATATTAATAATATTAATTTGGTGACTCTTCTTGTCAGTGTCATAGAAGATGCAAGTCTTTAAACAAAGATTTGAATGAAGGCAGGAGTGGTGGCTTGATGGCCCAGAATACATTTTCACATATAGGAAGAGTGTCATCCACAGTTGCATTAGGGCAGGGGTCAGCAACCTTTGGCATGCAACCCATCAGGCTAATCCGCTGGTGGGCTGCAAGACATTTTGTTTACGTTGACGGTCTGCAGGCACGGCCCCCCCACAATTCCCAGTGGCCGCGGTTTGCCGTGCCTGGCCACTGGGAGATGCAGGGGGCCATGCCTGCGGATGGTCAAGGGAAACAAAATGTCTCGTGGCCCAAAAGTGGATTACCCTGATGGGCCACGTGCTGAAGGTTGCCAACCCATCCGTTAGGGAGCATAAAACTATAGAAAGGCATCAAGCCTCAGTTAACCAACTGAGATGAGATGTTTCAGAGTAACAGCTGTGTTAGTCTGTATTCGCAAAAAGAAAAGGAGTACTTGTGGCACCTTAGAGACTAACCAATTTATTTGAGTATAAGCTTGTAGCTCACGAAAGCTTATGCTCAAATAAATTGGTTAGTCTCTAAGGTGCCAAAAGTACTCCTTTTCTTTTTGAGATGAGATGGGATGAGAAAAAAATTCCCGATTGAAAAATTGTCCATTATAAAGGTAGTTGGGGTTACCCCTTCCTTCAGAAACATCCAGTCAGAGTAAGAGACAGAATTCTCTCCTGGACTAGAGGGACCACCATCTTGAGCCAATATGGAAATTACTGTGTAGATGTTTTTAAAAGATTGTCTTCTATTTCTTAAAAGAAAGTGAACGTAAAGAAGACAAGTGGAAAAGAGCGGTGTTGATCAGTTTCAAACACTTTACTGAAATGTTGGAATTAAAACACAGAAAACTTGGAACCAGATGATAGTATTATCTTTTTTAAAAATTGGATACACTCCTTTGACCTTAGTGAGTGACATTCTCCAGCATTGTTTTTAAGCTGACATCTGCATTTTTTGGCTCAAGTAATATAATTCAATAACTTTATTTTTAAAAACTATTTTCAGATTATTTCCATTCTACTCCAACCTATCACAATCCTCACCAGGCTTTTAAATAGACTATAAACATGTGCAACATGATACCAAGTCTGTGGCCCAGGCCTCTAGCCATAGGCATATCCATTGTAACAATAGAAGTTAACTCTCCCTCCATCGGAAATATCATTTACCAGTGGCATTTCTCCAAAGGCAGAATCTGCTATCTGTGTTTGCACCAAGTGGGTTTTGCTCTTATCTACTAACCCCCATATGCAATGGTAATTCAGGGAATAAAATACTGCTCCAAAATAAGTGCTCATATGGGGCTGGCTTGGCACCTTGCAATCCAGCCCAATGGACAAAATATAGCTGCACATTCCCAGGAAACAGGCAGGGCCCAAATTGTGACTCAGTCCTGCTTCTTCTGTGCTCCATGAGAGAGCTAAGCTACACTCGCCTTTTTCCAGGCACAGTCTATTTCCCTCTTTGACCCAGCACACCTGTGCCAGCCAGTACGTTGGGGACATGCCCATGTGGTGTATTAAGAACCGTATTGGAATCGCAAGCTATCACTTTAAGAGCAAGAGAGTGGGTGGGTGCGCGGGAGGTTTCCTGTTCCTGCTTCCAGGTTTGGGTGCTCTATCCTGCAGGGAAGCATGCAATCGGAATCAGTCTGCAAAGAACCAACCTAGAACAAGGTGGGGTGAGTTGTGCTTCTCTGCCGTAGAACAGCTTGCTTTGTCTCTTTGGATAACTGGCTTATTGTTCTGGATTCTAAGAAATAAAGTCATGTTATGTTGCAACCTTCCAGTAAGATTATTTGATGTTTTTTATTTAACTAATCATAGGAGCTGACTCCCTGGGTGCTTCGGGGCTGGAGCACCCACGGGGAGAAATTAGTCAGTGCTCTGCACCCACCGGCAGCCAAGCTCCCTGCCCCGCCCCACGCCACCTCACCTACTCCTCCGCCTCTGCCTCCTCCCCTGAGCACACCGCGTCCCTGCTCCTCCACCTGTCTCCCAGTGCTTGCCACTGCCAAACAGCTGTAGCAAGCTCCAGGAGGGAGGGGAGAGGAGCGGGAACATGGTGCGTTCAGGCGAGGAGGTGGGGAAGAGGCGGGGACGGGATTTGGGGAAGGAGTCGAATAGGGGCAGGGAGGGGGTGGAGTTGGGGCAGGGACTTTGGGGAAGGGGTTGGAAAGCCATCCTGGCTACCCTCTTGTGAGCCCAATGCACTATGGAGTGCCTACGAATCCAGATATTGCATACGCTCTATGTAGAGCACATCGGGTTAGTTACGTTTTGGCATTTCCTGCTATCTTTTCTTTGGTGCAGACATAAGTTGTGTCACATCTTAATTTCCGGCATCCAACTGCCTGCACCTGATATGGGCCAAAGACAGAGCAGTCACCGACGTCACTGCTCCCAGCCTGAAAAAATAAGCACTACATTTTAAGCCCATGGGATTTGCAAACACCTAAACATTTGAAAACTCAGGTCTTGTGGGATTTTTTGGTGGGTGTTTGCTCTATAAAGTTTGCCACTGTGTATTCCACAGCAATTCTGCCCTCTAACAGATCTAGGAAGAGAACCTTAGGCAAGGGATCTCTCCTTTTTCTTTTTCTTCCCTGGAATGAAAGTTGATTGGTGGGAAGGGTGAATATTTTATTCTATGTTTTAAATTTAAACTGAGTCATGGGTTAAGCACATTTCTGCGCATGAGATTTGTTTTCACTGGATGTATCTGATACCTTTGATAAGTGTCAGAGTAACAGTCTTAAGCAAATAGTTTCCAGTTTTACTATTTTTATGTTGTTATGCTAAACTTAGTTTCAAGTTTTTAAGTCAATTTTGTTTGCTTAACATGTTCCTTTGAAAAGAAAAACTACAGTACCAATGCTGGGATATTTCCTCCCATCTTATTAAGTCTGATGGAAATGGATGAATTCACGTGAGGTGGTGACAGAAGGTAACCAAATCCTGAGGTCTATTTTTAATGTGGGACAGAATGGTGTTCCTTCTGCTCTGCACTTGCCAGGGCAGAGAGAGATCATATAATGGTGTGGATAAGATCCCCCTTCCCAGGTGTGCCACCCACGCTCAGCCACGAAAAACACATCCTTTGTTCAAAACACACAGCACAATGAAAGCATGTTTCTGCTATTTGGGCAACTACTGGAATTGGCTCAAAAATAGTGATAAGGAATACGGGGGTTTTGTTTGGTTCAAACATCCCCTAAAAAAAGTTGGGATTTTTATCCAAAGTTTCACTTGTAAACACATGGAAGTTCCACCAGAACTGCACAGCTCCCCCACTTCCCAGCAGTCCCGAGCCAGGCACTCTCCTTGCCCATTCCTCTTTTATAGAGGCGTAGACCACCTATTTTTATTCTGTCCTGCTGCAGGATTGTTCCCTACCATCCATACATTTCAAAGTGTTGTGTCCAGTTTAGTTTTAATTGTGCTAAACACTAAGACTTCTACCACCTCCACTGGGAGATTACTTTGCAATATAGGTTTTTCCTGATAGCTCAGCCTAAAGTGTTACCTTTCTTACTTTGATCACATTAATTCTGTTTATACCCATTAGTTATGCCAATTCTTGTCTCTCATCGGTATTTGCACCTTACAGCTATTTGTAGCTTCTTATCAGACCCAAGTATTGCAGTTGTAATGAAGTAGCTCATAGGTGTTAGAGATGGAGGAATAATGGAGAAGAAATATTCCAAACAAATTTTCATTTGCTATGTTCACACCTTGTTTCCAGACACTTTTCATGACCATTCAGGTGAGCTAAGATTTGTTTAGATGAGTGGAAATGATTTTGGAGCTTATGGGCAAGACTCATTTCGGGTGGCTACAGATGCCTTGCAGGATTAGTGGGGGAGGAGCATAAGCAGCAGTGCAGAAGGAGTGGGGGGTGATATGAAGGATAATAAATAAAAGGAGAAAGTGGAGTAGAAGACAGAGATGGGCCAATGACACTCATCTATGTGAGTTCACAAAGGTCGCAGAGACAAATCACCCTCCCTGGGCCTCCTCTGAAAAGGGCCGGCCTGCCAAGAGGCCAAGTAAGATAGAGTGGGTCCGTCTGCTGTGCAGGCTCACTATCTACTCTCACCACATTTTCTATTTTACAGCATGGGAGTTGGCAGATTGCATAAATCACAGAGCATGGTCACAAACGTACGTGGCATTGTTACCATTGCATTTGCCCAGGCTTGCTGCCAGGGCCCTGTTTACATTCTAGTGCATGATGCTGGGCACACCGATATAAGTGAACTCACTGCTCCCAATCGGCTTGCTAAATCTAGGAAATTGTCTTGTTGGTCCTTGCAAATCTCTTCCGAGTCTCTGATGGAAGCTTGGCAGCTTCGGAGAGGAACCGGCAAAGGAGTTAGGAGAACAAAAACGAACCAGTACCAGCACTCGGGAGAAGGAGGAGACTTGGTAGCCAGGAAAGGGGCACTGATTGTGCCAGCAATAAAGGCTTTGCTCTGCCTGCCAGTGCTCTCTCTCTAAATCCCCGTTGGCACTTTGTCATTGGACTTTGCTTCCAGAACATTGCCCCACTTAGTCACCCTGAGTGCAGAGACGTGTCTAGGAGCCACAGTCTAGCACTTAATTAAATGCACATAACCCAAAAGGGCAAAAGAGAGTTGCTATTAGCTTGATTTCAAGTTTTATGCTTTTGCCTAAAGGAAAAGAGTAATATATTCAATAGAGAACCATCAGCTTAACTCTTCAGCAATCAGAAAAATTAGAATAAATGCTGCATTTTGAAACTTGAAATAACATGTGTAATTGCACATTCACTTTGAATTCTTCCCTAAATATGGGAAGAAGGGGTTGGAGGGAGTTAATCAAAGGATATTACTCCAATGTGAATCTGTCTAGGTTCTTATACTGAAACATCATCTATCAAGCAAAAGTTTGTTTTAGAATATTAAAAAAAAATAATTCTGAACAGTGCAATGAAAAACAGTTTCTGCATGAAATGTGCGGGCCAAAGCACCTGCATGATGAGCTGATCGTTGCCTAAGCACTACAGGGAGAATTATGAGCCCTTTAAATACAGCTTTGCTCCAGGCCTTTAATTAACACACAGTTCTGGTTGAAAGTATAACTGAAAGCTAATTAAAATTCAGATTGAAACTGAGATTACATTAAAAGCACTGAGCAATACCAAGAGTAATGCAATGTGTGTTTCCCTTGCAGGTACCTTAAGCAGTTGGTAAATGGTCAAAATGAACAACTTGCATTCTGTTCCCTTTGTGAAATAGTTCTTGCATCCTTACTACTGAATGCCAGTGAAAGAGGCCCATTCAGGCTTAGGGGCGATCTGCACTGTAAGTACAACTGTGTTTTTATAATGAGACAGTGGCAGGCTCATCTGACTTGAGACCTCAAACATGATAGTTGTGTCTGCACAGCTGATTTTTTTTGTGTGCACCTGTACATTGTTGGACAATTTGGGTAGCTACTCATTACTGATCAAATCTGATTGAAAGTTGTAGCATAGACCAGTCTTAGATCAGTCAGCTTCCCACTGCTATTACTATTGTTTATTATTATTTATATCACTGTTGCGCCTTGGAGCCCTAGTTATGGACCAAAACCCCAGTGTAACAGGCGCTGTACAAACACAGACAGCTAGTACTGCCCATTAGAAATACTAGACCCAAACCACTCTTCTGCAGTTCCTAGTAACTAGGGGGACCAGAGCTGTGGCAGCATCTGCATATGAGGATTACAAGCTTGAGTGGTAGCATGTGAGTTTAGATTTAAAGGATGGGACGAATGCTCAGGGTGTTTCAGGGCTGGTGGGGAAGGAAGAAGAGGAAAAAAGCATGTCAGTGTGCATGTGCAAGCTTGAGTGACTGTTTTGAAGGGGAAATAGATCAGCAATATGTTGGTGGGATGGAGGAAGTGTGTAGGCAGGAGACTAGTCTGCTGTCTGTCCCCAAGAGATAGTGGATGCACTAGTACAGTGCAGTGTCCTTTGTGGAAGAGAATGAACGTGACCCAGTTGTATTGAATACAAAGGGGACCGGGCACCACTGGTCAGGACCCTGTAGTTCTCTCTGGCTCTCTAGCTCATTAACTAAATCCTGCCTATGCTACCTAGTGGAATCTCACAGAGCCTGTCTAAATCCTAGTCTGAACCAGGTAGTCATGGAAGGTGCTACTGATTACAGCACACATAGAAGAGAATCAAATATCAGGTTTCCTCTTTCCCCTGCCCCAAAGCACAAAACAAGGAACGGCTGGTGGAGCATTGCTTGAGCAGGAGCACTGCTTGAGCAGGAGCACGTATTGCAACAAAGCTAGCTCTGTTCGTTGCATCCTTTATAAACAAACGTATAATTCAGTTCTGCCGTGATATAAGTCAATGGCAAAATACCCACCATCTTCAATGGGAAAAGGAAGCTCAAGAAATCTCACAATAACTGTTAGGGATAGAAAAAGGAAATTGCAAAACAAGACAGAGACATATGGTCCAAATTGTACAAGGTGGGCTTAGATAGCAATATAAAATAATAACCTTCAAAATACATGGGATATAGTTTTCCAGTGGTAAAAAATGTATCCAGATCATTTCCCATGGTAACATGTACAGACTTTAGCACAGTTTTCCATGCATGGGATAGTTTTACTTCTAACTGAAAAAGTACCCCCTGGAATAAGTTCTTTATTTGCAGCAATTTGCTTCCTGTAATAAATATCTTACGTCCTCACCCAGAGAAAGCATTTTCATTACATTATTTGATCACTAGGTTTGTATATATTTATTTCTCCAAATCCCTTACACTGCTGTATAAATCAATACAGTAATAATAGATACAGACACATTAAGGTGATATCACTCTCTATTACATGACCGCAACTCCCACTCCACCCTGGTACACAAACACACTTTTTAAATCTTCTTAGAAAAATCTTGGAGCTAGCACGCAGTGGGGTAGCTTATCTTTCAAAACTATTGTTTTCCAACACCTAAAGCTGGCTGGGGGACGACAATTCAATTTTGTGGCAACTGTCAAGGTTTCAAAATTTGTTTTCATTCTCCACTGGAAGAAAAATAAAACCTTTCCAATGTTTTCATGAAACAGAACTGTGTCAAAACAGCTGGTTTCTGATCAAAAAAGGTCAGATTTTTTTATTTAAGTATCTTTCTCTTCTCTCTGGTCAGAAGTGACCAGAGAGCCCAGGATCTCAGAAACCTTTCCATTGAAAACTTCGCCAAAATTGATACTTCTCCATAAAACATTTCAGGTTCGGTGAAATAGCACATTCTGATGACCATATATTTTGTTGAAAGTATTCTGACCAGCTCTACAGACAACACAAATGGGCAGAAGAGACACTTTTTGCTAATCATTCACCCAGAAGAAAGATCACCTTGTGGTTAAGGTCATGGTATGAGACTAAGAAGATCTGACATTCAACTTCCAACTCTGCCCTAGACTTCTTATGTGTCCTTAGGCCATGATTTTTGAAAGGTACTTAGGTGTTGCTCTATTCAGTTTTTCCCACCCTAAGACTTTCAATGATCTTAGGCCTGGACTACATGGGGGGGGGAGGGGTTCGAACTAAGATACGCAACTTCAGCTACGCTATTTGCGTAGCTGAAGTCGAAGTATCTTAGTTCGACTTACCTGGCCATCCCCATGGCGGTGAGTCAACCGTGGCGGCTCCCCTGTTGACTCTGCTTACTTCTCCTGCCGAGGTGGAGTACAGGCATCGATTCGGGGATCGATTTATCGCGTCTAGATGAGAAGCGATAAATCGATCCCCAATAGATCGATCCCCAAGAGACCGATCCGGTGGGTAGTGAAGACATTCCCTAAGGCTCCTTGGCCATTTAAATCACTTAGGCCTTACAACCTTGAGGGAAACAATGGCTAAATGCCTTTAAACATCTGTGCCTTAATCTGTCTGTGGCCAAGTTCCTGATCTGTGAAATGAGAATAATAATACCTGTCTCTTCTGCCTATTTAAACTTAAGCTCCTTGGGGCAAGGACTGTGTCTGACTATGTGTACACACAACCTAATGCAAAGGGGCCACGATCTTGGCTGGGGCTTCTGGGAACTGCCATAATACAAACAATATCGCTTCCTTTTCTTTTTGCCCACCCTTCGCCCTGCCCCATCAGTCAGGACCCCACAACACATACATTTCTCAGACATGGAGGAGGGGATGTTGCACAGGACTGCAGCTCTCAAAGCCTTCATGTATTTGCATTGAATGGCATAGAAGCCCTATGAATCTGTTCTGGAAACATGGACATATTGGGAATGCAGCTTTACCCAACCACCCTCTTTCAATTTCAACATTATATTTATTTATTTATAACAGTGTAACAGGGAAAATGCCAAGACATTATCTAATACACAGATGGTGCCGCAACAGCTTTTCATCTTAGTCTGGGAACCATTAAGATAGTTTGCTACATAAATAACACAGTGGATTAAATATTCGTCTTGTATCAGCACCATATGTTAATAACAAACTTCTTTATAATGTTTATTTAAATAGCTTCAAAAAGGGATGTTCCAATAGATCAGTTGTACTGTAAATATTATTAAAAATACTTTAGAAACTTTATCAGAAGGGCCTTTTAATATATGGGAAACAACATTGGTAAGAAATTCTCTTCAGAAAGTACTGAAGAAAATATAACATCTCTAAAGCCTGGACATACATAAACTTTGAATTTCTAAATAACTTCAGTTGGTATGTAAATTGATCAATCTCACTAAAGTTTATGCATTGAATTTCTCTCTAAGACAAATAACAATAAATGCCAGACTGTATTACTAGTCAGTGGTCTTCCATCATTAAATAAAAACCTTCTGTATTGCAGTGAGCTGCAATTTAGCATTTACAAGTTTCTGTGTGATGAGTAAGGAAACCCATAAATACAGTTGATAGTGGAAGTTGATAGTTGAAGTGCAAATTAGACTAGTAAATCAAAAGTAAATATGCAAGTATTTCTTTTGAGGAAAAAACAGCAAATAAGCACATTATTTTATGCAACTTAACATTTCACAGAGAGATGTGAAATTCAAACTCATTTCTTCTGGTTCTCCGGTGTGTTAGAAATATTTCCATGAGCATTAGTGATGATGGGTCATAGAGTCATTAAGCAACTCATTGCACATTTCTGAAACAAACATAAAACAGGTCAGTTATACACTTATGTTCATTATTTTCTTCCAGATAGTTTTATGTATTAGCCTCGGTGGCTGTTCAGTCATTTAGGGCACTACTCTGTAGGAAAGAATCTGTGGCCTTCTAAAACACAGAAAGATGTTGATTTTGTGTCTGGATCCAGCAGGTTCAACAACAGAAAACTTGGTTGTGACAGGGAAGTATCTTCAGGAGTTTTTAAAATGGGGTAGATATAAATAGATTGATGCATCCTCAACCTATAAAGTTAATGCAGTGAACTTTTTGATTGAATGTAAATCTCTTTGTAAGCTAGAAAAATGTAATGTGCCGTGGCAAACATCAACCTACCGGTAGTTACATATAGTTAACCCTTATGTCCATAACCTTTCCTTCTGCTCACACTCTGCAGAAAAGGGTCCTGGAGTTTGGGTCTTCTTGGGTCTACTTCCCATACAGCTCTCTTCTTCGGTCTGAGTGTTTAGTCAGGTCATTGAAGTTGGATTCTTGTTCGATGACTTCTTACAGGCCATGTATTTGATTGGTTCAGTCCTCTTCCCTCCCCACCCCGTTTGTGGCTAACAAAGCAAATAGTCTCTCATCCTAGAACTGAGCTCCAGGGATAGGTTTAGGGGCTGAATGTCTGTCTGAGGAATTGACCTCATTGGGCCCATTTCTCCATTACTTCAACCCAGTGTTGTACCAGTGTAACTCAGAGTCACCAATACAGTGTACTTGTGAAATACAGTGCATTACAGTGAAACTGGTGTAGCTGGTTGGAGGATTGGGCCTATTATATTCGGACTGAGTTTGAAAGATGATGTGAATACAGTTTGTACTCGTATTTCTATCCAGAGCATTCAGCCATTCATGATTGGGAGGGAAAAATTAATCTGGTTTTCAAATCATCTAAATTTTATGGACCTGACGCAGTATGTTCTGTGGACTTGGTCCGCCTCTTACTTTCAGTAGCGTCACTCAGAAGTGACTCCTTTGATGTCAATGAAGTTATATTCTAGTGTAAAACCAGAGTAATTGGGAGGACATCTAGGCCTTACATATTTTAGTTATGTACAAACAAACTGTATTAAAAGAATGTTAATGCTGCAAAATCAAGCTCTAGAAATTAGGAAATGCCAGGATTAGAATTGCCCATACCCTCTTAATTTCCTCCACTTATGTGTACACTTTATGACATATTATGTGATCATGTAATTAAAGACCATCTTTCTCCCACGGGACCCCTCCTCATTCAGTGCACAGGATGCCAGCAGATGTTATAGGGTAAAAAGGAATACTGAATACTACTCATTTAGACAGGTTTCAGAGTAACAGCCGTGTTAGTCTGTATTTGCAAAAAGAAAAGGAGTACTTGTGGCACCTTAGAGACTAACCAATTTATTTGAGCATGAGCTTTCGTGAGCTACAGCTCACTTCATCGGATGCATACTGTGGAAGCTGCAGAAGACATTATATACACACAGAGACCATGAAACAATACCTCCTCCCACCCCACTCTCCTGCTGGTAATAGCTTATCTAAAGTGATCATCAAGTTGGGCCATTTCCAGCACAAATCCAGGTTTTCTCACCCTCCGCCCCCTCCACACAAACTCACTCTCCTGCTGGTAATAGCCCATCCAAAGTGACTACTCATTTAGAGTGCAGCTTCCTCCCTGTGCACTGAATGAAGTAGATGAAAAAAGGCCTTTTTATGCTCTGCTTGTTTACTATATCTCCCTAAACTAGTCCTTTAACTCTTGGAACTGGTTTATTGTGTGCTCTTTGTCAAAGTTTTTTTTAAATACATGATATATGTTCCTGATATCACTGGTTTAGATCAGGAAAAGCTAGCACCTGAAGCACCATGATTGCCCTAAAATCTCATTTGGCCTTTTGTCCACATCAGTGTTTGTTGTGTGAATATGATGTTATCCATAATGTTTCAGATCTTGTATGTATGGCTCCATATCACTGATTGAGCTGCAGCTTTTGAGCATAATATTTGAGGTGGAACTTGGCAACATGAAACTGAGGGACTTGTGAGTCTGATGCTAGAAACATCCGTCAATATCAACACAATATATTGCTACTAAGTCCATAGAGATGAGTGATTAGCTTCCCATAGCCACTGTTTCATGCAGTTTAACTTGCCTTTCACTAGAAACTCATAATGCTTCAAAAGACTGCCATATTGCACCTAAAACCTGATTGTCCAAACTCTTGCTCAAGTGAGTAAGCCCAAAGATTTATTCCTCCCTGAATACAGTTCTGAGGGAAGCAAAACTGCCCAGAAAATCTGCCCAGTATCAGTGGTCCTTGGGCTACGTGGAAAAAGCTAGCACAAGAAGTGGAACTGCAGGCTGCTCTGTAGAACACTTTGAAAGCTAATGACAAGCTAGTGACTCTCCACCAGTTTCCCATAGTGCAGCAGGGATCCATCCACCAATGGCAGCGTTGTTCTAGCTGCAAGGCCAACCACCACAAGAGTACCCACATGGCACTGACTGAGATCCATAAAGGTTGGGGTCCAGGACTCCACAGAGTATGGGAGAGAATAGGCAGATTCTGAGATGCTTTTGCAGCCTTGGGATTTTGATTCTAATTTGTTTGCCCCTCCCCTGCACTTTTGAACAGGGGAGCACATAGGCCATGACTGCAATGGGCTTACTCATTGGAGGAGTAGTTTGCAGGTTCAAGCTATTATTTTGATGGCCCTCTTAGAAGTGCTACGAAGCACACAGGAGGGAAGGAATAGCAGAAAGGAGTCCTCTCACAGTCCTCTCAGGATTAGAAGTGACATCACTCTGGCTTTCCATTACTTGATTCGGAAAATGGGACCAAGTATGTCTGAGTGCTTCATGAGACTGAAGCAAGTTCAAGTACCTTAGGGAAGCCCAAATTGTACATGGCCAGCCCCTACAGAAGCAGAGTTTATAATGAATACAGCCCTGAAATATGATATTTTAATATTTTCCCATTATATTGTTTGAAGTGGAGCCACTCAGTCTGCCTCATACAGCCTGCCAATTTTAAATTATGAACTGAAATTTGAAATATTAATTTTATTAGAACAAAAAAGAACAACTGAAAACATGATTATTAATAAAAAATAATGTTTTAGTTACTTAACCTCAAAGAATGCGGTAAAGTCTTCAGCTCATAAATCTGGAAAGATTAAATGTATGCAACTTATTTGTTTTTGATTGTTTTGTTCAGTATGTAAGAAGTGGGTATTTGTAATAAAATCTTGGAAATTAAAGACAGAGTATATAGACAAACAGGCTATAACCAGAAACACAATGGATCTATGTACTATCCATTCTATGTTAACCTATTGCTTGGAAATATTTAAAGATTATTTGATCTTCATTTGTTGCTCTTCATAAAACCTACAGGACAATATTTCCTCCTTATAAATTCCTAGTTATCCAGGCATTTTCAGTACCCCCTTTTCTTCCTGTCCTTTTAAAAATGACTCCTTTTTCCAGTAATTGTTGATGTTTGGTAGCAGGCAAGCCAGTGAATGACCTCATTGCTTGATTTTGGCTTCACTATACATCTATATTCAGGGTTGAGACAAAAACCAAGTGAGAGGAGCTCAACTAATTTATCTTCAGGTCATAGTAACATTAGAAGTTATATTTTTCCCCTCCCTCTATCCACCACCCCTATTTTTCATGAAAATAGTCTGCTCCAATGACTTGTCTTTTTGTTCAGCTCCAATTGCTGAGTAAAATATCTGACTTGGTTTGCCCCACTGTCAAGCTTCCCAGCTTGCCAAATGTCTACTGGTGTGATGCCACTACCCACATTTCTTCAGTAAATGCTAAAAAACCTTGCAATTCCATGACAATTTAGACCATTCAATGGGGAGGCATGTGTTCCTACGGAAATATTGTAGTGAGTCTTACAAAACTTTGCAACCACCTGAAAACCATCATCTGTCCAATAACAGGGTAGGTATTTTCACCATGAATACTCAAAGTTCCAGCTTACTGTGTGAATTCTGCTCTTAAGGTTAGGTGAAGCACTATTACTTCAACACATTGCTCTTCATAATGGATTTCTTTATACAATTTCTTCCCAGCTTTCCGATCCTCTGCAAGAGAAGAACAAAAACAGGAAGTCTTTGACAGTTGGCATGGGAGAGGCAGAGTAAGAAGGTTTCAGAGTAACAGCCGTGTTAGTCTGTATTCGCAAAAAGAAAAGGAGTACTTGTGGCACCTTAGAGACTAACCAATTTATTTGAGCATGAGCTTTCGTGAGCTACAGCTCACTTCATCGGATGCATACTGTGGAAACTGCAGAAGACATTATATACACAGAGACCTGGATTTGTGCAGGAAATGGCCCACCTTGATTATCATACACATTGTGAAGAGAGTGGTCACTTTGGATGGGCTATTACCAGCAGGAGAGTGAGTTTGTGTGTGTGTGGGGGGTGGAGGGTGAGAAAACCTGGATTTGTGCTGGAAATGGCCCAACTTGATGATCACTTTAGATAAGCTATTACCAGCAGGAGAGTGGGGTGGGAGGAGGTATTGTTTCATGGTCTCTGTGTATATAATGTCTTCTGCAGTTTCCACAGTATGCATCCGATGAAGTGAGCTGTAGCTCACGAAAGCTCATGCTCAAATAAATTGGTTAGTCTCTAAGGTGCCACAAGTACTCCTTTTCTTTTTTTGAGAGTAAGAAGGGTTTATAAAAAGCTTATGAAACAGATTAACACCCTTATGACAAAGGGTAATATATTCAACAGCATCCAAGTGATTTAGGAGCTTAAATCCCATTCACTTTCAATTTGATTAGGCTTCTAAGTGGCTAAATCACTTCTGAAAATGGGAATCAGATGAAATGGTAGCATGCCCACATGATTTAGGGACTTCAGACCCATTCTCAAAATTACCTAGGCACCTGAGACCCTAAAACACTTAAAGTAATATTTTCCAAAGAGTCTAGGGGCTACATTTTTTAAAATCCCACTAGGCAGTCATCTTCATTCCTAGGTGCCTAAATACCTTTAAAATCTGGCCCTAGTAGCTCAGGGTACATGTAACTTAAGGTACATTTTTCACAAGTTTCTAAATTCCAAGTCACATGGGCATTTTAAATGATTCAATGATTCCGGGAAGGTCAACTGCTCAAATAAAAGCGATATGCCGCATCTATCCAGTATATGGAATATTAAAGGCAACATGGACTTCAAAAGCACATTTAATTTATGCAGCTTCTTAAAGATAATACTGTATCATAATACTGAATTCTACCAAATAGCATGCATATATTACATGTAACATACATACTTTCAAGGGTCTTTACACAGTCCTCACATGGTTAGTGCCAGATTCATGGGCAACGAAGGATACATAATCAAAGCTAGTGTGGGCTTTTAACTAGAAATGAAGCCAGTTTTGTAAATCAAAATTGCATTCTTGTCCATGAACTAAACTAAATACAGAGCTGTCAGATTGATTGATTTTTGAGTTTTGAGTCAAAAATTTGAAAAAAAGTAAATATGAGAATTTTTGTCCTCTTCTAACGATGAATGTTTGGTTTGTTATATACTGTAGTGTTTCACTTTAGTTTGGTTTTTAGGGAGGGGGAAGGGATAGAGGTGATTTTTTTGTTTTGTTTTTTTGTTTTTCAAAGGATTGATTCTCTCCTTTCCATTCCAGATGTCATTTTATAGACACATGTTCTGCCTTTCCTTCCCCTTCTATTTCCCATTTTAAAAGAAAATAGAAACATATTTGTTCTAAATTAATAGAATGTTATGGTATGAGTTAGGTCTTACTTTCTGCCTCCTCTTAGCTTGTGAAAAACAACTCTTCATCAAAATTGTACCCATTACATTACAATACCATAAGAAGACCTTTCATTTACAGAGATGAAACAGTAGGCCTTCAAACTTATGTCTGATATTGTAGGAAAACTCCAAAAATCAGATCTTTGTGGTCTCAAGTCTAAGGGCATGTCCACACTAGAAACTTATGTCAGCCTATGTTAGATTGATTTACAACCACTTCAGTGGTTCATATCCACACTACCCTCCTTCTGTTGGTGGTGCGCTGCCACTGACTTGAGATGGGCAGTGTGGGAGGCTGAGAATCCAGGATCTCAGCTCCACATGCAGCTCCCTGCCACCGGGAGCCCAGCTGCCCCCCCCCCAGGCTCTTGGCTTCCTGCTTCCCACTGCCAGGAGCCCAGCTGCCCTCCTGGGCTCCTGGTGGGGAACTCTGTGCCTGGAGTCCAGGCTGCTCCCGGACTCCCCACGGAGCTCCCAGCGAGGAGTCAGGAGCCCAGGGCACAGCCTGCCTGGGAGCGGAGAGCAGGGAGCATGGTGGGTGCAGCCCAGCTGGGAGTGGGGAGCCCCAGCAGCACCCAGGCTGGGAGAGCAGGGATGCGGGTGGCAGCCAGCTCCGAGCAGGGTGGGTGGAATCTGGCTGAGAGTTGGGAGCTCAGGGATCAGCTGAGCTCTAGCTGGAGTCCCTGCCCACCCTGGGATGACAAGAATGACTGCCAACAGCCAATATAAGTAATACAGTGTCTACACAGACACCATGTTGCCCTAATGACAGCGACATAAGCCTTATGCCTCTCATGGAGGTGGAGTTATGATGTTGATGTAGTAGAGCACTTATATCAGTGGGAGCTAGGCTGAAGTGTGGACCCTGACATACTTAGGTCGACATCAAATAGCTTATGTCGACCTAACTCTGTCGTGTAGATCAAGCCTAAGAAAGTATGAATCCCACTCCAGATAACACTTTGGTACTTGACTGGCATGGTTATACTCATATAAGCAATCCAGATGGCTTCTTGTTGCTCTAGCAATAAATTGTTCTCAGACCCTGGAAATCTTCTGATGTGCCCTGTCTGCATAGTAATCTGAAATCAGGTATTTCTGAATCAGCAAAGCTAATCTGTGTGCAGGGCAAGTGAAAAAAATACTCTACTTGCAATCAGCACTGTCTGAAGAAGCTGTCAACAGCATCTGTTCAAAAGGGTTAATAAGTTTCTTACTGATCGCAGTTCCTTAAGAAATTACCTTACTGTATCCTGCTGGAATAGTGGGGGACATTTTTAACCTTTCATCATCTGTAACACACAGAACTGTACTTTGTCAGAGTGAAATTCACCCCATGCAGACAGGCTACAAGAGTCTTTATTCCCTAATGCACCATTTTATCCCAATGAAGGATAATTTCAGCCACAAAGGAAACAGTACAGAAAGTACAGAATCATAGCTGGAGTCCATTTCACTTGGAATAAAGAACTGTGGTAGACTCACTCTCTGCTACTTAAACTTCTGTGGGAAGGGCTTAAGAGCTGCAGATTAACTTCTACTGGCCCTCTGCCTGGTGGTGAATTTCACCATAGAGAAGAGAACACTCTAAATACAGCCATGTAGCTGCAGGCCATTTTATATGAACAAAAACTATGGTGTTTCTGATTCCCCTCTTCTATATACTGCATAAATAAAATTGGTGGAGCAATTGGTAAATTTAAGGGCAATACAGCTTTGACTACCAAAGCCCAGATTCAGGAAAGTAGTTAAGCATGTGTGACTGGGGTTCCGGGGGGCCACACTGCAATTGCTCAGTTAGGACAAACTGCAAAGAATGGGCAAGAAAATCCCCAAAACGGTGATTATTCCAGTACTTGGATTTACCAAGCCAGCAACCTAAACAGTTTCTACCTTCTGGTTACACAGAAGCCAAAAAACAGTTCCCTTAAAGCAACCCAGCATTTGGGCTCCCTCCCAGACAGCCAAGTCAAATATGATGAAGATTATTGAAAATCTTGTTCATCATATAACAGATTCTACCAATCCCAAAGGATCGGACACATTACCGACCAAGCTAATCAGTATTTCAGATGTTACCCAAGTACATGCTTACAGCCAAGCCTTTAATATCTAACATCTAAAGGTTTATTTATAAAAAGAAAGATGTGAGAGTTAAAACTGGTTAAAGAAATCAAATACATACAATAATTGCAAAGTTTTTGGGATCAGGCTTAAAGCAGTGATGGCATAAACTGCTTACTGGTTAAGACTCTGGTTGCTCCCAATTATATGGAAGGTCCTCAGTCCCTTGGTTAGAATCTTCCCATTAGTATAAGTCCATAGTCCAGAAATCAGAGCAGGAAAGAGGCCAAATGGAGATATTTCCAGGGCCTTTTATAGCTTCTGCCACGTGGAAGGAAATGTATTGTCCCAAGCAAAGCCCTTAGCATAGTTTGTGGGAAAGTACAGGCACACACGATGCAGCTTAGTGTCACATGGTCTAATCACATGCCCTCGCATGCTTTGATGAGTCAGGGCAGCCATTACCCATACTCTAGCTAAAACGTCCTCAAGAAGATCCATCAGGTGTGGATAGGCTTCTTTCATGGCCCATTGTGGGTTAAGTGTTCTTTGATGGGCCATTCAACTTGAATAATCCCTTCACCATGTGCGGGCTTGTTACATGTAAGTACCTTGTGGGTGTTACCACAGGAACAAACACATTTGAAATACAGGTATATAGTCAATATTCATAATTTAAGATACAAAAATGATGCATGCATACAAACAGGATAATCATATTGAGCAAATCATAACTTTTCCATAGACACCTTATATGACTGTCATAAATATAAAGGGAAGGGTAAACACCTTTAAATCCCTCCTGGCCAGAGGAAAAACCCTTTCACCTGTAAAGGGTTAAGAAGCTAAGATAACCTCGCTGGCACCTGACCAAAATGACCAATGAGGAGACAAGATACTTTCAAAGCTGGGGGCGGGGGGGGGGACAAAGGGCTCTCTCTGTGTGTGTGATGCTTTTGCCTGGACCAGAGCAGGAATGCAGGTCAGAATTCCTGTAAAAAGTCAGTAAGCAATCTAGTTAGATATGCATTAGATTCTGTTTTGTTTAAATGGTTGATAAAATAAGCTGTGCTGAATGGAATGTATATTCCTGTTTTTGTATCTTTTTGTAACTTAAGGTTTTGCCTAGAGGGATTCTCTATATTTTGAATCCGATTACCCTGTAAGGTATTTACCATCCTGATTTTACAGAGGTGATTCTTTTACTTTTTCTTTAATTAAAATTCTTCTTTTAAGAACCTGATTGCTTTTCATTGTTCTTAAGATCCAAGGGTTTGGATCTGTGTTCACCTATGCAAATTAGTGAGGATTTTTATCAAGCCTTCACCAGGAAAGGGGGTGTAGTGCTTGGGGGCATAGTTGGGGGGGAGACGTTTCCAAGTGGGCACTTCCCCTGTTCTTTGTGTAGCACTTTGGTGGTGGCAGTGTTTAACCTAAGCTGGTAAGAATAAGCTTAGGGGGTCTTTCATGCAGGTCCCCACATCTGTACCCTAGAGTTCAGAGTGGGGAAGGAACCTTGACAATGACATACTTTGTACAAGATTTGTTGTGTTTATATAATAGTGATAGGAACAGTGATCTACATGGTCATATTTTAATCAGATAACATCACACGTGTTTAAACTCCTTTGATATCAACAGGATTTAAGTGTTTTGCCAAATAGGAAAATTTGTTTCAAGTTATGCTTGTTCTTAAATGCTTTGCTGAATGGTGGCCCCAATATACAAATCTTCCAAAATATTTAGTCAGTGTCATGTTTTGCCTCCAAACCAGCTCTTTTTAATATTGGGGAAATCCCTCAGTGAGAACAACAACTCAAATATTGAAAGGAAACTAAAATAAAGGAACATATAATGTGATTAGAGCTGAGTGAATCATTTGTAATAAATGTTTTATTTATTCACTGAATTTTGCATCTTTCTGTTAAGAGACATTATTAATTATTAAGAATGATTTAATCCTCAGACTATGGTTTATCCACAGCAGTTTATTGCAAGTAGTCAATTTTAAAAATATAAACTGTTTTGACTGGATCCAGAACTCTTGAATTTGAGCTGTACATAAGAACATCCTTCTCTCCCATCCTTGAAGTACTGTTCCATGCAGTCGTTCAAGAAATACCTCTACTGCTCAAGCAAAAGCACTAAGTCCATTAGCTGAAGGAAGGAGTAGGCTAAAAGAACACACACAAAAACATTTACATGGTCCATCCAGTACAGGGGAACAAAGATCCATTCTGGGGTAAAGTAGACTACATCATCATGGGCATCAATATAATATGTAGTTTTGTTGTGTGGCAATAGGTATTGTAACACCACAGAATTTATACTAGTGTAGCACTCAATGAAATTGTTGTGGTTTAACATAATTGGACCTAAATAAAGTCACAACTAATACTGTAGCCACATTTACTTCACCTCTTTTATTTCTACAGCTCTAAGAAAAACAAGTCAGGATACATTTCTGCTATAAAAGTACATTCAGTCCTCATCAGAGGCTCCTACATAGCATAGGTGCCAACTCCGTGGGTGCTCTGGGGCTCAAGCACCCACCAAAAAAAAAAAACAAAAGGGTGTGTGTGCGCAGGGCTCGATTAATCTTTTGTGGGCCCTGTCACCTGGAGCATGGCCCCACCCTCTGCTCTGCCCGTGCTCCACCTGAAAGCCCGCCCCCACTCGGCCTCTTCTCCCTGAGGGTCTTCCCACCACTCACACAGGGTGGCAGAGAGAAGCGAGCAGGGAGAAGAGAGAGGAGAGGAATGGGTGCGGCCTCATGGGGAAGCGGCTGAGAAGGGGCCGGGAAACGGGGCCATGGTCCAGGTGCTGGGGCCCCTTTTGCCTGTGAGCCTGTTGCAATGGCTCCATCGTGAACCCAGTACTGAGCACCCACGAGCCTGGACAGTGTTGCTGACAGTTTCACCAAGAAAGCTACAGTAAGACATAATGTCTTTAAATGGAGACATTAGTGAAGACAGCTTGTAGGTGAGTACAATGATTTTAATATACTGTCAGTAAGGTCATTATGTAGTTCATTCCTATTTTAATACTGATTAAATTGTTAAGTTACCAGTGATAGACACATTCAATAACTAGAATATGAAAAAAGTGTACAACTATACTGAAAATTGCCTCCCACCAAAACTGGCAGAGCTACTGCCCAAACACACACTGCTTCAAAAGTACCCACCGACAAAAACAAAAATTAGCGCCAGTGTACAATAGTGTTACTATTCTTGTACTCTGAACAATATTTGTAGTGCCCAAGTCACTCTACCAGTCAAATAGGCTCTTGAGAATAATTCTTTTATGTTGGTGGAGTGCTCTGTGAAATTAACACATGGTGTTTGTCACAGTGCTGTTGTAATAGAAATCTATTTTTCTGGTGTTGCCTGTGTAGACACAGTAAATCATTTCCCACGGCTACTATTGGTTTTGTGAGAATGAAGCCAAGGGAAAACTTAAAGTTGTTATGGGGGTGACAACTGCTGGCAAAGATAAGTTATAGTGCAGTAAACAGAGCCAAAGAGCAAGTTTTGGACTGCTCCTACTAGTGATGGATATTCTGCTCTAAGTCACGTTTAAGGAATCTCTGAAGAGATGTAACTTTTTACCATTCCCCCCTTTTACTCCGTCCTCATTTGAAATCTCCTCTAAATTAAAACACACCCACCCACCATATAATTAGTATGTATGGTATATGCATCAGTAAATATGTAATATAAAGCATCTGACACACAGTAAATATTAGTTTTTATGTCTTTTCTTCTCTTTTGTCAGTTGAATATTTCCTAGTTTGCGTGTGATGTGGGACCATATCATTTTTGTCTTACAATATTAGAAAAAGATAAAAGTCCCACTGTTATAGCTCTCTTCTTCTTTTCAATGGTGAGCTCCCAGATGAAAACCAGTGGCTGCTGTTCAATCATCTCTCTCTGAGTGGTTATTTCCAGATGCCACCCATCTTACCTTGTACTTGGCATAAAGAAGACAGACAGCGAGCAAACAATTCACCCAGCAGGGAGTGAAAAGGGTGATTAAAAGTCCTCTTAGAGACTTCAACCTCTTGAAGCAATTTAGCAGTCCTTGTACAAACTGACTGTAAGCCATCACTTTCAGATTACATTACACAGATAAATTAACTTTGCATCACATGCACCCTGGATTTTTACCTGGGACAGTTTAAAAAAAAATCAATCCTTTCTATCTGATTTCAGAAAATGGTACTGACCCACCTGAGCGCTTAAACTGTTGTAAAATCACAGACAGGAAGTGAAGTGATCAGATAATGTTTAAAACTACATGCTGTGCCATTTAATTACTACTGACATAAGGGAAAACACATTACTTTGTCACAAAAATCACAATTTGCCCAAACAGTGTGCTCTAGACTCTTCTATGAGCCTTAAACTTTTTTTTTGTTAGTAGATATAAGACCACGGGAAAACCTTGGACACACATACTATCCAAAATTTGGATCCAGATTCTGATCAGAATTCGACTGCTTTGACCCACCTCTAATTCTTAACATTCTTTCATTTTTAGGTTTTTTAAAAATTATTTTTCTGATATGAGTTAGAAAATCCAGATATTGGTTTTATCACTCTGCCTTCATACCAACTTATTTTTAACTTCCCAATTTACTTTAATTAAACTCTTGTTATACTTACAAGTTTGGAGAACTGTTTCTCTCCAGCGCATCATTAAGGATCTACAACCTATCCTGAAGGACGATCCCTCTCTCTCACAGATCTTGGGAGACAGGCCAGTCCTCGCTTACAGACAGCCCCCCAACCTGAAGCAAATACTCACCAGTAACTACACACCACATAACAAAAACACTAACCCAAGAACCAATCCCTGCAACAAATCCCGTTGCCAACTCTATCTGCATATCTATTCAAGGGATACCATCATAGGACCCAACCACACCACCAGGGGCTCGTTCACTTGCACATCTACCAATGGGATATATGCCATCATGTGCCAACAATGCCGCTCTGTCATGTACATTGGCCAGACCGGACAGTCTCTACGTAAAAGAATAAATGGACACAAATCAGACATCAAGAATTGTAACATTCAAAAACCAGTAGGAGAGCACTTCAACCTCCCTGGACACTCAATAACAGACTTAAAAGTGGCCATTCTTTAATAAAAAAAACTTCAAAAACAGACTTCTAAGAGAAACTGCAGAACTGGAATTAATTTGCAAACTTGACACCATCAAATTAGGCCTGAATAAAGACTGGAAGTGGCTAGGTCACTATAAAAAGTAATTTTCCCTCTGTTGATACTCACACCTTCTTGTTAACTGTTTGGGAATAGGCCACTTCCACCTTGATTGAATTGGCCTTGTTAGCACTGATCCCCCACTTGGTAAGGCAACTCCCATCTTTTCATGTGCTGTAATATATATACACACCTGCCTACTGTATTTTTCACTCCATGCATCTGATGAAGTGGGTTTTAGCCCATGAAAGCTTATGCCCAAATAAATTGTTAGTCTCTAAGGTGCCACAAGGATTCCTCATTGTTTTTGCTGTTACAAGGGAGTTTACCACCAACTCAGTTGTTATTTTTGTTTGTTTCACTTACTCACAGCTCTTGTTTTATCATACTTCCTGGGGCAGTTAACATTCATAGAAAAATTTGCTTTTTCTAGAACTTTTATGAGATTAAATATACCTGCTTATAAATATCAAACATCCTCATAACACCCTCTTTTCAACCATTCTTTAACCAGGTTATGCTCAGTTTGCACCTATTAGTGTCAATTGCCACCAGCATCAATGGAAGCAGGACTGAACCTATGGTTAGCTTATAATTTCCTCCAGAGAAAGACCAAATATGAATTCTGCTTCTCTGTGTCTTCCTTATGCTGTCAGACAACAGACTCTTGCAAAGTGAATCAGAGCTATCGTAAATGATCATTTCCTAATCTCAAACGGCCCTAGCACGCAGTTTCCCATGCTTTTCAATACATAGATCATTATTAGCATAATTATAGACCAAATGCCAGCATGCACAACATTAACATGTGGAAGAAAACAGTCCTCACTCCAAAAAGCATCTCATATTTTTTCCCCAAATGCCTGGTTCTGTAACACTTATACATCTGAGTAGTCCTTTGAAGTCAATGGAATCACTAGAGTGACCACAGATAAATAAAATTTGCAGAATCAGGCCCTAAGTTAGACAAACAGTACAGTTCTATTATGCATCTGATAACTGCTGGATCTCATGGTGATATAATTTAGGCACTTTTTTTTTTCTGGTGTTGTCTCAGAAGAAGTGTATTTCAACAGACTAGTTGCTTGCTATACTAGGGAAAAGAGGGAGTTAAAAGTATGAGTGGCGGCATGAAGGAAAACCAATACAGATGAGAGTGGTAGAAGGATATAAAATGAGCATACAAGTGCCCACAGTGGAAAAGCAGACAATCAAAGCATATAGAATTGTTCTGGGCTTTGAGGTTTGTATTCGAAGTCTAAACTTGATATAGAAGGCTAGAGGAATGCTGCAAAAAATTGAAAGTAGGAAGTAACATGGTCAGAGGGGCCAGAGAAAATGATTATTTTAGAAGAAAATTGTGGGTTCAGAGGATGATATAGTTAGACCCTTAGGAAGGAATTGGTGGCAGTTGTCAAAGCAAGAGATGACCAAGAAGTGGACAAGGTTTTTTGTAGTGGGAACAGAGAAGAAAGGACAGAATTCAACTATGTTGTAAAGGAAGAACCAATAGGATTTGGTCGCAGTCGGAATTCAGTGGGACTACTGGCTTGAAAAAAGCCTACTACTATGAATGTGGATTGCAGGATTGTGCCCATAATCATAGGGTTTACTCTCAAGATTACAGTGTATAAACTGATTCTCCAAATCAGTCTTGCATTTATGTGGTCATGTTTGTTTTGGAACAGCCATATGCATACTGCATATCGCTGTCTTTAAGACCTCTCTGCAAATGTATTATTGATGGCTTCTCTGCAATATTATTGTAAATGAGTGTAATTCTTTGTTATAGTGTACATTTCTTTATTATAACAATTTCTAGTTCTGTGATTTATCCATGCTATAAATTATGTTAATGAGTAGCAAAGGACACTGAAATTTCCATCTTGAAATAATTGATTTCTTTTATTCCTTTAGGCATTTTATTCAGTCACATGATTTTGTTGTCTATTTATAGAGCTGATGTATTCCATACTAATGCTCTATGTGTAAAACTGTTACTTTTAAAATCCTTGCTAAATTAAATCATATTTCTTGTCGTTTTATTGCATGTAATTGGGGATAAGAAGTGTTAGTGTCTTTTAAACTCATAACTAATGATCACAGAAGAAAACAGGGTTAACTTTCTAATTTAGTATCCAACTTGGGGTTTGTTTTAAAGTGTAAATCCAATCTGTAACAGTTTTATATAGTTAGTAAATGATACAGTTTACTTTTACAACATGCTACTGTTATTAGCTATACTGATAGTTTAGGCTTCCCTTTCCCTCAGCTGCTCAGATAAAAATCTGAAATATTTTGATATTAAAATACATTGATGTGTATTCAGTGAAATGTATTAATCTACTGCTGCAGTTGCACAAGCTACAAACATGCAGGGTGAACTCTAAAACATGAAAATACAGGTGAAAACTCCCATAGCTTTCAATGGCTCCCGAATGTCACTCAGCGTCTTTTGAATAACTTTTTCAGCAGTATACAGATTAGATATGATCCAAACATGACCACCAATCTATAACAATGTTAATAGGAGTCTTCTACCTACTCTAGAACTAAAAAATGGTTATTAATAAATGCTAATACTTTACAATCATGGCTTACATCTAAAGAAACTGAGGAACTCAAAGCTCTTTACAAACTTTTGTTAATTACTTTTATACTAATCATTTACATCTAAACACCCAGGATCTTGTGGGTATAACTCACCTAATCCTTCGTACCATAATGAAGCACAAAAAAAATCTCATACTAAGCATCATATATACACTATTCGTCGTCTGTTATTTCAAACCAAATATAGTTTGAAATTTGTCTGTTCCTTGCAGGAATAGGGACTTATGTGAGATAAACTGTCAAAAATTCTGATTGCTCAAAAAAGATTATATAAATAGACTTCTCTAAAAAAAATCTACTCTTGACTGAGATATGACTTATCTGAGAAGAAATGACAACTGAACAATTAGCTAGGTTGCAAAAAGAATTATGCATATTACTTCATATCAGAACTTCAAATTGATATTTAATAAAAATCCTAGTATGAGCACTTGTCAGAAAATAGAGAAATCATCATTAAAGGTTTCAAATGTTCATTTCTGCTTTTCTTCAAATTTTCATTTTAAAGAAGTTTCCAAACCAGATCTAGCCAATACATTTTGTTTAAAGATAGTTAGAGATGAGCAAAATGGTTCAGTTAAAATAATAATCATATGAAGCCCTTATCCAAAAATATGTTTAAAAGTCAGCTAGCTAGAACTTCATCCCCATATCCCAGGTAATAAGAAGACCACTATAATAATTTCTGTAGCACCAGAAGGTTAGTATACAAAACAAAACAATGATCTCTGCTCCAAAAACTTTACCATCTAATTTTAAGGAAAGATATGAAGACAATTACAAACATCAGAGGGAACAGGTTGAGGAAGACCAGTATTTACAGTAACAAGATCACTTTTTGCTCAAATATACTGTAGTTACTTAGTTATAGCGCGTACACATCTCTGCCCAATGATAAGTTAACTCCTTGCAGGTAACAAGGAATATGTGTTTTTGCTTAGAAGTGAGCCCTTTAAGAGAAGTGTTAAGCCATGAGTCACTCTCATAATTAGTCTCAGTTCTTCAGGAACTTTTTCTTCCAAATGGCTGACCTGTATGAGTGGAGAACCAGTCAGAGATAGTTCCTGAGGAAATGTCACATCGATAGCGAGCTGCTGATTAGTTTGGGCTCTCTCGTAGGTGGGGAGAGACCAGAGGAAGAAGAAGGAGCAGATAAGTATTCAAACTTTTGAATACTTATCCAAGCCTCACTGGCCTAGAAGGAAGACTGGAAATAACTCAGAGGGTTTCTTGAAAGATTTCCAATACATATTGGTTTTGGCTGAGGGCAGTAATACAGCAAGAATAGCCTTTCTTGGGATATTTCATTATTGCTATTTCCTGTCACAGAAAACGCCAAAATCTTCAATCTTTTTCTTTTCTTCTTTTCCTTGTCTTTTCCTTATTTTATTTTAAATTTAACAAACTATTGTCATGTTTCTGAAAAGTTCAGGCTCGGGTTCAGTTCAAGGTTGGGGCAAGGGCTTGGTGCCATCCTTACTTGGTCAGAATGGGTTCACCGTAGGCACTGGGTGGGCTGCAATTTTCGAGAACATTGCTGAATGCTAATATTTCCAAAACTCCACACACAAACACTGGAAGAAGAAGAATGTTTGGTTCAATTTGGAAGTAGGAAGCTAAAGAATATTTGATTCCATAGTCGATTTTTTTCTCTCCTCCTTACAACACACACAGCCAAGTTCTGCCCTCACACGTGCACTCTTAGCTCCCATTGAGGCATGAAAGCCACACACGTATCTGAGGGCAGAATGTGGACCCGACTGATTTTTTTTTAATATAGCCACTTTAATTACAAAGCTCGTTGACCACTGTGTACAACGGAACCTGACCACATATAGCGTAATGTAATTCTTGGTGCTGGTGTTGCGGCTGCTGTTCCTTTTCTGGTTAAATGGGCTGCAAACAGCATTGTCAGAGAGCACAATGCCAAAGATCCTTATTCTTTCATTGCATGCTAACATTGGCACCAGTTTTTCCCTTCACCAGGAACTAATTATTATACTCATGGCCACACAGAATGTGCCTGGCAGCTGAGGAGCTCATAAACCAAGCTCTTTATTCTAACATTTAGCTGGTAACATTTAGCTTGATGGTTATGATTGTGATGGTTCTGTTGCTGACTTGACTAGACTCAACAGTCTCTGTTTACATGTAAAGGTTTGGCTGCCTTAGCTAGGCTCTCTCTTACTGGAATGTTTCAAGGGCCCAAGTGAGGCATAAATAGTCTGACAAATTAGACAACTCAAAATCCATTTTGAACACCCTACACTTAAAAACTAATTATTTCAAATTAATAAAAGTGAATGCACTTTTTTCTATTATCCAATATTAACAAAATGCTAATACAAAGTTTATGGTTCCATAACCATAGTAAGGGTTCTATATTGTTTGCAAGCTCTACAAGGCTTTAGGAAACGATTGACTGAAAAATGAAATTTTCTTTTTGGCAAACGAAAGAACCTGAAGTTACACATACACTGGATTCTGGTACTACCTGCTGCTTCAGTGATTAATGATGACACAATGTGTCCATTCCAGTCTTAAGCCCGCTGGAGTTACACTAGGTCTGAATTTCGCCCATTGTGTTTTATTTACTACTTTTACTATTTCCTTTGATGTATTCACATTCATAAAAGGGCTCTATCCTTTGCAGTAGCTGCTCCTTAAAAATTAAAATCAAGTCTACCCTACAGCACTACATCATAGCTGCACTGATGCAGCTGCGCCACTGTAGCGTGTCTGGTGAAGACGCGCTATTCTGATGGGAGAGAGCTCTTTCCTTGGCGTAATTACTCCACCTCAGCAAGAAGCAGATGCTATGTTAGTAGGAGAGTGTCTCTTGCCAATATAGTGCCAGTGTGGATAGCGTGAAACTTGCATTGCTAATGGGGAGGGGCTTTTTACACCCCTGAGTGACGTAAGTTAAATCAATGTAAGTGGTCGCGTAGACCTGCCCATTGACTCCTCCTGGGACCATCTGTTATAATAACTGTAATCATTATCCATTAGCTGAAGACAGTTCCATTTTTATGGTCCTTTACTCAGGGGTGCTGGAGCAATTTGTACAGTGGGGGTGCTGAGAGCCATTGAACCAAATTGTAAATCCCGTATATGATGGGAACCGCTTCAAGTTTATCAGTAAAAAAATGTATTCTATAAAATGTGCAAAACACAATTACATACTCAAAGTGAGAGTCAAGTGAGGAAAGAGCCTATGGTTTGCATGACAAGGATCCGTAACTGGTGCACTTTGTGCTATTGTAAGAATGTGATTGACTAATGGAGGATGGATAGAGAACATATAGGGACTGATAGATAAGACATGGGGAGACAAATGTATTAGGGCCCTTGGCTTTTCCATTTTCATCCCCCGATGGAGGTCTGGTGTTCCATGTACTGACAGTGCCTTTGATCCTCTTTCCCCCTATCCCGACCCAGCCTTTGCTCCCTCTGGGTCAAATGTACTTCACTTCTACAGTTCAGTCCTTGACATTGTCACTTCCACTTCGCTGAGTTTCTCTCCTTTTCCCTCCTGAATCAGCAGCACTGGGGATGACCCCCTGAGATGCCCCAGTGTCTCAGAACCTACTTCCATGTGCATTAGGCAAAGACATTGTGTTTTCAGAATTTAATTGAGAATAAGACAACGGACAAAAAGAAGATTAGAAGCTGCTCAGGGAATAGATTTCACAGGGCCCATCCCTATGACATCTTTAATAGCATAGTGTATATTTTCCAAAAATACTGCTACATTTAAGGCAAATTGTAGAATTCTTTTCAGGAGTATTTGAGAGAGAAACAAGGAGCCAAACTACAGCCCATTATGGGAAGTATACTTTCCTTCAAATTACACATTCTGGGTTTTTTGGGCCCTTTGTTTCAATATTGGAGTCTTTGTCTCCACAATAGGTAATGGAGTGACTAATGACCGATCACTGATAGATATTGCAATGGCAGTTCTCTCTCTTTCACTCACTCACTCACTCTCACATACACAGAGAGTCATTAGCTGGAATAGCTCCACTGTACTTAACGTTGATGTTGAGGATTTGGCTTACACACTTTAAATGTACCTTTTTATGGCCTGGATCAAGTCTACCGTGCTTAATTTAGATTCAAACTGATTAAAATCATGATCACATGCGATAACCTAATGCAGGAGAAAGGTCACATCACTTTTAATGGGACACATGGGAGGATACTATCTGCCTTGCACCCTGGTCTAGAATCTGAAGGAATGGATGGCCAGGAGATTTGTTACACTGGTAGTGAGAGATTGGAGAAAGATTAAATCCAAGCTAAAACCTTTATCTAAAACTAAATCTCTCTTCTGAACTCAACTGCCAGCAGCAATGAGATCATTTTATACCAAGTTTTTTTGTTTTTTACTCCTGCCACCACTATTTCTAATAATTGGCATTTATAAATAGATTTAACTGGTCAACTGTCTTTAAAAAATAAACACATGTGGATTTAAGTCATTTTGGCTTGTCCCCAGTTGGGGGCAACAAGTTACAGTGGAGGAATCTGGAAGTTTGTACCCTCATTGGCTGTCTTTCCTGTCCTGCTAACAGTAACAATAGTGGTTGAGTGCCAGGACAAGAGAAATTTGATAGGGGATATAATAGAGGTATATAAAATCATGAGTGGTGTGGAGAAAGTGACTAAGGAAAAGTTATTTACTTGTTCCCATAATGTAAGAACTAGGAGCCACCAAATGAAATTAATGGGCAGCAGGTTTAAAACAAATAAAAGGAAGTTCTTCTTCACACAGCACACAGTCAACCTGTGGAACTCCTTGCCTGAGGAGGTTGTGAAAGCTAGGACTATAACAGGGTTTAAAAGAAAACTAGATACATTCATGGAGGTTAAGTCCACTAATGGCTATTAGCCAGGATGGGTATGGAATGGTGTCCCTAGCCTCTGTTTGTCAGAGGGTGGAGATGGATGGCCGGAGAGAGAACACTTGATCATTACCTGTTAGGTTCACTCCCTCTGGGGCACCTGGTATTGGCCACTGTCAGTAGACAGGGTACTGGGCTGGATGGACCTTTGGTCTGATCCCGTATGGCCATTCTTATGTTCTTAAGAGGTGGATGTCAGATTGCAAAGTTAATAGAATTAGGACAGGGAATAAAGGGTGAAGACCAGCCAAGTTAAGTGGATTGTTCAACCTAGTAAAAAACATCATGGGAGAAATCCCATACTCCAGTCAATCTTTTGGTAACTTTGCCTTCTCTAGTAAACAATAGTGTCTAGGCAACAAAGGTGGTGCTCATGTATGCTGGCTCCCAAATTTGGAGTGGATCCATCACCATCCACAGTGAATCAGAAAGTAAATAGAGCACTGTGTGGTGAACCATCTCATCTCCACCCCGTCACCTGACCTTCCTTTGCCAAGGAGTACACAGACTCCATGACACTGGCTTCCTGGTTCCTGGTGTGGTCCTCTCCAGTCTCCTGACAAGCGTTGATAACACATGTAACTCACTGTGACTTGTTTCCCAGCATTCCAGTTCCTCATAAGAGATAAATAATTCAGATGATGCCAGACACACAATGGTTGACCCCATCTTTATTGTATTGCACTTTCAGCCTCTGGATCTTTTTTTAACAGTAATCAATGCCCACATCACCTCAGTATAGATATGCTACGTTGCAACTACAGGCAAACTCTGCTTCATCATTCTGGGTTCCTTCTAAAACTTTGACATGGATGAATGAAAATGGTACTGAAAATGAGTACATATAAGCATCTGAATGACCAATTCAATACAGTGTTGTACATAACTCAAAACCTACCTGGCTAAACTGCAGATATGGAACCAAATTTGGTTTCAATATGTATTGCTTTTGGCTCTCTAAGAAAATGATGCATACAAAAATTGGTTCCAAAAAGGAAATGTAGCTGCCAACCATTGTTAATTACCTTTTTTCCCCCACTGATCATGTAGCAGATGCTTCTCTAACTGATTCACTTACACAGATACTGTATAATATTGCACACACACATTATTAAACTGCAGACGTCAATGCAAGCATCTGGGGGAAAAATTAGCTCTCTCTCCTTACAGGAAGTCTGAAGACTCATTTGTACAAGAAAACATTTCACTACCTGCCACTTTTCCAAAACAATGAGAACTGCCATGGTTTGTAACCTAATTAGAACGATACTAGCACCTCAAAGCAGTGTAAGCTTTCAGGTTGTCTGTCACTGTGACATCTTTCTTTGAAATACTATCCAGGGAAGAGAGCTCTTTTGAGACTGGTATAGTGTGTAATCTCAGCTTTTCGTCCAATACACTTCAAAGCATCAGGGCTATGTCTTTGCCATGGCTCTTCCCACTATAATTAATGCCCTCTATATCCCATCCCAACTATAACCCTAAGAAACTGCCAATTACATGCCCATATGAGAGGACCAAAGGAAAGAAAATTAAATGTGTTGACAATTTTGTATGGCACTCAGACACTATGGTGATAAGCATGGTGTAAGTAACTAGATTGATTCATCTATTGATTGTACCTAATAGGCTAATTTTATGCAAACTACTGCCAGTGTATTATAGGCCAATAGTGAAACTTTCCAAAGAGAACAGTGTCTGCCCTGCTGCCTGCTAGGATGGAAGTTGCGAAGGAGAATACATTCATGAGATTTATGATCAAAAAGGGACATCTGCTAGTTGAAAATGTATAATCCCAGTACTCAATGATACATGAAATGGCTCTTGTTAATTCCTCAGAAACTTGGCTTAAATACCTATGCCTGTAGCTTTTCCAAGGGATCCTACTAAGGTACTTACTCAGATCAAAAATAAAAGAAAAAAAGATCATAAAGGAATTACAATCCCAACGGCAGTTTGCTGAAACTCGGACGGTTGCAGCAGTACAAATTATGTGCATATCATCTACAAAAAGCATGGAAGAGATGCAAAAGATAACATATTTTGGTATTGTTTGGGGTTTTTTGTATTTTGCTCATTATGTACAAAATTAGAGACCAAATGTACAGCCAGAAAGCAGCAATACAATACAAAGGGTAATATAGAGCATAATCAGAATTGCTTGCTCCAAAACCAGAACAGTGTCAAAATAGAGGAAAGACCCAGTAAATAGAGCAAACGATCTTACTGATTATGAGGCCAGTAACATGAAATATATTATAAAAAATAAAACTGAACCAAACAAGTTTATATTTCAGTGTTCAAATCTCTCATCAGATTTTTCAGCCAAGTTCTACCAAAAACTTTCTTATGGGGTAACTAATATTGTGGGGTAAGGTATGTTCCTGGGCACCTCTTGCTCCCCTCGCTTCATTTTACAACACAACCTCCCCTCTCCACATCCTCTCTACCTGCAGAGTTTGATGTCCGTGTCCCTGCCCCTGACAAAGACATGCAGCTTTGGTCGGCGCTGAGGATGACTGGGAAAGTGAAGAAGAAACCCAGCAGAGTGGTGGGTGAGCAGTTTTCCACTTTGACATGTAGTGGCCACTGGTAGGTATCTTGATGTGTTAGTGAGACTGCAGCTGACTGAGCCTCAGAGTTACATGGTAAGATGAAGATAAGGACACAATATATGTTATAACAGGAGTGCCCAACCTACAGACTCTGGGTCATTCATGGCCCACCAGAGCATTTTATAAAGTCTGTCGCCTGCTTCAACACAATATACTAATAGCCGATTCATTAGTGCTTTGTCATCATGTTTACATCATTTTAGTTTGCATAAGTGTGTAAACAGGCAATGCTGTACATAGAACAACTTATCTAAATACACACAGAACAAGCTGAACTCAAAATATAGATCAATACAGGTGATTTTAAATCTTATTAAAATACATAGAAATCCGTTTGGCTCACACAAGGTTGTACCTAGGTTTACGTGGCCCTTCTGTGTAATAAGGTTGGTCACCACTACATTACAGCACTGAATGCAGATACAGCATATAGCAGGACTTAACCAGCTAGCTGATATATATGTTACAATGGATCAAAATTCCCTTAAAAGTCCCATCAAGTAAGTTAGTGTACATGTGATGAAGAGTACTCAGATTCAAAATTTCAGGTACAAAAGTCTCATATTTAAACATAGAAATTTCAGACTCCAGCATGCGATGGCAGAAAAAAATCTCTAACAGATATAGAAAGGATTTTGCCTCAAACCTGGGAAACCCATCCACTACAGACTCTGCCTGTTGCAAGTAGACAACAGCGGAGAGATTCATTTGGGCCGGGTGGAAACTACCTATAATAGCTACTAAAGATGGGGACACAGACACCCAAGTATTCCTGAAGAGACCAGCAATCTGACTACTTCCTGAAGATGGTTAGAGGGCTAGAGACAACAGTAATGAAGTAAACTGAGGCTTGGAGAAGATCTGAGGGATGGCCTCCTTAGGAAGTGGTTTCTTTCACCTGGTATCTCTGCTTTCTTTTCCTCTATGCCCCCAAACTTGCACTTTATTCACGTGTCCTCCATCCAAGCAACCACAACTACTCTGTTTCTCCTCACAAAATACTCCAATCTAGAACTGGCTAGGAAATCGAGGATTTTCCCCAGCAAAGAATTTCTCCAATTTTCCCCCCCAATTCTGTAGAAACATTTCTTGTTTTCATCAAAAACCTGAATTTAAACAAATTGACATTTTAATGAAACTTCCCATTCTATCTAAAACAGCCATTTTCCATTGAAAAATGTTTTGCTGGAAAGTTTTCCCCAGCTCTCTTCCCATCATTACATCCACTGCTCTTTCCTGCCTTTTTGTTAGTGCCCCTTTTCCCTTTGAATGCACCTGACCCCTTCTCAGCACCTGTGGCAGAAAGCACAATAAACTGAAAGACAGATGTTTGGTAAGTCCAGGAACCTCACCCAGAAGGGATAACACAAGCCAGACTCTTCTCTTTTTGTTTCTAGGGATCACAATAGCTGTTGTGATAGAATAATCACATCCCTGAAAACGTTCCCCATGTCCCAGCCAGTTTTAGAAAATAAGTGTTTGCCAGGATTTATAAAAACAGGGCCAGATGGATCACCTGAAGGACACACCAACCTGATGCATCTGTGAAAGTCAGCAGCACAGTGGCCGAGCATGTGCATGCCTCAAGTACCATTCCTTACCTCGACTGTCACTTTGGCCTTCTTATTTTCCCTCCCCCCCCCCAAAAAAAAACACAAAACCCTAATCTTCCCACTGAACACCCCATAGGAGCTGTCATAAATATAAAGGGAAGGGTAAACCCCTTTAAAATCCCTCCTGGCCAGAGGAAATCTCCTCTCACCTGTAAAGGGTTAAAAAGCTAAAGGTAACCTCGCTGGCACCTGACCAAAATGACCAATGAGGAGACAAGATACTTTCAAAAGCTGGGAGGAGGGAGAGAAACAAAGGGTCTGTCTATATTCTGTCTTTGCCGGGGATAGACCAGGAACGAAGCCTTAGAACTTTTAGTAAGTAATCTAGCTAGGTACGTGTTAGATTATGATTTCTTTAAATGGCTGAGAAAAGAATTGTGCTGAATAGAATAACTATTTCTGTCTGTGTATCTTTTTTGTAACTTAAGGTTTTTGCCTAGAGGGGTTCTCTATGTTTTGAATCTAATTACCCTGTAAGGTATCTACCATCCTGATTTTACAGGGGGGATTTTTTTTTATTTCTATTTACTTCTATTTCTATTAAAAGTCTTTTTGTAAGAAAACTGAATGCTTTTTCATTGTTCTCAGATCCAAGGGTTTGGGTCTGTGGTCACCTATGCAAATTGGTGAGGCTTTTTATCCAACATTTCCCTGGAAAGGGGGGGTGCAAGTGTTGGGAGGATTGTTCATCGTTCTTAAGATCCAAGGGTCTGGGTCTGTAGTCATCTAGGCAAATTGGTGAGGCTTTTTACCAAACCTTGTCCAGGAAGTGGGGTGCAAGGTTTTGGGAAGTATTTTGGAGGGAAAGACGTGTCCAAACAGCTCTTCCCCAGTAACCAGTATTTGTTTGGTGGTGGTAGCGGCCAATCTAAGGACAAAAGGGTGGAATATTTTGTGCCTTGGGGAAGTTTTGACCTAAGCTGGTAAGGATAAGCTTAGGAGGTTTTTCATGCAGGTCCCCACATCTGTACCCTAGAGTTCAGAGTGGGGGAGGAACCTTGACAGGAGCTTATTTAGAATCAGATAGATGTAGGAATAGTTGTTTTTCCATCCAATGTGTATCCCTTTGCACTTACCAATATTGAATTTAATCTGCCATCGTGTTACTCATTTGCCTAGCTTGGTTAGGTCCCTCAGAACTTCCTTGCATCCTCTCTGAATTTCACTTAGCTAAATGAATCAGTAAGGAGGACAGTGTGGGCCTTTGTCCAGGCTAGGGCACTGGACAGAAATCAGGAGAACCGGATTTTTCCAACTTTGCCCCAATTTCTGTGTGACCTTTTTGTGTGCATAATGAAAGGACATCATTCTCTCAAGCTGCCACAGTGTCACCTTTTGAGAACTCTAAATTCATTAACATAAACAAATAAAAAGTTAGAACAAGGCATTTTGTTAACTTTTCCCAATATGGATTGCACTTCAAGCTTTGTTCTATTAGATTAGCACTTGACATACACAAAAATTTAGAGTGATCATTAAAGACTTTTAGGTTAAAACCATAAACAAACAAGTCAATCAATAATTCTAACAGACCATCTTTTTATTTTATCAGCCAAGTGTGAAATACAGGCTCAGCCATTGAACATGGGTTTAATTGAATCACAGTTGCTTAAGTGCTCTTAAGAGGTGATAAATTTAAAAGAGTTATGCGTAAAAGAAATAGGTATCCAAAAGTTCGAAAAGCAATATAGCATGAGCTCAGTAATAAATTGTTGGTTATTCAATAAAACAAAATTACTACCAATAAAAATTATCTGTGTACATTTTAAGAAAAAGGGAAGAACAAACAGAAGATTCTACCCTAGAGAGAAATTATTTCCACTTTCCTTGTCAAATTAACTATAAGTTAACTATAGAGCTGGTCAAATTATTTCCTGGAGACAATTAGCACGCTGAATCTCACTTTTTCGCATGTTCAAGAATTGTCCACCAACAGACAAAATACTGGTCCCACTGAAGTTAATTTCAAAACCTCCATTGATTTCAGTTCGACCAAGATTTTACCCTAGGTGCCTGACACAAATTAGAAATACGACTAAAGATAAAATCAGCAGCTAGAAAATAACCAACCAGTAATCAAGGTCAAACCCAAACTATACCCTCTTGACCCATGTCATTCTGCCCTCCGCCCCTTAAAAGCCTATATCAATAGCAAGGCCTTGCAGCACACTCTACAGTCAGAGGATTTGAGACCAAGCTGTGGGAGTGAATACCACATTGATGGCATCACATGGAAAATTTATGGTGCTAACAAAGCTCTCTCTCATGCTCCATTGCAGACTACAACTGCAAAGGTATCACACAGTAAGAGAGGCAAGGTGTCAGGTAGGCATATCCAACCCTGCAGCTGAAGTCCTCCTCAGGCAGGATGTTCTCCATGTGGGGCCATGAAACTGGAATTCGTTTCCACTTCTGGTTCCATTAAGAGAACACTGATAGAAATCTAATCTGGAAAGGATTAGGGCATGGATGAAGGGAGAGAGGTTTGTGTCCAAGAAAAAGTGTTGACTTACCAACCAGAAAAAGTATAGCCTGGAGATGGCCAGAAAAAATGGAATGGGGGGTGGGTGGGAAGAGAATGAGAATTTTCACAATTTTTATGTTTTTTCATTTCTCATTTCACAGGTGACTACAAGACTGAAGCAGAGAGCACTGCCATGGCATTAGTTCCTCCACAGAACTGTTGTTGGATAGGTAAATAAAAAGGGGTGAAACCATGACCAAAAAAATCTTTACAGCTATTCCCTCATCCCCTGCATATTTGTCCAGATGTGGTCAATTAGCATATTTGTAACCTTTAAGGCAGGCCAAGATTTTATTGCAAGTAAATAACTCCTGAATCATCAGGACACCAGGTATATCTATTTTAGCAAATAAGGAGATATTTTGGCTGTTGTAAAAGAATGTTAAGAGACTAGGCCCCTTAAGAGTTCACAGAAAGGAAACTAAGCCCTTTGCAAACATTCAGACCTTTTTCATTCTTAGCAGCAAAACAATATTTTTTTAATTCCATCTTTTGCATCGTGCAACTGCCTCAATGTTACAGATCAGTATTTCAGGCTATTGATAGGGAGCAATATTTTCTATGTAAAGTGTTTGCCAGTCTCTATATGGTCTCCATATACAATATGAACCTTATCTTACTTGTTTCTGTGGGTGGTAGTATAAAAAGTCATAAGAGTTTCCAGCAGTTCAACGTAATTATCCCATTCAAACTTACAAAATGCTTACATAATGGAGCATTTTATAACAACTGAATTAATTTCAATTACACCTCATGCTCCTTGGACTCTCCTCCCAAACTACATTGTAGAAAGAAATATATTATGCCTTTGGGGGAGTACTTGAAAAAGCATGCCTGTTTTCACATTCACATTGAAATTTTTTTTTTTTTGCAGTTTTAGCCAGTTTGATAATGAAATAAGAGCAGTTTAAAACTCAGTATATAATACTAATATTCCTGTATGTACATATAATATTATGAAAAAGCATTCTGTCCATCAGGTCTGAGGACAACTAAACAAGGCTAAGACTCAGTGGCAACTTCAAAATTTCTCTCTTCAAATTTATCTCACTGATTTATTTTCAAATGTTCTGTCCTTGATTTACAAGTTTTTCTTTTCTTCTGTTAAAACAGTGTATAAGGTATTGAAGACATTTTGTTGCAATATATTTAATCCATTTAGAGTGTCCCTATTGTGAAGAATCTAAGGGCAAGTGAAAATAACTAACATACTAAAAATGTACAAGTAGTAACAAATATCCAGTCAGTTAATTCAAGACCTAGCCTGACAGGACTCGAGCAAAGCCAATCACTCTGTTTGTAAAATCACAACTATTAGGAAGAAAACAGAAAAATAGGGTAGCTAATGCAAAAAATGATAAAAAAATAAATACGTCTGCTGGAATGTCATATAGACAGCCAGAGATATTCACCATCCTTGCTCTGTTAAAGAGTTCCACAACAGAGGATCCTTGACAAAGAATGACCTGCTGTCATCTAGCCTTGATTTATATTTAGGACTGAGAACAGACCAACTGGATGTAGACAGAGGTACTTATACATGAGTACTTGAGTAATATCACATGGTATTCAATATATATAATATTTAAGGCCAATAACCCAGGGAATAACCCCCTGAAATAATCCCCAATAAGAAGAGTGATGGAGGAAAAGCTGAGGGACACCTCCCAATGTTTTGATGAACTCTGCAAAAGGATGTTGGAGGTGGGAGGAGGGGCGGCCTCCTGGCACATGCAGCTATGAGGATGCAGACTGAGGAATAAGGATGTTCTCGACCCAAAGTTATAAATGGGTTCAAAAAAGAACTAGCTAAAGTTATGGAGGAGAGGTCCATCACAGAAAAGTACTAAAAGAAACAACACTGTATCACCTGTGTGCAAACCCTTTTCACGAGATCACTCTATACCTGACTTATCAGTCTTCATCCTGAAAGAAAACCTGCACTTCAAAAAACAAACCTGGGAACTTAAATTCATAACTGTGAATGGCTATTAGCCAAGATGGTCAGGGATGCACACCCTATGCTTGGGGCAACCCTAAACCTCTGACTGACAGAAGCTGGGAAGACAGGTGTAGACCACTCCAACTGCCCTGTTATATACACGCCCCCTGAAGCTCTGGTACTGGCCACTGTCAGAGACAAGATCCTGGGCTAGATGGACCATTGGTTTGACTTAGTATGGCTGTGCTTAGAGGAGATAAGACTCGAACATAAGGAGAAGATCTTGTTGGGTAAATTTAATTTAACCATTTTTACTTAATTTTTAAGAGGATTTTTTTAAAGAATGTTGGAAAATTAATTAAAAAGTGACATCGAAGCTACCAAGAGGACCCAAGTTAATTTAATGACACCTTTTTAAGAGTAGCTCAATCTTGAAGCCTGCTAAGTTTTAAGAATATTCCCTTAAAGGAGGTAAATTGCCAGTTGGGTGCCTAACTTTAGCCACTCCCCTTTTTTTGAAACAGTGGCCTGATTTTTTTTGGTCTGTAGCAGTGATAACCAGTGTGACAGTAGAGAGAAGAGGTTCAACTAACTCCCTTCTTACTCTCTCAATTAGCAAGTGAGCAGGGGCATTATGCAATCTTTAAAGCCTATCAATCAATTTAAAATGAAGCCACAAGTCAGTAGA
Source organism: Natator depressus (assembly GCF_965152275.1). Classification (NCBI taxonomy): domain Eukaryota; kingdom Metazoa; phylum Chordata; order Testudines; family Cheloniidae; genus Natator; species Natator depressus. Next base: position 289,982,280 of record NC_134234.1, on the reverse strand, counting down.
TATAGTCAGGATTATAAATAAAATGTGTTTAAGTTCATGTATGAACAACGGAGAAAAAAGCAAGATGTTACCTATGCATAGCTAAGGTTGTAGGAAACACTGTATTACACACATTTTTTCTATAGAAAAACCCTGATTTTACAAATGGTCGTTCGTAAGATTGATAGTTACATGAACTATTTTTCTGACACCAAAGTCATCTTTCTGCTCCTGAATGTGACTTCAGTCCTTCAGCCAATATTCAAGTGGCTACACAGATTTGACGACACAGAAAAGATGCAGATCTCTTAAAGAAAAATCATGCACAGCCTATAGTTACCATTCATTCGGTACAGTATCCCTGAATGATTAATAAATTAACTTATGCACTGCAATTTTTGGATGTTCAATTTTATCGAGTCCTCAATCCTGAATTAGTCCATAAAATAGCATTCTACTGTATTTAAGAAATGGTATGTGATCATGCAATTGAAGACTTTAACATAATGCACACACACAAAAGGGCAAAGTTAAAACCGAAGACTTAGTTGTAACTTAAGTAGAAATGTTGGCTCAGCTATTTAGCCATATATTTCTTTAGTGACAATTGTAAGAAGGGATTGGGGGGAGTCTACATCAGTACCCCAGACCCAACCTTCCTGTCCGTGGACTGGGGAAGTCCCATTTAGATCCAAAGTGAACATACTTCTCTCCTTATAACATTTTGAACTACATCCTGGCGAGTCACACATACTCAGACTCAGGGGAAGTTTTTATTTGGTTCCAAACTTCACAGCTGAAGTCAGTTTCCAATTCCTGTTTGATTGCTTAAAGTTACAGATAAGTGAGTGTGGCAGCCCATCTCTGATAACATGAAATACACAAATCATTTACAATTCAAACTCCCAACTCATTAGGCAGCAGGGAAAACAAAAGATTTTCAGAAATCATTTACTGCCTATTCTAGGCCCCACCCCACCAGACAGAGATCCACATCGATGGACCTTTACATCAGTGCATAGATGGATTAAAGTTAATGGGGGTCCACCTTCGCAGATCCAGCTGCAAGAACTGGCTTTATATTGAGACAAATGAGTTGACAAGAGAATTCCTATCATTAACCCATGTAAACCAATACAAACGTTAAGACAGCATTTTATTATTTATCATACTCCTTGTCATGCTGAAGTTCATTGCAGGTAACCGAAACGACTATACAATCGTTACCCAATATGTTTCCAGGAAGTTTAGCAAGGCTTAGCCTGGACCCATTCATCTCTATACACAAATACGGTATGCCTGCAGTTGCTTAGGTTTGCACTTTTTTTTTTTTTTTTAAGTTTAAGTGGCTGAATTAAATCATGGAACTGGTCAACAGCTAGGGAACTCTTTAGGAATAGCACACAAACTTTATTTATGACTTCTTTTCCACCTGTGCTGACATGGCTGGGAATTTACAACTGGACTGAAAATGTTACACACAGTACTTCAAAAATTCCACATTTTACTGAGCTGCATTATTATGGAACATTTGTTATGCAGCCAAACGCTATGTCAGTCCTGTAACTGATTTACTGCAACATCTGTAAGAATGGTGGGGGAAGTGAGAGAAACCAATGTCCACTTTAGACTCCACTGTTTCCGAATAGCATATGGCTGTGGAGGATTTACAAAGAACTGGAAATAAGCAACATGCTTAAAGATACAGATAAGATAAATGTTACACACAAAAAAGTTATTACTTTTCAGAAGGGACAGTAAATGTAACTTAGATGTATCCAGCACCTGGCCCTAGAAAAGCAGACTTTTTTCCTGAGGAAATTACGAAACTTAAACAAGAAGCCCACAGACTCAAAACTCCTCCTTTGTGAAAGGCCTCATTAAAAATAAATAAATAAAAAATAAAATGAAATGTCTCACCAGGTTTGTACAGTAGATTTTTTGTAATCTGAGAAACGTATCCACAAATCCATCTTTATGAAATTTATGTAGTTTCCTCAGCTGGCCAATTTGAGAGAGGACTGTGCAATATACCATTCTTACTTCAGTTCGGCTCTTGTGTTTAAAATGGACCATTCTACCTATTTCCTGCAAGGCTGGAACGACTATAGCCACTCTAGGTTTAATTTAAAAGTATGAATATTATTCTAGATGAAGTTTCTGGAGAATGTTCTGGGTTAAGGATACAACTATACTTAAGGTACATTAGAACTAAAAAAAAAAAACCACCACCATCCAGCACATCACTTTATAGGACCATAAAGTCAAGATATTAATTTTAGCCTTGCGGCTAATATTGTTTCTTGATTAGTCATATTTTCCATCATTGGCACCATTTCACTTTTCCACCTCCTGTGTGGCCATACTTATGTAAAATTAAACTCATTTTAAATGCCACTTTACACAGTTTTTGTCCTTCTGCCAAGGCAGAGTATACTAAATTTTCTCTGCTTACAGCAAATCTCTAGGAGACTGCTGGTGCTCTTACACAGCCCTGATGTTGAGGGCTACATTTCCCTTTTCCTTGGGGAAAGGGAATGGAAAAAGCAGTTTACACCAATAAAAAATAGCATTGGGATATGACAGAAGCCAGACTCTGGAACCTAAGACCATATTAACGATATTGGCATACAAGCACACAGGAGGTATCTGTACAAGTGCACTTCATTTTGATTAAGCCAACAAAGTAGCTAATTACAATGGAGAAAGAGAAACGAGGCTTGGCTTGTTTACAGGATTCTTCTGACATTTAACCAAGTAGAAGTGGTGTTAATGATCCACAATTAAACAAAATCTTAATGCCTCACCCTAAGAAATAAAATTTATCGTTGTTACAAGGTACTGGCTGATAAACATTAATATCCATTGTGCTAGACAAAATGTTGTCAGCAATGGAGCTAGTCATGGACATAGTTAATACAGTTATTAAAATCTTCATGGCAAAAGGCAGCTGGTAAAGATACTTCTGGCTATCTGGGATACCAGCAGGAAGAGGTGTTCCAGAAGTAGCTCTAACACTGAACTTCAATCTTTGTTAGAACAAACCTCCTTCGACACAATCACTGACCACAAGCTAGTTGTCTCCTGCCACCAAATCAGCATCACTCCTGTCTTATCTAGACTGAGCCTCAGGCACCCATTCTCATCCAAGATCTGCTTTCAGCCATTACATTTTCTTCATTCAGCGAAAAACAGACAAATGCATCATTTGCAGATTGATAGCAGTGCAGCCTCAATGGTCTGTCTCACACACTGGACAGGATGAAGAACGAACAAAATTTGGCAGGAATTTGTACAAGAAGATCCCTTGGGGCAGATGAGCAATTACCCCAAATCAACCTCTTATCTGGCAGAGAAGGGGAAAAACCAAACCAAACCACACAATCATCACTATCTTCCCTTCCTGGGGACTGCAGGCAGGCCAACAAATAAGTCATGGTCAGATATTATCAACAGCTGCTGAAAAATCTAGAAGAAATCAGCATGGACACCTGACCTCTGTGCGTCACTAAGCTATGGAGGCCACAAAGAATCTTTGTTCTATACCAGGGCAAAAGCCACACCAATATAAAGGAAACCAGCTGAAATCAGTGACTATTTTTCCACCACATCCTTCTCAACCCTTTTAATTGTGGGAAATTAAGACTGCAGACAGGATTATAATCCTCAGGACTCGCAATTAGACATACGTTATTTTGAAAGAAACTGAAACCCTGCCCTGAATGGTGGTGTTAACTTTCTCAAATGACAATAGACTCAATCACTGCCGTTTGATTAGCCAGGAGAGGCAAGTTTTCCAAAGCTCCTCCAAACGAATCCAGAACCTAAGTGGGTAAAATAAAATAAAAATAAAAAATAAAAGCAGGCAGAATCTCAGAATGAACACTACATCTGCAGACACTGAATGCCCAGTTTGGTTACACCTCCAACATTAAAACCAATTAAAAACTGTATCTTGCAATTTACAAAAATGTCAGTATATCATGAGACGTTTCACTATACCACCATAAATATAGTCAACGCCCTAGACATTTAAACTCATGTGTCATTGGAAGACCAAAGACAAGGATTTTTATTCTGATGTCAGTGATATTTAAGTTACCGAGAAGGAAAAAAAAAAGACCACAAATACTGAAACCTGTATTTTTAGGATACCATTTGAAATATCTTTACATCAGACGGGAAGCATTAAAATGTGGGCATGGACCTGATGAGTTCTATTGTATTGCAAGATTGGGGCATTCATATATTCTAACCGTTCAATTCATAAAAATATTTGAAGTAGTGGAGAAGGAAAAGAATATTGTCTTTTTCCCATTTTGTACATACCAAAAACAAAAAACATGCTTCCAAAGACTATTTTTAGTCACAGCCTTTTAACCTGGATTTTTAAACATAACATTTTATTTTGTAATGAACAGCATTAAGAATAGTTTTCAGAGTAGCAGCCGTGTTAGTCTGTATCCGCAAAAAGAACAGGAGGACTTGTGGCACCTTAGAGACTAACAAATTTATTTGAGCATAAGCTTTGTGAGCTACAGCTCACTTCATTGGATGCATTCAGTGCAAAATACAGTGGGAAGATTTTATATACACTGAGAACATGAAACAATGGGTGTTACCATACACACTGTAAGGAGAGTAATCAGGTAAGGTGAGCTATTACCATCAGGAGAGAAAAAAACGCCTTTTGCGGTGATAATCAAGGTGGGCCATTTCCAGCAGTTGACAAGAACGTGTGAGGAACAGTAGGGGGTGGAAAATAAACATGGGGAAATAGTTTTACTTGGTGTAATGACATACCCACTCCCAGTCTTTATTCAAGCCTAATTTAATGGTGTCCAGTTTGCAAATTAATTCAAATTCAGCAGTCTCCTGTTGGAGTCTGATTTTGAAATTTTTTTATTGAAAAATTGCAACTTTTAGGTCTGTAATTGAGTGACCAGAGAGATTGAAGTGAAGTGTTCTCCAACTGGTTTTTGAATGTTATAATTCTTGACATCTGATTTGTGTCCATTTATTCTTTTACGTAGAGACTGTCCGGTTTGGTAAATGTACATGGCAGAGGAGTGTTGCTGGCACATGATGGCATAATAGCTCATCTTATCTGATCACTCTCGTTACAGTGTGCATGGTAACACCCATTGTTTCATATACTCTGTGTATATAAAATCTCCCCACTCTATTTTGCACTGAATGCATCCAATGAAGTGAGCTGTAGCTCACGAAAGCTTATACTCAAATACATTTGTTAGTCTCTAAGGTGCCACAAGTACTCCTTTTCTTATTAAGAATAGTTTGTTTTTTTTTACTTTCTTCCTCTAGATATTCGGGAAATGATGTCTGGTTAGAGATCCAAGTTATGACACTTAGAGAAAAACTAGAGAAGGGAAAAAACTATTGACTTAGTGAGTGAATCTACTTTAAGATTTTAAGCATTATTGACTTAGAGATTTGTGCTTAACTCAGGATAAATTAATATATTTAAAAATGCAGTTAATCATCATCAAATACCCATACCAATGTCTGTCACCACATCGCCACATCTGGCTGCAATGAAGGCAAATTAACAATCAGATTCAGAAATCTGGCAATATGATAAACTAAAGCATGCAAAATCCATTCTCTACATTCAGACCACCAGTGATTAAGGATGGATTAACTTCCTGTCTCTAATACTGGCGCCTAAATTAAAGGAGGGAAATTACTCTGCAATCTGCGTACCAGGTTTCTGGCTACAAACAACAAAAAGCCCTTAACTCAGCTACTTTAGGCAGGGAAACCTTTTGCTCCAGACGTATCCTCTGAAAACCGTCTATGATGTTCTGGTCTAACAGCTGCTTTCAATTTAGTTTAAAAGTAAGTTTGACAACTATATAAATTTGCGCCTTCTAAGTGAGCAGATCTGAAAACGTAAGTCCTGTAACAGTAAAACTTGCGGGGGCACATTGTTTTAATACATTGCTGACCAGAAAATTCACAGCTTTTTTAAATACTGGGTATCAGTATCAAGGAAAACAAAAGGGAAAATTCTCATTTAGTCTTAATTGCCATCACATAGTAAGTGTCTTTCTTTGGTATAGGGTGGCTAAATATATTGGGCTCCTCAAATATAATCTAGCAAGAATTTAAACTTATAACAACTGTTCAACTTGAGTGAGGAATGAAGTACAGTTCACATTTATCTATATGGAGAAGAGAGCAGACAAAAATGGAAGAGCAGCAGAAGTTAAACCAAGGAAGAATTATCTTGTACCTTGGTTACCTTTTTACGCTGGGTGTGGAAGTGATTGGGGGAGCAGGCGAGAAAACATAGGGGAAAACACAGACTCTTACCTGCACTGAATATTTGGGAAATAATTAATCTTCAAGCCATTCATTGAGAGAAGACCGATACTACCAGGCAAATGTCTAGGGCCTGATTTTTTCTTTTTTAAACTAAGTTGCTCGCTGTGTATTTGTGTGTCCAATCTGCATATCCATCACCAGATGTGTACACTCAAGTCATTTGTATGCACATGTGGCTAGACAGCTGACTATACAGCCAGTCTTGTGCGCGTGTGGGACAATTTGGGGAAGCTGCATGACCAGAACCACTTCTAAGGACAGCAGGTACCTAATACAGTGAATCCATATGCTCTACATTTTAGACAAACTGATGAGGGCCAGAGGGTTATATACACAACATACCTCCACCTTGCATTTTTCATACTCTATTGTGTCTCAAGACCACAAGGCAGCATATTTTATTAAAAGTGATGTGCAAATAAGATGCATGGTACCTGCAAACAGCACGGAATGTCCATTCATAAAAAGGTACAGATATTGGTACAAGTTTAGGATGCTTTAGTACTCATTTCAATAAAATGAAGTCTGACAGGAAATATACATAGTATTATTTACATCATTAATTTACAAGAGATACCATTTGCATAAAACAAAGCTATAAAATAATTAGAAATATAGTACTTCTCTAAGGAATGTATTCCCTGTATAAAATTTTATAACATTTTGGCAATTATGTTTTATCTGTATAAAAACGTATTCATTCTTTCTGATTTCATAGCTCCATTAAAAACATGGATTCCCCCCACCCCTTTTAAATAAAGCTCCACATTGAGGTAGTATGTCAAAAATATTTCCTTTGGTTCCATCTATCAATGGCCAGTCCAAAAGCAGCTATGTATTCAGGTCACAAGACTGGAAAGTAGGAGTCCTAAAGTTTTCAAAGGCCTGTTTGTAAGTACAAATGCTGTTTTCCTCATGAGAAACCGTCCTGTCCTTTCCATCTTCCTCTGCCTCTGAGTCAAAGTCCAATGAGGCTTGAGGATTATTATTATGGAAGGTTTTGGGTTGACAACTTGCTGGCTGCATACAGCTTGGAAAAGAGTCTAGTTGAGGCCTCCATAGAGACTTTCCAAATGTTCCTGCAAGATAGAAATTTGTAAGGAAAGAAATGCTGGTGTTAACAGCTCTATGTCTTACCAAGGGCTGTACACGAGAATACAAATCAAGGACACAGCTCAAGTTCTCTGAAATGAGATTTGGCTTTGTTTCTAAGTCGTACTATTATTCCCCATCCAAAAGAAAAAAAGCCCTCTATACTCATATGCATCCATTTAAAACTCTTAGATGAGTTGTTAAAAGTGTTTCCAAAGTAAATAACTTGGTTGATAACCATTCAGAAGAACCCACCCCCTTTAATTTCCTTGTTTATGTTTCCATGAATTTCCTCATTCTCAAAACACAAAATACAAACAAAAACATGAAAACAAGTCACAAAGTCATTCTAATGCATAACCAAGAACAATCTCTTCAACATGCTTTTTGGACTTGCGTACTCTGAAAAGTGACTCAAACATTCACTCTGTTTAGCTAGACTGATATTAAGATCTGTTTATAATTTTATATATATAAAAACTACACACCCTGCAATCTGAATGCCAGACAGTGTTCTTTCTGGCTTGTGTCACACATCAGTAACAAAGATCCTGCCAGTGAAATTCTGCCTTCATTTATACCCCATTTGCTCTCAGCTGGTTAGTACAGGAGTAACCCAAGTAGAATTTGGCATTCAACTGAATCTTCATTAAACAATTCTGTTGATGCACTAGCCAGAAAATACTACATTTTCTCGTCTCCCTTTTCCATGTGGAGACTCCACAGCTAATACCATTACACTGAAAGTCTTCACTTTTTTCACAGACAGAAAATATAATTAGATATGACTGACACATGGCATAGATCTGTTGATTAAGGTACCACACTTACACATAGCACCCCCCAAAAAGTGGCTCCTAGTGACACTTGGCTTCAATAAGTTATGCTATGTAGACCTTTAAAAACATATGGCAGGTTTGAAGTAGGATTGCAATCAGCTGCATTTTACCGAAGAAGGGTCTATCTTAAGTCATTACCAAACTCAGGTCTTCTGGGAGGTAACTGAATGCTGCTTGTGACATATGGTCCTAAAAAGCACACTCTCTTGTATTACAGTTGTGAACTGTTCATGCATGATTGTGTTCTACTCCATGGGGGAGGCTACCACAGGAACTAAAAACAGTGGGGGGTGATTAAGGTGAGTCACTGAGACTAAACGACTCCAGAGATGTTCCACCCCCTGGGGTGGTTTGTATATACTAGTTCATGCTGGGTTTTCCAGACGCTAGGAAACAACGGAGGAGCTTTTGATATAAAAGGATGAACCTAAACTGACTTATGGCTTCTTTCTGATGCAGCAAATGGACAAAGGGAGGCCCTCATGGAAGGGCTGGAAAGACACTAGCCTACAAGGGCCCCATAAGATTGATGGGTGATTCCTGGTATGCTAAGTGTGTGTTTAAATCTGTTTACTGTTTTATTATTTTTATTTTTTGTAATGCTTTTATCTTAAGAAAAAGTGTGCTTGCTTAGAAAGAGCTGCGTGATAGCTTGTAACCTTTGGCAATACACTTTTCATAGCCATTGGAAAGAAAGCAAAAGCTCAGGCACTAGTCTAAGCCGACTGGCTTGCTGGGAATATCATAGTGCAAGGCAGGGAGATATGAAGCCTTAAAACTCCAGTCAGGAGGGAGACACATGTGGGTCTTCACCCAAGAGAGGTGACAGCTAGGAGCAGAAAACCTTACGTGCGTGCCCTTGAGGGACCATGGAGGGGGAATACAGGTGCAGTTACCAGAAACTGTGATGTTATCAACTAAGCAATACATGCAGAAGTTATTCCCCTTGTATAGTAAAATATATTTTATAATGTACGGAATCTTTTTTTTAAATCCATCAGAAAAATAATCATCAAGAAACTAAAGGCTTGTTCATAACTTCACCATATAGTCACACTGCTTTTTGTTTCTCCTTTGAGCAGGACCAGCTCTAGGCACCAGCAAAGCAAGCACGTACTTGGGGCGGCGGAATTCCAGGGGCAGCATTCTGGCCACCCTTTTTCTTTTTTATTGTTGCTTGGGCAGTTGCACTCTTGGAGCTTGGGGTGGCAAAAAACCTAGAGCTGGCCCTGCCTTTGAGCCCCTCAAGTGTTGGTGCACTGTCTATTCAGAGGCCTTGTCTGAATATGAAGTGCCCTGCATGCTCCTGGCACTACTAATAATGGAGGAAAAGAGGTAATACTAAAGTTAGCTTTCACAAACTAAGGCCTTGCTTACATGGGAAAGTTTCATTGGTTAAACTGCCAAAATTTTCAAACAGCATATATTTGATAAACTGTAGTATCCCACTGAACTCAGGGGCAACTGCATGTGCTCAGTTTCTCTGAAAAAAAGTTAGGCTACTTATGTGACCAGCTTTTAGTTACATTTCTCACAATATGTAACAATCATATAAGCAATCACCGAGTACCACCCTGAACTACTGTTCTGACTAACGGATAAACATGTTTTCTAGTACATGCAAGTCATAAGGAACATGTGTATACAAATGATGTTTGCAGCTTTAAGAAATGCAGTAGCTGAAACATACCCATGAAAGTGCTACTAGTGGTAATAGCGGATGGTTCCTGATTTCTGTTCAAATCAAAGATGTCGGAGTTTAGAGTCAAGCTTTTCACTCCAATTCCTTCACTTGGCATGCAAGTAGAGTCAAGCAATTTGCTACTTGTAGCCTGCATTCCAATGCTGCCAACATACTGGTCAAAGGGATCTTCTGGTGAATGTGATAATGTTCCAAGTGAATATGGATAGTGTTCTTTTTTCTTTAAGTAACTAGAGTCACATGGGTCCATGCACACTGTTCTTTGGTCAGGGCTGCAGCCTTAATAAAAAGGAGAAATCAGTATTACTAGGAATCTTATAAGGCAAGACTGAAACAGGACAAATATTTATTTGACTTACTTGTATGGTATGCTTCAAAAACGTCAGAGCCATAAGCATTCCCTTTTAAATACACAGTCCCTGAAGTCCCCATATAGTGGCATAAGAATGGATCTGTAACAACCTCCAGGTCTGTTTCACTGTCATTATCTAGATGACAAATGCCTTAAAAATAAAGACACGATGTATCAACTAACAGACTCCTTTTTCTAGGCTTCATCCTACACAATTAGTTTTACTAGTGGAGTTTTGTTCTTCTGCAAACAACTACAGCGATGAAACCCGCAGTGGAATTTAAGCACACTTTTCCTGGAGGGGCAGGAGTTTGCAAGAGTTCAGTTAAACAGCTTTATAAGGCTGCTACACCTTAGCCCTAACCCTCTACAGAATGGCGATGTCAAGATTTCTCAGCATGTCACCACTCTGTTGGCCTGCTTATCTTCTAGGAGTATAAAAAAACAAACAACAGAAGAGCCAGGATTTCATTTTAAAAAAAAAATCACGCAATGAGTTCATTTGCAACAAAAGATTCTGCTCTGAATACTGAAGCCCTGGTCCAAATAATGGCTACAAGTCATCAAGTGTTACAGAGTAGATTACTCCTCTAAAACACAATGATCATTTTGAGATGCTTTCAAAAATTAAGGCCTTGCTTACACGGGAAAGTTTCATTGGTTAAATCATATAGTAAAACAATATAATGCCCCCTATGGACACTACTATTCCTGTATAAAAGAGTGCTTTTGGAGGATGAGGAGGGGTATAGCTTAAGTTATCTTTCCAAGAGACCTAACTGAAACAACAAAAAAGGTACTCTAACACTCGTAGAGTTCATGTGTAGACTCATCTTGTTTTGGTGCAAGTATAATCAGTTTAAATTCATACTTGAGGTATATTGAAGAAGCTTCTCTATGTAGACAAGGCCATATGTCAAGTGAATCAGTAAAACCAAGTTTCTGTTATCAGCACAAGCATTTCTCATTCCTGTATTTCATAGTAAAATCTCAGCTTCAAATATTATTTTAATGGGTTGAAGCAATCAGTAAGTCAGTCACAGGGCCTACATGGTAACTAACGACGATGCTTCACTGGTGTCATTGTCTTCCTAACTAACAATGAATTGTAGTGTCTGATTTCTAGTAACCAAAACAGTGCCAAGTTTTATATCTAAAGTATTTACCATTACTATCTCTTTGCTGTAAAAAATATCCCCCCACTGAAGAAGTTATGAACTGATGATGACTTCCATTTTCTGATGACCCATACCCATCCTGCCTTTCAGCTAATGTTCCCTGGGATGACAGGTAACTTGGAATGTCAGCAGGCAGGTTGGTCTCATCTGTAATTTAAGAGGGGGGGGGGAAATATGCATAAAACCATCAGTATATTTTAGGTTTCTTTGAAATATTTTTAAACCAGCCAGCAACATGATGAAGGCAACAAATGATTCACTCTTCTGAATTTGAGTCAAAACACAAACATTTCTGGAAGAAAGTTACTGGAGAACAACCACAAACACATTTGAGGACTCCTCTGCACTGCCAAGCTTCAGTTTACACACCTGTATTTGTGATGCTGCAATCTTCATTTCTTCTCCTTGTGTGGTATATGATGACCACCCACACAAGGGAAGTGCCCACCACACAGCAAACCACTGCTATGATCACTACACCGACTGTGGCCCATCCATCATCATCCAATGATGGAGCAATGTTTTGAGGAGAATCACAAGTGGGAGTGGGAATTACATTTAGACGAATGTTGCCTCTCTCTGTTCCAAGCGTATTAGACATTTCACAAGTGTATTTCCCAGCATCTTCAATGTCTGTGTCCACAATAATCAGTAACTGGTTGCCTGCAGCGAAGAAGTGCCTTTCTGTTACCACCAACGGGCTGTCATCCTTAGTCCAGTTCAACCGAGGCGGAGGGCTACCACCAGCAATGCATTGCAAGACTGCAGTTTCACCTTTTGTTACTGTTCGGTCTAGCAAGGGCCGCAAAAATGATGGTGTTTCTGAAAAAAAATAAAATAAAAATCTAAATTACCTTTATAAGAAAACATAGGTGGTTCCAACCCAATCCACAGAAAAACAAAACAAAACAAAACGAAGTGGGGTAATATTAAAATCACAGAATTTCTAACGTGTGTTTTTCTAAACATTAATCCTTAGAAAGATGGCATGTTTTAGACCGGGGTGGCCAACCTGAGCCGGAGAAGGTGCCAGAATTTACCAATGTACATTGCCAAAGAGCCACAGTAATACATCAGCAGCCCCCATCACAGTCCCTCCCCCTCTACCCCGGTGCCCGCCGGCAGTCCCGCCGATCAGCACCTCCCCCTCCCTTCCCATGCCTCCTGTCCATCGCGATCAGCTGTTTTGCAGTAGGCTCTGGGATGGAGGTGGGAGGAGAAAGGGTGCAGCATGCTGAGGGAGCGGGCAGGAAGGAGCAGGGGCATTGGGTAAGGGCTGGAGTGGAGGCAGGGCCTGGGGTTGAGCAGTGGAAAGTTGGCACCTGTAGCTCCAACCCCAGAGTCAGCACCTATGCAAGGAGCCACATATTAACTTCTGAAGAGCCACATGTGGCTCTGGAGCCACAGGTTGGCCACCCCTGTCTTAGACAAATGACTACACAGTTATGCATCTGCTAAATACACATGCTCTTTGCAATCACCCCAAAATGTTTAAGACAAAATATCTAGGGTGTTGCCAAGCACCCTTCTAGAAGCAAATTTCTACACAAACACTGAGGTAGCTAACAGTTTTGGGAAATGATTTAACTAAATTGAAAGCATCATTAAGGCCTAATTATACTTATAGTTTTTCTACTGGTGGGGGAGAAGGGGAGACATATTCCAGGAGCCTGAGCTAAAAGACTGGCGTCAGCTCATTTAGTGATCACAACTAGATGCTCACTAGCCCTACAAAAGAAAAAAACCCGAGGAAATAAGTTACATATTAGCATAGTGTTCTCTAGAATATATTATTAGTGGAGATGCCAACTCTGAATTTAAAAAAATAAAAAATAAAAAAAATCACTTCTTCCTTTTTTCTATTACTAAACTTCTCAGGAAAAAATCCCAGCAACCTCCTCCTTTCTCTGTGTATACTAAAATCATTTCTATTTTAAACTATGCATTTAAATGGAAAATGTAACTATTTTATTATTTATTAGAACAATGATTGTGTATTAAAAATTATAAGTATGGATTTCTAACCAATGGCCATTGATTCACAAATGATGACTTCAGGAAATACATTACCACAGAACTCATCTGAAAAGACATTTTTCAGCTAAACACGTGCCTCCAAAAGCACTCACTAGTAGTGAATTGATACATCTCCCTATTAAGCCCTATAACACATTTTATTAAGTAACATCTAAAAGTATGGCAAAACTTGTCACACCACTTCAATAGAAAAGACTTATATCATTACATATCGACAGTTTCTCACCTAGTACTGTCAGTGTTGCATTAGCTGAAATGCTCCCAGCAGTGTTTTGAGCTGTACAGCTATAAACTCCAGTGTCCTCAATTTTTACATCAACAATAAAGAACACATCATCCTCAGGCATGACATGCATACGTCTCTTGCGTGCTGCAGGAAAGTCTGTGCCACCATCTTTCTGCCAAGCAATCTGCGGTACTGGATGACCAACTGCAGCACATTCTAATCGTGCCGTTGCCCCAGCACGAATGGTTAGGTCCATGGGCATCTTTGTAAATGAAGGCAACACTAAAGCAAAAAACAAAACAAAAAGTTTAACCAGACACAAGTAGGTTTGTTTCCAATTTTGGGGCAAATTATTTTTCCTCCTTTGCACAATATTTTCTCAATTTCAGTACGCCCAACTCCAATAAGTATAAAACTTATACCAGTTTCAACAACAGCGATGTGCAAGGCTTTGCAGATAGGATGATCTGGTGCATGAAGGTCTGGAAAAAAACCTCAAAAGACCGAAACTTGTATCTAGAGAAAAGATGGTCTTATGTTTAAATCAGGAGACGTGGGTTTCATCCTCATTCAGGAAGCCTGTAGCAGAGTTGACCTCTGCCAAGTCACAGTCTGCGTACCTCAGTAGAGAAGGTTGTTGTCCCCTGTAAAAGGTGGACTGGGGTTCTTCCCTCTCCTACCCTTTCCTTAGTCTATTTAGATTGCAAGCTCTTCAGGACAGGGATTGTTTCTTAACTGTGTTTGTACAGCATCTCACACAATAGGGACAGATTCTGGTTGGGCCCTTTAGGTGCAGCTTTAATAATAAACATATCTTGGAAGCAGCATGCTTTCATGAGCTGAAATTAGGATATAAAGCATTTTCTAAAAATAATGCAGTGGGAAAAGAAAACTGTATATTGTAATTTGCTTTACACTGATTTCCTCTTCAAATGCACAGGTAAAACAGGATGCTTACTGTTAACTGTGAGCTTGGCTTTGACAGAGTAGGATGAACCAAAGTGATTTGAAATAACACACTGGTATTTTCCTTCGTTGCTGAATTCAACATTGCGTAGCCGAAGTATGGTAGTGTATTCCATCACTTCACCGCCCTGTGCCCGGAGATGTGCATAATTCTCCATTTCAGCATCATGCAGTAATTCATTGTCCTTTTTCCATGCAAAAGTCATAGGGGAGTCGCTGCTGCTGGCTGCCGAACATATGAAACTCAAATTGGAGCCTTTGATTGCTGACTGAGTTTCTGGCTGGACAGTGATCTGTGGTTTAGGAAAATCATCTGTAAAGATGGGAAAGGGGAAAAAAATTGTGACACTGATGAAAAGAGGCAAATACCCGGGTCCCCAGGACTCTTCTTAGAAAAAGATTTTGTAAGCCTTGTTTTATAGGTTTGAGAGAAGTCAGACAAGTATTTATAAAGCAGAAATACAGAGGTTTAGTTTTAGATTTCATTTATCTCCAGGCATTTAAAGATGTCATATTTATGAGTTTACTGTGCTAAGCCCTCTCTTAGTGAAGAGAAAGCACATCTAAAGCAGACTATGTGCTGTTTATATATAAAAAGGAGAGAACTACAGTTTAACATCTGTAAAAGCTACTTTGACGTTCAGTCACGAAGCCAAGACTCCTTTTTTCTACACCTAAGGCTGCAATTAAGTTTTTCTTCACCAAAACATCGTTCTTTCTGCCACCAGAGATTGACAGACACTCCAGGGTTCTCCCCCAACCCGCACACAGAAGTTGTGGTTCCAGTGATTTGCAGTTCTTTGCTCCAATTTTCAAATGCAGCAGTGCTGAAAATCTGCTAAGCATACTATACAATGATCATGTGTGGGGTTTTGTATGATGGGGGAGCACTTACCAATTGTATTTTGTGGGATTCCACGTTTATTGTCCTTCAATTATTTACAAGTAAAAACGCACTTAATTTTACAAGTAAAAATGTGTTCTACAGCCAGTCCTGCAAATGCAACCTGGGATCTGAGAGTCTTGTTGGGTTATTTCTTTCTTGTGCATCATACCTATAATAAGTTCCACAAGCCAAATTATATCCTTGGTGACATCTACGTCACCACACTGCGTTCAGTGGTTTTGCATCGGTATAATTTACCGAAACATACTAAATGTTTATACTGATAATGTGAGAGGTGGAATAGGATGCAGCTCATTCTCTTGTGGCTATGCTGTCTATGCTCTGCTAACAGACGTTAAAAGTATTAAAAACATTTGTTTGGGGGAGGGAAGGCACTAACATAAGCAGATGTGACACAATATACAAAAGGAACTGATCTGTTGAGTAAGATTCTGCCATTTTCACATAGCCCATTTTCAGAGTAGAACCACACTTTAAAATAAAATCCATGAAGGATATTTCTCATCATCATCTTCAAGCCATTAACTTCAGCACTTGACTTATAAGAAATGGAAAAAAGACAGCTATTAAGCGTGTTGTATTTGGTTACAAAATCACTATAGTAAGACTACTGTATAATTAAGCAGTTAATACAGGTCACTTCTGCACCTATTTTCAATTGTGAACAGTTTTCTCAAAAGTTTACTTTTGGCCTGAAATTATTCATGCTCTCTTTCATCTTGAAAGGCATAATTTTAGAAAGTGTGAAGTACATCAATTTGGCCATGTTTGAGCTACACTATTATGGACCACTCATTCCATGTGTCCATCCCATTAACAAATTTTAAATTTTTTTCCTCTGAGTTGTTTTCAAAATTCCAACTTGGCACTGAAGATTTTAAATTAACATAGAAAGTGTACCTCATTCTAAAGTTAAAGAAAATAACTTGTTATGTAAGGAACATTTCTTCAGATGTGTAATCATTCTATCGGAAATATACAAAAGGAGAAGAAAGAAGCACACCTTGATAGAATACTAAGCACTGCAGAAATGCACCTTTTCCCACCGAGATGTTAATTTAACAAATATGCTACAGAGCCAAACAAGGTGGCCTCTATTGAATTTGGAAGTTGTATTCAGGGAAAGGACACTGCAACAATAACTCTTTCCTTTTAGTTCATCACCAGAAATTCATACAATTTTTAGAAAACAATATTACAGAAGAGATAACAGAGCAGACACATAAATGCCATAAATTACGGGGGCCACAATGTGTTGCAACTTTCGGCCCAAGACCTGGATGCTGAAAGTGTAGGCCAATGGTACAAATGCATCTCCATTTCAACAGCCTCAATCACCAACTCCATTGGACAAGCCCCTCCAACTCCACTGGCCTTGCCCTCTAAGTTAAAATTTCATCTGTGTGCTTTCACATGACAAGGCGGGACAGCAATGTACTAAAAGATTCATTTCTTTGCCCTTGCTTCTTTTTCCTGGTCCAATGAAGGCAAAGTTTATCAACCTTCTAGGCCCAGTAAAAAAAACCCTTCTGTTTAGCCAGACTTTTATCTGACACGTGAAAAGGGGTCTCTTTATTCCTATTATAAATAATGTTGTGCAGTTAATATATTGTTAATTTTGTGTCTTTTTATGAACACATATCTAGAGACATTGTGATTGCTGCACTTTAAAGATTTAACTGGCACACACCACTTAATTTATTTAAAGAATTGCATCTATTCCTGTTTCACAATTTACTTTTCTTGTTAAACTTATTGTAGTACTAATTTCCTTTTAGGTTTTCTCCTTTTAGAGGAAAGGGCTATTGTGCTTTTTTTAAAGGTTTTGAAATCTTTCACAGCTGGCATCAAGCTATAAACTATTAAGTCACTGATAAAAATTACCTTTAGTTAAATGTAACCTGTCACTTAAATTAGCCTCTGTACCAGATGACTAGAGGCTAGCTAATGTAATGCTGATTATTAAAAAGGGCTCCAGAGGTGACTGTCAGTTACTGGCCAGTAAGCCTAACTCCAGTATCAGAAAATTGGCTGAAACTACAGTAAAAAATGGAATTATCAGAAACATAGAAGAACAAGAGGAAGAATCACATTGGTTTTGTAAAGGGAAATCATGCCTCACCAATCTGTTATAATTCTTTGAGGGTGTCAACAAACATGGACAAGGGTGATCCAGTAAATACAATGTACTTAGACTTTCAGAAAACCTTTGACAAGGTCCTACACCAAAGGCTCTGAAGTGAGTCATGGGATAAAAAGGAAGGTCCTCTTTAACCTTTCCTGGTTAAAAGGTAGGAAACCAAGGACAGGAATAAATGATCAGTTTTCACAATGGAGAGTGGCAAATATCAGTGATCCCCAAGAACCTGTACTGGGATCTGAGCTGTTTAATCCATTCATAAATTATCTGGAAACGGGGGGTGAACAGTGAGGTGGCGAAGTTTGAAAACGATACAAAATTACTCAAGACAGTTAAGTCCACAGCTGAATGCGAAGAATTACAAAGGGATCCCACTAAACTGGGTGACAGGACAACAAAATCGCAGATGAAATTCAACTTGATAAATGCAAAGTAATTCACACTGGAACACACAATCCCGACTATACATACAAAATGATGGGTTCAAAATTAGCTGTTCCCACTCAAGAAAGTTCTTGGAATCGTCGTAAACAGTTGTCTAAAAACAATTTCTCAATGTGCAGTGAAAGTCAAAAAAGCTGACAGAATATTAGGAATAGGACATATAATAAGACAAAAAAAATATAATGCCACTCTGTCAATGCCTGGTACGCCCACACCTTGAATACTGCATGCAGTTATGAAAAGGTACAGAGAAGGGTAACCAAAATGATTAGGGCTATGGAACAGCTTCCATATGAAGAGATTGAAGAGACTGGGACTGTTCCGCTTAGAGACAACTAAGAGGCAATATAATAGAGGTCTCATCATGAATGGTGTGGAGAATGTGAAAAAGGAAGTGTTATTTACCCCTTCACATAACAAGAACCAGGGGTCACCCAATGAAAAAGAGATTTAAACACAGATAAGGAAATATTTCTTCACACAACATGCAGTCAACCTGTGGAACTCATTACCAGGGGATGTTCTGAAGGCCAAAAGTAAAGCTGGGTTCAAAAAAGAATTAAGTTCATGGAGGGTAAGTCCAATAATGGCTATTAGCCAAGCTAGCCAGTGATGCAATCCTATGCTCTGGATGTCCCTAAGACTCTGACTGCCAGAAGCTGGGACCGGATAACACGGAATGGATCACTCAATAATTGCCCCAGTTCTACTCATTCCCTGTGGGGCACCTGGAATTGGCCACTGTTGGAACACAGGATACTAGGCTAGATGGACCTTTGGTTTAACCCATTATGCTCATTCTTATGTTATGTTCTTAATAGACAGTGCTATTTTCAGATGTCAAATTCCTCACTGGAATGATTTCCTCATAAAGAAGGTATGTCCTTCGTTAGCTGCCTATTAATTTGTTTACTTTATGTTCTGTCCACATCAGCTTTAGAAATTTATACATTAGCTACTCTTAATTTAATATTGAAACACTTTTATAAGACGGTAATGTTAATAGTTGCTATTAAAACAGCAACAAGACCCTGACACCAAGCACATTCTGTGCTCCTTTATACCTAGGCAATCCCACCAAGACCCGTGAGGTTGTGTAAGTATAAGGGTAGGATTAATAAAAATTAAGCAATGTTGAACTTGTTGTGGTAACAAAATTAGTGAAGAAAGATGAAATTTCCATTTTACTTCTTTAAATCCAGGACAAAATAAAATATTTTGTCAACTTTAATTTTTCCTCTATTAATGGAAATTGCAAGCAAATATATATATGAATGCCAGATTAAGTACCAAATTTTTTATCTTAAAACAGTCAAGAAATTAAGAATTAAGGTTCCCACTTTGTGCATTAGAATAGGGTCTTTCATTACATGATTAGACAACAAAGTGACAATATTTGACACGCAGCATTTAGCATCTGAACAGCACTTTTGTTGCAAATGCATATTAATACAAAATATTGTGTGTTAAGCTATTGTATAATTTACTTACTGAAAGACTATTATGAAGGGATACTTTCAAACCAAAGTTGACAGGAAACAATAAAAGCTACCCTGAAGTATTTGCAGCACTACAAACCTGAAAATAAAACTGATTCTAATTAGTATTCACTGTCTAACCTGTGAGAAATCCAAAAGGTAAAAACGTAACTACAGAAAAGTGAATTGGATTCATAGAATCACAGAATATCAGGGTTGGAAGGGACCTCAGGAGATCATCTAGTTCAACCCCCTGCTCAAAGCAGGACTGATCCCCAATCAAATCATCCCAGCCAGGGCTTTGTCAAGCCTGACCTTAAAAACTTCTAAGGAAGGAGATTCCATCATCTCCCTAGGTAACACATTCCAGTGTTTCACCACACTCAGTGAAAAAGTTTTTCCTAATATCCAACCTAAATCTCCCCCACTGCAACTTGAGACCATTACTCCTTGTTCTGTCATCTGCTACCACTGAGAATAGTCTAGAACCATCCTCTCTGGAACCACCTCTCAGGTAGTTGAAAGCAGCTATCAAATCCCCCCTCATTCTTCTCTTCCGTAGACTAAACATCCCCAGTTCCCTCAGCCTCTCCTCATAAATCATGCGTTCCAGTCCCCTAATCATTTTTGTTGCCCTCCGCTGGACTCTTTCCAATTTTTCCACATCCTTCTTGTAGTGTGGGGCCCAAAACTGGACACAGTACTCCAGATGAGGCCTCACCAGTGTCGAATAGAGGGGAACGATCACGTCCCTCGATCTGCTGGCAATGCCCCTACCTATACATCCCAAAATGCCATTGGCCTTCCTGGCAACAAGGGTACACTGTTGACTCATATCCAGCTTCTCGTCCACTGTAACCCCTAGGTCCTTTTCTGTAGAACTGCTGCCGAGCCATTCGGTCCCTAGTCTGTAGCGGTGCATGGGATTCTTCTGTCCTAAGTGCAGCACTCTGCACTTGTCCTTGTTGAACCTCATCAGATTTCTTTTGGCCCAATCCTCTAATTTGTCTAGGGCCCTCTGTATCCTATCCCTACCCTCCAGCGTATCTACCACTCCTCCCAGTTTAGTGTCATCCGCAAACTTGCTGAGAGTGCAATCCACACCATCCTCCAGATCATTTATGAAGATATTGAACAAAACCGGCCCCAGGACCGACCCTTGGGGCACTCCACTTGATACCGGCTGCCAACTAGACATGGAGCCATTGATCACTACCCGTTGAGCCCGACGATCTAGCCAGCTTTCTATCCACCTTATAGTCCATTCATCCAGCCCATAGTTCTTTAACTTGCTGGCAAGAATACTGTGGGAAACCGTGTCAAAAGCTTTGCTAAAGTCAAGGAACAACACGTCCACTGCTTTCCCTTCATCCACACAACCAGTTATCTCGTCATAGAAGGCAATTAGATTAGTCAGACATGACTTGCCCTTGGTGAATCCATGCTGACTGTTCCTGATCACTTTCCTCTCCTCGAAGTGCTTCAGAATTGATTCCTTGAGGACCTGCTCCATGATTTTTCCAGGCACTGAGGTGAGGCTGACTGGCCTGTAGTTCCCAGGATCCTCCTTCTTCCCTTTTTTAAAGATGGGCACTACATTAGCCTTTTTCCAGTCGTCCGGGACTTCCCCAGATCGCCATGAGTTTTCAAAGATAATGGCCAATGGCTCTGCAATCACATCCGCCAACTCCTTTAGCACTCTCGGATGTAATACATCTGGTCCCATGGACTTGTGCACGTCCAGATTTTCTAAATTGTCCTGAACCACTTCTTTCTCCACAGAGGGCTGGTCACCTACTCCCCATGCTGTGCTGCCCAGTGCAGCAGTCTGGGAGCTGACCTTGTTCGTGAAGACAGAGGCAAAAAAAAAAAAGCATTGAGTACATTAGCTTTTTCCACATCCTCTGTCACTAGATTGCCTCCCTCATTCAGTAAGGGGCCCACACTTTCCTTGACCACCTTCTTGTTGCTAACATACCTGAAGAAACCCTTCTTGTTACTCTTAACATCTCTTGCTAGCTGCAACTCCAGGTGTGATTTGGCCTTCCTGATTTCACACCTGCATGCCCAAGCAATATTTTTATACTCATCCCTGGTCATTTGTCCAATCTTTCACTTCTTGTAAGCTTCTTTTTTATATTTAAGAGGAGCAAGGATTTCACTGTTAAGCCAAGCTGGTCGCCAGCCATATTTACTATTCTTTCTACACATCGGGATGGTTTGTCCCTGTAACCTCAATAAGGATTCTTTAAAATACAGCCAGCTCTCCTGGACTCCTTTCCCCCTCATGTTATTCTCCCAGGGGATCCTGCCATCAGTTCCCTGAGGGAGTCAAAGTCTGCTTTTCTGAAATCCAGGGTCCGTATTCTGCTGCTTTCCTTTCTTCCTTGTGTCAGGATCCTGAACTCGACCATTTCATGGTCATTGCCTCCCAGGTTCCCATCCACCTTTGCTTCCCCTACTAATTCTTCCCGGTTTGTGAGCAGCAGGTCAAGAAGATAAATCAAAATCATTTATAAGAACGAGGTGTTAGTAACGTAAACAAGAAATGTATATGCGGTCACAATGATTTTTAAAGTTGAAAATATTGTTTTAAAGCCGATATAGATGAGGTCAAGGTTACCATGAAAACTATACTTCAATACATAACTTTAGTGCAATTAATCTCAGATTTAATAAAGCACTAATGCAATTTGCATATATAAATATATTGCATATATTAATAGGCATGTCAGTTAAAGTGTATCAAGATGCACCACATTTTTGAAATGGTGCTTACCTAAACAGTATTCATATTTTAACTCTAGCAGCACATAAATTTACCACCACAAACCACTGATCTTTCCTTTGTACGCAACATGCAAGTATGCAATACATGAAATTAAGTCAGAAAAATGTTACTCCCCATCTGGAATGAAACCACAAGCTCTGAATACCTGCAGATAAAAGTTTGGGAAGCAGAGGACAAAACATTAAAAACAAAATATTAACCCTTCTCAGTCCAACAAGAGAAATCAAAACATGCCAGATAAAGCAGCGTAAAATAAATTCACTAAGCAAAACCTATGAAGGTGAGGAGAAGTGGTTATACTCACCACACACAAACTCATCTGGGCTAACAGCAAAGATACTTCTGCCTTTTAGCAGCTGAGGGTGGGCACAATTGGCATTCACAAAGCTCTGAAAGTTGTTTTCCAATACCCACTGTGGTAGCCATTTTAGCTGGCAGTCACACAAAAGACTTGATGTATTTAAGTGCCTAAGGAAAACAATTACATTAAATGTTTTCTATACAAAATGCAGATCCACCCAAACAGTACAAGTCAATAGGATTTTTGTAAAACTTAATTTTAAACACAAATGATTTATTATAAAAGAAACTAATGTCACCTAGTTCTCACATGACACCATTATTGGACTTCAGGTCTACAAAGCAAACATTTTCATTCTTATTCTGTTCTTTGAAAAGTCACATTTGTGACTCTTTACAATTGCATGTCCCCATCTTGAGTCAGGACAAGGAGAGTTACATAAAGGGGCAGGGCAGTGATGTAAAGAGAGGAGTTCCAAAACCTACATAATTCAAATACCCTCACAAAAGAAAAACTTTCGCACGCGCCGGGGGGGGGGGGGGGGGGGGGCCTCAGCCCAACTACAAGTTGTATCCCAACTGAGGTCTGTTGGGGTACAGCTATCTAAAGAACTGTACAAGGACTGACAAAAGAAGGAGCATGAGTAAGGTAACAGTGGTATTTATGTGAGTAGTGGGTATACACCAATCCCTATGCTGTGATATGAACAGCAGAAATACTCATCCCCATGGCCTCAAGAAACCCGCTCCCAAGATGAAGACCAAAAGATCCACTTTGTAGTATCTTCTGATACTATGTATTATGAAACCACAAGTAAAATCCTGCCCCTGGGAATTTTGCCCCAACTTCATTAGGCCTGGATTTTCACCTCAGAATCCTGGCTTTCAACCAAGTCTCCTGCCCTCTTTGCCTAAGATGTTGCTGGAGATCTTGTACTCTGAGTCTTAACATTTGCTGGAGCTTAAACACCCAGTTTTATAAGCATTTGAACTGCAAAGGCATCCAATTGCCGATAGTACATTACAAAATTTTGTTTAATCTCAGATCAAGGTCAGAAACAGCACTAAAAACGCACAGCTTCACATCAGTTCAAATAGCTAGAACCATAAATACTCAATTTATGTAATCTTTTCTCCACAGGATTAGCGCTAAAATACAGATCTCAAAACAATTGGAGTGATGGAAATTACAGTTCATCTTAGAAAGGAACTAGGAAGATATTTGAAGGACCACAAATGCAGACTTAGTCCTCCATTGATAGTATTACCAAACCTAGGAGAATGGTAACATTCAAAAAGAAGAAATGGAAAGAAACCAAACTAATAGTTTCAAAAGAACATTCTGTGAGTGAATATAGACCAACTTAAACTTCCACTAAAAATTTGAACTCTTCCTACTTGGAAGAGTTAATTTGAGACCTCTTACAAATCTGGAGCAAAAATAGCGAGAAATCAAACTTCTCCCTGAGGACTACTCATAAGTATTTGGATCTAGATAGAGCTAATGATAAAAGTCTTAAAAGTTACCTTGTTGGAGGAAAGACAGTAGTAATTTGTGCGTGTCCAGGGGGATAAATATATGTACTTCTAGTGAGTGAAACACCCATTTATTAGTATAGAAATTCTGTGCTAACTACTTTCCAGAAGAAAAAAGGAGGATGTTACCAGCTCTGAACATTCCCTTTTCAAATCAAGTTTTTCCACACAAGTGCTCTGTGCTCAAAACCTAGAAATGCCAAATCATCAGGCAGAACTGGATCCAGAAGAAACAGGTCTTTTTTAATGAAGAGAGTGGTCTTGTTGCTATTTTTAGGATGGAAGAAAACCATGGCCTTCTTGACCACCATGATGCAGCGAACATCAGTCATACCCTCACCATGCTAACCTTCTCTAGGGTCCTTTGAATGGGTGAAATTGCTGGGAATGCATATTACAAGGAGTTAATTCAGCCAATTTTGGGAAAGCATGTCCTATCATCTGCCCAGTTATTTACCAGCCATGAGAGATACACACTTGAGAACTCTGGGGAGTGGGCATGGGAGACATCAGAAAAAGCTCTATAAACAGAGGGAATGTCCACATCCCTGCAGGGCTCAGAACTTCCCTGAGCATGATGTAATTAAGCATCTTACTTCCCTTGGTGGATGCTACTGTCTGAAGGTTGCTGACTGCTTTCTCTCCGAGGCCTGAACACTGGGAAATGTTGTCAGGTATTGGGAAGGAAGAAGAGGGACAGCCTCTAAGCGGTTCTGCGTCTGACCCAGAATAGCAATCTTGAGCCACAATGGAACACACATTTGTTCCCCAGCAAAGTTTCAGGTAGTTTCTCCTCACAGAAAGAGCAGCTTCTCTTTTTGACTTATCCGGTTTTGTCATGTTGCACAATCTTGTTTCCAGAGACTAGACTGGGCAGGGCTGAGACAAGAAAAGTTAGAGAAGGAATGAGACAGGAGCACCGGAGACAAGAGATTAGCTGTGACTCAAGGAAAGAAAACAAAGGTCTTTTCTGCTTCAGCAAGAGAGTTAGCTGTAACAGCTGTTGCACTCAGCTCAACAGAGAAAGAGCTTTTACAGCATTCCCTCAGAAAAGCCCTTTTATGACTTTACTTTCAACTGCTCCTCTGCTGATTCAGGACAGAGAGAGCCAATAAGAAGGATCTGCAGATGGGTCTTTGCTAAAGAATTATGACATGGCATTTTACTGGTCCAGTAAGTGGTAGTTCAGTGATACCAGTACTCACTTTACAGTACATTAATAAGTCTTTCTTATCTCATGTATTAGGGATCAACCAGTTTAAACTCAGGACTCTAGGTACCAAATGGAATAGAAAATGAACACCTGCTGCCTGATGCTACCTAGCTTATATGCAGCTCCTACAGAGAAAATCTACTGATGCATCATTTGTTACATGACTTCAGAATTGTTGCAGTGAGAGATTAAATACTGAATCTGTCGGTACCTTTTAAGGCTTACATATTTTCTAATATGGAGATTTTGGAGGCAAGAACTTACAATTCTTCAAGTTTCTTCATTTGCGAAAATGCATTTCCTTGCACTGACATGATCGCATTGTTACTTAGATCCCTGGGGGAGGGAAAAAAATTCAGAAAAAAAAATCCATTTTATTAGCTCAAATAAAGGTTAAAATAAAGATTCAAGCTATACTTCTCTATATTATCAGTACAGAATGGAGCTATCAGCTCAGTAAACAAAAGAACAAAGACAAGTTTCTATAGTATCCTGATGTTCACTTAAAAATATAGCACTTGGAGCAGAATTCCTAGACAAAAAGTTCTTGTTAAGACGTACCACACTACTGATGAACAAGGTAAATCTGCTTCATTCAGACAGTCATGAGGTAAGCTTGGTAGTTTTATATTTGTTTTGGTTAATCTTGATATTTGCTTTGGTCACTGCTGGGTTAAATATGAATTTCAGCTACTTACAGGTGTTCAAGTGCATCCAAACCAGAAAATGCTTTCTTTGTAATGGACCTAATCCTGTTTCCTTGGAGTATCCTGGAAATATAAATACTTAATTGAAAACAGATGCAGTAAAATGGGGGCATTTTTTGGAACTATGAAGAAAATCTTATACAATTGCTTTTTTAGGCACTTATTACTAAACTGTGACTAACATTCTCCATTCTGCCTTTCTTGCTGCAACAAAATACCTCATCTCTAAAATATACCCATTTATTCTGCTTCAGTAACTATGTAGATCATGGTATGATTTTCAAAGATGTTTAATGTGTACAGTTCAGTAACGTGGAATTTTGTTTTTTAAAATCTATAAATGTAAGCATCTTTTCATTCCATAGCTGTGTATTTGGAATGACATCTTTGCATTATAGCAGAGCCATTGCCACTAGATGCTGGATTACTTTATCAAAGACTTCCCTTAGGCACTGTGCTTTTGTAATCTTTGAAAACACACCTCCCTTCATTTCCTATTATGAGCAATATTAATTCTGTGTGAAAGGTTTCTAAGCAGCAACTGCATGAATCTCCATATTGATAACATTCAAGAAGGATCATAGTCTTCAGATTTTGTTTGACTGAAGAGCTGGTGTTTTGTTTTCTAGAAAAGAAGGCTTCAATGAAGAGCAAAACAGTAAGGAAGTCACAAATTTAAGAGACTAATAAAATTGCCAAGGTTGGGCTCCCTCACAGTATATATTATCTGAGCTCAGGCCAATATATATATATTTAAGTAACTAAGAAAATCCAAAATCAGTTCAGTCATACTTACAGCATTCTAAGTTTGTCAAGTCCAGAGAATGCACCATTCATATCTTCAATAGTCCATGAGATTTCATTGTTCTTCAGATCCCTGGTTGAAGAGATCAGACCCAATCACAAAAGGAAAATTCCCCCCCAAAACAAGGTATATATTTCTTCAGTAGTACATGGTATTTAAAGCAATTTCTAGAATGGTCTGTTTAAGGAACATTGTGCAATATTAATATCAATTTTAAAAGATGCTTGATCCAACTTGTTTCTTTTTCTAGAATGTCTGAAGTTCAAGGGCCTGACCTTTTTCACCACTACTTTAAAAGATGACAAGAATCAATTTATTTAAAAGAAATTCAAGAGCATCCAAATATCAGAAGGGAAAAAGGAAGGTGGGGATGGTAAGAAATGAGGGGGCCAACAGTTGTCATATCAAAATAAAACCACACCTAAAGACAAAAGCTTTAAAGAATCAGTTAAATATGACAACAGATGGATGTCAAAGGGAACAAGTTTTACACCCTTGGGCCATCACAGCAAAGGTGTGTGACCAGATCTGTGAAAGAGGAGTGGTGTCTGAGCAGAGAATCAGGATTCTGTAGGATAGGATTTTAGAAAAAATCTCAGAACCATGTCACAGGAGGAGAATACACAAAGTCTGAATCCTAGAAGTAAAATTTTAATGTACGCTTTCCCAGCCCTTGGAATAAGCTCTAACTTACTGTTCTGGCCATTGGAAATGTCAGTAATACACTGAGGCTGAACATCCTCCAGAGTATTACCATTTTAATTCATTCACACACTTCTCACCTCTCCCCCATTCACAAATTTAGTAAAACAGTTTTATTTCTAGACAGTATTCAGACAAATGCTAAAGGATGACACAGCTAAATAACCCAAAGCCTTGATAATCATCAACCCCTAGTCTTTAATGACCCTCTGAATATATCTATGTCTGGGCTTAGGCTTCTACCCTCATGACATCTACCAAGAGGGAAACTCTTATTTAATTAGGAGGAACCTATAATCATGGTGCCTAAGCTGTCAGTGCTGTTTTAGCCTTTCTGCCACTCCCTCTTAGCTCCACTGGGATTTGCAAGAGTCTCTGGGGCATGGCAGGTTAATGCTTTAGATACAAATTATGACATTTAGCAGTTAGGGTATTCATCTCATTAGATTTAAAGGCAACTTTTTAAAAAGGACCGACACAGGACAGAGGGTGGTCAGATTGCAAAGTCAAGGGACCCAGGAGTTGACAGAACAGCTCCTCACAAATTCTTCTCTTAAAAAGGCATGAGGTTGTGGGGAGGGGACAGGGACTGGGAGCCATGCTGGCAGAGGGACAGTTTTACTGACCTCCACATTCCCCTACAAGCAAGGCCTGGAGAAGAATGTTTCTGGGTGCTACAAACTGGATGTGGGGGAGCGAGGAGGACTGAGTCCCCCGCCTCCAGTCTCCAGCCAATTACTAGGGCCACCCATGTGCCTATAGCTCGTTTGGGGTGCACATGTACAGCAGGTGCCACGATGCCATGGCTGAAAGCTAGTATTGTGCTCCCTGCCATGAGAATAGAAACAGCCATTTATTAGTTTCCTTTTCTCCCTTCAGAGATTCTTTTAAGAAGCTTCCTTATGAAATCACTATGACAAATAGGAAGGTCTGGGAATGTATAAATTTGTACATAACCTGTACTGCAAGAAAAAACAGATACCATTACCCTGGATGAAATCTTACCAAAAAAAGAAACCATACTACTAAGGTCTAGGAAAGATTAGAACTACAAAGTTTGTTTTACACTTCCTTCAAAACAAAAGTAATTCAAGAAAAAAATAAGGGGGGGGGGGAAATATTTACGCACCACCTACGTTTCTGACCTAAAAATAAATTATGTCAACTTACAAAGTCTGTAAACTGGAAAGTCCCCGGAAGGCACAATCAGCAATGTAGTTTACTTTGTTGTTCCCAATATACAGTCCAACTAGTAGGCTTAAACCAACAAAGCTTGATTCATCCAATCTTGCGAAGTGATTAAATGTTAAATCTCTGCAAGTTCAAGATGGAAAAATTTGTTTCAATGTTTGAGTATTTATTACTCATTTCTCCCTACCACTTCATTTTTTAAACAAAAAACCTTCTTAGTTGCAGCTATCACAAAGCCTCCTACACAATTTTTGGTTATTATACAACTTGTGTATTATTTCCTGCTATTCACAAATGGATTTCTTTCATTTGAAAATTGCTGTGTCAAAGCCCTAGCACAACTGCCAGGGAGAACTGAAGCGGTCATGGTTGGCTTCAACTTTTCACAACAAAATAGGACTATCTTGCACACACAAAAAAAAGCTGTTGTCACTTTGGAAACTTTGTTATGAAAAATTCACAGATCAGTGGTAAGCAGCTCATGCTTTGGCATGTACCCTGCTCTCAGAACTGGAATAGAATAAAAGCTACTCACAGCTTGCTGAGTTTCTGGCAAAATTCCCAGGCATCGGGGCTGATCCTGCTGATGGCGTTTTGGCTGAGATGGAGCTGCTGCAACATCAGCAAGCCATAAAGCCAGCCTTTGGTAATCTCTGTTAGGTTGTTATGGTCCAGCTGCCTACAAAACACACACAGACAAAATTTAGGGTAAAAAAATAAATGAAGTGCATGCTTCATCATGGATCAGAGATTGATTGTGAGATGTTACTGGCTAGATACCTGGTTTCCATAGAATGAATATATATAAAAAAAAGGCATGCAGAGTTGCGAGAACTGCATTTACATATTATTAATGCTCACGACTTGTCAAACCAAAATATTTTAATTTGAAAATATCTTCAAAATTTGATCAAGCATGTCTATTTATTTTGAATTACACAAATTATGTCTCTTCTGAAAAGACTGAAAGTTTATACTTACAAGACTTCCATGTTGGTTAGTCCCCAGAAAGCTCCATCCATGAGTCTATTTACCCCATTTCGTTGCATTTTTAGTGATTTCAAAGCAGTAAGTCCTTGGAAAGTAAGCCCATCTATTTTTTTTATTTTGTTGCGATTCAGCTCCCTGCATCAATAAATTTTACAGTTACAACAGAGTAAGTTTACCTGGATGCCTGTAACATTTCTTCATCATCAGACTTTAAACACCCACACTACACATGAAACAAAGTAAACAAGATAAATGAGACCTTTTTACTGTAACACAGAATAGTCCTAGCACAGTTAATCTTAATGTATTTCAACTATAGAAGGACATGTGTTTGCTATTACATTGATTTTTAAATGTAAAAGGTCCAAGCTGGTTTAGGAGATAATGAATCACCTTCTGAAGTTTACATTCATTTTTAAGTTTTTGATGTTTAGTTAGTAGCAATTAGAGTGTAATCAGGGGTTTAAATAAAGAAGGATCCTTATAAAGGGACCAAGATTGGTCCTCTGTTTTCTCCATAAAGACTACTGATCTGCCAAGCTGCCTCTCCCTCCCTAGGAGATTTCTGCTTCTACACCCTTCCCACTCAGGGGCACAAAACTCTACACCTCCAACCTAGTTCACTTTTCAAATTTTTAGCTTTTCAGGAACTAAACCACCAAACCTGTAAACCTGCTCTATCACCCACTTCTGCATCAGGGGTTAATGTACAGAAGCCCTAATGGAGCCACACTTAATAGCAGACGCTGGTGTTTCCCTGTTCCTCCTCTGCCTAGCTTTGCAAGTCAAGGTGGGCATGATTATGAGATCACGCACAGTCACATAATTCCTTTGCCTCTGCAGTGGTAAGTAAACACACTACCTAAGGTACTAAATCCACCTGTATAAGGATTGGCTTTCCATTCATCTGAATCCCTGCACATCAGAACAGGTAAGAATGACAGTTTCAGATGGATCTAAAGATCGAGAAGACCATGGAGATCATAAATACACCCTGAATTTTCAAGTCTACTCTCACTTCCATTGAGATCTGATTTAAACTGCTTTTCAATATGTCTGGATGGTATGCAACCACCTTCCTCAACAGTGTATCTTCCTGCCTAGCTGCCTTTATTATTTATTACATACTTTTTCTTAAGAGCTAATCAAATGAAGTTTTGTCCCTTAAAGAGGCACTCTCAATTTGAAATCCAGTCAATTAAGAGTTATTTTGGGTATCACACTACAACTCGCCAAACTCATGTAAATCCCCCTGCCAATTTTTGTGGTTTCAAAGTCATATTTGCAAACTAAGACAGATGTATAGGAGACCCACACAGCAGAGGAACTCTCTCTATACAAAAAGAAAAAGGAGGACTTGTGGCACCTTAGAGACTAACCAATTTATTTGAGCATAAGCTTTCGTGAGCTACAGCTCACTTCATCGGATGCATTCAGTGGAAAATACAATGAGGAGATTTATATACACACACACACACACACACACACACACACCACGAAAAAATGGGTGTTATCATACACACTGTAAAGAGAGTGACCACTTAAGATGAGCTATTACCAGCAGGAGAGCTGGGGGGAGAAAACCTTTTGTAGTGATAATCAAGGTGGGCCATTTCCAGCAGTTTACTCCTGCTGGTAATAGCTCCAATTTCCAGCTATTACTCCTGCTGGTAATAGCTCATCTTAAGTGGTCACTTTCCTTACAGTGTGTATAACCGATGAAGCTCACGAAAGCTTATGCTCATATAAATTGGTTAGTCTCTAAGGTGCCACTAGTACTCCTTTTCTTTTTGCGAATACAGACTAACACGGCTGCTACTCTGAAATCTCTCTATACAGGAGAAACACCGAAACTCCCTAGACACAAAGTACTATTAAATGCTCAGAGAAAACAAAAAAAGCCTCTTCTCTAATTCCTTTCATTTATAACAGGTTTAGATGTTACTTAAAAAGGTAAAAAAAAGTTCTGACAGAAGTGTATCATTAGTCAAGATGATGGCGTCTAACTTTAGGGTATTGCTCCCTGTCCTATCATTTTCTGAAAGCAGATGATTTCCCTGCATCTGTTTTTGCCAAGAAAATATGTAGAAGCTGATCTTGTCTCCTAATTATGTATAGTTAGGGCTAGTCTACACTGGCAACGCTAAAGCACTGCCGCAGCAGCGCTTGAACGTGGCTTGTGTGGTCGCGGCAGAGCGCTGGGAAAGAGCTCTCCCAGCGCTCTAAAAAACCAAAACCAAAACAAAAACACACCACCCCCAGGAAGGGCGCGGCTCCCAGTGCTGGTGCACTGTCTATACTGATGCTTTACAGCACTGAAACTTGCTGCACTAAGGGGGGGTGTTTTTTCACAAGCCCTTAGTTCACTTTGTATCTCCTCAGGTGTCTAATTAATGGAGTATTTTTGCTGCCCTTGTGTATTTTTCTTTATCAGGCAAATCCAATTTTAGCACAAAGACTATTCCCATCTCACCCATATGTGAGAGTATTTTCTTCACTATAAGGCTGCAGTTACTAGAAGCTGCAGTACAGGTTCTCAGTGTCTGCCTCGCTTCGAGTCTGGTTAAATTAAGGGGTAAAGTTCAAGCACTACCAGCGCTTTGCAAGACCTGAAAACAATCAGCCAACTGTAGGTTGCACTTACAGGTGCTGCAGATGGGACAGCTTAAACATCTTTTGAGGGATGGCTGAAATTTTGTTCCTGTTCAGTTTCAATACTTGAAGTGTGCTAGACAAACTGTCAAAGGCACCTGGCTCCATGGAGGTTATTCGATTACTGTTAATATACCTGTTGAGACAATGTATAGGAGGTTAGATATACAATTATTTAATGCAATTTTAATACCAAGTAGTATGATATAATTATCATGCAGTGCCTATCTCAGGGTAAACACCACTTAAATTTAACAGATTAATTACTGATCTAACCACAGTCCTCACCAATGGGGAACTGGAGGGCCAAGAATTATGTTCCATTCTGAGTTTGCTGCTGTCGGAAAACAGTGAGTTGGCAAGTATGTTATCAACATATGCCCCTTAACTATGCTGACTAAATGCAGCTATGGATTAATTGAATTCTCAAATCAATTATACTGTAAAGATTCAAGAAATTAATAAAACTCCAAATGTAATTCAATATAACTAAACCCAATTGAAGATTTTTTTAACTTTATTTTGTAACATTTTTAGGCCTCAGCAAGAGATATTTTGTTAACCAGTTTAGCCTTAGTACTTTGACTTTTTATTTTCTATGAACTAAACGCTCCATTGGAACAGTCTAGCTGGCTATACCAACGATCTATGTTGTGAACAGGTAAAGATGGGACTAAATATTTAAAGTTAGTATCAAGCTGAAAAAAAAAAATACCGCCTTGGCACAGAGGCAGGATAGGTATGGTCTGCAATGACAACTAAGATAATTTGATGGCATATTCAACATTTTGAAAGCACTTTGGAAAAATTTTAAAATGAAGGTTTGCTTACAGATACTTGAGCTGCAAAGAAGGAAATGATGCAGTTTTCAACTCTGAAATATTATTGTTGCTCAGGTCCAAAGTTTCTAGAGACTGAAATGGTTTCAGATGTTCAGGCAAGATGCTCCCAATCTTGTTACTGGTCCTGCAATTTTAGGATATATTAGTCAAAGATTCTGCCATTCTGGTGATAAACATTTGCAAACTATACATCAACCTGGCAAAAACTAGTTCTCCACTCTCCCATAGAGAAATTAACTTTTCGGAGAAGAGATACTATTCAGCAAGTTCTCTTCAGTAAAATGATTAGCTAACATCATATACCAAGTTACAATTCTGCATGTTCTGAAGAAACTTGTTTATCCGTATTTCCTTAATCACACTGCCAAGACAGAAAAAGAATCTACTTGTATTACAATCTGATTACTGGGATTCATAGGTTTTAAGACCTAAAGGAACCACTGTGATCATCCACACTGGCCTCCACAGTGCAGGCTATATAGAATTTCATCCAGTAATTCCTGCATCATTTCCAAAAGACTTGTGGTTGAACAAGAGCACATCTTTTTTTAAAGCTATACAGTACTGACACTGAGCAATAGGACACTCAGCATTGCACTGAAATCAGGCCAAGGCTTAACGAAGTCACACCACAATGCTGTTTTAAAATAAGTGTTACAAGAACGTTCATCCACCCAAACAGCCAAAAAGGACAAAGAGCTAGATTAGAAGACAGATTGATCACTGTGCACCACCACTGAGAGAGAGCAGCTATTTTGTATGTGGAGTTGATATCTCAATTCATCTCAAGTAATTAAGAAAGAAACTAGTACATGTAACCCATATAGGAGTGCTGGGATTTTGTGTGTGGTCATCACAACTAATGGTATTTCCTGTCTCCATGTATATTACAACAGTAACTTTGCAACTGGTTAGAGACATTGGCATCAGAGCCTGTTACAAGAAACAGTTTTTCTTTTATCATAACCATATTTCTGCATTCGTACCTGCCATTCTACCTAACCTTGTTTTTGTATTGGTTTATTCCAGGAAAATCTGAGCAGCAATCCTATACCGCTTCAGTGAGGGATAGCATGCCCAAGAGACATGCATAGAGATCAGAAGCAACAGTACACAGGGTAATACATTCTGGGATATCCACTGTACAGAGCTGGGGAGGTAAAGTGGAGAATGGAGCTGAAATGGTTATAGGAATGTAACCATCTGCCAGCGTCTGCTCTTTGCTGGTTAGGTTCCAGTCTACCTCAATCAGATCTAGTTGAAGTAGTTCCTATACCTAGTTTTAGCAGTGTTCAAAAATTGGGATCTTTCCCCCCCACCATCTAGAGCAGGGATCTCAAACTAAAACCACCAGGAGGGCCACATGAGGACTAGTACATTGACCGGAGGGCTGCATCACTGACAACCCCCGCTCCCCACCGCTGCCCCCAATCCACCCCTTCCATGAGGCCCTGTTCCTGCCCATCCCTTCCCCACCCCCATTCCAACCCCTTCCCGAAAGTCCCCATCCCAACTCTGCCCCCTCCCTGCCCCATTCCAACCCCTTCCCCAAATCCCCGCCCCCGCCTCCTCCCCTGAGCATGCAGCTCCCTGTTCCTCCCCCCTCCCTGCTGAAAAGCGCTAAGCGCCTGGAGGTAGGCAGAGGAACTGGGACGCAGCGTGCTGGGGGGAAGGGGAGCTTGGCAGCCCACAGGAAATAACTCGGGGGAGCAAGCACAGGGTGGGGGGGCACAGGGAGCTTGGCGGGCCGCAGCAAATAACTCCGTGGGCCGCATGTTTGAGACCCCTGATTTAGAGATTGCATGCCAGGTGGCTTAGGCTAAGATATGAACAAGTATATAGTTTCTGAAAATACATTAGCAATACTGGCCTTAAATCAAGTGGTAGGCCACAGATTCTGGGGTGGTTGCTTATGCACATGAGAAGGGGTTACTACTCATTAGGACAGAAAAATCCAGACTCAAACTTAATCAGAAGTAATAGATTAATAGGCCCTCCCATTAAGAGTAAATGATCCTGCAGCCTCTCCAACATTGCTCTCCTGTATCATGTTTCATTCCTCAGGCTGTCTGGTAAAGGTACACTGCATTTTTTTTTAAACCTCTTAGCTGGAAGTATTTATAATAAATGGTAACAAATTACTTTAATAAAAAACAACAACAACCACAACCATCATGTCACTTTCACTGGCCAAATAAGGCTATGATTTAGATAACAGGTCATAGAGCCTTTCATTTATATATTAGTTTGTTTATAAGGTAATTACTAACTAGGTATTAAAACTGCCAATTACTTGAGTGATGAATAAAATTTTCCTTGCAGTAAAAGTGTGCTCCAGCAGAAGCCAGCAATTTCCTGAACTGCACGCCTCCTAAATTGCAGTGTGAAAGTGTTCAGTTATAGACATGGCTTACACAGTGCTGTCTTTGTGTCAGTATTGCTCATAAAACAGAAATTCCTTACAACTGGCAGGATAATAGCCCCTGTATCACAAAGTTCAGTCATTTCTAATAGAACTGAATAAAACCCAAATACTATCTTCAGATTACTGCCCTAACTACCTGGCCCATTACTTGACATAGACCAGCATACAGAAACTCTGCTTGCTTGCTTTTTGGGGTGGGGGTGAGCGGCATGGTAGTGGAGTCACAAAAGGGGGAAAGAAAGCAAACTCATTTGTTCACGAAAATAGGGCTACACATCAATGTTTTTATTACAACTCTTATGTGGGGTCAAAGACACAGTAATTAAGCCCCCACTGTGCATTATGTTGCCTCTTGACTGTGGAATATACTTTAAGATATATGAATGCTTTATTACTGACTGCCCCACTTCTTAATCCAACTCCCTCTTCAAACAAACCCCACAGTGAATTAAAAACTACCTGAACAAATTACACCAAAGGAATGGGGTTATATCTAGAAAAAATGACTAAGCTAACTTAGTCTGTAGCATAATAAAAACATTTTTTTAAAATGCTATTTCAAATGGTACTTCAAACCAGTCAGGTTATAGCTATAGATACATAGAGAGATTGAATGAGGATAAATGTTGGAGAAATTGTGGTCGAAGAAGATTTTATGCATATGTGGTAGACACATCCAGCCATTACTGTGATGAAGTTTGTAACCCCAAGTATCAGATATTTATTACCAAATGATCCTTTGGTAATCCCTCCTGGGGCTTCTTAGCAGGAACAATCATACAAAAGGAAATGAAGAATTAATCTTTCATCTGCTAATAGCTGCTAGGCTGATAGCTCCCCACTGGGGAAAAAAATAGTCCAACTCTAGAGCAATGGTTCCAAAAAATAAATAAATAAATAAATAAATAAATGGGAGGCATTCTTTATGGAAAAAATGATGTGTCAATTACGTACCAAGACAAAGGACTTAGGTATATTCACCTGCAAAAGAACCCCTTTACACCTGCCCACCTTTTTTTAATATTGACATTTTATAGGCATGCCTGGTGTGTGAAATGTGTATGTAATCAGAGATTTCACTCAATTTAAATAAAAAAAAAAATCACTAGAGAAGACATGTAACGGGTAGTGTAAAGTTGCTCATTCTGTAACACGGCAACATCTGTTAAATAGAGATCCAATGATTATACTACTGTATAATGTCTCACTGTTGTAAGGATTACTGTATTGTCTCTGATATTTATCTGTTAAAACTTCTAAAATAAAGATATGGGGTGGCGGAAAGACACTGACTATCCAAATTAGAATGGTTCAGTAGGCTTCCAGCACTGATTTACTCTTTATAATCCTTGTAGCAAATTAAAAATAGTACATTATACCAGACTCCTATCCTTCAAGTTATTTTTGACATTAGTCACAAAGAACATTTTTGAAAACACAAGCCTAGCTAACATCTCAGAGGAGAACCAAACAATATCCTATACCTTGACATAATGAAGTACTAAAAGTACAAGTTTGACATCTTTTGTGCAAAAGATTGCTTCCCAGCAGTCCACTGCAAAGTGCCATGTTACTGTGCTTAGACAAAGTCAGTTGTACATACACTGCCCTGGCTTCACTTACAGATCCTCAACAGAAGACCACAGTAACTAGAGTGTTTCTGGTAACAGCAGAACCAGAACATCAAGTTCCCACAAATGTATACCTGAACCAATCAGATTCAAACTTATTTATGTAGAATGATGTACTGTAAACATAGTATAACTTCCCTGTGCCACAGACTTTTCTTGTGGTGGCTGAAGAAGAGGCAAAGATGCCAGGGGCTAATCTACTCGCAAACACACCAAAATAAGTAGCATTGATGTTTGAACGCATATCTTTTGTTATTTAAGTGCACACACACAGGCTTGCACAAAAAACAACAAAAGGTGAGAATTCAAACTGGATTTAGTTAGATCCATACAAGTTTGTGTGTAGACCAGTGCTCAAAATATTAACATTAGTAACAGTTTAGAACGTGCAATGAATTAGTTTTAGGTTAGGATTATAAAAAAAAATGCACATTTATCCTCTCAGCATTCATGACTTTCACTACACCACTAATGTCCACGAAGTTTATAGCAACCCAATCAATCATGAAGTCAGGGGACATCCCATACAAAACAGCAGCTACAGCATATTCAACATATTGACTTGTACAGTTTCCTTGCCTCTGGGGGAAATAAAAAAATGGGACAGCAACTTCCATATCTGTCTTGTAACGCCATTACAAAAAGTATTTAAAGGATATATTTACAGTGTAGCTGGGAGTTGTGTTTCCTAGGGCAGGTAGATAGACTTGAGCTAGTGTGCTAAAAATAGCACTGTGGGTGTTGAGTCAGTGGCAGCTAGAAGCCCAAGTCCAAGCCCACCTGACACCATTTCCAAGCCTGGGCAGCTAGCCTGAGTCATCTCCAATGCTGCAATGTCCACACTGCTATTTTTAGCAAGCTAGCTCACACTAAGCTAGTGTGAATCTGTCTACCTGCACTGGGAATCACACCTCTTAACTGCTGTGTGGATATATCCCAAATGTGTTGAAGGAAACCACTACTTTTTATCCCAAAGACTGTATGTCTAAATACCTACTGATAAATATTTTCAACCTGTATGCCATATATTAAAGAAACACCTGTGGAATTTTGAACTCTTATCTAGGCTACAGACTCCTACTGCATGGAGGCTGACATTTACTACAACAGGGAGAGAATTGGTGTCCTCTTTTTCACCCTTGTGCTGAACTCTGTCCAATGTTCCAATATGCAACACATTACTGTTCCCCGTTCCATCAGTAAAGTTCTCCCTAGATCCTGTTCTTGGTCCTTATCTTTTGCTACACTCCTAGTCAGGCCTTACTTCATGATCCTATTGAGAAGTGTGGAAGATGAGGAGGGGAGGCAGGCAGTGGGAGAAAAAGTGGTTAAAAAAAAAAATCTAGTCACACAATCTCCCCTCTTGGTTCCCCCAGCCTCTTCTCCTCTCCACCTTCACTGGTGCCTGCTTCTTTCATTTTGGTTGTTACCCTGTTCCATGGTTGGTTTCTTCCTCCAAGTCTCCGAGTGATGGCTCCCACTATGCTATGAGATCTGGGGCCCATGATATGACAGGGAATAATGGGAGGACAATAAAAAAAGAAAAATTTAAGCTGGAAAAAAAAAGCAGGACAATTTCTGTGCAATAAACTCCCAAGTTAAGTGACTGGAGCCTGGTATTTTGTGGCAAATAGAACTGCACAAAATTACTGCAGTGTTTACTGTGGCAAACAATTCTCCAGTGGCCACAGGAGAGAAAGAGAATGATCTATGTCTTTTCCACTGTTATAGGATTCAACTTAATAAGCACATTAGCTAGGATGTTTCTGCTAAAATTATCAGTAGTGTAATTAACGATGTCATTTAAACTGTCATGTTTGAAAGTTAACACCCTACTGCCATAAATGGGACTGTGCACCTTTCTCACAACTGTGCACCTCACTGCAGCCTGAGACATTTATAGGTGAAACATTCTCTCTTCAGTCATTAAAATATTATGTTTATATCCTGAAGAGAGACTCATATCCCAGAGAAGCACCTGCCAAAGCAGAGCCAGGACAGCATTCTGGCTCCCTTCAAGTCAGCTGATAAGTCTACAGGTCTGCTGTCTGGTTCACACACAGTTCACTTCACACTCCTTGAGCCACATTGCTGCTTCCCTTGTGAGAATCTCTTCCAACTTCACATTCTGTGATGTTCTTGACAGGCTTTCAGATCAGACTTCACAGCAGCCCTGGCTCTATGCATTTTTATTATGCCTATATTTGTGGTATCTAGGCACAAAAGTACAAAATTAACACTAAGTCCTCTCCTTTCTCAGGCTAGTCCATTGAATGACCCTGGCTCCTTCTTAGGAAGGAAGGGGCAGAGAGGATTGTATGTCATGTGAGTGGCCATGAATTTCTGGAAGGGAAAGGTTTACTGATGCCCAAGCCAGGCATGGATGAGGGGAGGAAGGGAAAGGAGCTATGAAATGACACATACCAGGAAAAGTGGCCAAAGAATAAAGGATGAGGGGAAAACAAAACAACCCCCTATATTTTCACCCTATCAGAGAAAGCAATGCTTTACTACAATTTTAACTTTTCCCTTGCTAAACTATAGTCTGGTGCCACCCTTTCCCCACTCCACTGAACCTGCTTTTGTCAGTCACCACTGACTTAGCACTAAGTAGCAACAGCTCTTCATTTCCCCACACAGTAGATTGCTCCCTTTCACAAACTATCCTCTCTTTGGGCTTCAGACAGTGTGCTTTCCTGGTTCTATGTCCACCTCATCTCCACCTGCTCCTTTAGTGTGTCTTGGGGCTCCTCCTCTTCTCATTCCCTATCAAGGTTTGTTAGGACTGTATCTTCACTTCTCCTTTTAATGCCTTATTCCTGGATGACCACATCTACCATCTCACCCCGACCTTGCCCTGCTCCATTTGGGCTCATCTGACACTTCTTCCTAGATACCCCACCATCAAGTAAAATTTAACATGGCAGCAAATGAATTCATCACCTTTCCTCCCTTTTTATCACCACTGAAATTAATATCCTCCCCATTCCTTACACCTGCAGCCTCATTCTAATTTTTATATTCACTTTGTCCTCCAACACAAACACTCACTAAATCCTGACAGTTTTTCCTCTATAATATCTCAGAAATCTATTTGATATTCTCTGTTATCTTTGCAAAAGCCTTTGTTTTGGCTCTGTTTATTTTATACCTCAGCTACAAGTTGTCATCTTCCAGACGCGTTTTCCTTCTCCTGCCATTCAATCTATCCAAGTTGCTGCCACAAAAAAGTTTATCTTCCTTGTTTGCCACTCTGATCACGCCCAGTTCCTCTTCAAATCTTTTTATTTCTTTTCCCTTGTTCGCCACATTGAATTTAAGTGACTGCAAAATCTAGCTCCTGTCTACCTCTTTGCTCACAACCTTTCCCATATCACTCACATTTCACCACCACTGTCATTCTTGGGATTTTCTCCAAGTCACGCCATGCCCGAAACCCAGTCTGACATGGCTCTACCGTCTTCAAAACAAAGCTCTTCCAGAAAGCCTATGTATCCTAATCCTCTTCTTTCATCCGGCATTCTGGCTTTGAGACAATGCCATTATCTAGCAAACAGAGGAGGTTTAAGACACCAATTTCTACAGAATTTAAGATTTTATTTTAAGAAGTCATTTCTAGAACTCATACTTGTACAGATAACCTTTGGAATGTGAAATGATGCTGCTTCCATCCATGCCTTTGCTACTGCAAGATGGCAAAGAGCTGGGTTCCTGCCAGTTTGTTGCCCTGATCTCCCTGACACCTATCCCCTCCAGACAATCATCTTTGATGATTTTGTCCTCCTGCTTTAGGCATTTGTTAAGATTCCCTCATTAAGACATAGCCAAAGATGCATCAAATTACCACCCTGATTCAAACTTTGCCCCTATACATTGCCCATTACACTACCTTTGAGCAAGTGTGGAGGTGGACAAACTATTTTGTATGTTTCCTTAATTTAATTTGAGAATAAGATCTTGGAGCATAATGGCCATTGTCTCAAAACAAAATATTTAACTCACATTTTCATCTCTATTTATGAAATGGACATAGAGTAGTAGTATAAGATCATCTTCAAAAATATATCGGAGGTTACTTGGATTAGAGACACAGTTCAGCAAAGCACTTAAGCACACGATTTACTTTAAGCACATGAGAAATCTCACTGAAATTAGGGGGACTACCCAGGCATTTAAAGTTAGGCATGTGCTTAAGTATGCTGTGTTTCAGTGAATCAGGACCTGGATGAGACATTGCAAGTTCTAACATCTGAAGGACATTGTTCAGGTATTCCATCTAGGTCAATCAGTAACACAAATACCTTGAAATTATGTGAACTTTTGATTGTTGATTGCCTTATGATTTTTAACATGGAAGCAAGGATGAGAATAGCTAGCTAGTAAACCATCCAGTAATCCTCTAGAGAAGCCATTTTTCATTCTTCCCAGTAATGGGACCTGGCCCTTAAAAATTCATTTTAGCCGGAAGAATTAAACCGACTAACACTGATCAACGTATGCACTTTTAGCTATACATCAGGCAACTTGGTTAACCGATTTAAACAAAAAACTTCTTACAGGTAAGAAACAGCTTTTTTTCTCCATTTTTAAGAGTTAAAAGGCTCGCTAGAGGATAAATACCTTTTTAGGTTAGATGGCTAGGTTAGTAGCATCAGAGGCCCCAAGCACTCTAAAACCCCCATATAACTTTGTTATACTTTTGTCCACTGACATATTTAAAATACCAAAGAATGTGGCAAAATTCAGATTGCCAAAACAGTTAGGTCCTATCTACATCATATAGTGGAGCAATTGCTTTAAACATCACAAGAAACAATCATGTTGTAACTGGTTCCCTTGTCATCTGAATGTGTAATCCAAAAACGACTGGAGTACCCTGCCCACTGATGAGACTGGTGATTGCCATTGATTCTGTCTTTAGCTATGAGGCAAGATAGCAGAAAAATGTCTAACATGCACAAAGATCAACCTTGGCTCCTCCTAGTCAAAGCCTAGTTTCCATGCTGATGGCAACTTATTTTTAAATTTCACAAAAAGTCACTCACCGAGCCTGATAAAGACTGAAACCTAAAGATGCCCTGAAAGTACACAGGCTGGATAAGCAATGAGAGAAAAAACACATTTATAGAACTCATTATTTTGATTCATCACAGCTTTCTAGGATTTCTCTCTCTCTGAATATATATTTATAAAGCTGAGCAACAGACCGTATTTGTAAAAAAATCATTGAGTGCTGCAAAATTTTTGATTGCAACCAAAATAGAATCATTTTTACATTTTTCCAACAGAGCAATTGATTTTAGCTTTTAGGGTAACATCACCATTACTAACAATTGCCCTATTAAACACAAAAGATTAATAATTAGAAGAATTTTAGAGCAGCTGACAAGAAAGTACAACTTTCGACTTGATCTGGGCCAAGAAAGTTTTGTCAACCAACTTTAAACTTAAACCTTCTATCTCTCTCTGTGATCACTGTTGGTTGGGACTAAAAATAATAACATGCACACAGTCGTACAAATTAGCAAAAGTTATTTTCCCAAAAGTACATAATACGCATAAAAATAAAATGTTTGTATTTAAATTCAATTTCAGTATATTCGGTAAACTGATCTAAACCTCTCATTTTAATAATACTATCTGGAATGCAAAGGATTTTGTTTTAATACTAGGAGTACTTGTGGCACCTTGGAGACTAACAAATTTATTTGAGCATAAGCTTTTGTGAGCTACAGCTCACTTCATCGGATGCATTCAGTGGAAAATACAGTGGGGAGATTTATATACATAGAGAACATGAAACAATGGGTGTTCACTCTCATTATGGTATGGATGGTATCACTTAAGGTGAGCTATTAACAGCAGGAGAGCGGGGGGAGCGGGGACGGACACCTTTTGTAGTGATAATCAAGGTGGGCCGTTGACAAGAACATCTGAGAAACAGTGGGGGGTGGGGAATAAACATGGAGAAATAGTTTTACTTTCTGTAATGACCCATCCACTCCCAGTCTCTATTCAAGCCTAAGTTAATTGGATCCAGTTTGCAAATTAATTCCAATTCAGCAGTCTCTCATTGGAGTCTGTTTTTGAAGTTTTTTTTGTTGAAGAATTGCCTCTTTTAGGTCTGTAATCGAGTGACCAAAGAGATTGAAGTGTTCTCCGACTGGTTTTTGAATGTTATAATTCTTGACGTCTGATTTGTGTCCATTTATTCTTTTACGTAGAGACTGTCCAGTTTGTCCAATGTACATGGCAGAGTGGCATTGCTGGCACATGATGGCATATATTACATTGGTAGATGCGGAGGTGAACACGCCTCTGATAGTGTGGCTGATGTGATTAGGCCCTGTGATGGTGTCCCTTGAATAGATATGTGGACACAGTTAGCAACGGGCTTTGTTGCAAGAATAGGTTCCTGGTTTAGTGGTTCTGTTGTGTGGTGTGTGGTTTCTGGTGAGTATTTGCTTCAGGTTGGGGGGCTGTCTGTAAGGACTGGCCTGTCTCCCAAGATCTGTGAGAGTGATGGGTCGTCCTTCAGGATAGATTGTAGATCCTTGATGATGCGTTGGAGAGGTTTTAGTTGGGGGCTGAAGGTGATGGCTAGTGGGTTCTGTTATTTTCTTTGTTGGGCCTGTCCTGTAGCAGGTGACTTCTGGCTCTGTCAATCTGTTTCTTCACTTAGCAGGTGGGTTGTG
Organism: Natator depressus; assembly: GCF_965152275.1. Classification (NCBI taxonomy): domain Eukaryota; kingdom Metazoa; phylum Chordata; order Testudines; family Cheloniidae; genus Natator; species Natator depressus. The sequence continues at coordinate 289,938,112 of NC_134234.1, read as the reverse complement.
TAGTTGTAAGAATGCTTGTCCTCACCCATAACTATTTCACATTTTGGGGACAATGTATACCTTCAAATCAGCAGCACCGCTATGGGTACCCGCATGGCCCCACAGTATGCCAACATTTTTATGGCTGACTTAGAACAACGCTTCCTCAGCTCTCGTCCCCTAATGCCCCTACTCTACTTGCACTACATTGATGACATCTTCATCATCTGGACCCATGGAAAAGAAGCCTTAAGGAATTCCATCATGATTTCAACAATTTCCATCCCACCATCAACCTCAGCCTGGACCAGTCCACACAAGAGATCCACTTCCTGGACACTATGGTGCTAATAAGCGATGGTCACATCATCACCACCCTATATCGGAAACCTATTGACCGCTATTCCTACCTACATGCCTCCAGCTTTCATCCAGACCACACCACACGATCCATTGTCTACAGCCAAGCTCTACAATACAACCACATTTGCTCCAACCCCTCAGACAGAGACAAACACCTACAAGATCTCCATCAAGCATTCTTACAATTACAATTCTTGCAACAAAGCCCCTTGCCACATATCTATTCAGGGGACATCATCATAGGGCCTAATCACATCAGCCACACTAGCAGAGGCTCGTTCACCTGCGCATCTACCAATGTGATATATGCCATCATGTGCCAGCAATGCCCCTCTGCCATGTACATTGGTCAAACTGGACTGTCTCTACATAAAAGAATAAATGGACACAAATCAGACGTCAAGAATTATAACATTCAAAAACCAGTCGGAGAACACTTCAATCTCTTTGGTCACTCGATTAGACCTAAAAGTAGCAATTCTTCAACAAAAAACCTTCAAAAACAGACTCCAACGAGAGACTGCTGAATTGGAATTAATTCACAAACTGGATACAATTAACTTAGGCTTGAATAAAGAGACTGGGAGTGGATGGGTCATTACACAAAGTAAAACTATTTCCCCATGTTTATTCCCCCCTGCACCCCTAACTGTTCCTCAGACGTTCTTGTCAACTGCTGGAAATGGCCCACCTTGATTATCACTACAAAAAGTTTTTTCCCCCCCGCTCTCCTGCTGTTAATAGCTCACCTTAAGTGATACCATCCATACCATAATGAGAGTGAACACCCATTGTTTCATGTTCTCTATGTATATAAATCTCCCCACTGTATTTTCCACTGAATGCATCCGATGAAGTGAGCTGTAGCTCACGAAAGCTTATGCTCAAATAAATTTGTTAGTCTCCAAGGTGCCACAAGTACTCTTTTTCTTTTTGCGAATACAGACTAACACGGCTGTTACTCTGAAACCTGTTTTAATACTGAACATTGTCAAGCACACTGGTAATTGAGGCAATCTGTGGAGCACAATCTTTCAAACACTGGGTAATGCATTCAAAGTAATTGCAGTCTGCAGGCTGTCTGATAACCTTCAGAAAAATGACCATGTTGTTCCAGTCTAGTGCCTAGTAAAAACAAGTAGCTACATCACAAGAACTTCTATCAATACTGACACCCTATTGGGCCACCACAAAGCTCAGAATTGAATGGCCATGGTATTTAATTGTTTGAACCTCCTCCTAAAAGGTAGCCTGCCCAGAACACAAAGAATGTTTTTAACATACTAGTCTGACAGATTGCATCGCTGATCCAGTCCATGACGAACCTATCCTATGGATATAACAAAAAATTTCACTCTCCCTAGAGTTGTCATTATGCACTTTTCACAAGTTCTATATTATTCCACTTGAATCAAATATTTTCTCATTCCTGCCAATGCTATGGAGACATTAAAGACATAGAAAAGTCTACAAATTATTTCACATTTTGTCAGAACTTTTAATTTTCCAGTCTAGCTTTAGCCAAGCTTAACTTTTGTTCGGTACAGGTCAGTGATTTACAATGGTGGTTTCAAGAATTTTCCCATCTGCTCTGTACAAATAAATAAATCTAAGCTTACTAAAAGAATTTCACTAAGATTTCAGACTTCATTATTTTAAGATATTCTAATTGGAGTCTTTCAAGCTATATACAATACACATCTCAGAATGTGTGGTTTCCTTATTGTGAGAGACGATAGCCTTTATACAATATATCAATGGCTTGTAAGTCCCTGAAAGACCCTTCACATTTTGGGTCTTAGAGTATAATTCTGATGTTGATTTTTTTTTGAAGCTCGAAGTCCATTTGCAAGTTTACGTATAACAGGTTTAGGGCAAAAAAATACCCAACACAATAAAGGTCTTTCAGAGTCTTCAAAGCCACTGATATCTGCCTTTCATTTTCTGAGGTACTGAAGGATGCCCTTTGCTGGTGACGTCACACGTGTAATGCCATAGGCTGCATTTTATATGAATAAAGTAGACTCCAGTTTGGTCAATATTTTTGATATCTTCAAAGAAAACATAGGAGTTGCAGAAGTGTTTGCAAATTTCACAGATGGCCCTCTTCCTTATGAGGGAATACTGAAACCAATGAAAGTTAATTTTTCAGACAATATTAATATATAAAGATAAAGGTCCCTAACCACTTGTGGTAATTAAATATCACATTATACTTTTTTCAAACACATGGAAATTATTATAGCATGCTGCTGAGGCCAAATTATATCCTACATGCCTGGAGTTTCCCTACTATATAGGGTCCGTTGTGTTGGATATGGTATACTTTCCTTCCTTTCCTGAACTGCTTTATAAAGTTGTTATGCACTGAAACATCATATGTCACCCCAGAAGTAGCTTCTTAGCTACATCTTAAGTAGTTTGTCATCCCTTGGGATAAAAGTTATACCAACCTAAGCAATCATTATGAACCATAAGGCTCTTCTAGAGCAAGGAGCCACGCTATGAAGGACAGTGGCCAAGTGACTTTTTAAAAACTGATTACCTCTATGTTTTTGCAGTTTTTAATTTCAAAGTTTCACACCCCATTAGGTACAGAATTGAGAATTAAAAAGTAATGTTGCAAAATCATGCAAGACTCTGGCTACATAGTTATTACAGAGTTAGCTCAAGTTATCGACGCTCATATTACTTCTCTCCAGTTAACCTACCTCAGTCACACTGAGAAAAAATAGATTGCTGGCTGCCCATCCTTACTGCAGTAAGCTGAGCTATTCTATGAATTCTTTCCCAGTGAACTGTGGGAAAACGTATCTGCCTTTCTGGGCACAGGGGGGAAGGGGAATTGTGGGAAGACATTGGAGGACTTGAGTGTTGCTAGCCTGTGTCCACACAACAGAGTGGTTGTGTTAGCTGGCAAATTGTGTTCCCTTTAGTTTTAACCTACACACCCACTCAGGTCAACCAATACAAGTTAAAAGCATCACCACACTCATGTTAAGGGTTTTTGTATGTGGACAGAACTCAAGTTATCTACATCACTTGAGTTATTACTCAAGTAAATGTTGCAATGAAAACAAGCCCTAAAAGACATTTACCAGGTCCCTTCTCCCTCACTAAACAGACTGATTAATATGACACCACCAGTTTAGTCCACTTCAGGCTGCCACGCAGAGCAAGAACCAGCAGGACAGTATTTAGGCGATTCAGAACAAAAACTTGTTTAAATTTTATTCAGTGATGTCCCTAACTGTTGGGGCACTTAGCATTCACTTCTAAGCTTGACAAAATAGTATATAAAGTGATCAACAGCCAACAATAATTAAAATATAACTTGCTTTTTTCCCCCAGAATTTCAAAATTTTGTAACATGAAACTATCAGCTACAGACTAGGGACCGAATGGCTAGGCAGCAGTTCTGCGGAAAAGGACCTAGGGGTTACAGTGGACGAGAAGCTGGATATGAGTCAGCAGTGTGCCCTTGTTGCCAAGAAGGCCAATGGCATTTTGGGATGTATAAGTAGGGGCATAGCGAGCAGATCGAGGGACGTGATCGTTCCCCTCTATTCAACATTGGTGAGGCCTCATCTGGAGTACTGTGTCCAGTTTTGGGCCCCACACTACAAGAAGGATGTGGATAATTTGGAGAGAGTCCAGCGAAGGGCAACAAAAATTATTAGGGGTCTGGAACACATGACTTATGAGGAGAGGCTGAGGGAATTGGGATTGTTTACTCTGCAGAAGAGAAGAATGAGGGGGGATTTGATAGCTGCTTTCAACTACCTGAGAGGTGGTTCCAGAGAGGATGGTTCTAGACTATTCTCAGTGGTAGAAGAGGACAGAACAAGGAGTAATGGTCTCAAGTTGCAGTGGGGGAGGTTTAGGTTGGATATTAAGAAAAACTTTTTCACTAGGAGGGTGGTGAAACACTGGAATGCGTTACCTAGGGAGGTGGTAGAATCTCCTTCCTTAGAAGTTTTTAAGGTCAGGCTTGACAAAGCCCTGGCTGGGATGATTTGATTGGGGATTGGTCCTGCTTTGAGCAGGGGGTTGGACTAGATGACCTCCTGAGGTCCCTTCCAACCCTGATATTCTATGATTCTATCACAAGTTTTAAAAACAGTGCTATGTTAGTTGTAACTGGCTTTACAAGCATTTGAGGAATGCAAATAAGGAAATATCTAAAATATTTTAGTTCTAGGGATAGATAAATGAGGCTATATTACCATGTATAGCCAGTGTAAATATTTGTGGTAATTTAGTTGTTAAATCCAGTATACCCAAAAATGTTTACATTGTATTGAGTTAACATTACATATTTAATAATTAAATTCTAGTGACTAGCAGTAGGTGTTAGTTTTGGATTACCCAAATGTGCAGGAAACTAGGGACTGAATTGATGCAGAGCTCATTTTTCTCCTGCAGAAAAATAAATTATATTGTATGTGCAATTTGAAGAGTCAGAAACAACCAACAGTAGGTCAAAGAAGTCAGTTCCATTTTTGGTTTAAACCATGGTCATTTTTTCAAAAACCAAACCTGAAACATTTGGGTTAAAGGGGTGCTACTGCTGATAAAAGGTCCCCTCAGGGACTTCTCAAGGAACATCACAGTATGCCAAGTAATGTCCTGTTATACCACACAAGGGCATTTACTACACATTTTCAGTATATTCTTCAGCAGTTACTTGAGTCAGTGTTAGTTAAGTCAAGCCTTACATTGCCTATCGAGCCCTTACAACTGTATGTGCCCTGCAGGTTAGGGAGCATCTGTTACTCAGGCTATGTCAGCAAAACTTATGTCACTCAGGGATATGAATATTCCGCCCCCTGAGTAACATGGTTACACCAACATAAGCACTTGTGTGCACCGCGCTAAGTCAGTGGGAGAGCTTCTCCCACTGACATAGCTTCTGCCGCTCACAGAGGTGGGTTTTTTTAGGCGAAGCATAGAGCATCTTCTCCAGATGCGCCGCAGCAGCGCAGCTGTATCCGTACAGCTGCGCCACTGCAGCACTGTACATATAGACATACCCTCTGTGGAATTCACTCTGTAGAATTTTAAAGCTTCAGAACTGTACTAACAGCTGCTAGGGAGGAGAAGTTTTCACTGCTTGGAAGAGAGATCCTGGGCCACTAGAGTCTGGCAAGGAAAGAAAAGCATATCAGGGCACCCTACGCAGCATTCTTAAAAGACTTGTTGAACAAGATAGCTAGCTTTTGTGCGCATCTTGGGAGAAATGTAATCAAATCAGAAGGATAACTCCCATTAAGGTAAATTCACACGCCCTTTTTTCTGCTATTGAGAAGAACCGAGACTCAGGAACACAATAGTTGCTTGCATTGGGAAGATTTCACAATCTCCTTTTTCCATGAAAGCTAAGCTCCTACAGAGTTCATCAGAAGTTTGCTTCAAGCAGTCACCCTCTGAAAACCATCTCTGAGAAAGTTGCATCATATTGCTGAATATTGTTCCCTTCCACTGACTTATATACGTCAAATTAGCTCAGTTTACAAAAAAAAATTTTAAACTGACAGCACTGCAAACTAAATTTAGGATCAGAAAAAAAGTCTGTTTCTTTATCCCTGACAAAAATTATGCCATTAGACTGATATATGTGTTGATGTGTGACAATGATATATTGCACATTCTTGTACAGAACTACCAACCACCTACAGCCATCCACTGCTGCAAAGAGTATGTTCATTCCTCTGTTTATTTACATACTAGTTTATTTAATGAAGTTGTGACCTCTGTGCCATTAACAATCCCTAGCTTGTGAGGTGTCTTTTGGGTGAAAACCCTTGGGGGCAAGAGAGTTTTTTCCCCTGAACCATGAAATACCATTCTCTAGCTTTCTGTTCTGACTACCCATGCCCCCTGAGCACTACATAATATGCTCTAAGAATTAGTCTTACACTGATAGTGGAATGCACTAGATGGCTTCATAGGTCTCTTCCATTTCTAATTCCAATGATTCTCCACAGTGGTCATGAGGTATATGGTAAACATTAGTTACTTTAATTGGGCTCCACTGAGCATACTCAGGAGTTTCCTGACATCATACATAGGCATGGCATGGGCTTCAAAGCAGAATGGCAACCAGCCAGCTCCCAAGCAATACCTTCAGTACATGGCAGTTGAACACTTAAAAGGTACTTTTAAAAAAAAAAAAAAAATCAGAACACAGTGCACAAATCAAATCTAATAAAGATTTCTCCATGTTTGGCCAGCTGGGTAAACTAAACTAAGCTAGTGATCCATGGGTGTGGGACAAATATCCAGCAGTGGCTGGATTAATTCATTTTATCAAAAATTTCTTTTCACAGCTGCAGAAGGATAATTTTAGGTTCCTCTGAACTAGAGTTTAATTTCCATGGAAAGAGGTTGAGGATGCTTTAGGACAAACGCTCAACTTTGCATACATTTCAAAACAAGACAGGGAAGATTTCTAATGCTTTATTATGCAAAGGTTTCTAATCTCATGGTAAACAGACCTTTAAAAAAAATGACACTTAATAGTTAAATGTATATTTGAGACTCACCACAATGATTAAATTATAGAATGATGTGTCACTATAAAAAAAGTGTTAACACTAATGTAATATGAAAGTAGATAGGGTGTTTAAATTCAGTAGTTATTTGTCAGACACCATCTGCTTTTTCTTTCATTCTTTTCTGATTCTGATCTGTAGAAAAACCACATCAGTATCAAATGTCACCTAATTCTTATTCAAACAGAGCAGTGCAGACACAGCGGCTGCACCAGCTGACTTAGCTGACCTAGGATCAGAGTAAAAACAAACCCCCTATAAATCACCAGATGTAAGCAATTGAATAGTGATCAATTTAATTAATTGAACAGCTTCCCAAAATTTACTATATTGTTTTAACTCTTCAGAGGCCTCTTCTGCAAGGCAGCTTGCAATTTGTATTAAGAATAGGGCTAAATAATACTAGCTTCAACATGAAAAAATCCTGCTGGTAAACCCCACAGCTGAAAACCCACGTTTTAGTATTTAAGTATTTGACAGTTTATGAAAAAAATAATTAAAATGTAGTTAGACATTACTATTTTAAGTATCCTCATACACACACATTTTATGAAAGCTGATCAAAAGCCTCATGGTTGCATAAGCATTACACAAGTTTCCCATTAAAATGAAAATCAGGTCATCTCTGTTTTGAGTCCCTTTCGTTTTAACTTGATATCCACTTTTCCTGAATGTACAAATTCTGCCTTTGATCACAGGTGACATACTTTTAGTAATATGATGATTCATTATAAACATATTGCATGCAAACTAAACCAAACAAAAGCTTGTGTAACATCTGCAATAACAGGAAATAATTCTCTCTCTCTCTCACACACACACACGAGATAGACCAAACAAGTTGTAGTAAAGTTACTGGCACATGATTTATTGTGAATACTAGTCTACATATCATATATGTGTCCTAAAATTAAGGGGTGAAATCCCTATTCCACCATACTCCACTGAAGTCAATGGGAGTTTTGCCACTGACTTCAAAGAGGGCAAAATTTCAACCAAAATACACAAACTTTTGTTTTGAAGGCCTGCACTATACAAATTTTTGCATAGCAGTTACTAGTGTTTGTACAGTGCCTAGCACAATAGAGTCCTGATTATGGTTGGGGCCTGCAGGCACTGCCACAATACAAATTAATAATAATACAGTCTGTCTATATCTTAGGGAAGCATCAGAAACACTACTAGATTAAGTTTAATTTTGCGTGTGTGTACATACACACATTTTTAAATAACCTGATGCAACATCACATAAGCAACTGCCCAGCCACAATCTGATAAACTTCCAATTTTTTTTAACTTTAACATCAATGCACATTTCCACTATTTTTTTTTCATCTTTACAGTTAGAAAGAGTGCCATCAAAATCTACTTACAAGGACAGAAGAGTAATATTTGCAGAGACTGGTCCCAGATTAGGTATGGTCTCCAGTTCATTGTTGTTCAATTTTCTGTCAAGATCAAAAAAGGAAGTCTGTTGCAATATAAACAAGGAGTGCATATGCTATATATTTTAAATGGCTAAATACCCCATAAAATTCAAAGCTAATTATAAACTCACTTATTGCAGCACATCACTATAAGAGCACACACCTTTGTCTCTCAGACAGCCATCCTACAGAAAAAACATTTTTATACCCCCAAAAAACCAAATCACTTACATTTCTCGAAGACTATGAAGGTGACTCAAGGAACTGGCCTTGATTGAAGATAATCTGTTGTGACTTAAGTCCCTATGAGATTACAAAAATAAATCAGATGTCACTTTTGAAATATCAGGTATATTTTTACTAGCTCTCATAATACATGTTTAGACTGAATCTGCAATCTAAATAGTCTCTAAATACATTAAAAAAATCTACATTATAGTTTTGCTATCAATAAAATTACAATAGAAACTCACTCAAGTATTGTTTTGTGAAAACAAGGAAGGTGATTTTAAATGCTTTGACCACTGCTAATAACTGGAAAGAAAGGTCTTTAGTTTATATGTGGTGTTTTGTGACTGAACAATCCCTTTTGTTTTTTAAAAAGACAACAGCACAAAAGAGAGTCTTAATATCTATGGGAAGCTTCATATATACACATTGTCAAGGAAACCATGTCGTACCAAAAAAAAAAAAAAAAAAAAGGTGTAGGTAAAGTAACCTCTTGGCTACTATAAGAGAAATTCACAGATAGAGCTGCACTTAAGTCTTAAATTCTAATATAGGCTCAAAAGAATAGGATGTGTTAGTTTCATTTATAGTTTTAAACCTAATAATCTAAAACAGTTTGCAAAGCCTAGATACAACAGGCAAGGAAGCATGAAAATAGAATTGAGGTTTTCATTTGATTTGGAACCCTATTCTCATGTATGAAAATTTAATACTGATCATATGTAGTATCAGCAGCTGTGAACAGACAAATAGGCCTGAAACCAACCTACGTTTAAAAGCCAGTCTATAGCCTGCTCAGAACTTCAGCATAAAAACTTGTATTTAAGGAAACAACTTCATGCCATAAAGTTCAGCTCTCTCCATGCCAGATTGAGAACCCCAGAGGGTTAGCATGGTTTATTAATCAGAAAGTGCAAATGATGTCAGTGAAGTTCTACATGTGTCCTCTTGGAGTGAGCAGTGTATGCTGTGTCCAGAGACAGCAAATGGACTAAGCATCTAAGGAGCTTCATCTGGAAGATGGGAAACCAGTTCAGTTCTAACATTTTCAAAAGCCTACAAATGTTAGTCTTATTAGCATGACTGAGTTCTCCTGTAAATAAAGGTTAGTCACACTTAAATTGAAAGATTAATTCTTTCACTGTTTAAAAATCCAGAGTAGCCATCCATCAGATCCTAGATCTGAGAAAAATCCATTTATTTTACATTTAAAAACTGCACATATATATTTAATTTGACATCTTCACCCCTACATTCGTAAACAAATCTTGAAGAAGTCTACTACAACAAAGTAAAAATTTTAAAAGTGACCTAAATTAAACATTTTACTTTAAAAGAGTTATTAAGGACTCCCACCACCACCTTAAACTTAATTCAATATTTGGCTTTGGTCTGTCTGTAGGGATTATGAGAAGTATGCAAATAAACAGTCAAAATTCTATGAAGTCATGGCTGTTAGAGCCTAATATGTTACTGTTCATCATCATTAGACAAGAATTAGGAATCAGCAATTATTTCAACAGAGAGCTTTCAACATCACTGCTAAAAACCTGCGTTTCTTCGTTTCATCTAAAAAACCCTGCAAAAGGTTTATTTAAAACATGTTTGCCTAAGGACCCACCAGACAGTAACAGACGTGAGTAGATTTGTTCTGCTAGAGTTATAACATGTAAAAAAAATTGGCAGAGTCTTTAAACTATAAAAATCCTGCAATTACAACCACTGCTGTGCATGATCACCACACTGGAGCCAGACACTTTCACTCATAGCTCAAGCTCACATCCATCTGGAGTCTATCAAGGCAACCGTGAGTGTAACAACTTAAATTTTGTTTCAAACAAAATTTGTGTCTTTAACGCTGCAGATGCCACATGCAAAATTTGTGGGTATCTATTTTTTAAAATATATACATCCAGAAACTCCACACTGATTTACTTACTTTTATCTCCTATTTGAAAAAGGACAAAAAAAACCCAAAACAAAACAAAAAAAAAACAGTTAATTCTGAGCCTTCTCTCTCAAACACACATACTTGTGTAATTTTTTTTGTTAACATTACATACAATAAAAGTAAAAAGCATTTAATAAGGCCACAGTTTCAACGTTAATCTTTTTTTAGAAATGTTATGGGGAAGTTTGTTCCTTGCAGGTGAACTATGAGTGAAGACAGAACTTCTGAATGTGAATCAACTACAGTTAGAAAAATCAGCAATTAGAAAATGTATTTTAAGTGAAATTTAAACCTATAGTTTCTCATGAGCCCTAGGTGTAAAAATTTAAGATACAGACTTTAAAAAACCCCACAAAATCTAACTACCGCCCTTGAATTAAAATCCACTTATAAGAAAGTGCAAGTGGACTGGGTTTGTTTGGGATTTTTTATTTCTACTTAGGAATAGGAGTGGGCAACACGAAATACTAAAAGAAAAGGAGTACTTGTGGCACCTTAGAGACTAAGGAATTTATTTGAGCATAAGCTTTCGTGAGCTACAGCTCACATCATCGGAAGCTTATGCTCAAATAAATTGGTTAGTCTCTAAGGTGCCACAAGTACTCCTTTTCTTTTTGCGAATACAGACTAACACGGCTGCTACTCTGAAAACTAAATACTAAGGTTGCAAAATATTTTCCACTTTTGATTCTCCCTCCCAAATCTAACTCCTCCACACTAAAGCCATAATAAATGGAGAAAGAAAATCTCTCCTATGGTTACTTTTACTACTGGAGTTCTAAGAGTCAAGAAAGATATAATGGGGACTAAATTCAGACACTTTATGGACACCAAATTTACATGTAAGAAATTCTTACTAGACAGTAGAAACTATTAGTCCACTCTTCACTTAAAAATGTATACTGCAACAGAACAGTAATACTTATAATGTGCTGCAGTGTTTCAAGCCTTTTTGATACTGTCCTTTAGGAACCTATTTTATGAAACATCTGAAAGAAAAATTATTCATACTCAGTTACTTTTGCATTAACAATCTTTCATATGGTGCTTCTTCACTGAAAAGCTGAACTGCAACTTTAAAGTGTTAATATAGTTATGTAATGAAAAACCAAAGAGAAGGCCTAACACAGAAGAGCTGGTACCTCTCCATTTTCACACACTATATAAATACAATTTTTAGACCCTAACTTAATTTACAACACTTAGTTGCAATTATCATCTTCTTCCCTTAGAGAACTCAGAAACCTGAGCCTCAAGTGCAATTTTAAAATGCAAATCCAGCAACAGCTTCTTAATCAATCCCACTGGGGCCTTTAGAGCTGCTAATTCAGCAGAAATCAGGAAAGCTAAAAAACAAAAAGCCAGGCTGTAGCTGTTTTAAGACACTGATCCAAAGTGACTCATAAATCAGCTTGCTATGTTAAAGTTTTAGTTTGGAAAATATTGAAAAACAGCTGTGAAAACCATAAGGAATTTTTTTCTGGCAATTCTGGTAAAGAGCTAGAGGATTTATAAAATGTAAATACTAAAGATGCAGTGCAAACACTAGCTGAAATCATCTTTTAGATGTTCCCTTCTGTCTCATTGACAGCTTTGGCATTCCTAGGTGAACCTGGTAAGACATATTCTAAAATTCCAATAGAATTTAAAAATACTGAAAGCACTGGCAAGTATTTGCTTTCCCTCCCCCAATTCTGGCTCTGAAACATTAATTCTAACAAAGCAACATTCTTTCAGTCTCAGAGCACATATGCTAGAAGTAAACTGAAATCTAAGGATATTTATATACAAAGCCACTACAAATATTTACCAGTTTTCAGTTCTCAATGGACTTCCATTACATTATGTGAAGATGGCACTAAGGAAGATGCACTTTACTCTAAATCCCCAATAAAGCTAGTCAAAATTCCCTATTTACACTATATTTCATGAGACAGCTTCTGGATCAATGGAGCTACTACTGACAGCACAGTAACAGAATGCAAACACTCAACCTTCAAACAATGAAGCTCATTTTCTTAATTTCACTGTCTGTAGTCATAAGGCCTGCTCCGATCCAGCATTTTTTGCACACCCACAACATTCAATTAATTTTGTGAGAACTTTGAACGAGAGAGAACCGAGCCATCACTTCATAATGCTAGATATTACTTTATATCAGACTTTTTGGAGGCACTGGGGGATAGGGAGACAGAAGAGAAGAGGAAAACATTCAAAATGGGCTTAGTCCTGAAGTTCTAACTCAAGCAAGAACTCCCACCAAACCACAAGGGAGTTCTTGCCTTAGTAAGGTCTTGAGAATTGGGTCTAATGGATATTACAATATTTTCCAATAAGGCTTGGCAGTTTTTTCAACTAAATTACTGCCTTTCAAGATTATATATATTTTCTTCTATTTGTCAACAAAATACACAAAATCTGTTACTATTTGTAAGTAAGTAAATAGTTTGGAGTAACAATCACCACATTAACTCAAACTTTATTGACTACCTGAAGCTGAAAATCATTATCTTGCACCGTGAGCAGTCAAAATTCCAAATACTGAACAGGAGGAGGTAACAGACAATGCCACATGTTTCTGCACTCTCTTATTAAGGGGAAGGGAAGGAAGAAAGAAACATGGGTACTTCTAAGGCATTTCACACAAACAAAAGAAACATTTACACAAAAGCAGCCAAACCACATGGTTTGGTGACACCTACAAAGATGTACTCCTGTGAGTTTAAGACCAAATGACACAGCTGTCCAATGAGTGATCACAGCAGGATGTCTTACAACAGGCCCAGTATTTATTTATACAAATGGAACTTATTTTCTCTCACTTCTTTAAAGGAATGTGAACTTACATAAAAACAATTTACACTTCCAATTGTGCTAAACAGAAAACCCTCTGTAATTTATTTTAGTGTCTATCACTAAAATAATTGCAAAAGGCAACACATTTGGTTATTTATGTTAAGACAACTTTTAGAAGTAAATTCCAGTTAAAGGTTCTATGCTTTCCCCTTAGTTTTAGTTTGTCATGATGTTAAAGCTAAATGTTAAGTTAACAGCACTAAGGTAAAGGAATGTTAATTTTCTGACATATAACAAGTTTTGTCAAAAGATTTATTTTATCTTACTGAGACAACTCAAAAGAACCAGAAGGATTAACATTCAACAGGAAGCACAATGAATTGCTGAATATGTATATAATTGAAACATCTTAACCATATCAACCAAAAGGATAACTTAAGTTTCTTTTCTTTCACGGATACTTTCCAATACTACCCATGGAAACAGTCACCTCCCAAAGTCATTCATATGTTCAGTTCCATATGTTGTCAATACAGCCATCCATGTTTCATGAATAAAGAAGCATGACCTCCAGATGAGGCAATTTAACAGAATTAGTCAAAACTAATTGAAAGCCTTCCTGTTTACGTTAGTCTTTATCTCCATCGGTTTTTGAAATTTAATAGAAAATTAATAAGACAAATATAGAAGTCAAATATAAAAAAGTTCCAGATTGTACCAGTTTTTTCTTCCTTTTAGGAAATTTCAATATCTTATGATTTGTTCAAAAATGTTTGTTACTAAAATTAAGTATTCTAAATATGACATTTTAATATTTGCTACTAAGCAGTCTTCAAGTTTGTCTTGCTAAATTAACTGATATACGCTGTCTTCTTAATACATTTCTTAAAACCACTAGAGGGAAAAAAAGGATCAATAGGAAAGATGATACTAGCGAATATGGCAATTTGACACTACCTACAAAAGACACACTATGCTTTGCAAAAATGTAATTGTAAAGAATATTCATTAAATACCCGGGGGGGGGGGTGCACTCTGGTGATGTTAACAGCAATATGCAACTTTTCTGGGCCCAATTATTTTCAATGCCTATCAGCCATCAGTTTTCTTAGAGAAGGGTTTTTGGGTTTTTTTTAATACTTAAAACAGAAACAGACATTCAATCTTAGCATCTTTCTTCCTCCCCAGCCCTCCCGCCAATATAACCTTCTAGATTGCAGTTCAGTATCAGTTTTATTTCATCCTATTGGCAGGATACCAGACTCTGCCCCAACTTACGAACGAACAAGTCACTTCCAATAGCTTCCAGTTCCCCGCATTATTCGCCTCTATAAAAACTTTCTCCCTCACTAAAAAAAACACTCAGCGCCTCGTAAGTGACAAAAGGCCCTTGCACCCCTTCTCCTTTGGACAATTTTCTGATCAGGACCATGCGCCCCGTCCCGAGTCCCGTCCCCCCCAAGACAGGACAAGTGCGTGGGAGGAGGCCGGCGGGGTGATGGGTAAGGGAGACAGAGGTCACATGTACGGGGTGAGACGCTCCCCTAGGTGACCCATGCCCCGGCTGAGCCGACGATGCCCAGATGGGCAGGGGCTGCAGAGGGGGGCGCTGGGGACGCCACTCCCTACGGACGTGAAGGGCTGGAGGCAGCTCCCCTCCCCCCGCAGCTGTAGCGCCAGACCCTCCAAATCCAGCCCAGCAACAAGTCCCCGAGGGGGGACTCGGGGGCTGCTGCGCCGCCGCGCCCTGCCGGAGCCCGGAGCGGGCTGAGGGTCCCCCCCTCCCGGCCATGCCCAGCCCCCTCCTTGCGCAGGAGCCGTGCCGGGGTCCCCCTGCCGCCCTGCGGGATACTCACAGCTGCACCACCCCTTGCGGGAGCCGCTCGGGCACCCGGCTCAGCTTGAGGCGGCTGCAGACCAGCAGGTCCCCCAAGCAGCGGCACGGAGCCGGGCAGGAGGGGGAGCCGGGGCCGCCGGCGGCCGAGCTCCCCGCCAGGCGGCCGAGCAGAAGCAGCAGCAAGCCCAGCGCGGCGGCTGGGGCAGCGCGGAGCGGGCAGCTCATGGCCGGGGCTCCCTGGGCCGCCGCCCCGCTCTCGCCCAGGCGCAACCTGCCGGCTCTCAGTGCGGTCGGCAGGTCCTGCTCATACCCCGGGGCCGCTGGGAGAAGCAGACAGCGCCCAGCCCGCTGCAGTCTCCGCCAGCCCCAGCCGCTCCACAAACTTTCCGCCTCCTCCCGCTGAGCCCGGCCCGCCCCCCGGCCGGAGCCCCCTCCCCCGGCCACGTGACAACAACAAGCCTGGAGCGGGGGGACGTGCCCCGCGAAGGGGCCCAGCAGCCAGAGAGTAAATCCACGAGGGGGGAAGGGTACTGCCAAGACAGCCGGGGGAGGTAGCGGGGCTCCAGGCACTGACAGAAACCCGGCAAAGTCACCGCTACTTGTGTGATTTCACCTGAACCCGACCATTCCCACCCCACCCCACACCGTGTTAAGAATCCGGGCCACCCCAGCCTTCCTCCCCCCCCAGCCCCGGGGAAATGCATTGCCACCCTTTGTTTTGGCTAGCACTCAGAGCCCTCCTGCCTCGATACCGAAAAGATAAAGCCTGCCCCATAATGCAGAGGAAGGGTATGATCAGGTAATGGGGCCAGATGCTTAGCCCCTGCTAAGACCCCTCTGTACCCTTCCAGGGGCTTATGTCACCCCTTGAGGATTTCCCCCAGCCAAAGGAGAATCCCTGGTACACCAACCCTTCAGTCCTTAGCGGAGGGGTCCCGGGAAGGAGCGTGAACAGGCATAGTGCTGTGCTCCAGGACCTCCAGATATTACACCAACTGGCACAGTTAGAGCGACTCTGAGGCTGCTCCAGCTCATGTCAGAGTCCAAACCATCTCTCAGTCAGTCCTAGGGTCAGACGAACTTAAAAGGTGGTGACAGGTCAGCTTTGTCCCATCCAGGTCCCGTGTAGCTGGGCCAGACACAATGATCAGAGCTCCAAATTTCTTTCACTTTATTCACTGTTGGGGTTGGATGATACATGGAAATGAGACAGGGACAATATTTGCCCCATCTCTTTCCCAAGACTGAGGTAGCCTATAATAAGTCAATCTTAATTATTGCTCAGAAGTTCCACATGCCCTGATCCTACAATGGAATCTGTTACACCACATTCCACTCCTTGGAAGCAGAGTGCCAACCAACTCCAGGTTGGAGGCATTATGTAAATTATATGCTTCCTCTAACACTCACCTGAGTAATAATATTCACCTGAATATAGAGTTGCCATCTCAGTAGCTGATTGCAGCTTTGCAGCTAGGAAACCAAGTGGGTCTTGTATGCTTGGTGGCTCCACTGCACAGCAGGGAAGGGCCAAGATTTGGCTCATTGTCTTTATTGTTTTTGCCCCCACCTATCGTACAAAAAGCAAGCGGTAGTCTCATTTGGAAAAATACTTTCTGTTATCATGTTTTTGATGCCATTGTGAATGGGGCATAAATGTGTTAAAATGGTGGTGAAAAACTCTTTTCTAATACGTAATACTACCCAAATCAGCACTTAAATCATATAAGCTGAAAACATTTCAAGTGCAAATTACTCTCCAGACAGCTGTTTTGGAGTGTACCTGGTGTAATGGTAGCCAGCCGAGTCAGTGGGAAAAGGCTGACAGGACACCAGAGGCAAGATTTTTAAAACCACTCACCACTGGCCTAATTCTGCTCCCACTGATGTCAATGGTAAAATTTCCATTGACTTAATGGGGCCGGGATTTCACTGCACAGATTTGTGAAACTGGCATATTAAGATGTAAATACATCCACATATTCCATGGTTAACTACATAGTTTAATATTTGTCTCTTCTTCAAAGCAATCTAAATCTTGTTTAAAGAGGAAAATCTTTGTCTCTATCACAGTGAATTATCAAATGCATGTATTAAAAAATAAAATTGAATATGAACAGTTCGGTAACACACTTTACTACAATTCCCAGAATGAACAGCAAGTGCCTCTTTGTTTGGAATATGCGAGCTTGTCTTATCTTGAGTGTTGGCAAGGGCAGTGACTCAGAGATAAGTAGTAACAGAAGTGTTAAGCTGGCAGTTTTAACATCCAAGAGGAAATATAAAAGCAAAACATTCTGTACTTATTTTATCATAACACTGAATGATATATTTTGTGTGAGTGCAAACTGTTAAAAAGGAAAAGAGATAGTTGAATTCAGAAAGTAAAGCATAAAAAACACATCTTAAAATACTACACAAGGCAAGTGTTACTGTTTTATGTAGCAGTTGTATGGGTCATTAAGCATAATTTTAAAAAAACACTATTTCAGTGCATTCTTAAGAAAACTTTATACAGTTGAAGTGTTAAATAATGCATGAAATGTCTTTAATTTTCTTAATTTCTTTACCTTCTAATTTAAGGATTCAGTTGGATTTTTGTGGACTCTATTTTTCTTAATGCTCAATAAAGCATTTTAAAATTTAGCATATTATGTATTTTCTTGGCAGAGTTGTTATAGCTGTGTTTGTCTCTCTCATATTATGAATTGTAAAATAAAGTAATAATATCTAGCTTTTATATGGCACATTTCATCAGTGAATCTCAAAGCCCTTGCATTTATTAATACAGAGCCTACTACTGCAAACCTTTGTTCACATAACTAGTTCCTACTCTTCAGTAGTCCCCAGAGCCAGTTCAGCCAGTGCTGTCAAACCTGCAAGAGCCTGGGACTCCACCAATAGGGACATATGGGGTTCTCTCACCAATGCTAGTTTCATGTTTACTGCTCAGACTACACACGAGTAAATAAAAGAGAGGTGGGTTCATGGTGCACTTTAGTCATAGCTCTGATTGCAGTACATCTGAGTCTTCTCTTCCTGTCTAACAAGATGCATCTATTCCCCCCAAGCTGAGATCTAGTTTCAGGTGCTATGCCCCTCCCCAGTCTGATATGGCACAGGAGTCTGGGGTAGGTTGGAGCAAGGGAAAGAAAGTTGCATAGTGACTCTTGGGTCTTGCAGTTGGGAAGTCAAATGGCTTTGTACAGGCCATGATAATTTCATTTAAGTCTGAACAAGGGTTTGCAGGCTTGGGTCCTTCATTTATATTTCTTGAAAGGTCCATTAACTTTTAAGCAGATTAACATCTACAAAGTGCTTAAGTAAAATTTTTTAGATAGCATTAATTAATTTAAATTAAGATAATTAAGATACTGCTTTAACATAAACATAATTGAGCTGAGAGTCTAAATCAGACAGATGTCAGATATTTTCCTCTTTATTAATACTAAATGAAACCAAGTTAAAATACAGCACAATTTTTGCCTTTGACTGAATTGGCGGTATCCTCTGATGCAGTTGACATATATTTTACATAACTAATAATGGTTGATTCACATCTAAATTGAACTGTTCGGTCCATTTTCAAAGGGCTCTTTACTGCACCATCAGAAGCATAGTTATATCTGCTGGGATTTATGTCAGAACATCAAAAAGAATTACCAATTATATCCACCAAAGGTTATATCCTGTATGGGAAAATAGGGGATAAGGCTTCCCCCACAAACTTGTATTAACAGCTAATCTCTACACTAGTCAAATATTTCAGATTTTCCACTCATCAATGCTTGACAAAATGATTTAGAGAATGAGTGACACTGTTATGAGAGGACATAGCTCCATTTATTAGTAGATATATAGATACTAGTATCTCTCTCTTTTATATATATATATACACACACACACACTAGTAAATGGAGCTATGTCCTCTCATAATCAATAGCGTCACTCATTTTCTAAATGATTGTGTGTGAGTATGTAAAAAAGGAATCGGGGCACAAAATTCCCAGGATGCATATGCATGCTGACTGCACACATGGCCAACCTGTTCAAAAGAAGGTTGGCCCAACACAAGGAATAAAGAAAGCCAACTCTCTCCTCTGTACAGGGTTACCATGTGACTAGGCCTGGCCTCTCATGGATCCTGAAAGATGTGCCATCTTAGGGATGGATTTTCCAAGGGGAGTAAACTGTATATCCTTAATATAATCGTGCAAGGGAATCTTTGTAGTGAAATTCTCACTGCAGTTTCTTTGCAGAAAGCCTTTTTGGGTGGCTTTTAAAGCACAAAGGACAATTTAGGGCTGGTTAGTAGAGCTGTTTGGGGTACAGGGCAGAGAACTCACACCCTGAAGAGTACTACACGTAACACTCCTTATCTGGAGTCTCCCTCTCTCCTGGCTACTTAAGTTGTATGTAAAAAAAACCCGGAGTTCATAAAGCCCTAGAGCTAAAGCAACCTCTTCTGTGGCCACAACTGGGGGGAGAAAGAGCCCAGCAAAGTCCACATGCTGCTTCAGTTTTAAAACAAAAACATACATGTCTTCTTGCGGGTGGAGATGGAGATCTTTCACATACACAAAATAGCTTGCAGCAGACAGTGGAGACTATTTGCCCCAGGCACCTGTCTGGAAACTAGAGACTCCCAGCAGAATGCCTTGTTGAACATAGAAGACTCCTTCCTCTCCTATTCCAGTCCCTCTTGGGGACCTCAAGAATCCCATTTTATGGAATCTTACTGTGGGAAATGACTGGGATTAAAAGGGTAATTCTCCCCCCATAGATATACGAATATCAACTGATACTAGTTTTAGTTTATAATAGCACTAAAACTTGATGACTATTTACTGCAGTTCCTGTGAATGCTCATTGCAATTTCACATGCCTTTGAGGGAAAACAATAAACATTCTTAAATAATTTCCTAGTACTGTACTGTAATTGTGAATCTCTTTCTGGTGTATCATAAGTCCATGGTGAATGTCCCAAAGTGCATGTAGAAGCCGCCTTTTTGGTAGTAATTATACTTGACTTTATGTGCTCCAAGACGCAAACCATGAAAACCAAATTATGCATAATTTGAGTGCATATTACTCATTACAACCAGCAAAAAGCTGGAAAGCTTTGCCTTGAGCAGAAAATGTTCAGCTTTTATAGAATTCATCCAAATGCAGAGTATTTGCCTCCATTACAAATAAACTTGAATCCTAAGGCAATCCACATGTAGTAATGATTGTTAATGTCTTCAAGTCATGTCCTGCATGTGGCTAAGTGGGAAGTTAAGTGCATGAATGGAGCATCAATTAAACAATCAACATTTACAATTGTGTAACTTCAAAGAAAAAAAGGTTTCGTTGTAGAAATCTTTAAAGAACACTCAAGTTGAAATCTAGTCAATTTAAATAAAAATAAGTTAAAAGTAGTTTCAGGTAAGTGCTACCATAATACTGGAAATACATAAATAAATAAATAATATGCCTACCCCTTCCCCCCACCAATTTTTTTAATGACGTTTTATTATTTTTATAAGTGTGTTGCAATGTGAAAGACCACAAAAACTTCAGGAGAAATAGATTGACTGACAGTGAGAACAGTAAAGCTGACTAGACAATGCTTCTATCTCTTTCTCTAATCTCTTACAGTTACAGTAATCTTAAATGCTATTTGTAACAGTAGCAGGTAAAATTTTCACAGAAGTGTGATTTTTTCTAAGTTGACAGTGTTCTTTAAATAGGTAGTTTTGTTGTTGAATGTCTACAATGGTAACAAATTCCATAAGGGACACTTATTAAATATATTACAAAAATAAGTAATTGCCACATTATCCACTTTTACATCTTATAAATATATCACACATGTATATAATATACACAAACAGTAAAACATACTGTATAGATATGGTTAGATATAGTCTGTATATGCAAATTAGTGATATTTTGTTTTGATAATGCACTTCTGACTGTCTCACCTGTACAATAATCTATCTTCCTTGAGACTTATTCTACCATTTCAGACACCTGAGCTGCTTGAAACACTTGAAATATTATTTTATTTTATTTTATTAAAGTCAATCTGCCAGAGAAGTGTTTTCTACTTTTAACCGTAATTTTTCAATGTCTCCCCTAAAAATCACACCACCTTAAACACTAGAAATGGAAATACTCAGTCCTAATTGAAAGACTTGCCAGAAACAGCCAGGAGTGGAGGAGCTTTGTCACTGCCCTAAACACCAGCAGCGTAATAGGAACCTGATGGCGATGATGATCTATACCATTGCTGGGTTTGAGGTCCTGTATCTCACAATTCATCATGACTGTATGTGGGGATTCCCAGCTTTACAGTTGGAAAGCCACAGTGTTTGTCAATAGCCTGGGAAGTCCAGGGAGACTGGATTCTGAAGTATTGACTTTCTGCTGCATAGTAAAGTTATTTTATATCATTTTTTCACCCTCTGAGACAGCTGGTCTGATCTCATAATGCTTGATTCTCCACTGGCTTGCACCTTGTGTTGTTATTTGCATCTCTGCAAAGCATTTTACACCTAGGCCCAGACCACAAGAGGACTTAGGCACTTAACCCCCACTTTAGGTGCCTAAGTCCAAAATTTAGGCACACTGAACTCCTCAACCCTGCCACCAGCTGCCACCTAACCTTGTAGATGCCCAAGCTCCCTTGGTATCTCAATTTTCACTGTGAAAGCTCCTAGGTGCCTACATGAGTTTCTAGATGAGCACTGATGCCTTAGGCAAGTTCCTAGATGCCTATGTCCCAATTTCAGAGTAACAGCCATGTTAGTCTGTATTCGCAAAAAGAAAAGGAGTACTTGTGGCACCTTAGAGACTAACCAATTTATTTGAGCATAAGCTTTCGTGAGCTACAGCTCACCTCATTGGACGCATACCGTGGAAAATACAGAAGATGTTTCTATACATACAAACCATGAAAAAAATGGGTGTTTATCACTACAAAAGGTTTTCTCTCCCCCCACCCTACTCTCCTGCTGGTAATAGCTTATCTAAAGTGATCACTCTCCTTACAATGTGTATGATAATCAAGGTGGGCCATTTCCAGCACAAATCTAGGGTTTAACAAGAATGTCTGAGGAACAGCGGGGGGTGGGGGGGGAGGAGAGGAATAAACAAGGGGAAATAGGCCACTTTTTACAATGACCAGCAGGAGAGTAGGGTGGTGGGAGAGGAAACCTTTTGTAGTGATAAACACCCATTTTTTCATGGTTTGTGTGTATAGAAACATCTTATGTATTTTCCACGGTATGCGTCCGATGAGGTGAGCTGTAGCTCACGAAAGCTTATGCTCAAATAAATTGGTTAGTCCTTTAGGTGCCACAAGTACTCCTTTTCTATGTCCCGTGTGATTCTCAAAACAGGCGAAAATAGGCATTCTCTCGGCTGCGAGGCCCGATATGGTAGGCATACTCTGAGTACTCCCAACTCCACACAAAACAACTGGCAGGGAAGTGCTCACTTATAATCTTTAGCCAGTGATTAAGGATACTGATGCAGAATGTGGGAGAAGCCAGTTCAATTCTCCCCTCTTCCTGATAAAAAGAGAGGATTTGAACATGAATCTCCCACATTTCAGAAGTGTGCACTAACCACTGAGCCATGGGATATTCTGATACATCAGGCCCCCCTTAGTCTCTTCTGTTAAAGCTGTTCCACTTTGTATAAATGAAATATACATTGGGCCAGAGAGAGAATCAAAATGACTCTATAGTCAAGTCAGGGCCCATCTTCTACTCAGTGTTTGTATAGCGCCTAGCACAATGGGGCCTCATTCTTTGTTGGTTCCTAGGCAATATCATAATAAAAATCATAAATAATAAATTCATTACCCCACAATATAAATAACTTATATAACCCCATTAGTTATTAATTGCAACTATTAGCTGCAGAGCAGATCCTCAATAGCCAAATGGGAGTGAGATGTGATCAAACAAGTGACTGTAAATGTGGCTAAGATAATTCTACAATATGATCCCCATTTTCCTGAAACAAAAGCTAGTGGCTAAAGAATGTTCGATGAGGTTTAGTCAACATTTTGGATCAGAGCCACAAAGGACCTTAGGCATCGCTCAGTGTCGCAGCACCTAACAGAAACTCACAGGAGCAACGCTGAGATACACAAAGCTGAGTAAGGCACCTAGGCTCACTATAAAATGAATAAGGAGATATAAACACCTAAGAATAGATTCCACAAAAGCCTGCATGTTAGTCAGGGAGCTGCCTAAACTAGCCAGTGGGAGATGCTGATGAGAGGCCTAAATCACGCCCCCCTCACAGAGATAGAACCTTATTCTGGGCTACAGTGTGGTGCCTATCTCTGTTCAGCAATCCACGAACAGGAACTCATCTCAGGAGCACACAGGGATCCCATGAGTTCACCAAAAGGAGTCATGTAAGGTCTCTACTGAAAGTCTGTGTCACATTGGTCATTATAATCATTGTGAGATGTATGCATGGAAAATGTGAGGAGTTACGCATATATACAAAAAATAGGTCTGTAGTTAAAAGTAGATTACTCAAAAGTAATGTGTCTTAAGACAAACTTCTCCAGACAGAGTGTTGGAGACCTTTATCTCCATGGGGAGCCACTGTGATACAGTATTCAGAGTAACAGCCGTGTTAGTCTGTATTCGCAAAAAGAAAAGGAGTACTTGTGGCACCTTAGAGACTAACCAATTTATTTGAGCATGAGCTTTCGTGAAGTGAGCTGTAGCTCACAGTAGGAGTCTATTAGCATATTAAGTCAAATGCTAATGAAGATCTGGCATAGACTTCAGAAGGAAATTAACAAAAAGAGGTACATAGTGGGGGTGAAAGGGGACCCTACTTTTAGGTGAACATCAAAGGTTTGTTCTGATATATTTGGAGGTACAGAGAGATTCCCTGGCATTCTTTTAATCTGTGAAGACAAGCTACTAGCAGACTCGATTTTATGGGGTTTCAAACAAACTGGTTGAAATGCTGGGGAAAGAACTTGGAGTAAGCTATCTGGTAGGAGATAGAGGAATGCCATGTTAGTTAAGATTAGTTTCTAGAATGTACATTATGATTTTGTTGTATATGTAACCATTTTTTCCTGAATATTCTCACACTGGAATCTCTGGTCTTTGATAATAAACTAATTCTTGTTTTCACTATGTGTGTGTGTGTGTGTGTGTTAAGTAAAGGGTGATCTTGAGGTGAATGTTACAAGCTGGTGTGTACTGTTTCTTTGGGAAGAGCAGATCCAAGAGTTCTGAGAGTGTTCAGTTGAACAAGGGCTGAGCACTCCCAAGGAACACTCAGAGGACTCGCGGTTGGTGTGTCTATTGCTAACTTGTACAGACAGAGTGAGGCCTATGGAGGCCTGGAAGGTAGTGTTTTTGTTGCCAGAGGCAACACATGGGTTCCCTAACCACTAGCTTACAGAATCATTCTCTCTCTCTCTTTATCCACAGTGGATCAGCCATTGGGCCAGAGAAAGTGGGACAGAGAGAGTGACTCTGCAGCCTGCTGGTTAAGGCACTCATCTAAGAAGTTGGGAGACCCAGGATCCCATGCCCCTGAGTCTCCCACATCCCAGGCAAGTTCTCTAACCACTGGGCTAAAAATTATAAGGTGAGCACCACCACCTTCTCCTCCAGTAGCTGGATTTTGAATGGAACCCAATTCTGTAGACAGCCTCTAAGCACACCTGCCAGGTTGCCTCCACAAGACAGGCATTCATCTGTCTATCTCCCCCAGTCCATGGATCATTCTGAAGCCTAGGCAGAGATGGTCATCTGGATGTCTAGTGTGGGGGAGCAGTGTGCATGCTCAGAGGAAGAAACATAGGCACTGAGGGAACTTTTACCCTGAAAAATTAGGTTAAATTAGGTGAGTTAAGGAGCCTACAGGATTCAGTGGGAGTTTTGCAGGTCACAATGAGCCCAAGTAGTATAAGGGCCCTACCATCAATCAAACCCTGACCCCGCCCCTTGACCCCTTAGCCCCGCCCCTTGACCCCCTCAGCCCCGCCCCTTGACCTCTTAGCCCCACCCACCGGAAGTCCCGCCCCATGGGTTATTACTTCCGGGGTCAAGGCTGCCACATGACCGGAAGCAAGGTGTGTCATGTGACACCCACCCCACCCCTTGACCCCTTTAACCCCACCCCTTGACCTCTGCCCCCCCACCGGAAGTCCTGCCCCATGGGGTATTACTTCCAGGGTCAAGGCTGCCACGTGACCGGAAGCAAGGTATGTCATGTGAACCCTCTAACAACTCCTCCCACTGCCCTCTACCAATCAGGATGGGTTTCGCCCCGTAGGACTTCCCCCCCAAGAGGAGCTTTGACCAATCAGGGCGAGTTCCGGAGCGGGGTGTCCTCTCCGGAAGTGGGTCTTGTGACCCCTCTAACAACTCCTCCCCCCCCCCACCAATCAGGATGGGTTTTGTTCCGATAGGACCAAGAGGAGATTTGACCAATTAGGATGAGTTCCGGGGGCGGGGTGACCCGTCCGGAAATGATTCGTGTGACCCCTCTAACAACTCCTCCCACCAACCTGTACCAATCAGGCCGGCCCGAGAGCAGATTTGACCAAAATAGGGCAGGTTCTGGGATGGGGTGAACCACCCAGAAGAGGGGCGTATGACCCCTCTGCCAATCAGAGCGCAGCACCATCACCCCATAAGGCCCAGCGTCGGGCAGAAGAGGCTGTCTTTTACCAAGAGCGCGTGTTTTAGAAATCGTGGAAACATGGACTCCTTCACCACCCCCGTGAGAACTTCGGACTTTGTTTTAGCCCCGAAGGCCTTTGGACTTGTATGGAGAAAGCGCTACATCAGCGAGAGTTCTGAGGAGGGCCCTTTGGCCCAGCCGTTGATGGACACACCGGAAACCGACCCCGAAACCCGGCTGCTTGTGAGGCCCCACGATGAGCGTGATGGCCTCTTGTTGTCCACCCCCCGAGAGGTGGAAGGTGATCACGGCTTGGGGGAGTTACGGGCGGACAAGGTGAATGAAAAAGACGTGGCTCAGGTAAATGAATGTTTAAGAAGTGACAGTCGGGGTGGGGGTGTGTAATGGGAGGGTGGGGAGGGCTAGGAACCAGGGATTGTGTAAATCAAAAACCAAGCAGTGGTGTGCTTACGCTGTTTCTTTTTTGAAAAAAAAAATCTCTCAACAGCTCGATGATGCCTTTCTGGAGGCCTTTGAGAACTTACACATCGGTAGCCCTGTGGGAGTAAATGTATCATGCGTCAGCTGTTTTTGCTCATGTCTGAGACACAGATCTCAAGAGGAAAAGGACAAAATGGAAGAATGAACCAGCACAGACACCCTCATGTTAGGAGTCATGGCGTCCATTTTTACAGGCGGTTGTAAAAGGTTGTGTTAAACCAGGCGATTAATAAAACTTATTTAAACGTGTTAATATGAATGTTGTCCCCCACCCACACTTGTGTTAGTAAAAGATGGTACCAGTAACAGTCATGTCTCCACAGGCGGCTCTTTTAAAGAAAATATATTACACCCCCAGGGAAGTTGGGAGCTTTGGCGGGGTGAACCCTCTTTTTCAAGTGGCCAAAAAGCATAGTAAAACTTTAAATAGAAGACAAGTAACAGCTTGGCTTTCAGACCAGGATGCTTATACTTTACACAAACCGGCTCGAATACGTTTTAAAAGAAACAAGACCATTGTTTCAGATGTGGATGCGCAATGGCAGGCAGATTTGGTGGATATGCACCAGTTCTCCAAACAGAACAGCAATTTTAAGTACATCTTAACAGTGGTAGACATTCTATCCAAATATGCCTGGGCCTTAGGCCTAAGGGACAAGACGAGTGGTGAGGTATGCAAGGCCTTTAAAGCTATTTTTAGCGAAGGGCGTGTGCCTCAAAAATTACAAACCGATCGGGGGAAAGAATTTTTAAACAAACCCTTAAGCAGATTGTTAAAACGGCATGGCATTCACCATTTTGTTACTAATAATGAAGTCAAAGCAGGGGTTGTGGAGCGGTTTAACAGAACTTTAAAAACTAGGATGTGGAGATATTTTACAGCCCATAACACCTTTTGCTACATCGAAGTGTTACCTGACTTTATAAAGAGTTACAACCAGAGCTTTCACAGAACTATACATACCAGACCCGCTGATGTTAACCCTTCAAATTCTCTGAAGGTATGGAAAATGGTTTATGGAGATGATTTTAAAATAAAACCGGTTGTTGCCCCTTTTCGAAAAGGCGACCACGTGAGACTATCTAAAACCAAAGGAGCTTTTGAAAAAGGTTATGAACAGACATTTACCGATGAGATATTCATAGTGGATGAAGCCTTAACCAGGGGTCAGAGACCTGTATACCGATTAAAAGACTAGGAGGGTGAGACAGTTACTGGATCTTTTTACCCTGAAGAATTACAAAAAGTAAACCCCAAACGAGACAGGATTTACAGGGTTGAAAAAGTTCTAGCGGAGAAAGGAAAAGGGAGAAAAAAGCAACTACTGGTAAAATGGTTGGGGTGGCCTGATAAGTTTAACAGCTGGGTGAAAGCTTCTCAACTCTGTGACATTTAGACGCAAACAACAAACAAACAAAAGTTATTCCTCCCCGCAAAGTCAGAGAAGATGAGCGACGGCGGGTTTTACATTACTTTGCCCAGCAACACCAGCGCTGCAGTTTTTCCCCAAAACACCAGCTCGAACTTTACAATACGGCTAATTAAGCCCTTGGATCTCCGGGGTGCCTGGGAGGTGGGGTTAGTGGAAATACAATACCCGCACAGCTGGAACACTATCAACGAAGACACCCCTTTTGAAGTCACCTTTGGAGATATGGCATGGAGTTTCATCCTACGACGAGGTTATTACGCGTCCATACCCGAATTACTGGATCATATGAACAGTATCATAGCTCGTCACCCCGGACCGCCTGAGATGGTCATGAACTATGACCCTGTGGGTAGAAAAATTAGACTTAAATCCGCCGCTTTTACTTATATGTTTTCTACCAGCGGGGAGCTAGCTAACATTCTGGGCTTGGGCCCCAAACACAGCGTCCAAAAATTCCCTTTCTCGGCAGACATTACAGGGGGTTTTAATTCCTTGTATCTGTACACGGATATCGTAGAACATCAGTTTGTGGGGGATTTTTCTGTTCCCCTGTTACGTTGTGTCCCCGTCCAAGGAAGGAACAACGAGTTTGTCACCATCACCTACGATAAACCTCATTACGTCCCTATCAGTAAACACCACATCGACACAATTACCATTGAAATAAAGACAGATCAGAACAAAAGCGTCTCATTTCGCTTTGGCAAGGTGATCATCAAGCTACACCTGCGCCCCCGGAGAGAGCGAGTTTTCTAAAAAAGCAAAACAGTATTATGGCGATCCTAAAAAATTACGGCGACCCCAACGTCTACAGAAACTATTACAAAGCCCAGGCGGGATACGCCCTTCCCGGATATCATGGGGCCCCCGTGATGTATGGGGCAGGCGTGGGTGGAATATTCCGTAGCCTCTTTCGAAAAGCCGTACCGCTTTTGAGGAGGGGGCTAGAGATTATTAAACCCCACGTAAAAACCGCCGCTCAAAACATAGCTAAAGACGTGGTAGGTCACGTCTCCCGCGCTGTTCTGGAGAAGGTGGGGAACACAGCTTCACAGGAAGGATCGGGGCTGATGTACATTAAAAGGAGGAAGAAGAGAAAGAGAAATGCGTCATACCCGCGACGCGCAGGTCCCCCGAAACCCTTTAAAAGAAGGGCTTTGACCCGCAGGGTCGGCCATAAGCGAAAGTCCAAGAGGAAGCCTGGGCGAAAGAGGAAACACTCGCCGGCTGATACGAGAGATATATTTTAATCAACATGGCTTTCGTTCACTGCGGGTCTGAAGAATGCACCAAATCCGAACTAGACTTGTTCCAAATAGCCCCTACGCAGACCAGCATTGAGAAAAGCATCTACATTGAGGTGCCACCTCTGTCGGCCGTTACGGAGTCTGCCCCCATTGACTTCTTTATAGCAGGGAATGGCGTAGATTATATGGATTTAAACAACACACTGCTGTACCTGTGTTGCAAGATTGTAAAAGGAGACGGAACTGAACTCAACGCGGGTGCCGAGGTGGGCCTGGTGAATTACCCAGTGGCCTCTATTTTTAGTCAGCTGGATGTCACGCTCGGAGACCGTCTTGTAAGCCAAAGCAACAACTGTTACCCTTACAGGGCCTTTATAGAATCGGTGCTCAATTACAGCAACGACACCCTCGCCACGCAATTTTCCGCTGGCCTCTTTTACAAAGACACTGCCGGACAACAGGAAGACACAGACTTGGATGGCGAGAATCTAGGGTTTGTGAGGCGTGCAAAGCTGACCGCTCAAAGCAGAACAGTAGAGCTTCTGGGTCATCTACACAGCGACCTGTTTTTTCAAGAAAAACTATTGTTGAACGGAGTGGATGTGAAAATTAAACTGACGCGCAGTAAAGATCCTTTCTGTTTAATGGGCAGCGGAACTGAAGGCTTTAAACTGCGCATTCTATCAGCATCCCTTTTCGTGAAGAAAGTATGTGTGGCCCCGAGCGTTCGTCTGGGGCATGCCGAGGCCCTGCTTACCACTAATGCCAAATACCCCGTGGACCGTGTGGGAATGAAAGTGTTTAGCATCCCTGCGGGCAGCAGGGTCAGTAACCAGGAGAACCTGGTCTTGGGACAGTTGCCCAAAATGCTTGTCCTGGGGTTCGTGGATAATGATGCCTTTAGCGGAAATTACGCTAAAAATCCCTTTCATTTTAAGCATTACGATATTAATTTTGTGGCCTTGTATGTGGATGGTGAGCAGATACCGACCAAGCCTCTGCAACCAGACTTCGAGGCAGGACGCTGCGTGAGAGAATACATGAATCTGGTACAGACGGCCGGTAAACACATGAAAGATCGTTCTCTGTTAATCGACCGTGAGGAGTTTGCACAGGGTTACACCATGTTTGCCTTTGACCTGTCCCCCGACCAGGAATGCGCCGATCACTATTCCCTGATTAAAACCGGGAACCTGAGAGCAGAAATTCGTTTTGGGAAGGCTTTAACCATTACCGTCAATATGATCGTGTATGGGGTTTTTGACAACGTCATAGAGATAAATCAGAGGAGAAATGTTCTGTTTGACTACATGTGAACATGGACCCCTTGCAAATTATTTTGGAATTGCAAAAGTTAAAGTGTACCCCCCACGAGGCCTCTTTTTCCCATTGTTACCTGTCAGAGTGGGCGGCAAGCTTATGTTCCCGCTATGCCGAACCTGCGCGGAAACCGTGCAGCGGGAGACGTGCACCCACACTGACGAGGAGAGGGCCATCCTGGGGACTTGGTGCACTGTGGAATTGAACGCAGCCATAGCGAAGGGGTACGTGGTGGCTAAAATCTATGAAATCTGGCATTTTAATGAAAAATCTGATAAACTCTTTTCGGAGTACATAAAATTACACCTCCGCCAGAAACAAGAGGCTTCAGGGTATCCCAGCTGGTGCACAGACGAAGACAAACAAAATAAGTATGTTAACGATTTCTACCAGAAAGAAGGCGTGCTTTTACGCCGACACGAGATCAGGCTAAACCCCGCTAAACGCCAAATTGCTAAACTGTTTTTAAATTCTCTGTGGGGTAAATTCGGCCAAAGAACCAACCTACCCAATACCAGCATCGTGAGAGACCCTGACGAACTCTTTCAGTACCTATTTTCCCCCAACTACGAGGTTTCATCCTGTGAGTTTATCGACGATGAAACAGCGTGCGTATCTTGGAAGCACGCAAAAGACCGTTATTCTGTCTCTGGCAATACCAATGTTTTCATAGCCTGTTTCACCACCGCTTATGCCCGCTTAGAACTATACAACCTCCTAGACGGATTGCAAGAGCGGTGCCTGTACCACGACACTGACTCTGTGATATTTGTGAAAAGGGAGGGGGCCTGGAATCCCCCTCTGGGGGATTATTTAGGGGACCTCACGAGCGAGATCCCACCAGATCAACACATCACCGAGTTTGTGTCGGCAGGCCCAAAAACATACGGGTACAAACTGTCGGGAGGAAAGGCTTGTATGAAGGTCAAAGGTATTACCCTGAACGTAGCAAACTGTGAAAAGATCAACTTTGACAGTTTGAAAGATCTAGTCCTGGACTATTGCACGGGTCTGCGAGAGAACCCCTCAAAAAAGATAGAGGTGCAGCAACCCTCTATTGTAAGAAACAAAAATCAGTGGCAAATAGAGACAAAAACCCTTAAAAAAACACAGAAAGTCGTTTACAACAAGAGGGTCCTAGGAGAAGGGTTTAAAACCCTGCCCTACGGTTTTTGAAAAATGGATACGAGGTGGAGACACCCCTTTTCTGCAATTCTCGCGGGGCCTAGCAACTGCGGGAAAAGTTACTTTATAAAAAATGTATTGGATAATGCCAAACAAACATTGTCTGTTACGCCTGAGAATATTGTGTGGTGTTACAGTTGTTGGCAACCCTTGTATAAAGAACTGCTCTGTAAATACCCCTTTATCAATTTTGTGGAGGGTCTGCCTGATGCTTTTGACGATGACCGTTTGTTTCCTACCAATAAAGTGAACATGATTATCATAGACGATCTGATGAACTCCGCTTGTGAAAGCGATGAAATCGAGAAAGCCTTTACCAAGTACGTGCATCACAGGAACCTGAGCATTATGTATATAGTTCAGAACGTATTTTGCCAGGGAAAAAAGAGTCGCACTATTAACCTAAACACAAAATACATGGTTCTGTTCAAAAACCCCAGGGACAGATTACAAATTGCTACACTCGCTCGGCAAATGTACCCCGGCAAAGCTCAGTTCTTTCTAGAAGCTTTTGAGGATGCTACCAAAAGGCCTTATGGCTACCTGGTGGTGGATTTAAATGCTTCCACACCAGAAGCTTATAGGCTAAGAACTGGTCTTTTCCCTCCAGACTGGCCGGCAGTTTATACTTTAAAAAGAACAACAGCCCTGTATAAAAAGAGATGAATTATTGGCAGGTCCCTTTTTAGCAGCCGGGGTTGCTGACTGAAAACATGTCTAGCTGCGTGAAAAGAAACCTGGGCCTTTTAAAATTACTTAGCAAATCGTCCCCATAGCAAAGGAGGGCTATACTGTGCTCGGCCTCTGACGATCTAGTAGCAGCCATCTCAGAAATAGCGCTCAACACCTTAAAAGGAAATGTACCTTTAACACCGAAGCAAGTGCGTGTGCTGAAAAAGAAACACACGCTTATAAAAACTTTGTGTAATAAAAGGGTTTCACTTAAAAGAAAGAAGCGTCTGGTGAAGCAGTCTGGGGGGTTTATAGGACCCCTGTTAAGTTTTGCTATCCCTCTGATAACGGGGCTTTTAACTAATCGATAATGGAGTATGCAGAAAAAATGTACCTGGTGCCCAGCCGGCAGTTGGAGCAATTAAGTGCTCCCCCTCCGGCAGAGGAAAATATCAGAACGACTGCAACTCGCTTACTGGATGCTGAAATGAAATCTGTTCTTCAAAGAACTGACTTAGGTGAATATGAAAAGGCTAAACTTTACAGCACCGTGCTTCAAAGGTACCTAACGTACGTGAAGCAGAGCGATGTGGACAAAGGAAAACTAAGTCTGTTTCTACCAGAACAGGAACAGAGTGTGACTGCCAAACCCTCCGAAACACCAAAGACCTCAGACTCTGTTGCTCAGGAGGTGTTGGATAACGTGAATAAGCGTTATAAGAAAAATGCATCAGTATTGCTAAATAAGCTGGGCCAAGATAAAAACATTTCTTCATGGACCGATAAAGGGTCTTTTGTGTACAAAGGCTCTGTGGTTAATGGTTCTAACATGCTCGACTTAGTCAGGGCCATCACCCAGACGCGCTCTGTTCCTAGCAGACATGTACCTAAAGGATGGGATGTGTTTATGAATGCCATGGCGGAACTGAACATGCCATCTTCCATCATGGGCAACGCGACCAACAGAGATCTTTTGGAACGCCTCAAGGCCTCAATCGCCGACACCGGTGTGGACCAAGAAACAGTGACCCCTTTTTTGCCATCTAAAAAACGAAAATTGGCTAAAAGAGCCAAATGGCTCAGTTTGTGATCTTTTTCACGTTCTATTTTTTTTTTTTAAACTGGTAATGTTTTGCTTTAAATAAAACATTTCTGAATTGGGTCATTGTGTTTTTTTTTTTTTTTAAAAAAAACCACGCCAAACATCGATTGTCTTTAAACTCCCCACCTGGGGTGCTTTATTGGGTAACATGA
The DNA here is from genome assembly GCF_965152275.1 of Natator depressus. NCBI lineage: Eukaryota > Metazoa > Chordata > Testudines > Cheloniidae > Natator > Natator depressus. Next base: position 289,904,703 of record NC_134234.1, on the reverse strand, counting down.
CTATGAAAATCGTTGCAAGATACGCATGTCTGGGCTTGTTGAAACATGCTTTGAGCAAGGCTAGGCATGGCCAAGTATTTAAATTTATTTTTTACAAAATTCATCACCATCCGGTCGTTTTGCACTAAGTCATTAGAATACAATTTTAAAATCCGGTCAAAAGATAAACCCTTGCTACGATGGTGTAAGAAAAACACGCAGTGATAGCCGCAGGCAACGGAGCTGGGGTCTTGTAATTGTCTGTTGTGAAACACAATGTCTGTGGCATTTTTGTTTAAAAATTTCATAATGCTTTTAGGAAAGAACACACTGTTCGGGGGATGCCCGTATGAGTCAAAAAACTCTCCAAGGTTACGCTCCACCAGATACACGGCAAGCCAGTGTTCACCCGGTCGGCTGTGTGGATGTGTGTTGACCACCAAACCTAGGGGTCTCTGAGACAGCTTGCCGCCAGGGAGCCAATCGCAGGGAAACACGTCTAAGAAATTCTTTTTCGTGTAAGGGTCTGTTGATAAGACACGTGAGAGCTGCACGGTGTCCATGTTCACATGTAGTCAAACAGAACATTTCTCCTCTGATTTATCTCTATGACGCAAAACCCATCCTGATTGGTGGGGGGGGGAGGAGTTGTTAGAGGGGTCACAAGACCCACTTCCGGAGAGGACACCCCGCTCCGGAACTCGCCCTGATTGGTCAAAGCTCCTCTTGGGGGGGAAGTCCTACGGGGCGAAACCCATCCTGATTGGTAGAGGGCAGTGGGAGGAGTTGTTAGAGGGTTCACATGACATACCTTGCTTCCGGTCACGTGGCAGCCTTGACCCTGGAAGTAATACCCCATGGGGCAGGACTTCCGGTGGGGGGGGGGGAGCAGAGGTCAAGGGGTGGGGTTAAAGGGGTCAAGGGGTGGGGTGGGTGTCACATGACACACCTTGCTTCCGGTCATGTGGCAGCCTTGACCCCGGAAGTAATAACCCATGGGGCGGGACTTCCGGTGGGTGGGGCTAAGAGGTCAAGGGGTGGGGCTGAGGGGTCAAGGGGCGGGGCTAAGGGGTCAAGGGGCGGGGTCAGGGTTTGATTGATGGTAGGGCCCTTATACTACTAGCCCAAACCTGGGACTTAGGCCAGTGGGGTACCTGGAAGTAGGAATTTTGGGGGGGGCCCAACTTATGGTGGATGGGCAAGAACCTGTCCACAGGACAAGTCTGGGTGGGCTGGAGTTGGAAACTAAAGCTGTGGCTTGGCTGCACCCTGTGTTTCGCAGCTAAGCAGATGCTGCACTATCCCCTACACACAGGCCTGTGGGCAGGACTCACCTGCGAGTTGGGTGTAGGAATTTTCCAGGTACCTGGAGTAGGAAACACCTCCCCTTTCCACCCTTGTTCTGCATCTTCCCTGCCAGCTGCATTCTGGAGCTGCCATAAGCCTGGCCAGGGGTGTCTGCCACGAGGAGAGTTCGGCGCTGGGATGGGAGCCCTAGCAGTCCAGCTCTGGCTGCATATGGGAGGGAACTAGGCATCCCTTCCTTTTTGCCTGGCAGTGGACACATGGGGAAGAGTAATGGGCAGCAGGCAGGGAGTGCAGGAGTGAGTGAAAGTTGGGTGAGACTGGATTCTAATTGAGTGGGTCATGGCCACCCAAGCCCACTTGAGGCTACGCCTGTGACATAAGCACCTCCACCTGAGATTTAGGCTATGTCTACACTGTACACCACTGGCAGTGGGGAGTACTGTATGTGTAGCTACATGCTGCAGTGAAAAACAGGCTGTGTCCACAATGTGGTCTTTAGCTACACAGTACATGTGTCAGTGAAAGACTCTGGTGGAGGGAGGCAGCGGGGAAAGGTTCCAACAGAGGGGAGCTGCCAGAACCTTTTCCTGCTGCCAGATCCTTTCCCCGCTACTGGAGCGTTTCCGATAGCACCCTGTGGCGGGGAAAGACTCTGGCAGTGGGAGTCTTCCCTGCTAAAAATAGCAGTGTCGACAAAGGAGGCACTTATTGAGCATGTAGACAGCCACACTGGGAACATACCCACAGAGTTCAGGTGCGTCTTTACTCGCTTAAGCAGCCTCACCATCTACACTGCTCTTATACCTGCAGCAGCGGGGCGTACAGTGTATGTACTCTACACACCATCATAAGGAGTGTGCAGCTTAGCCATACCCTTAGGTGCCTAACTACTTTTGCGGATTGTGGTCTTTAAAACTTTTGAAGAATTGCATCTTGTTTTAAATATCCAAAAAATATAAGCAACCTCATCCTAACATTTTTCACTCTGAGCTTTTTAAAAAAACCTGCTAATCATAAACACAGAGTAATTGTTTCTAGATTTGTCTTTACTAGAGTTTTTCTTTGAGTGAGTCATTTTGATAATTTCACATACAGTCACTGCTTCCCACATGTGAGCAATATTTCAGCTACCCCAGCGATGTCACTGAGATGGAATTAAAAGTGCTGAGATTTTCAGTGATGGATATTTCACCGCAGCTATGAGCAGTGTGTTCCACAGAGATTATAATTCTCCCAAGGGTCATGTTAAACCCTTGGACTTGCAGCTTTCTAGTTATATAATAGAATTTAAAAATAGAATCACAAAACAAAGTGAGTTTTTTCTATATTTTAGATAATATAGGAAATAATCCCTTAAATTACAAATAAATAAATTACATTTTATATAGCTGTATAAAATTAAACCATAGAAATATGTTAAAATAACCACCTGACTAAAACCAACAAAACAAGGGCATTCAGAGTTAAGGCTTAAAATGTAGGCTCTGACTCTGCCTTTGAACTCATCACACCGTTGCTTAAAAAAGAGGAGGGAAATGGCATGAGGTAAGGATGAAATGGTGGTTTAGACTTTTAAGTATTCCTGCCTGATTCTATTTTACTGGTTTTTTAAACAGATGGTTTTTGACTTACATGTATACTTTGAGATTGCAATACATTCTTATAAAGGTTCACAGAGGTGACAAATTGAATAGAAGCCATTACTGACTTTGGTGTAAATGCAAACAAGGACTCTTTACCGTTATTTAGCGGCCTACAAACAATGAGTCCCTCAGAGCTGTAATAGACTATGATATAAAGTGCTGATTCAGGAAAGCACTTCAGCACATCGCCATTCAGAAGAGCATTTAGGCACATGATGTATGTCTAATTAGTTCAATGGGACTTCAGCACATGCTTAAAGTTAAGCATCTTTTCTGAGTAAGGATTGCTTTCCTGATCTTTTGAAAATACTGAAAATAGTGATTCAGTTGATCCAACTACACTAGCCTGGAGAACCTTGCGAGAACCGTGATAACTAGAAGTGTGATTTAAGCCTGGTTAGCAATGAAGGCACTGCTAACAGTGCTTCCCAGCCCAATCAAACATGCCTAGAGAGTGAAATAATCCAGGCATTCATGTCAAGATTGTCTTACACTGTTTGTAGACATTTGTCCAGAGTCACGCAGTTCACATTTGGCTCACAGTGCTCTAATACAATGATATTTTTCTGGAATTATGTGAAGTTTGAAAATCTTTCCATCCAGCTATGTATATTTGCAGCATTAATGATTAATAGAGTCATGAAGCCAGAAGGGACCTCTGTGGCCATCTAGTTTGAGTTCCTGCATAATATAGGCCATAGGCCTTTCCTCAATTAATTCCTGTTTGAACTACAGCATATCTTTTAGAAAAACATCCAATCTTGATTTTAAAATGTCCATTGATGGAAAATATATCTCACCATTGGTAAGTTGTTCCAATGGTTACTTATCCTCACTAGGGGCATGCTCTCCCCATCAGTACACAGCCTGAGCCGGGGAAGCTAATAATCCAACCAACTGACCAAATTTGGTGATGAATTCTGGTCATGTGCGACCTGAGGCATGTTGCACATACAGTAAGAAGAAGATTACCCTCACTGTTAACAGTGTTATTTCCAGTCTGAATTTGTTTAACTTCAACTTCTAGCCATTGGATCTTGTTATATCTTTGTCTGCTAGATTGAAGAGTCCACTATCAAATGTTTGTTTCCCATGTAATTCCTTATATAATACGACCAAGGCTTCCCTTTATTAAAGTAAACAGATTCAGCTGCTGGAGTCTATCACTATGAGGCATGTTTTCAAATCCTTTAATCATTCTCATGGCTCTTCTCTGGACCTTCTCCAATTGATTAACACCTTTCTCGAATTGCGAACACCAGAACTGGACACAGTATTCTAGCAGTGGTCACATCAGTTCCAAATATAGAGGTAATATAATCTCCCTACTCCTACTTGAAATTCTCCTGTTTATACATTAGGTCAAGTCCTGCCTCCAATCAGCCCACGGTGTCAGCCTTCATTGCCCACTTGTTAAATGTTCAGACACTTTCAAGCTTTCTCCCATGCTGCCCCTCACTCCTGGGAGAAGCTCCACACAAACACGTGCAAAACTAACTCGTTATCCTCCTTCAGAACCCTCCTTTAAACTCTCCTTTGCTATGATGCCCACAAAAACTTGACAACAGTTATGCTGCTGGGGTGCTGAGACCACAGCCTATCATGCTGACCCACAGTGTCTCATTGTTTCCTTGTACTCCCATGTCAGTCTGCATGTATCCAGCTGTTGTCTCTTATCTCACACTTTTATTATAAGCTTTTTGGGGGCACGGACAGTCTTTTTGTTCTGTGTCTGTACATCACCTAGCACAGTAGGGTCCTGGTCCAGGATTAGGTGTCCTAAGCGCTATGATAATACAAATAATTATGAATAATGTGCTATTCCCTCACATCTAAAAATTTAAGCTTCAGTTAAGGGGACAATGGGAGTTTTACAAGATGAATTTAATGGACTCAGGATTTGTCCCCATGGTTGCTAAATTATTTGCTTTTCGAAAAGCAACTTTAGAAGAAGATTGCAGTTAAAAATTAAGGGCCCAGACATAATGTACCAGCACTTGTAATTGGGCAGAGAGAGAGTGGGAATCACTGTATAGCCTGGTGATCAATGTTCCCTCTAATTTTTAACAGGCCGTGTGCGCAAAAAAATGCTTCTGTGCCACCACCGAAGCAAAAAAAAAAAAAAGCCGCGGCCGAAGCCGGGAGTGCGGGCGGGTGTATCGCCGTGTGCACGGGGTTTAAGATCTGTGTGCGTGTGCCCACGCGCACGGCTTAGAGGGAGCAGTGCAGCTGATCAGGGAAGTCACCTGAAAGGTAGCGAACCCCTTTTGAAATATCTTCTCATCAGGTGCTGGGGGGAGGGGAGTAGAACTGGGGCCTCCCACATCTTGGGTGAGTTTCCTAAACACTGGGCAAAAGGTTATAGGGTGGAGTAATTTAATTTTTAATAATTTCAATGGATAATATCCATGTAAAGCATTTTTTTCAGATTTTTATCAATTTAAATTTTCACAGTTGCAGGTAATTATGGGGGGGGCAGGTGAGACAATTATTTAATGACAGCTGCTGAGATTCAAAAAGTTAAAGCTTTATAAACCATTAAGACACAAATAGTCAACATCACACATCAAAATATAGAAAGTAAATATCCTTAAATCAACAAATCATACCTGGTTTTACTATTCATTTGCTAGTCCATTTATAACGAGCCCAATTCAGAAGTTTAAATCATGGGATTTTGACTCTAAATTCTCAAGCTGCATTTTTCTTACTTTGCCTATCTATAAATATTGATTATCACTGATGGAAATGCTTTTTCAGCGGTTTGTGGGTGTATGGTGAAATTGATCTTTACTGACATTTGCTGATAAAAATCTAACCCTTCCAAGGCTAGTTATAAATGAGGCTGTCTCCTCCAGTGGTGTGGGGGGAGGCAGGTGCCTACCCATTCTCACAAGAAATGGTGAAGGTGCCTAAGTGGCCTGACTCCAGGAGAGGGGTTCCCAGCTGTGGATTGCAAGCAGAGAAAGGCGCCTCCCTGCAGCCCCGGCTGATGCACCAACCTCTGCCAGAGGGGCTGGACTTAGGACACACTCCTGTAATTGACATCTCCCTCTGGCCAGTTTAGGCGGCTCCCTGTCTAGCATGCTGACTTCTGTGGAACCCATTCTAAGGTGGCTTTCTGTCCCCAGGCATTGCATATGAAGCCCAGGCACCTAACTCAGGCTTTATGAACCCCATTGTTGTTCCAGCGATTTTCTGAGGCCTGAACTCCACTGGAAATTAGGTCAGTATAACTATGTCGACCCACGGTGTGAAAAATTCAATCCCCCTGAGCAGCATATTGAAGATGACCGAAGAGCCCGTTTAGGCAGCGTGAGGTCAACAGAAGAATTCTTTCTTTTATCTAGCCACCTCCCTTTGCAGAGGTGGATTACCTACGCCAATGGGAGAACCCCTCCCTGTGACATAATTAGTATCTCCACTGAAGCACTACAGTGGCACGCAGGTGCAGCAGTGCAACCTGTGCCATTGTAGCATTTTAAGTGTGGACAACCTTAAGCACTTAAAGTTAGGCATTGCAATGCTCAATACTGAGCATTGCAATGCCTAAGTTCCTTTGAGGATCCAGGTCAATGTTCCCCAGTCTCATGGAGTCAAGGGGATTGAGGTTGCTCAGCAATTTGTACTAAGGCCATTATTGAGTGGGTAGGGCAGGATATAAGCATGCAAGTGCAAGTACAAAACATCTCCCAGCATTTGTTGAAAATCTGTTGTGTGTATAGTCTGGGGACATTAAGCTCCCGATTGTGCCTTCCTTGGAATCAATAGGAATTTTGTTACTGAATTCAGTAAAAGTGAAATTAGACCCTAAATTAAATGTGCAACTGGGCAGCTCCAAACTGTCAGTTTCTATAGCTTTAAGCAGCACTTCCTTCTCCCCCCAAATAAATTCTATTTGTACATCTGTGCACTTAAATGCACTTTGCATATCCCACACAACTGATTTTCAAATGCCTTTATCATACCTCAGATAGCAATGAAATGTGTTTCTTAATTTCCATTCACTTGGAAAGACCCACTCAAGGAGATTCACTAGTTAAAAGCCAATTAATCAGCATGTTACAGGGTACTAATTCTTTTAAAGAGCCCCTGGGTAATTACTTTTTCAGACTGTCTGCTGACGGCTTACAAGTCTGTTTACTCCTGCAGCTTGCCATATTGAAAAGCATTTAGTGTACTGAGATGTTTGCACCTTTATTTCCCTGAAAGAATAAAGATGTGTTGTAACCAGACAAACAAGAAACTGCTTAAGGAGTTTCAAGATGCTTATTTCCTAGGCACAACTTTTCCTTTAAATACTCTTCATTAGATGTAATTTTATTTTAAATGCCTTTAGAATAAGTTTATGTACAAAAATTGGTAGGCAAATACAGTGAAGAAATTAAGCATGGAAAAATGTTTAAATTGAAGTCAAAAGAAGGATAAAGAAAAACATGTATGAAACAAGGATCTTGTCATTTAGCTGACTGACTTCTGACATTGTAAAATGGAGAAAATTTGACTTTTCCAGGATGGCAGCAAAATATAACCAGCAGAAAGAGAGAAAGAGGCTGCTACAAGTTGCAAAATGATCACTTTAGGGTTACAGGTGATTAGCTCTGCCAAATTTAAAGGAGAACCCAAGAAAGACATATTGGGGAAAAAGATTCCTGTAAAAGGGCCATCCTATGCGTGAGTGAGATAGTAAGAAATCACCAAGGAATGGGTTCATTTGGTGTTATGGTCACCACCACGACACCACAGAAAGTGCCTAACATTGAAATAGAAGAGAACTGGCGCATTCAATATTTTAAGTTTAAATAATGTGAAAAGAACACACAGATTTTTGGTAACAGAAGCAGCCATAATAAACCATCAAATACTACCATGGATACCGGTAAGTGACTTTCAAGTACTTCAGTGCAAATTACATAAGGCCTATTCTCCTTTTTTCATGAGCATATGCCCTATTAATATGAAAGGAAAATAAGTATGTCCAAAAAATAGAGAATAAATCCTGAGGTCCTAATCCTGTGATGAGCTCTGTGTAGGCAGAGACCCGTTGACTTTAGCAGTATTCCGTGCCTGTATAATGGTCTGTGTGGGTGGAGCTTGTTAGGGGGTGAGGGCAGGGGGGGCGCTAAATAAAGTTCTTTAGAGCCAGAGATTCCACAGGAAATTTGTTGAAACTATCTTGCAATACTGAACATAACATTTTGTAACTAATAGTGTCTGCTCAAATATTTTCTTCATCAAATACATTGTTTCTCTTTCTATTAAAACAAGAAAAATAACTGCCTATGTTGTTCCTGAGCTGAAATTCAGTAAATTAAACATTGCTTTTTGCTTGCAGAATAAATGTGGTAATTTTCAGGCCAAGCCAAAGGGGGCTAATAAAAGGGCTTTGTAATGGCTGCAGGTTTAATTATAGCCTCTCCAAAATAAATACATAAAAAAATAATACTTAATGAATAACTAATACTGCGGCTGACACCTGCATATAACTAATGAGAGAGATTTCTGAACTGAGACCAATGGTGCTGCCTGGAAGTTGGTTAGATTGGTGATTTGGGAGTTCACTCTTAAGAATCTTTTTTCCCTAAGATTAATAAAAATGAAACTTTTTAAAATAAGGAAACTCAGGCAGGTAGTTCGGGATTCATCATTGCACAAGCAGGAGTGAGGATTGTATCCAGTTTGGAGGATCAGCCCCTCACACTGCTCTGCTCAGCCTCTCCAGCCTAACAGCTCCATCTTTCACAAGCTGGCTGCCACATGCTGAGTGCCCTGGCAGCTATTCAGTAATAGTCATTTAGGGCCCCAGAGGGAGTTAATCTTGCCTAAAGCATCAACTTGAAGCAGCATTAACTCTTGCTTGGATTTCCAATTGGAAAATCTGTGTGGTCTCAGCAGGGGAAGATGCTACAGAGAGTAGATGATCCCCTTTCTTCCACCCCCAAAATCCCATGCATCCCAGCGTCACACAGGGCTCCATGACAGTGTCAGGGCAAGGAGAGAGAACGCTATGGATTCTGCATCACTGCTACACAACCTAGGGAAGATTCAGTGCACTGGGGGGACGGGGGGGGTCTCCTCCACTTATGCAGATGGAGAGGATGATGTATTCTGAAGCAAAAATGGGTTTAAGAATATATTTTCTAGAACAAACCTTTGTGCATTAGAAGCTATATTTTCAAAATTATTTAAAAGGGAAAACTCAGTGAGTATTCAGTGAAGTATGAAGTATTCAGGAGGTGCAAAAGTTTAAACAAAAGCATGGCACTGGCAAGAAGAAGGCAAATGGAACCTATCTCTGCACACCTATGAGGCCAGCAAAGTCATGACCTGCAGAATTTCTGGATTATGAATCACTTGGCATATCACTGCCTCCATTCAACCCTGGAACACAGCACTTCTTACTTCAAGAAATGGTCTTTTGGTTAAAGAACTGGACAGGAACTCAGGAGACCTGTGATTCAACAGCAAGGTTCAATGTCTAGCTTTTCCACAAACTTCCTGTGTGATGCTGGGCAAGTCTCTTAATCTCTGCATGCCTCAATGCCCCATGGGACAAATGGGGGTGATAATTTGTCCCACCCTTGTCTGTTTAGGTGGTAAACTCTCTGAGGCAGGGCTTATCTCTTACATGCATGTACTACACCTAGCCTTGATCTCAACGAGGCATGTAGGTGCTACTGTAATCCAAAAAATGAATTTATATTGCTTTTCAAAAGTGGGTCAGGCAGCCTCCCTCTCCCCCAGATGAATCTCATTATTTGTTAAAACCTTTCCCACTGTTTCAAGAGTGATCAGCAATACATTACCTCGTACATAATTATGTATTTCTTGCCCATCTCTTTCTGAAATATAAAGTGCTCCCATGAGCTGCTTGGGAGAAACCAAGTACTGTGAACTGCATGTCTTTTGGTATCATCCAAAGCATTTTGTAATTCCATAGGAGGCTGGCAGATGCACCTGTGCTATGGTACATGGAACTACAATATGTAGCAGTTATGGTTCTATTTTCTAAGCATCACACTTTTAAGTTTCTTAGGCAAGAGTGGCTGCTGCTTTGTTAGGCAGAGTTGATGCAGCCTGTGCTTTCATGGATATTATTTTATTTTATTTTGCTTGTTTTGTTTCATTTTTTGTAAAATGAGTTATTCTGACAAAGCATATTGTCAGTTGTCTTCCTCTCTGGGAAACAACACTTTAGACCAATTGTTTAAGTTTAGAAATGCTGAGATGTAATTTGAACTTGTTTAATAAAGGAGCAATTTCTGATCCTGGAAATATGTGGAAATACTTTTCCCTTAGCAGTAATCTCTAAGGATTTAAACTGCCCAAGTTGTCTAGTTGTTTAAATTTCCATGAGTGTTTTCACTTTCCAGATTTCTAAAGTCCACATATAGGAGAATGGAAAAATGTTTTTTTTCTGGTCTTCTCTTTTGTGCAATTAGAATGTAACTTTGCTCCAGCTCAGTACTTTCAGCTCCATTTTCTTGTATGAGTTAAGTCCAAAATGAAGCAGAACTGTGATAAAGATGTTTTTATAAGAAGCTAGCGGCTCTGGTTGAAGTATTTGCAGTATATTTCCATGTGTCCACGTAGTGTTAGAAGCAGACCTAATTTGATTAGGATTAGGTAACTTCTCTCTTCGATAAAATGGGTACTTCGGTGAGTCCTTTGCTGCAATTTGTGTGATGAGATTCAGTGCTTTTTAGTATATATTTTAAAAGATATCCCTTGTGTACCCATCCTTCTGGCATGGTCATGTAATTTTATGATCTGTTTGGCTGATATCATGAATCATAGTATTCAGTATCATCCAAACAGTTGCATCTGCAATGGCAATTTTTGGCAATTCTCTCCTCTGTTTGCCACTCCACCAGCTATAGCAATGGTACAGTGATTGTCAACATCTTTACCATCATCTTAGTACATCTAAATAACATGGCGGTAAAAGCACTGGTGGCCAGTATAGGTTAGCACTCCCACCATGGGAGTGGCCACTTGTAGAGCTGCACCCAACGGTGAAGGATTTCCCCCAAAATGCAAGTGTAAACAGTCTCCTGGCCATAAGAGTGTGGGGAGAAGGGGGAGGGGCGGGGGGAGGGAGGGAAGGTGGCTGTTCCACAGGAAAGATGGTAAAGTCTGGAGATATATCCACTGGTGGAGCAACAGTGTATCCAAGCACAAGCCCATGAAGACTCTAACTTCACGCTCTTCTCTGAGGTACCCATGGAGAGGCACCAGCAGGACTTCAGAATAGTACCACCGAGATGGCTGACTCTCCCTAACTCTTCCTTGTGGAAAATATGTGTGTAGATAGTTCCCTCTGTGTATGAATCTAGGGAACATGATCTAAACCATATATCAGGGCAAAGTCTGCACTCAGTTACACCAGTGTAAATATATAGTAATTCCACAGGCTGGAAGAGGAAAGACTCAAAGTCAATGTTGTTATTTTGCTCTTAGTTATACTTGTGTGAATCTAGACTTTTGGTTCATTGCCCCTCAGAGTAGTGATATTAAAATGAATAATTTTCACCAACTACCATCTGGAAAATCTACTGCATTATAGATTGTATTACATACTGTGCAAATAATGTTCTGCATATACCAAATACCCCATGTGGGCTAGTTAAGTAAAACTAATCAGCAACTCAAGCAACACATCAGTGAACACAAAAGAGCCATTGGTAGCAATGACAAAGAGCATCCTATGGCACTACAGCTCAACCATTTCTATCAAGAAACTTTTACTTTTCCCTTGATTAGAATGAAGAGGGTTAAATTACTCTTGAAGAGAAAGTGATTTAGAAAAAAAATAGTATTATGGAGGAAACATATGAGTTACCGATTTAGAAGTCCCTTCTAAAAAAAGCAGCTGCCTTTTTATTAGCTATTTTCTAGTTTTGTTTACTTCTTTTTTTCCTTCAGTGGACTGACTGCAGCCCTCAGATGTACCCTTGTTGCTCCCACCGACCTGATTTGAAATTATGCATAAGCATCCAAGACAGAATTCAGCACCATATTCCTAACTTAATGTTTCAGCTAACCATCGTACAACATTATATACTGTACACACACAGGTTACTCTGTAAATCCAAAAGTTTCTCCATTGGACCAAAATCATATTTTTAAATAAATGAAGTGAATCATGACCTTTCTGCCATTCAGTTTAACATTGTATTGTAGGTCAGATTTTTTTTATTCCTCTCTGAGTCTTCGATGGTTGTGTCAAATTTGTCTTTGATTCAGTTAGTAGAGTCAATAATCTAAAATGGGATATGTTTAGCAATCCCAATGTGGCTTCTAAGAGCAGTCTTGTGATGTCTGGGAAGGAGAGGCTGGGAGAACTGAGAAGACATCATTCTAAGCTGAGAGTATTTTGTGTCACTCTCCAATCAGCTTCCCTAAGGGCAACACAAGGGAGCCTTCTGCAAAAATAAAATAAAAACCCAGTGGTCCCCACTGGCCAGGCAAAGTCGGACTGATCCTCAGCACTGACCAGTCTGTGCTTGGGGCAGGACATGAGGAGAAGGCATAAATGGCTTAAGAGCAGCTTTACACTCCCTAGATCCTGAGAGTGGTTAGCTCTATATCAAGTAGAGCTAATCATAGTGTTGGGGCAATTTTCTATGGTATGGAGTGGGGCCAAGGAGTTGAACCATTTTCTAAACATGTTAGCCTGAAACAGTTCAAAATTGTCTTTAAAATGATTTCATCAGACACCCTTGCTCACGTTACTATCCATCTTCTGCAGCAGGGCTGCTGTCTCTCTCTGTCATTACCATTGCCCCTTTTGACCAGAGCAGCTAGTCAAAGGTCAAGATCTTGGGGATGTTCCAGATGGAAGTAGAAATTGGTGACAGAGTCTTGTATTTTCTTTAATGCAATCTTGGTTATTTACCAGGAATGTACAAAGTAATGCTTCTGTGAACTCAGGAGGAACCTAAGCAAAAGGAGTAGTTTCTTAACTTACAGCCCCAAACCTCTTTAGCCAGCCCAGGCACAAAAGCACTCTCTCAACCTTCTTTCAGGTCCACACCTGGCTTACAGGCTTTTGCTTGGATTCCTTCAGATTGTCTCTGTGTGGTTCTGAGTTCTGACCCCTGCCCCAAACAATACTCAGCAAAAATCCCTCCACAATTCCTGGGCGGGTTCACATAACCCTATTGTCTTAGGTGGGTGCTTGTGATTCATTTATCCTTACAGTTATGTTACTGAAGGATGCGTTCACACCCATTAATTTCAACAAGGTTTTAACTCACCCAGCTCATAATATTATCATGTGATATTGATTTACCTTTTACTAAGAACATACCCTCGTGGTTAATTTTTGAAGGTAAAGCCTACTAAGACACTAGTTATATGTACTATACATATGACACTGCAGTGTAAGTATTGCTTCTGGAATCACTTACGCATTTGTGTCCATGGTAGAGCAGCTTTCCTTTAGCAAATTACAAAAATGGCCAATTCTTGACATCCCTACACAAGCAAAACTAGTGAAGTCCATTCATGTTTGTCAACTTGCATGCTGATATATTTTGTACAGGTGGAGTTTGTTTAGTTTCTGCCGACCCAGTCCCAATTAAGCTCTGAGTAAGGACTTCAGGATTTGTCACAAACTCTTCCAAGGCCAAAGCCTGCTGTTCTTATTCACACAAATAGTCAATGGGGATTCTTGTGTGAGTAAGGCAAGCTGGATTTGTCCTCAACACATATTTTTAGTGTGCTCTAACATCAGGAGAAAAGTGTAAAAATAATTAATTTGCTAGGTCCCATTAATTTGCTAGCTCCTATTGAGACCCTTATATATATGTCAAAGGAGTTCATCGTCCAGCAGCTCTTTTGGACAACAATGAGAGCTGCGAGGTGCTGAGTACTCTTGAACATCTGGCCACTTCATTGAGGTGCCTTAGGTGGGAGCTAAGCTTTTTGACAGCTTTTACCATGTTTTTCTTTTGAGTTCATTGAAACTTCCAAATATGGTACATTTTCTTGACTGGTAACTCATTCCCTTTTAAAAAAGGTAAACTAGCAAACCATATTTCTTCAATTAATTTCAAGATGATTTTCTTTCCATTCATGGGGTACAGAATATGTAACAGAACACTTCTCGTTGATGCTTTCTCTGCTCGACACTAGTTCTGTAAGACCTCAAATACATACTGAGAGATAAAATGTCAAATACTCAAAGTATCTAACATTTCATATTGCCTGAGACTTTGTAGAAATGGTATCCATGGAAAATAAATGTTTCATTCCCACGTTCATTCATCCTGAGACATTGTGAAAAACACAATGATATTTGTTGAACACTGAAATATAAACCAGCAGAGTTTACTGAGCAAATAATACGACAGCCATATCTGTTTATGATGATCATATTACCACATAGATTGTATCACCTTATTTAATCAGAGGAAACAGTAATTATGGTATTAAGCTTTTCCTGAGAGGTAAAGTATAACAAGTCTTCAAATAATAAAACACATCTCATTTTACCCCAACTTCATTTATATAAATTAATGCTTCAATGTGCCTCTCTTAACACAAATTCTCATCTACATGGAAACTTAAATATTTAAAATTAGATACTCTAGTCAAAGGGGTAACCATTGAGGGACTTGATCTACAGCAGCAATTTAATACCAGCCAACTTAAATCTTGTGCCAAAAAATTCTAGTTTTTTTTCTTTTTATAAACAAGTGGATGATTGTCCAGATGATTAAAAGGAAGCCATGTCTGTATACTATCAAAGTCCCTCTGAAGCTCATCTATAATTTCATCTATCCTCCCAGCTTTCTATCTATATATGCCTTTCATGTGCATAAAGATGAACCAAAGGATTCAGATGTACCTGGTGTTATTCATTAAGTAAAACAGAAAACAGGAATGGACTAAAAACAGATCTGTAAAGTACATTACTACGACTCCTTTATCCAGTACATTAAATATCTTACTTGCAATGACAACTACTACTTTCTGTCCATAAGGTAACATTTATAATATTTTAAGTAAACCAAATAAAGCGTTCATTACCAGTACATAAAATAAATTTGTCAGGGATACCCTTCGCCCACTGAAAGTCTGGGTTCAAAGACTAACATCTCAGAATCATTCTGAGGCAAAAGACAGGATATTTATATCATTGGAAAGGAGAGAGTCTTTCCTTTTCAGTGGGTCCATCACTAATTTAGAGATCTAGCAGTGCCTGACATTTTTATGTATGGTCAGCGTATAATTTTAAGGTCAGTTTTGTTTTATTAGTTTTAATGTATCTCTTCTGAGACCTGTACAGTTGAACTCATGGTAACCAAGCTGATTCCGAACACCCCTGAAGTCAATGGAAAAATTTCCATTGACTTCAAAGGGGATTGTATCATGCCCTCTGGCATCAGGCTTTACAGGGGCAGAAATACAAGAAACATTCCTAATACAATTTTTTATAATCTCCCTAAACAATCCTAAAGTAATTTTTCTGCAACATTTTTGACATTGGTGAGTAATATGTGTGTATTGTACAATATATATCTAATACACCTATAATACATTTGAGTGCGTATTTAGTATTTAAAATGAGAGGTAATAGAGCAAGGTCTGCTGGAATGAGCTCAGGGTTTGGAGTAATGAACTTTCTGAAAGGAAAGAACAAATCTGATATTCAGTCTATTCTGTCAAGAAGCCATAGGTGAGCCAACTGTAATGATCACGGTCAATGATGCCAGTAGCTGCTGATAGGTTTAAGAGAATCAGTATGAGTATCTTACCCTTGTCCATTACTACTACCAAATATGTGAGATCGATACAATCACAATTTCATGCCTAGGTCTGAACTCACCTTTTAAATCTCGGGCTAAGTTTATTAGAAACTTCTCTAAACTTCACAAACCTAGGTATGAGTGACATCATTAACTGCGTTGCATGAAAATCACATATCATGCTTTGCATGGATTTAACATTAAACCAAGTGAAACTTGGTGGTTTCAACTGAGTTTTGCTTAGAGTTCCAGGATGCATCTGAATCTCTCTCTCAAAGTTAAATACAAAGAAGAACCCATATAAAATGGAACAAAAAATCACTAGAAGTCTGGCAAAAAGAAACTGCAACTTTGCAGCCATATTTAGTTAGTATAATGTATTGTCAGTTTTAACAGTAAGCTATATATTAATGCACACTGTGGTATACAACTCAGAGGAAGCCTTGGTTAGGGGCTAACCAATGGGAGTGGGAGTCAGACAGTGCTGAATTTGTAATGAAAGAGGTGTCAGGGCTTAAGCAATTGTTTTACATAACTGATGCAGCAAGCCCAGAGGTCCCAGGACTCAGCCCTGGCAAGCCCTGGCACAAATTAAGCCCTGGAATCAGAGGCCAGATTTTCAAGAAGAGCTCTTCATTCAACAGCTCCCATTTAGGCACCTATTTGAAGGAGAACAAAGGGAGTAGTGGATGCTGTGTACTTTTGAAAATTTGGCTCCAGGGTTTGGAGGTTCTATACCTGGCTCTGCTATTGACTTGCTTTGGAAGTGTAGGTGAATCATACAGCTTCTCTGGAGTTTTGTTTCCCCATCCATAAAATATGGACCATATTTACCTATAAAACAGAACCTTTATTATGTTTATCATTTTTATCATTATTATTATTTACTATTTTTATTTTCAGCAGCAGCTGCTGCTGCCTCATACAGGTATTCTGAGGCTTCACTAATTAATCTTTGTAAAATCCTTTGTGATCCTGTGCCATCAAAATGTATTATTAATTATCATCAATATAATCTTTAAATTAGTGAAACACCTATCGTATCAGAATTTGGAAAGCCAACAAACCCAATCATTTACTCCATGCAGTGCTGTATAGACTTAAAATTAATGCAGTATACCTTGGCAGCCCAGCTAAAATCCACAAAAATCCATATAAAACACCTTCCAAATTCCACAGCCCAAATTATACTAATTGAAGAAACCCTACCTTCGGATGCATAGAATGGAACATACATATATGTTCATCTGATGAAGTAGGCTGTAGCTCACAAAAGCTTATGCTCTAATAAATTTGTTAGTTTCTAAGGTGCCACAAGTACTCCTGTTCTTTTTGCGGATACAGACTAACATGCCTGCTACTCTGAAACCTGTCATTATGCAAGGCACTGAATTTAGCCGTATGGAATGGAAATCCATCAACTTCATGAAAAAAACTCGTACAGATACAGACAGACATCATCTTCCTTTCCAAATGCAAACAGATGGACATCATACCAAAAGGACTAAAGGTAAAAAATCCATTACAAACTACATATCACACAGACTATGCTGAGAGATTGTGTCACACACTCTCAAAGAAACTGCGAAACCACCTGATCAACATCCTATACAGCAAACAGGGAAAGATTAAGAATGAGCTCTCAAAACCGGATACTCTCATAAAAAACCAACCTTCCACACAAACTTTCTCATGGATAGATTTTACAAAAACTAGACAAGCCATTTACAACACAAACTTTGCTTCTCTACAAAAGAAAAAGGACACTAAACTATCTAAACTTCTACATGCCACAAGGAGCCACAACAGTAGTTCCCTTAACCCACCCAACAATATTGTTAATCTTTCCAGCTATACTCTTAGCCCGGCAGAAGAGTCTGTCCTATCTCAGGGCCTCTCCTTTTGTCCCTCCAGGCCCACGAACATGATACAGTTCTGTGGTGACCTAGAATCCTACTTTTGATGTCTCTGACTCTCACCTCTGAAGAACATACTAACGCACAGAATCCTTCCTACCACCACTACAAAAAGAAGGATTCTGTGTGGACTCCTCCTGAAGGTCGAAACAACAGACTGGACTTCTACATAGATTGCTTCCGTCGACGTCAGCAGGGGCTGAAATTGTGGAAAAGCAGCATCACTTGCCCCATAACCTCAGCAGTGCTGAACACAATGCCATTAACAGCCTCAGGAACAACTCTGACATCATAATAAAAAAGGCTGACAAAGGAGGTGCTGTCGTCATCATGAATAAATTGGAATATGAACAAGAGGCTGCTACGCAGCTCTCTAACTCCATATTCTACAGGCCATTATCCTCTGATCCCACTAAGGATTACCAAAAGAAACTACACCATCTGCTCAAGAAACTCCCTGAAAAAGCACAGGAACAGATCTGTGCAGGCACATGCCTAGAACCCCGACCAGGGGTATTCTATCTGTTTCCCAAGATCCATAAACCTGGGAATCCTGGATGCCCCATCATCTCAGGCATTGGCACCCTGACAGCAGGACTGTCTGGCTGTGTGGACTCTCTCCTCAGGCCCTACGCTACCAGCACTCCCAGCTATCTTCGAGACACCACTGACTTCCTGAGGAAACTACAATCCATTGGTGAACTTCCTGAAAACACCCTCCTAGCCACTATGGATGTAGAAGCCCTCTACACCAACATTCCACACAGAGATGGACTACAAGCCATCAGGAACAGTATCCCCGATAATGTCACAGCAAACCTGGTGGCTGAACTTTGTGACTTTGTCCTCACCCATAACTATTTCACATTTGGGGACAATATATACCGTCAATTCAGCGGCACTGCTATGGGTATCCACATAGCCCCACAATATGCTAACATTTTTATGGCTGACTTAGAACAATGCTTCCTCAGCTCTCGTCCCCTAATGCCCCTACTCTACGTGCGCTACGTTGATAACATCTTCATCATCTGGACCCATAGAAAAGAAGCCCTTGAGGAATTCCACCATGATTTCAACAATTTCCATCCCACCATCAACCTCAGCCGAGACCAATCCACACAAGTGGTCCATTTTCTGGACATTACTGTGCTAATAAGCGATGGTCACATAAACACCACCCTATACTGGAAACCTACTGACTGCTATACTTACCTACATGCTCCCAGCTTCCATCCAGGACACACCACACGATCCATTGTCTACAGCCAAGCTCTAAATTACAACAGCATTTGCTCCAACCCCTCAGACAGAGACAAACACCTACAAGATCTCCATCAAGCATTCTTAAAACTACAGTACCCACCTGCTGAAGTGAAAAAACAGATTGACAGAGCCAGAAGAGTTCCCAGAAGTCACCTACTACAGGACAGGCCCAACAAAGAAAATAACAGAACGCCACTAGCCATCACCTTCAGCCCCCAACTAAAACCTCTCCAATGCATCATCAAGGATCTACAACCTATCCTGAAGGACGACCCATCACTCTCACAGATCTTGGGAGACAGGCCAGTCCTTGCTTACAGACAGCCCCCCAACCTGAAGCAAATACTCACCAGCAACCAGACACCACACAAGAAAAACACTAACCCAGGAACCTATCCTTGCACAAAGCCCGAAGCCAACTCTGTCCACATATTTATTCAAGTGACATCATAGGACCAGTTTCAGAGCAGCAGCCGCGTTAGTCTGTACTGACAAAAAGAAAAGGAGTACTTGTGGCACCTTAGAGACTAACAAATTTATTTGACCATAAGCTTTCGTGAGCTACAGCTCACTTCATCGGATGCATTCAGTGGAAAATACAGTGGGGAGATTTATATACATAGAGAACATGAAACAGTGGGTGTTATCATACATACTGTAATGAGAGTGATCACTTAAGGTGAGCTATTACCAGCAGGAGAGCAAGGGGGAGGGAACTTTTTGCAGTGATAATCAAGGTGGGCCATTTCCAGCAGTTGACAAGAACGTCAGATGAACAGTCAGGGATGCGGGGGGGAATAAACATGGGGAAATAGTTTTACTTTCTGTAATGACCCATCCACTCCCAGGCTCTTTATTCAAGCCTAAGTTAATTGTATCCAGTTTGCAAATTAATTCCAATTTTGCAATTAATTCCAATTCTCTTTGGAGTCTGTTTTTGAAGTTTTTTTGTTGAAGAATTGCCACTTTTAGGTCTGTAATCGAGTGACCAAAGAGATTGAAGTGTTCTTCAACTGGTTTTTGAATGTTATAATTCTTGACGTCTGATTTGTGTCCATTTATTCTTTTACGTAGAGACTGTCCAGTTTGACCAATGTACATGGCAGAGTGGCATTGCTGGCACATGATGGCATATATCCCATTGGTAGATGTGCACGTGAATGAGCCTCTGATAGTGTGGCTGATGTGATTAGGCCCTATGATGGTGTCCCCTGAATAGATATGTGGACACAGTTCGCAACGGGCTTTGTTGCAAGGATAGGTTCCTGGTTTAGTGGTTCTGTTGTGTGGTTTCTGGTGAGTATTTGCTTCAGGCTGGGGGGCTGTCTGTAAGGACTGGCCTGTCTCCCAAGATCTGTGAGAGTGATGGGTCGTCCTTCAGGATAGATTGTAGATCCTTGATGATGCGTTGGAGAGGTTTTAGTTGGGGGCTGAAGGTGATGGCTAGTGGTGTTCTGTTATTTTCTTTGTTGGGCCTGTCCTGTAGTAGGTGACTTCTTAAGTGATCACTCTCATTACAGTGTGTATGGTAACACCCATTGTTTCATGTTCTCTATGTATATAAATCTCCCCACTGTATTTTCCACTGAATGCATCCAATGAAGTGAGCTATAGCTCACGAAAGCTTATACTCAAATAAATGTATTAGTCTCTAAGGTGCCACAAGTACTCCTTTTCTTTTCGCATCATAGGACCTAATCACATTAGCCACACCATCAGGGGCTCGTTCACCTGCACATCTACCAATCTGATATATGCCATCATGTGCCAGCAATGCCCCTCTGCCATGTACATTGGCCAAACCGGACAGTCTCTACGCAAAAGAATAAATGGACACAAATCTGACATCAGGAATCATAACATTGAAAATCTGGTAGGAGAACACTTCAACCTCTCTGGCCACTCAGTAAAAGATTTAAGGGTGGCAATTTTGCAACAGAAAAGCTTCAAAAACAGACTCAAACGAGAAACTGCTGAGCTTGAATTAATATGCAGACTAGATACCATTAACTTGGGTTTGAATAGGGACTGGGAGCGGCTGGATCATTACACATATCGAATCTATTTCCTTAAGTTAAGTATCCTCACACCTTCTTGTCAACTGTCTAAATGGGCCATCCTGATTATCACTACAAAAGTTTTTTTCTCCTGCTGATAATAGCTCATCTTTACGAATTAGCCTCTCACAGTTTGTATGGTAACTTCCAATCTATCTATCTATCTATCTATCTATCTATCTATCTATCTATCTATCTATCTCTTACTATATGTTCCTTTCTATGCATCCAGTGAAGTGGGCTGTAGCCCACGAAAGCTTATGCTCTAATAAATTTGTTCATCTCTAAGGTGCCACAAGTACTTCTGTTCTAATTGTAGGGTGTACCTGTTTTTCTGTCCTCATCAGGGGAACTATATAGAAGTCTTTCCCCAGCCCTACTGAATAACACTGAATTCCATTGAGGGCCCTAGTCCTTCTCCCATTGAAATCTTATGGGACACGATAAGAACCTTACATATGCTAATTGTTTGAATAAGATCTGGTCCTTTCATTGGACTCAAAAACTGCAAATAGTTTATACAATTCCCCACATAAAGTAGATATGCGCTCGTGTCCTAAAATTTGTGATTTGAGAAAGCGTACACTTCAAATACATTTTATGGAATATTTATTCAGGTTAGGGAAGAGGAAAGCAATGCAAATGCCCTGATTCTCCAGCGTGCCCTTGTTACTTTGTGCCATTCTGTAAAACCAGCATACCCATTCATCTGAGGATTCTTCTTGGCTAATGAAATATTCAGGTGATGCGGAAATTGTTGCAGTAGCTCATAAGCCAGCCTGGCCTTTGGCACAGAGGTGCAGGCTGAGGAAGAAGAGGTGTTGCTGGTGCTCTCCTGTGTTTGACTGATTCCTGGCTGCCATTACACAACCTTGTAGATATTGCAGCTGGTTCAGGGTGGGACAGAACAGCTTTCAGGCTGCTCAGAGTTGCACTGAGGGAAGTTGGAGAGTTTTCCTTTTCCTTCTACTACTATGTCACTTTTCCACAGTTCAGGAAGTTTTGAGAAGTTGCAGACTGGGGGAAAAAATCCACTGAGGCATCATTCATTCTATTGCATTCAGTGGCAAAAAGAGGAAAAATAAAAATCTAAAGTTTGAAAATTGACCAAAAAAAAAATCAAAAACCAAGACTCCCCTCAAAGAATAACCTGAAAGTTCTTTGCAAAAGTTTTGAGCTTTGAAAAAAAAGTGTTGAATTAAACACTTCAGTCCACCTATATGTGGAGGAGGACTCAGTGAAAGTCACTCTTTCCCAAGAATTATCATTACTGTCACATTTTCTCAGCATGTTTTTTTGAAGTGTATAGGGAAGAGAGAGCGAGAGAGGAGGAGGAGGTGAGAAGCTTGAAATTATGAAAAGAAAGGAGAGAGAGAGGTTGCAGGACAAGGTATATTAATTAGAGTGTATGTGTAATCATACTTGTAGTCTATCTTCTGATTAAACAGCAATAATAGCATAACACAGGGATCACAGCGTATTCTTTTAATTCATAACCCTTTTAATTACATGATGTGATGGGATTGTAGAAATACTTATTTTCTTTTGGTATACTATAGTTTGTGCTGTTAGGATAAAAAAAAATCTTACTTCCTCCAGTAACACATTCCGTTTCAGGCCTCCTCTATTCCTGTAATAACATGAGAAATAAACAATAATGTCATTTGAATTCTGTCATTTAAATTTTGTCACAGTCACCAGCCACTATGTAACTCATTTCATGCATTTTTAGGAATGGTCTCAATAAGACGGCCTGCTGTTTTTCTGAGAATTACATTTTGCAAAGTCCCAACTAATAGTAACTAAACACAGTTCATCCACACAATTACTTTTATTAAGTGGAAACTCTGATATAAATCTTCTCTATTTAACCACTAACCTCAAATGAATACAGCACACTGGAAAAATCTGGCTATTTTGTTTGAGTGGGTTACTTTCTACTGGCTTCAGTAATGCCCTTCAATATTTACATTGTGCTCAGTTTAGCCACAAGCAACTTTTGGTCGATTTATTTTTTCTATGAATACAGAAGAGATCAAAACTCACTGCAACAGTGTATTGAAGTTTGCCTCATCTTGATTTGTTTAATCTCGAATGGAATTGATCTGCTCCAGCTCCAGCCGAAGGCACTTTGTAAGTTGTACACAATGGACACTACATTAGGGTAATACATTGTCAGATTGGATCATAAGAAGGGCCCTAAAATGTGTTTGTGTGCAGAGATGAGAGGAAAGAGATGAGGGAGGAAAGATATCGTCATACTATTATGCAAAACCTGCTGAGAGAATAAAAGGGATTTTCTGAACAAATGTACCCAAACTACAAAACATTTATAAGAAGCTGCATGCAATAAGGACAGGAATGTTCATTTTTACAAGTGCATGACCAATATTAAAGAAGTGTGTGTCTTTTTATGAAAATGCAGTGCTCAAGATAAATGTTATATTTATTTTCATTCAATTTATCCTCTCTCTCTCAGGTGGGAAAAGGGGAAATGTTCTTCCAGATTAGAACAACTCCCCCCTCCAAAAACAACCCCCCCCACCACCAAGCACCATGAAGAATATGTAGTAGAATTTATAAGTTAATTCACTTTGTGTTTGCATCGCTTTTCTGTTTACTTTCCATACTCTAGTCTGGAAAATTAATTGACTGGCAGGAATGTTTGCTGAGACAGTGAATTTAAAATGAATACTGCAGAACATTTTATAAAGTGTATTTTGAATGTGTAATTATGAGTATTTGCACCAGAAACCTGATTCAAAAGTGCAGATTCTCTGCTGTGCCCAGTATCAACTGGATATAGTTGAGGGAGAGCCATGAAGCAGATGCTTGTGGCTCCCTGATTCTAGGGTTAGTTCTACACTGGTTCAGCATTTTTAAGCCAACCTTGGGGGCTGCTATAAAGCCTGCCTACAAAGAAGGGGGATTATCTTCCAATGGATTATCTTCCACCTGGAGATCGTTGGAGAACAGCAGTACTCTGGCATGCCCCTTCTTGGCCTGACGTGCCTCCTATGCCAGGGCTTCAGGACGGGGTGGTGTAGCAACTGGGAATACCAGGTCTATGTCATCTGGAGATTCCGCCTCATTCCCATACCAGGGGACTCCCATGCTACGGAGCTCTAGCTGCTTTCCATCACCCTTTCTGTTGCCTAAGTAGCACAAAGGGGCCAGATTAGTCTTCAGAATCTGACCATAAAAATTCATGACCAGAAACAAAACATGTGATGTGTGTGTCCAACAAACTGTTCACAGACCAAGAAATAGTCAGAGAAATTATTCAATGAATAATTTAGGCTTGCCATTTAAGAAAATTGTGTGAACCAACAATTAAAGATGTCGGTTACCTATGAGGGGCAGACATCAAGGCTGCATTGCTGAAGATGGCATCCAGAAAAGCTGCAGGCCAGGATAAAGTCACAACAGAAGACACTGAAGTCCTGAGAGAGGTTGGTATGCGCTACTCATGGGAGTCCTGGGCACAGTTTGGAAAGAGAAGTAAATTCCAAGAGAATGGAGAAAGTCCATACTGGTTCTGATACACAAACAAAAATCTGACATACACAACTGTTGGAAGTACTGAGGAATTAAGCTGCTGCATGAAACTGGTAGAGAGAATCATAGACAGTCACATTCACCAAATAATGGAACACATTTTAGGAAAGGAGCAGTTTGGTTTTAGAAAAGGAAGTGGGAGGATAGAAGGTATGTTCATTGCTAGACAACTGATGGAAAAGAAACTGGAGGTGAATGGGCTTTCATCGATTTGGAGAAAGCATTTGACAAAATACCTAGGTGACTGCTGGTGCCTCTGTTACTATTCTATGGGGTCCAGAGGTGTTTGTCCAGAGGGTGATGGGTTTGTATGATGGTGTTTCAAGGTGAAGGTAGGGCTTCACCGGGGTTCCAGTGCTTAGTCTATTACTATTCATAATTGTGATCGACTTCATAAGTAAGGAAATCCAAATGGAAGGCAGTGCAAAATTGATCTATGAAGAGGATATTGTGCTAATGACCAAGGTGCTTCATGCCTGGAAGAGGGAACTAACAAACTCTGACCTCAAAATGAGTAAAGAAAAATTGAAGTCATGTGAGTAACTTGCACAGAACCCAGACAACATCAACATTGAGGGTCAGTGCCTAAATAAAGTTTCTGTGTTTCAATTCCTTGGGGGCTGGTTAGTGGCAAATGGAGTAATCAACAGAAAACTGCAAGCATGACTGATGAGCACCAGGGAAGTCTGGCACAAGTTAAATGGAGTGATTTATGACAAACAGATGCCCAGAATACTTAAGAGAGAACTACACAAAACTAGCGTAAGACCAGCTCTTCTGAATGGATCAGAGACCTGGGCAACCAAAAAGAGGCACTTGAGAAGAAATGAAGCCATTGAAATGAAATGTTTGAGTGCAGTGAGAGGAGTGACTTTGCTGGATCATATGCAGAATGATGTCTTCAGGAGTGAGACCAAGGTCAGCATTAGCAGAGAGAAGCTGTAAGAGAAGAGCTGAGGTGGTATGGGCATGTACAAAGGATGGATGAAGGGAATCCTGTTATGGAAGCATATGAGACTAGAGTTCGTGGGTGAAGAACAAGAGGAAGGCCAAGAAAATGGTGGACCGACTGTGCATGGGAGGATGGAGTTGATATGGAGTGAGCATTGGACCAGCAAGCCTGGAAAACACTGATTGGGTGACCTGATCCCAGCTAGTTGGGAAAAGGGGAAGAAGAAGATTTGATAAAATTGTGCAGACAATTTGAAAACAGAAAAAGTGGCACACTTCATTGAATAAACCATTTGCTATGAATTATTTGCCTAGCTCTATCCCAAACCTTCTGAATACCAGAGTGTCAAGTGTTGTTCTCAGTATTAACTGGGAAAGGACAAGGGTCTATGCTCTGTGAAATCCAATGGTCATTACTAGTCAGTTTGACTGTCCATGTTATTTCAAATATTTGAAAGTACATAACAGTAAATATATTTGAGATATTATCTTTATTATTCATATTGCACTGTAAATGTACATGGTATATTACAAAACACCTAGTTTAGACAGCTGCCAGAGGAACAATTTAAATTGGACAGATGCAATAGAAGGCATTCAACAATGAGGCATGAGGGTGTAACCAAATAGAAGTATTATCACTTAATGATGGAAGGCAAGGCACAATATATGGGTTTATGATTATTACTATTTAATATCAATAGCATGATAGCACCTACAGGTTAGGAGAGATTGAAGGAGGAGAAGTGTCTAAGACAGGTCATATTATAGCACCAATAACTTCTTCTCAAAAGATAGGAAAAAGCCAGATTTTGTAAAGTTGCCAATGTCTTCACTGACTTAGTTATCCATTCCCTCTTTAATAATAATACTTAGCATTATGCACCTTCAAAGTACTGTGCTAACCATAGCTAATTAAAGGCATAACACTTTTGGTATGTAAATACTGTTATTTCAGTTTTATAGATGTGAAAAAAGGGGAAAAAAAGTGATTAAAGGCCTGACTTGCTCCCATTCAATTCAAGGTCAAAACTCTCATTTATTTCACTGGGAGCAGGATCAAACCCTAAATGACTTATGCAAGGCCACAAAGTAAATTGGTACTCAAAGTGAGATTAGAACTGAGGAATTCCAGGCAATCCTATGGACAGCCAAATGGATCATGTTGCCTCTGAGTGGGGCCCTGATCCTACTTCTATTGAACTCAAAGCTAAAATTTCAATTGGTTAAAATGGTGCAGAATAAGGCCACAAGGGCCTCACTTTCAAAGATATGCAACCTGGGGAATGTTCAAAAATAGCTAACAGGTGCCTAATTCCCATTTAAATCAATGGAGTTTAGTTGCCTAACCTGTTTAGGCACTTCTAATTCCACTAGGGCCTAACTGCATCTTTAGACACCTATATAGCTTTGAAAATCTAGCCCTTAGAGCCCAAGCCTACAAACTCTTACTCGTATGAATACTTCTAATGGAAATAAGCCATTGAAGTGAATGAAACTACTTGACTAAATAATAATTAATCACACAGATAAGGATTTTCAAGATTGGCCCATAGGTCCTCTTTTTTCTGTCTTTCTACAATGCATATCACAGTCTGATCTCAAATAGCTTACATGGTGCATACTATTCAAGCACTGGGATGTCTACTGAACTAATGCTTGAAAAATCTTAATTTGAATTCCCATTACCTTTGCCAAATGAAAATTACTCTACAGAAAAGCTCTCCTTAGCACCGTGCTTTTGAACAGTATATCATAAAAGAGTGCTCCCTGAAAGGCTTAATAGTTGACTTTTAAACATATTTAATAAAATTATAGAAAACAGTAATATTGATTTATTAGCTGTCTTTCCCAGGATCATAAAGGATTTTTCTCTCCACTCTAGGAATACATTATTTCATTCACTATGAATTTGATTAAAGCATCAACAACTCTTCTGTGGGGGGAGATTGTGACGTTATGATGTAGTGACTAAATTCAGTATGCTCTAGCTACCAGGGACATATCTAGAGTCCATTTCACCTGGCACAGAAATTTCAACATTGGCTAATGTCCTCCTTACCCCTAGTAAACTAAATAAAGTCTATTGCTGTCTAAAATTAATGGTTAATTAATTTATTATAACCTAGTCATGGCAAAAAGTTATAAGGCATGTTTGTTTGAAATAAACATATTTTGTATTGCAAAATAAAGGATGTTTAGCTCAAACTAATATGCCCTGTGTCTTTTTGTCATGATAAACAACCAGACTTAATTATAATGAATTAATTAACCGTTCATTTTAGACAGCAATAGATAATTTTTTTAAAAACCATTAAAAACCCATATCACTGTCCCCATCCTTCACTGCACTGTACATATGGGACCATATCCTCCAATGACATCCATACTGACAGACCCCTGCACCTTATCAGAGCCCCAGTGTGTGGGGATCAGCCACATCAGCCATTGGCATAGGGAACCAAGGCCAGCCTGGATTAAAGAATGTTCGGGCCCTGTGCACCTTCCCCCCAAACCTTCCATGAACTAGACAGCCGTCGCCCCATATACACCCTACTCCACACAGACTCCACAGTGCTCCTTTCTACCCACCCCACATGCAGACCCCTGAACGTCCCTTGCAACCCCACCCCCACATACCTCACCCCACACAGACCTTGAAATGCCCCTCATACCCCACAGATCCCACATACATCCCAGAAGCTCTGATATACATCTGCTCACCACAGCCCCACTGCCACACTCCCACCACACACAGCCCCAAACATCACTCACTCACCCCAACATCCTAGTCCCCAACCCCACCATTTCCAATTTCCTGCATTGACCCCTCAGCCTCTACAACTCACCACACTTCCCCCAAAAATCCTCATTCTCCCCCAATGCCTCAGCCCCCCAACACTCCCCATTCACCTTATAGCTCACCAACAACTTATCCCCAGCCCCTCACCCACCACACCCAGGACCTTCCTGGCTACTCAGTGGTGCCTTCCCAGCTCAGCACTCCACTCCTGTCTCAGGCTACGGCAACTCATCCCAATCCTCCTCATGATCCTGGCTGCACAGCTCTGCTTGCTCTGCACTCACATGACCTTATGCTGTCCTGATGGAGAGACACGGGGTCACGGTGCAGCTCAGGTTTGGTTCGGCCACCCCTCCATGATAAAGGGGCAGCTGGGCCAAATTTGAGTGAGTGGCATTGCACTGCAACGCTGCTCAGTTGTTTTTTTCTCAGTTGTTGTGGCCTCCTAAAATGGGGACCCTGTGCAAGTGAACAGAGTACACGTTGGTCAGGCCCAGATTGACTACAGCCCTGATTCACCAGTCTATCCCTTTTGAGCAAATCAATTAACCCATGCTTCAGTAACAATGACTTCAATTGGAAACAAGTTAAAATGCTTTGATGTTTTGGGACCTATACCTGTCAAGGTTCATGGACCATGAGTTGTTAGGAAAACTCTGACAGTCACGGCTGTGAAAGTCTTAATTGTCATCACTGTTGGTTTGAGAGTCTTTTTTAAACATTTGTTTACAGACCCTGTCCTGATTTCCACTCAGTAAAGACTCCAAGTGCAGCTCATCCAATGTCCTACTAGAATCTAGCATTTAAATGTTATACTTTCAATTCAATATAAAATTGCCTTTAAATGCTCAAGTTACAAGATTGGATCTATCTGGGCGGACTTTTTCACCTGTGCAGACCTGATTGAGGGACTCAGGCCATAGTTTTGTAAATCTCTACTGCATATGGTTCAAATTTTGCTCTCAGATGAATATGCATACAGATGCAGATCCTTTGTGAGTGTGACCTGTGGAAAGAACTGGGTTAGCAGTGTAATAAACACAATCCTGCTCACATTTAAGCCAATGGCAAGACTCCCAAAGGAAAAAAAACAACATTGCTATTTCTTTTGTTTTGCAGAATATTATTCAAGGCCACACTTTGATTCACACCAAATAATAAAGAAAACTAGATGTAAAAATGTTATAATAATAATAATATAGTTCAGAACAGAGAGCAAAAATTAACCACCTCCATCTCCCAAAACTCTGTCTTTAAATCAGCTGTCAGAAAACTCATCGGTTTACAATGAATGTACAATTTTTGGGCCCAATCACATTCCCACTGAAGTCAATGGCAATTTTGCCACTGACATCTAGTAGAAAAGCTCTGGGCCGTATGGCTGGACTTCATCAGAATGTCACGGCATGATAAATGGCCTTTCAGTGATACAGTCAGATGCCAAGGGATTCTCAGGATAGTCTATAGAAAGGCTTTATGATTCACCAGCTGTCTGTAGTGCTAGTTCTCTTGGGTGCCATTTTCCAATTATGCATAATTTGATTCTTGGAAATGTACAGGGCTGTTATCTGTGGGATAATAAATTGCTATGTAAATCCCTTATGAGGTCCACATGCAAAGCCCTTTTCTCATTACAGGCAGTATTTTGTATTGACCAATTTGTCCTCTGTTCTTGCACTGTTCTCAGGAAACACCCATATCTCTCTCCGGAGGTCACTTATAAGAGTAAAACAGTATTTCTATGTGACTAGAAAGTAACCTTTGCTCCACCATTTCTTTTATAAGACAAATAATGTACAGGTTTCATTATTATTAAATAATAATCTGCAGTACTTACATGGTGCTTTATTGCTTCAATTGTTCTTCAGCATTAATCAAAGCATTATAGAAAAATGTTTTATTGAAATATTAAAGACCAAATTCTGATATACTTAATCTGGATTAATAACCCACAAGCAGTATAGTTTACTTAAATATGCACAACAGTAGCAGAATCTGGCCCTAAATTAAAAATTTCTGGCAAAATTTTCAAACTTGAGGTGCCTAACATGGGGTGCCTAAATTGTTTTGAAAACACTGGCCTTACTGAGAGTAGGAAAGTACTCTCGGTATCCCTAGCCTCTGCTTGCCAGAAGTTGGGAACGGGCAACAGGGGATGGATCACTTGATGATTATCTGTTCTGTTCATTCCCTCTGGGGCACCTGGCACTGGCCACTGTCGGAAGACAGGATACTGGGCTAGATGGACCTTTGGTCTGACCCACTATGGCCATTCTTATGTTCTTATGGGTGTGATTTTCAAACTTACCTAATGGTTCTAAATAGAGTAGGATGGGAAACCAATTTCCTGTCTCATGAAAATCTGATGTTTCAGAATTTTTTTCCCCATCCCATATTGGGACAAAACGTGGAAATCTCAAAAGTTTTCAAATAGGAAAATAAAAAATAAAATTGACTCAGGTCAAAACATTTTGTTTTGATTTTGATTATTTGATTTGATTTGATTCAATTTTGATTATTTTTTTTTAAATGCATGATTATTAGTTTAAATTTCAAAATGAAAAGTAGTTTCAAACTAGAAAACTGGAATTGTTGATGGATCAGCATTTTGTGATGAAAAAGTGTTTAGCTGAAACATTCCTTACCAGCGCTAGCCTTTAGATGCCAATTCCCATTAGAAATAATTAGGAATTGAGGTTCCAGTCCCCTAGATGGCTGGCTGCAAAATAATGCTGATGTCCTTGTGTTTACTGTATAATAAGAAACAGAGCAGTCATAGCATTCACAATGCTGGCTATCATCTGTGGTAGAAGTCATCTTTATTTAGAAAGTTTGCACTGTCTTGTCAAACACTGACAACTTTTTTTTCTTAACAAAAGTAAGAAAAGAGACATTAATAATGCAGTTAGACATTTTGGGGCCAGTCTTGACTCCAGGCCTGATCAAACCCAATGAATTCAATGGCATAACACCAACTGGCTTCATAGGGATCAGAATTAGGCACTCTGCTGACTTTAATGGGACTTAAAGTTAAGCATGTGCTTAAGTGGTGTACCAAAGAGAAATGGTGAATCAAGGCCTTCATTTTCATTTAGGCAAAATCTCCCATTGTTACATTGACTGTCACTAATGCTCGTTTCATCTTTGTTTGACTAGGACCTGTTTCTGGCTCATTCATATTAGTGAAAGGAGAATTAATTTCATGGTCACATTAGGTTTTGGATATACAAGACTCTTGTGCAACTATGACCAAAATTCACTGGCATATGAGGAACAGAACATTATTCTTCCTGCGGCTGTATTTTTAATCATTCTCAAGCATTGTTTTTCTGTTTTTTTTCCATTGTTTCATTGCTATGGTTTTCGAAAGCTCTAGATCAAATCGGTGCGATAATCTTTTATCCTTTATTACACTGTGCACATCCACCTCAGCCCAGTGCAGGGAATATGTTTTAACTGCATAGACATAACGGATAGAGACAGGTCAAAGTGCTCACAGTCCAGTGCCCTGTCACAGGGAGAACCAGGTTTAGGATTTGAAATGTTTTTCCTGGGCTAGTGTAAACTTAGCACATTGCATGATAACTTTAAGTTAATGAATTCTAGGGAAAACAGGTTTTGAACCCCTGATAGTAGAACGCATGCCTGGAGTTTAGATGTAGCAACATAAGCTGCCTACACAGAATCCCTGCTCCCCTTAGGAAGGGATTAGTACCCATCACAATGGTCCCTTCTACCTTGGAATCTATGAATATATGAATCAGTGGAGCCTCAAAAGTGGGCAGTCAAGGCCCAGGAAGAGTAAAGGCCAAGGCAGACAGGAGACTCACTGATTCCATGCCTTTCCCAGACAGCCTTTGCCAGCGGGGCCCCCTGGATCCCTGACATGTCCTTAAATTTGCCCTCAACTGACAGCACATATAGGTGGTACTGTCCCCATCCTTCATTGGGTGGAATCACTTCTCAGGCTGCCATAGGGAAATGCTGTTTGCGCCCACCCCACAATCCCCTCTCCAGGATTACAGAATTGAATATGGCACATGATATCACATTTGTCCAAGACACCTTCAGGGCTAAGTATTATTTATCTGAGTTGATGACTTATTGCAAGGTTACTCTGATGATGATATAATGCCACTGGATATTTAATTAATATTTTACAAATTGCTATTGCACAGAGCCCTGTTGACTACTGAGGGAGCAGGACCTAAAGTATAGCACTACTTATTGCAAAATCAAAGATGTATTTGTGGAATTCAAAGGGTAGAGGCAAAAGGAAGTCACACAAAACTCTCCAGGCAATTGACTGAGGTAAAAATGAATGCATGTAATAAATGGTAACACAAAGCACAGAAAAATATTTAGAGAACGGATCAAATACATTTCTTGGCTAAGAAGCAATTGAATGTTACATCGCAGATCACCATGTTTATTCAGTTCAAACATGGTTTCAGCTAAAATAGTTTCTAACTCAATGTGCCTGAGATTAAATTGTATTCTAGGCTAGTCTATAACGACATTTCATCTACACCCGTGGTTCCCAAACTTGTTCCGCCACTTGTGCAGGGAAAGCCCCTGGCGGGCCGGGCCGGTTTGTTTACCTGCCTTGTCCGCAGGTTCGGCCGATCGTGGCTCCCAGTGGCCACGGTTCACTGCTCCAGTGCCAATGGGAGCTGCTGGAAGCGGCGGCCAGTACGTCCCTCAGCCCGCGCCACTTCCAGCAGCTCCCATTGGCCTGGAGCAGCGAACTGCAGCCAGTGGGAGCCACGATCGGCAGAACCTGCGGACACGGCAGGTAAACAAACCGTCCCGGCCCGCCAGGGGCTTTCCCTGCACAAGCGGCGGAACAAGTTTGGGAACCACTGATCTACACTAATCCAGAATATGGTTTTTATGTTGTTTTCCTCCCATCTATACCAGTCTAGATAGGTTTATTAAAATTGTTACTGAATCCAAGATCCCTTAATCTGTTCTTGAGTCCCATGTATGGTTTAGCCGGCAGTTGTGCCTATTGCTTCATTACAGATTGGCACCTAATTGTTGTGTGATCTTCTGGGAAATGTTTAGAGATATTAAAGAGACAGTTAAAATATTAATGAAGTTTAACCTTTTACTCTATTTGAAAGATTTAAAGCAAGTAAAGTCTCCATCCATCATCATCAGGAGTCACAAGAAGCCAGGATTAATATGGAGAACATGCTGGTGCAGGGAAAAAGAAATGTACTTATTCTACAAACAAACAAACAAACAAACAAACAAACAAACAAACAAACAAACAAACAAACAAACAGGTTAAAAGATTATCAAGGTTGCAAAATAAAGTATTAAAAGTCAGGAAATGCCAAAAATATTGTTGTCCATGAAACACTTATTCTGCTTACCATGGCATATGTATTTAATATAGCTTGTATTGCATGATTGAATCTAATTTGTTTCTGAAGGATGTCTGCCTTTTTCAGTGTGCAAGCCATAGTCAGATGTAAGTAAGAAATGCAGCCAAGATGTTAGGCTGACATATAATTAGGGCATAGCAGGTTACTTATATAACTTTGCAAAATAGTCATACTAGAAGGTCTAGAATTGCTAGTGATTTCCACGTGACAAAGATCATGCATAAATACAAAATTGTGTCCCCTTCTTCTGAATGGATGTTGTAATCCAAAGAAAAGTATGAGAAGGTGCAGAGCATTTGTCTGAGCAGGCCCGCTGATGGGAGGGCAATTGCCCAAGGGCCTGGGCAACTTAAAAGGCCTGGAGGCCCCTGGCCGCCACCAGCAATGCAGTAGGGCTAAGACCAACTTCTTGCCTGCCCTCGCTCCTCGCTGCTCCTGGAAGCAGCCAGCATGTCCCTGAGGCCCCTCGGGAAGGGGTCTCCGTGCGCTGCCCCCCACCCCGAATGCTGACTGCAGCTCCCATTGGCCGGGAACTGTGGCCAATGGGAGCTGCGGGGGCGGTGCTTGTGGGAGTGGTGCCCCGGCCTAGGAGCTGCTGCCAGAGGGGTGTGCTGGTTGCCTTTGGGAGCCACCCAAGGTAAGCGCCGACACCCTGACCCCCTCCTGCACCCTGACTCCCTGACCCAGCCTAGAGCCCGCACCCAAACTTCCTCCCAGAGCCAACACCATGCACCCCCTCCCACACCCAAACTCCATCCCAGAGCCAGCAGCCCCTCCTGCACCCCAACTCCCCGACCCAGCCTGGGTGAATGAGAGTGAGGCTGGGGGACAGTGCACAATGGAGGGAGGAGAGATGGAGTGAGCAGGGGATGGGGCCTCAGAGAAGGGGTGGGACAGGGGCGTCTCAGGGAAGGGGCGGGGATGGGGGGCGGGGCTAGGGTCTTTGGGTTTGTGCAATTGGACAGTTGTCAACCCTACCAGGCTGGCATGTAGAAGCCATACCAGTGCTGGAAGAGCACACCCAGCAACACAGCCAGCAGCTCACTGGGCACCAGCCAGTGCAGGTGCAGCACCACCCAAATGTCGGGCAGCCCACGTCTGCGTGGGTGCAGCTTCTGCGTGCGTGGACACCCATTGACTGTTTTTCCCTGGGGCCCGGAATTGCTGTCAATGGGCCTGTGAATAAGCAATGTATCCATAAATGAAATTTTGGGCCTTCTTTTAGGCAAATGATTTTACATACACAAACAACCTATAAGATATTGGAAATTCTCAGAGACTATTCCCTGGAACACCCTATGCCTCTCCCATTCAGGGCTCTGGGCTTCAGCTGTGGGGCAGGGGGTCCTCTCTGGGCTTTATTTGAGGGATGGGGGGGATGCCATGGCTCGGGGCTTCAGCCCTGGGGGCAAAGGGCACCGCAGCTTGGGGTTTGAGCCCTGCAGGGAAGCACCAGGGCTTGGGGCCCTATGGGTAGGGTTGCCAACCCTCCTGGATTGGCCGGGAGTCTCCCGGAATTGGACTCAATCTCCCAGTGGCTACTGAAACTAATCCAGGAAATGTTAATAGGATGCTAAAAGCATGGTCAGTGTCGTAACAGAGCTAAGGCAGGCTCCCTACCTGCACTGGCTCCGCGCAGCCCCTGGAAGGAACCAGCACATCCCTCTGGCTCCTAGGTGCAGGGGCAGCCAGGGGATCTCTGCCTGCTGCTCCCGCCCCGAGCACCGACTCCGCAGGTCCCATTGGCTGGGAACTGTGGCCACTGGGAGCTGCATGGGCGGTGCCTGCAGGCAGTGGCAGCGCGCAGAGCCGCCTAGCCACCCATGAGCCTAGGCACCAAACACGCTGGTCGCTTTAGAGAGCCGCCCCAGGTAAGTACCTGCTAGCTAGAGTCTGCACCCCGAACTGCCTCCCGCATCCCAAGCCCCTGCCCCAGCCTTGAGCCTCCTCCCATACCCAAACTCCCTCCCAGAGCCTGCACTCTGAATCCCGTCCTGTACCCCAACCCCCTGCCCCAGGCTCAGCCCAGAGCCCCCTCCCACACTCCAAACCCCTCGGCCCCACCCCCCAGCCCAGAGCCCACACCACCTCCTGCACCCCAACCCCCTGCCCCAGCCCGGTGAAAGTGAGTAAGGGTGGCAGAGAGGGAGCGATGGAAGGAGCGGGGATGGAGTGAGTGGGGGCAGGGCTTCAGAGAAGGGATGGGGCAGGGTGATGGCCTCAGGAAAAGGGGTCGCAGGGGGCATGGCAAGGGTGTTTGGGTTTGTGCGATTAGACAGTTGGCAACCATAGCTGTAGGAGGAAACAGAGTGCCTGCCAGTTTGAAAATATTTACCGGAGCTCTGCTCTGAATGGCTCAGGCTGAATTTATATCCTGAATATGGGACAAGAACAAGGTCATTCCTCTATATAGAAATGCCCCATTGCTTGGTCAATTAGAGCACAATCCTGATCCCACTGTAATCAATGTCAAAATTTCCATTGACTAGAATGGGTAAAGAATCAGGTTCTTAGCAGCAGGAATATCACAGTCTAACACTCCGGCAAGGAAATCACAAACTTGGGGCTAAACATCTCTAATGTGAGGCAATTTCAGAAACAATGAAAGTCTCTCTGGATTGTGCACTGAGGACCTATTTGGGCATCTAGAATCAGAGACAGAAACATTTCTTGAGAGAAGCTATTACCATGTTTCCCTGAGATCACTTGAAATGGATTTATTATATAGAATGGAAACACCTTTTCCTGATCCCTAGCTGTGTTCCAGCTTTTACATTTTCCCCCCACTCTCTTTTAAGGCTCTCAAGCTAGAAAAAGCTTGAGTATTATGAAGTTATAAAAAAACTGAGAGAGAAGAGAAAATGATATAGAAAAAGTTATGTTATAAATCAGCTAAGGGAAACTCATGAGTGGATTTTTCTATAAAGTCTGATAGAATCAATAAACCTTGATCTTCCCAGATAGTAAAATTACCATCTATAATGCCTGAACAAAACTCCAGAGTACCTCTGGCAAGGGTACAAAGAGGAGGGGCTATTCAAAACTTCTAATATTGGTGTGTGTGTTTCCAATTTTGAATGGAGTAAGCAAAAGAAAGTTAAACTTAAATTTCATCCAAGAAGTTACACTAATGATTGTGTGGCAGAAAAGAGAAAGGGTGAACACTCTAGTCTTGGTTTGTTTAAATAGGAAGTGATTATACAAGCATATGAACAGGTTGTTAAAATCTTTAATATCTTTTGTATACTAAAAAACTGGGACTCCATGAAGATCATACAGCTTCAGTATTTAAGGCCTTGTTATCAGTTAAAGAATAAAGCCACATTGCTGATTGGTGTTTATTTATTTAGAATTAAACATATCCCTAAATGGCTTCAGGTGGGTGGCGATGGCATTCACTTCCAAATAATGTCATACAAGTGCCTCATAAATTGTGAGATCTATCCTGATTTGGTCTCCTGACACCAATCAGGTGAAATCATTTCAATGAGTTTGAGCCTTAATAGTTCAATATTCACATATTAGGAAATATATTTGAATTCCAATCCACACACACACACACACACCAAACAGTTTAAGCTAAGATGGTTTTCCCACCAATGTAGATGTCATGCAGGCTATTTAAAATTGTTTTTTTTCTCGAATGGAAATTGTTTAAAAATATTGTAATGTTTTCCTCTCAGTGTAGATAGAGCTGTAGTGAAAACGTTTCTTTTAATGATTTAAAATGTTATAGTTCTTGTAAAGGTAAATATACCTGCCAATAATAATAAACCGCAAGCATTTAATGACTGTTAATCTGCTGTATCCTTTAGTCTGACACAGTTCAGTGACACTATCACTGATATGGAAAGCTTTATTGTGCCTAGTCATTAAGTGAGCAATTAATCTAGGGAACAACAAAGCCTGGAATTGAAGGATAAAAGATCTGTGACACTAAGCAAGCATTTTATACCTGAAAATGGACTGGACTGGATATAGGCCACTGGTTAATCTGATACTGGCATGTACAGATATCATAACTGTCTTGCCATCAAAAAAGAAAGAGTATTAGGTAAATAGAACAGTGAACCCAACTAATCTGAATGTAAACACGGAAGATCTTTTGGGAAAGCATCTGAGAAAAATCTGTTAACCATTGAAAACATATGAATGAGAAATTTAGCATGACTGATCTTGAGATACAAGGATTTTTCTTAATACATTTAGTGTCTCTTGAAAAAAGCATACTGGGGATTTGGTGGTATGAGAGGGCGAGATTTCTAAAAATATTTAGGCACCTGAAGATACCGATAAGTGCCTAGTGGGATTTTCAAAAGCCCCTAGGTGCCTATCCACATCTTTAGAATCATAGAATATCAGGGTTGGAAGGCACCTCAAGAGGTCATCTAGTCCAACCCCCTGCTCAAAGCAGGACCAATCCCCAACTAAATCATCCCAGCCAGGGCTTTGTCAAGCCTGACCTTAAAAATCTCAGAGGAAAGAGATTCCACAACCTCCCTAGGTAACGCATTCCAGTGCTTCACCACACTCCTAGTGAAAAAGTTTTTCCTAATATCCAACCTAAAGCTCCCCCACTGCAACTTGAGACCATTACTCCTCGTTCTGTCATCTGCTACCTCTGAGAACAGTCTAGATCCATCCTTTTTTGAACCCCCTTTCAGGTAGTTGAAAGCAGCTATCAAATCCCCCCTCATTCTTCTCTTCTGCAGATTAAGTAATCCTAGTTCCCTCAGCCTCTCCTCATAAATCATGTGTTCCAGTCCCCTAATCATTTTTGTTGCCCTCAGCTGGACGCTTTCCAATTTTTTCACACCCTGCTTGTAGTGTGGGGCTCAAAACTGGACACAATACTCCAGATGAGGCCTCACCAATGTCGAATAGAGGGGAACAATCACATCCCTTGATCTGTTGGCAATGCCCCTACCTATACAGCCCAAAATGCTGTTAGCCTTCTTGGCAACAAGGGAACACTGTTGACTCATATCCAGCTTCTTGTCCACTGTAACCCCTAGGTCCTTTTCTGTAGAAATGCTGCCTAGCCATTCGGTCCCTAGTCTGTAGCGGTGCATGGGATTCTTCCGTCCTCAGTGCAGGATTCTGCACTTGTCCTTGTTGAACCTCACCAGATTTCTTTTGGCCCAATCCTCTAATTTGTCTAGGTCCCTCTGTATCCTATCCCTACCCTCCAGCGTATCTACCATTCCTCCCAGTTTAGTGTCATCTGCAAACTTGCTGAGGGTGCAATCCACGCCATCCTCCAGATCATTAATGAAGATAATGAACAAAACCAGCCCCAGGACTGACCCTTGGGGCACTCCGCTTGATACTGGCTGCCAACTAGATATGGAGCCATTGATCACTACCCGTTGAGCCCGGTGATATAGCCAACTTTCTATACACCTTACAATCCATTCATCCAGCCCATACTTCTTTAACTTGCTGGCAAGAATACTGTGGGAGACTGTATCAAAAGCTTTGCTAAAGTCAAGGAATAACATGTCCACTGCTTTCTCCTCATCCACAGAGCCAGTTATCTCGTCATAGAAGGCAATTAGATTAGTCAGGCATGACTTGCCCTTGGTGAATCCATGCTGACTGTTCCTGATCACTTTCCTCTCCTCTAAGTGCTTCAGAATTGATTCCCTGAGGACCTGCTCTATGATTTTTCCAGGCACTGAGGTGAGGCTGACTGGCCTGTAGTTTCCCAGATGCTCCTTCTTCCCTTTTTTAAAGATGGGCACTACATTAGCCTTTTTCCAGTCATCCGGGACCTCCCCTGATCGCCATGAGTTTTCAAAGATAATGGCCAATGGCTCTGCAATCACATCCGCCAACTCCTTTAGCACTCTCGGATGCAACGCATCCGGTCCCATGGACTTGTGCTCATCCAGCTTTTCTAAATAGTCCTGAACCACATCTTTCTCCACAGAGGGCTGGTCACCTCCTCCCCATGCTGTGCTGCCCAGTGCAGTAGTCTGGGAGCTGACCTTGTTCGTGAAGACAGAGGAAAAAAAGCATTGAGTACATTAGTTTTTTCCACATCCTCTGTCACTAGGTTGCCTGCCTCATTCAGTAAGGGGCCCACACTTTCCTTGACTTTCTTCTTGTTCTAACATACCTGAAGAAACCCTTCTTGTTACTCTTAACATCTCATGCTAGCTGCAACTCCAAGTGTGATTTGGCCTTCCTGATTTCACTCCTGCATGTCTGAGCAATATTTTTATACTCCTCCCTGGTCATTTGTCGAATCTTCCACTTCTTGTAAGATTCTTTATTGTGTTTAAGATCAGCAAGGATTTCACTGTTAAGCCAAGCTGGTCGCCTGCCATATTTACTATTCTTTCTACACATCGGGATGGTTTGTTCCTGTAACCTCAATAAGGATTCTTTAAAATACAGTAAGCTGTCCTGGACTCCTTTCTCCCTCATGTTATTCTCCCAGGGGATCCTGCCCATCAGTTCCCTGAGGGAGTCAAAGTCTGCTTTTCTGAAGTCCAGGGTCTGTATTCTGCTACTCTCCTTTCTTCCTTGTGTCAGGATCCTGAACTCGACCATTTCATGGTCACTGCCTCCCAGGTTCCCATCCACTTTTGCTTCCCCTACTAATTCTTCCCAGTTTGTGAGCAGCAGGTCAAGAAGAGCTCTGCCCCTAGTTGGTTTCTCCAGCACTTGCATCAGGAAATTGTCCCCTACACTTTCCAAAAATTTCTTGGATTGTCTGTGCACTGCTGTATTGCTCTCCCAGCAGATATCGGGATGATTGAGGTCTCCCATGTGAACCAGGGCCTGTGATCTAGTAACTTCCGTTAGTTGCCAGAAGAAGGCCTCGTCCACCTCATCCCCCTGGTCTGGTGGTCTATAGCAGACTCCCACCACAACATCACCCTTGTTGCTCACACTTCTAAACTTAATCCAGAGACTCTCAGGTTTTTCTGCAGTTTCATACCGGAGCTCTGAGCAGTCATACTGCTCTCTTACATACAATGCAACTCCCCCACCTTTTCTGCCCTGCCAGTCCTTCCTGAACAGTTTATATCCATCCATGACAGTACTCCAGTCATGTGAGTTATCCCACCAAGTCTCTGTTATTCCAGTCACATCATCTTCCTTGACTGTGCCAGGACTTCCAGTTCTCCCTGCTTGTTTCCCAGGCTTCTTGCATTTGTGTATAGGCACTTGAGATAACTCGCTAATCGTCCCGCTTTCTCAGTATGAGGCAGGAGCCTTCCCCTCTTGCGCTCTCCTGCTCATGCTTCCTCCCCGTATCCCACTTCCCCACTTACCTCAGGGCTTTGGTCTCCTTCCCCCAGTGAACCTAGTCACATAAATACCTTTATAAATGGTTGTATTTATACACTGGATGAATCACAGACTTTAAATCTGTGAGATCCACTGGGTGAAAGTGTTACCGTCCTGCTGAACACAAGGAGAGTAAGAAGAGACATAGAGGGATCAGGGCCCCCTTACACATACAACCAAGTATATACTTGAACTAATCAGATTGACAGTCACATGAAGTAACCTTGAAATGAAGCAGTAGTAATTGGTGATGGTGTTTGAGATAAAAGGATGGAAACCCAGCATTACCATCCCTTTTTTTTATTATTATTATTATTATTATTAATTTTTATTGTTATACTGGAATTACAAAGCTATGCAGATGTAAGTAGCATTTTACAGACATAAAAACACAGGAAAAGGAGTTTAATTTACTTTCCAGGGCATGATCTGTTGATTTATGCCTTTTGTGTTTTTAATTTAGGGAAGGTTTACAGCATTATAGCTTTTCCCCTTTGGCAGACACAACTAAAGTAATTATTACACTTTTCAGCGAGAGGATTTTTCATCTCCACCAGAGCATGATTTGTGAGTTAATTTTCCCATCTGTGTAGCTCCTTTTATAGACTTTGTCCTTCATCTGAGATCTCTTTGAGTCTGTTTCTTGTCCAGCCTCCTGTGGCCCTCTCGTTCTGACACTAGTTTATTCTCTGAAAACACAGGTGCAAACCATTGGGTAGGGCATAAGGAGGACATGTCCCCTTCTCCTCCCCTGCAAATGGTCCCCTTACAGTGGCTCCAGGCCTTACCCTTGTCACCCCAAACCTTTTTTCTATGTTCTTGCACCTGTGCCTCAAAATCCTCTGTTGTTCTTCAGACAGTTGGGACTGTCTGGGAAACTGGGTGAGTTTTCTCCTAGTAGGCTAACATAATTCTCTGTCCTGAGATGGGAGGCGATAAAAGCCAGAGTGTTTGAAACCCAATGTTGCTCCCAAACCTGCTTCTCTCATGCATATGAATCTCACTAATCCCAGCCCTTTTTCTTCCAAAAGAAATTTCTCTCCTACCTCAGAAAATATTTCTTCCCATGAAGCTATTTTCTGCCCTTATATAAATTCATACAGCTCTCACAGAAATCAATAATTTTCTGGACAAGCTTTGAATTTTGCATAACCATCTTAACAAAAGAAAAGTGAGATTACAGGGGGAAAAAAAACACTTGAGAACCTTCTTTTGTTTGAAGCAAACCACACTACCTTCACTGCACCAAAGATTACATACTGTTTACCTGGCTCAAGTCTCCGGAAGCTTGGATTATGTGAGAAAGGCTGAAACTCTTGGAAGAGAGAGGTGGGGTGTTCCACTTACTAATTAGATTGCTTTGAAAAATGGAATAAATATGTATGAGGTGGGGGGTAAAAAGAAGACAAAAAAATTAACTTTCTTACTATTCCATGTCAGAATTAAGATAATACACAATGTCTACTCTATATTTTAAAGTAAGCAAACTAACAGGGGAGTATTATAAAGTGGCATCTGTTTCTATGTAGTCGCCAGTGGCAGGTATAGTATTTTTAGGTAGGATAGAGTTACCGTGCTTGTTTGCCACCAAAATCTCTTGGTTTATTTTTTGGGTTTTTTGTGTGTGTGTGTGTGTGATTTTATTAGGTATTTGTGTCCTGGCTGGAATATGAACTTCTTGTATTGCTGTTACACAGAGAATCTTATTCCCCTTCTCTGCCTTCTTAGGATAAACCTTTTATAATGTATTTATAATCAGAAGTGACTGTAAAATTGTCCTTGGCCTTAAATCTGGGTTGAAATTCACCTTGTGCACAGTGGTAACAAAATACATATGCACCACCTGAGCCATCAAAATAGGGCTTAAGTGGTATATAGGTCTAGTTCTAGCCCTCTGCACAGGAGTGAGTTTTACCCAGAGTACTACGCAGCTGAA
This sequence comes from Natator depressus, assembly GCF_965152275.1. NCBI lineage: Eukaryota > Metazoa > Chordata > Testudines > Cheloniidae > Natator > Natator depressus. The sequence continues at coordinate 289,861,836 of NC_134234.1, read as the reverse complement.
TGGGGACTTCCCTCCCAACATGTGGCCAGGCCAATGACTAGACCAAAGACAAGATCCAGTCCCATAGCATATTAAGATATTGGCGGGTTGATGGGATCCAGAAATTTTAAATTTGGTCACAGAGCAAAGCTTGATACCATGAGGGCTTCAAAATTTTTACAACCTTAGATTGGTTGTTAAGGTCAGAAGGGACCACTGAGATAATGTAGTCTGATCTTCTCCATGGCACAGGCCATAGGACTTTGCTGAATTAATTCTTGTTGAACTAGAGCCCATCTTTTAGAAAAACATCCAATCTTGATTTAAAAATTATTGGAGTGGGCAGCTGCCTATAGGCCACTTTGACTCTGTGGCTCATTACTTCAACAGCATCTTTATTCATTAGCAGGGATGGCTCAAGGTGATGCAGAAACATAGCTCTTCAACTGAAATTTAAGTGCATTCTGCCAGGAAGATTACCATATAATAAGCAGGACATTTTTTCATATCCTACCATGCAAACTAAGTGAGTCCAATGAATGGGTGGCACTTTCACTTTCATGAGTCTTTGATGCCCAGAATGTGTGCAGTCTGAGGGCATATCTCCATTACAATCTTAAATCGACCTATGTTAGGTCGACTTACAGTCACCACAGTAATTACAGCAGTGACTGACACCCACACTACCCTCCTTCTGTCTGTGGTGTGCATCCTCACCAGGAGCACTACCACTGACTGAAGAGGGGCAGTGTGGGGTGCTGCTCCCTGGGCTTCTCACCTGGGGTTTCTCACTTCCCACCAGAGTGAAGGTGAGGTGGGGGTGGGGGAATCCACCCAGGGCTTCTTGCTTCTGGCAGGGAGATCTGCACCTGGAGTCCAGTCAGCTGCGGTGCTCCTGGCAGGGAGCAAGGATCCTGGACACTGGGGGGCCGGCTCCCAGTGGGGAGCCTGGGAGGTAACCCAATCCAGGAGCCTGGGTGACAGCCCGGCTTGGAGCAGAGACCCGGCATTAGACTGGCTGGGGAGCTGGGCTTTCTTGTCAATTTCACAGCTCCATTGGCTAACAGCGGATGTAAGGAATGCCATAACTACACCAACAGAAACCCTACGCCTCTTGTGGAGGTGGAGTTATTATGTCAGTGTAGCAGAGTACTTACATCGGCGGGACAAGGCTGTAGTATGGACATTGATGCAGTTTGGTCGACATAAACTGCCTTATGTCAACCTAACTCTACAGTGTAGACCAAGTCTGACTCTGTTTTGAAGGTGTTTTTACTTCTCACTCATTAGACAGTAAAGAAATAAACCTTTAATAGGCTAAATATCCTTTGCCCCAAAAAAGGGAAAAAAAACAAAGATGGTTAATATCTGCGATCCTTGTTGGATATATTGTCACTTGCTCTCAAACAATTATAGGTTGATAACTTGCTTCCTTTTTGACATATTGGTCCCTTTCTTTCAAAGCTGTTAGAGAAGATTATCCCCAAGTGAGCCGAGAATTTAATCATCTGTCTCAGGTGTTGCTGACAACCTAAATAAGTCATTCTGTTCTCAAATCAATGCACTAAAAAGGCCTCTAGTTTGGTAACTCTCCAAATTATTCTGATTTATTCTCTTCTATAGCCCCTTTTCACAGTATTGTGGTGCTTTATGGTGCAATGATGATAGTAAATAATAATAATAATAATAATAATAATAATAATAATAAAACAACAAATAATGCGTGAAACAAATCAGCAATAGATCAAACAGCAACAGAACAAAGTAATGAATAGATTAGCACACAGATAAAATGGAAGTCTATATCTCCTATATGTCTGCTGGTAGATCCCCCCTTTGTTTTCATAGAGTGTGGCACTGCCACTTCTACTGCACCATCCTTCCTCCTTAGCCTTCTTGGATGCTCTGCTGAGGTTTGGGCATTTTGGCCAGTGGCTGAAGAGAGAGAAGCAGAGGACTGCTCACCAACTTTCAGAATGGAAATCTGCCTATTAGCTATATTAACTCCCCTTGATTCTGCTCCATGATCACCACTGAACAGCTGTGGGAGGACCCAGCCAAAGGCAACATGACTAGAATGTTAGTTTAATTCTTTCTGTCAAACAAACACCATTACAAATACAATGTAACATACCATAAGAGTCTACCAGAGTATGTCACAGTGGGAAACTCATGCCACAATCAGATTATAGTGAATATTTAGAGCAACAATGTTCTGCTCATTTAGCAACAAATCTTATGTAATCATTTTAGCTATTGAGTTGGCCTCCTGCTTAGAAGCATGCTGTTCAGTTGTGGGAACTAAACACATTATTACACAATTTAACCAAGAAACATAAAATAAGTCTGAAGCAAGCAATGACTTGTCTGTACATGGAAGAAGAAGAAATCATTTCTTCAACCAAGAAGATTGATAGTTTTTCTGCACAATTCTGCATTTGCACAAAAATAATTTCCCCATACCTGTTATTGGAGGAAATAATGAAACTTTGGCTGCCCTGTGGAGATCTGTCTTTCTGCAAAAGCATCAGAGTTATCACTAGCTCTTGGCTAGGAATTCAAACTCCAGCCTTTCTAAACTTGCTACGATATATCCTGCAATAAAACCCTATGAATTGATAAATCACTGCTGATGTTCACCTGTTCAGCTTAGGATGTAAAGGGAGAATGAAAGTTGCTGCCAGATGTTGTTTATTTTGTTGCATTTAATACTGACAACTGTTGGGGAGTCGGGGGGGGGGGAGAGAACCTATAGAACTTCAGAGAAAGAGTAGTATGGCAAATTCATTGTAGTATAACTTGCATGTGGCATGTAAATAGGTGAGGAAAAGGAAGTGAATTTGGCCCATGATGGAAAGAGCTAAGGTTTTTTTATGAGAAAGCGGAGGAATTGTTCCTTTGTGTTTGACTTAATTAATAATAATAATGCAGAAAGACCAAAAGTGATCACAAAATATTTCTCTTTGGTATTTTGGAAAAAGCCAGATGATGTATTCATACCCTCTCATGTTGATAATGAAATACTTTTAATGCCAGCAGTAATTAAAGAGGATGTGAAACAGCAGTGACTAAAGTTAGACATCTTTAAAATCAAATGGTCCAGATTACTTGCATCCAATAATTTAAAAGGAGATGGCTAAGGTCCTCTCAGGACCATTAATTAAGAAGTCTTAAGACTATTTTTAAGAATAAGAAGCCTTGAAACACTTGCGAAGTTCCAGAAGACTGGAAAAAAACTAATTGTTGTGCCAGTATTTTAAAAGGGTATATGAGATGACCCAAGTAATTACAGGCCTGTCAGCCTGACTTTGATCCTGGGCAAAATAATGGAAAGGCTGAATGGGACACCATGAATGAATAATTAAAATGGGGTAATATAGTAAATGCCAATCAGCATGAATCTGTGGCAAATAGATCTTGTAAAACTAGTGTGATATAATTTATTGATGAAATTACAGATTTGGTTGATGAAGGAAATAATGTTAATGCACTATACTTAGACTTCTGTAAGGCATTTGACTTGTTACCACATGACATTTTGATTAAGAAACTAGAACAATGCAGAATAAACATGGGGCATATTAAATGCATTATAAACTGGTTAACTGAGAGCTCTAAAAGTATAATTTTAAATGAGAATCAAGCAGGTCTGTTTCTAATGGGTCCTGCAGGGGTTGGAACTTGGAACGATGCCATTGAATATTTTGATCAATGACGTAAAAGGAAACGTAAAATCACCACTGATTTAGCAGATGACACAAATATTAGGGGAGTGGTAAATAATGAAGCAGACAGATCACTGACACAGAGTGATCTGGATCGCTTAGTAAGCTGCATGCAAGCAAACTATGTGTTTCTGTATGGTCAAATGCAAGATTATAAATCGAGGAACAATGACTACTTACAGGCTGGGGAGACTCTATCCTGGGAAACAGTGAAGCTGAAAACGATTTGGGGGTTTTGGTGGATAATCAACTAAACACAAACTCTCAGTGTGACACTGTGACTAAAGGGGATAATGTGATCTTTGGATGTATAAGCAGAGGAATATCAAGTAGGAACAGGGAGGTTATATTACCTCGGTATTTGGCATTGGTGCAGCTGCTAGTGGAATACTGCATCCAGTTCTGGTGTCCACACTTCAAGAAGGATGCTGAAAAATTGGAGAGGGCTCAGAAAATAGCTATGTGAATGATTAAAGTATTGGAAAAATGCCTGACAGGGAGAGTCTATGAATCAGTGATGAATCTGTTAATATAATTATGATAGCTTTCTCACAAGTGACAGCTGTACTTCAGGTTGCATGAACTTTTCTATTCTAACTTGTTTTTAGTTGTTCAATACTTTTAGAAACTTCTGTATTGTAGAAGACACTTTCTAGGCTCATTCTTTGCCTAAAGTCTAAGGCCAGGCCACACACAAGGAGTTAGGTGCTATGATGCTAAACATCACAGCAACTAGAAAATATTGTGATTCACAACGCCTGAGTTAGGCTCTAGGCTCCCTGTATAATGAATGGGAAGATACAGGCACCTCAGACTGTGATTCACAAAAGCCAGCAGGCTAGGAGGGGAGTCACCTAAGCTAGCTGATGGGAAATGCTGACAGGAGAGATGTGTGCTAAGACCCACCCCTCTGCTGGATATAAGCACCTAAGTCTAAGCTGCAGAGAAGCATCTATCTGTGCTAATGTTTCACAGCTGGGAACCCTCTTTGGAGTAAGGCACCTACACAATTTTTGTAAAAAGCCAGGCACGTGGAAGAGGAGGACTTCCCTTGTAACTTTTAGCCCAGTGGTTAGGGTTCTCACCTGGGCTGCAGGAGGCCACCTGTTTCCATCCACCTGAGGGAAAGAAGGAATTTGAACAGGGATTTGCAAACTCCCAAGTGAGCCCTCCAACTTTTGGGCTATGGGCTATTCTGATGTGGGGCTCCCTCAATCTCTTTTCTGTTGACACTGTTACATTCTAGATAAATAATTAAAGAGCCTTTGGAGCAGGGTGACTAGATCCTGGGTCTCTCACATCCCAGGTGGGTGCACTAAAGACCAGGCTATAGAGTCACTCTCATGCTTGTGGACTTCTCTTTCTCAGAGTCATTTGGAGCACAGAGAGAGCAAGCAAACAGAAGCATGAGAATGACTCTGTGTCCTGGTGGTTAGACTACCAGACTATAGATCTGATAGGCCTGATTTGATAGGCAGTCTCTGAGCATGCCTAGTATATCAGGCCCCGCCCACAATTTAGACAGCTGAACACCCGTCTTCCCCTGGTTTGTGAATTACTCTGGGGCTTAGGCAGGAAATAGGCACCCAGACACCTACAGGGAGGTAAAAGTGCACATGCCAGAGGCAGAAACATAGGTGCCTTGGAAACTTTTAATTGCAAAAAGCTTAGGTGGTGAGCGGGTTAGGCACCTACATGGTTCAGTAGGAGTTTTGCGCATCACAGTTGGAAAAAAAATATTTCCCCCAAATTATTTTTTAAACAGTTCTAGCTCTTGAACAACTTGGGGGACTAAGTTGAAATTCTCTCAATGAGAAGAAATGCTTTTGAATGAATGTTGGTTTTGATTTGACTGAGTTTGAAAAGTGCACTTTAAGCTGCTATAGTCCTGTGAATACAACCATTTGAACTGCTTTTCCCCAACATGCTAAGCAAAGGACTTCTGTTGCGCATTATTACTATTAATTATGGGTGGCCAACCTGTATTTCTGCCTGAGGCCTGATTCAGTGCTCAGTGAAGTCAATGGAAAGAGCAGTGGGTAGGGGCCCGAGTAAATATGCACATCTTCAAAACTGTGTGTTGAACCACTGCACGTTAAAGTAAACAATGAATGAGGCAGGGCTTCATAGTAGCCTTGATTCATTCCATGTGCATTGACTTAATGGTTTTATGCACCCAAGATGAAATTCACCCATGCCAGAGGGTTAGTAGAAGGCTTATCAAAATTTACATCTCATGTCAGCCCTTGCATTAGTCCTCTGCACAGGGGTGAATTTCACGTCCAGCAAAAAATGTTTCCATATCATGAAAAACTGTATATATTTGGGACTACTGGAGTAAGGTGTGCAATTTGCTTTTGTGGCACTACTGTCTAGTTACACAGTTCCTGATTATGGAATTTTTTCTCTTTCTTAACCCTGCCCCACCCCCAAAACACAAAAACAAAAAAGAACTAATCAAAAAACAAGCATACAAAAAATAAAAACAAAAACAGGAAATAGCATTTGAAAATAATCAACCAAAATCTGGTTAAGAGAACATTAAAATTTTAATTGTTAAGTACTAAAAAATCAAGAGCTTCCAAAATATCCATTCCTTACCCTGCTCCCTTGTGCATACGGATTATAAAATATTTTTTAACTAATGTTCCTATCATGTAGCATGTCTGGTGTGTGAATTTCCTTTTTCTAAACGCAATTTTTAATGAGTGAAAGTACATTGTGTAAAGCTATTTACTAAGTAACAACACTTTCAAATTCCCTAATTGCGCATCTTAATTATATCATTAGAGTACGTACATGTAATTAGGCAATAAGGATATTTAATTTTGTGTTGATTACCATGTGCAAATTACAAACTAAATAATCTTAGAAAATTGCGGTGGAAAAAACTGGCACACCAGCAAAGCAACTGTTTTTAAGTACTTTGTACTAGTTTTATTTTTTGGAGCTGTTTCCTAGTTGGTACAGTTGGTGAATGCTCTAAAATTTAATCTCAGATCCTACACTGTATAAACATGGACAGAGGAACTGTGTGTGAGTGGGGAAATAGTGTACGGGTATACAGTTGCGGAATGGAGCACAGTATGACTCTATTTCAGAGGGGTAGCCGTGTTACTCTGTATCAGCAAAAACAATGAGGCGTCCTTGTGGCACCTCAGAGACTAACACATTTATGTGGGCATAAGCTTTCATGGGATATAACCCGATGAAGTGGGTTATAGCCCACGAAAGCTTATGCCCAAATAAATGTGTTAGTCTCTGAGGTGCCACAAGGACTCCTCGTTGTTTTTAGTATGAATCTACTGGCCCAAACCACATGTTAGGATGGAGCAGTGGGTCACATCTATTATTTATGCCCATAGCTTGCAGTAGCAACCATGGAACAGCTCTGTGCCACCCATTGCTGAGGTTTGCATTTCTCAGTGTCACATGCATTCCCCTGAGTGCACAATGCATTTATTCAGGCTGTCATATCAAATTTCTGTATAGAAGTCGGATTGTGAGTTATATTAATTGCCCCAATTCTGCTCTATGGATGTATGCTTTGCTCCAGAAACTGATCAATGCTGTGGTGATCTAAAGGTGAGCAGTTTCCCCCTTGTTGATATGCCTGAATAATTCCAGGTGAAAATCTTATTAGAGCTACATGAAAGTCAGGCCAAAGAGTCTCCCACTTACCACATTCATTTAAAATAAAAAGAAGGCTAAACTAACAGGGATGATAGCTGGACCTAGTTGGGAAAACTGATTGGGGATATAGGTATAATGTAGACTTTCAGAAATAAGTGCTTGATCCTGCCTCTGGTGCAAGGGTTACAGCTACCACCTGGATGGAGTCTTCAACAGCTCTGAGCACAGCCTGTAGTGCAGATCCCCAGTTGCTCCCTGTGCCAAGAGCTATGCCCAAAATGGCTGCCTCGTAGTCCAGCACTGCAGAAGCCTGCAGAGGACACAAAGGACATACCCATTGACTAAGTCAGGGTATAGGGTCACTAGCTCTGTGCACACATGACATAGGGAGCACTGGAAGACACCCAAACCCTTCAATATTCTCCTATATCTACTGGTTGCAAGAGAAGAGGCCATCCAGGTATACCGGGAACCTGCAGAGAGCTGACACCAGCATGATCATTCATGTTCTTGAACACAGGCAGCCCTGCTGGAGAAAGGGATGTGTGAAGGCTGGCTGGCCTCTTTTGTCCTCACCTGAGCCAGCTGGAGAGGTGACGCCAAATAGAATTCCTCTCCCTGAACTGTTGTGGAGCCATGTGCTCCCCTGCTGCAAGGATGGGCTTTGGATCATGTTCTGCTCCAGAAGTTGCTCAGCACACTGCTGCATGGCTAAACACACTCAGCAGCACCCTGAGATTCATGCAGTGGTAGGATCTCCCAGCACAGCTGGCCCATTTTGCTATCTAGCATGAAGGCAGTCAGCAGGTCCTTGACCTTTCCTCCTCCCCGTCCCTCACAGGATGCGTAGGAGAGCATTCTGTGTGTTCCCTCAAATCCAGAGATGGGGATTCTCCCAGCCCTTGTGCAGGGTAGCTTGAACGGGGGTGGGCAGGCCCACCCACTTCTTAACATGAGCATGGTTTGGGGGACAGGGGGCCCCGTGCCCCCCCCCCAAACTGCAACCCTTGGGTAGGCACAGAGCAGCATAGGGAAGGGCTGCGCTTCACAGCCCCTGCCTGTGGAGCCAGCCTCTTCCTGGTGCCAGCCCCTCTCAGTGGCCCCACCTCTGCTCCTCCTCTTCCTCCTGACGCCCCGCCTCCTGGCCAAGGCAGAAGCCAGAGCCAGACTGCCACCGAGGGAGCCCAGTTTGTTGTGGGGAGCCCCAGACTCTCCACCTGCCCTAGGTGGCACACCCTGGGGGGTGGGGACATGGGCCAGGGGTTGCTCTTGGGCCCCTCGCCCCCCTGCCCAGGTGCAGGTGGAGGGTTTGGGGCTCCCCACAGCAGCCGGGGATCCCTGGGTGGCTCTTACTACTGCCCGGCTCTGGCTTCCAGCTTGGCCCTCAGGGGTCAGGGCCTTAGGGGAAAGAGGAGGAGTGGGGGTGAGGCCAAAGAGGGGGAGGGGCCACAGGGGCAGGGCCTCGTGCCCCCATCCCACTTCTACTGAGGTTCTGGCACTCCTGGTACAGTAGAGTTGGGATAGCTCCTTGCACCCTACCCTCTGTTCCTGGTGTATCTATTTTGCCCTTAAATAGTACTTTAAGGCAATTATATCTTCAAAATGAGAATAACTATACACTGAATCTGAACAAAACAATCTAAGCATAGCATGGTTGAAACACAGGTTTGCAGTAGAGCATAAAATTCACTTTGACATTGAATTGTTCTGTTTCAGATAAGCCAAACACACCGCAAGCAACAGAAGGGCAGAATACAAAGTATTTAAGCATCCTCTTGTGAATTTCTAATTGATGGCTAATGATGGGATATATCCTATGCGGTATGATAGTACTTTCTAAGGGTTACAGTGGGAGCAGATACCTGGTAATGTACATATATTAGTGGTATGGAATCATAAAGCCCTGTTTTTTATGGATGCCTGTTCCAATATATGATTGCATTTGAATTTAATTTGATTCACAAAATCAGTCAAGTTTACACTACTTCTGTAAAAATATGATATATAGGGGCAGATTCTCATATCCACTAACACTGCTACACATTGGCATTGTAAATGGGCTTTAAAGTAAACTGCATTTACACCCAATTTAGTGCCCCTTTACATTGCCAGAGTGGTATAAGGGGGCCTTCATGTACCTGAAAATCTAGCACATAAAATGTATGAACATTCATTTGACAGCTCAAACCAGCAGATATAAGTCTTTCATCAGTTTATCAAAAGCAGCTATTAGAGGGCTACATGTAATCTTGGCTGAGTTACAGGGTGGCAATTGAAACTAATTTTTGAGGGAGCTAATATAGAGGTGACTTGATACCCTAGCTCTGCAGTAATATCCACAAGAACTACCCTCCTACAGTTGGCACCTTAGAGACTAACCAATTTATTTGAGCATAAGCTTTCATGAGCTACAGCTCACTTCATCGAAAGCTTATGCTCAAATAAATTGGTTAGTCTCAAAGGTGCCACTAGTACTCCTTTTCTTTCTGTGAATACAGACTAACACGGCTGCTACTCTGAAACCTCCTACAGATATTACAGTATGTATTTCAGTTAATTTGGGGTGGGTGGGTACTTTTCTATTAAATCAGGCTAACTGTTTAGGTGGAAATGGAGTTAAGATAAGTAGGACTGCAAAACTGTGAAGAAAACTTGGAAAGTGCCAATTGAATTAACTTTGTATTCACTTCGATTTTCATAAAATGTAAAGCCAGAATTTAAGAACCCACCCTTGTTTCTTCCACTTTCCCCAGCTCTAATCTTCTTGAATTAAAGGAATAGCAAACACACCTGAAACATAAATCAGAACAGAGGTGGCCTGGAATCAAAACATTACCTCATTGGTTGCCAAGAATGACACTCCAAACACCCAGAGAAGTGGATTTGCTGCACTTCTCTTATTGTGTCATTTTTGAATGACAGTTTCCAAAAATCAGAATTTATAAGACTGACATTGTATCATGTATCAGGGATTTAGCTGCTGCAAAGATATGGCCAAATAATTAGGGATAGTACTCCTACGTGTATGGCTGCAGGCATTCCACCTATCCGTGAGCTCATCAGATCTCACAATGGAAGAGTTTCTAGTGACTCAAGAGGCAGAATTATTTCCTTTGAATAGAGCTAGTTGCAAAGTGAACATTTATTATGAAAACTTTCAAAAAAGATGCATTTTCTCAGGGAAAATTTTCTTTAAAAAAGAATAAATTGACTTAAATATTTTCATTTTTGAAGACTAAAAACTCTTTGGTTTTCATGTGAGGTTTTTGAAAAGCAAAAAAAAATGTTTTTTGTTGTTGGAAATGGGCACATTTTAAATTAAGCAATCATTTTCTTAGAATATTTTTATCTCCAAAAAAGGGCATTATTTGTTTAAAAAAATCTGAAACTTTTCAACCGGCTGAGATGTAAAACTGAAATCCCAGCTATTTGTGGTAATTAAAAATTTTACAATTAGTTCTGCAGGATTAGGGATATGTCCTGGCCAAATTCCAGCTTTGGTAATTACATCCTGCCTACCTAAAATGCTCCTTAGCTTTCAAATGGACATGGCATTCTTCAGTTTCTCTCCTAAACTGGTGTGTAGAGTTTCTGTGTACCATTAAACAGCTGCTGTTGTACATCCCACAGCATTTCAGCAAAGTATGAAGTGATTGCTTCTTTGTAAATATTTGAAAGTTATTTTGCAATCCTTTGGGACAATATGTACTATTTCTGTAAGTGTAGGTTAATAATATTTGGTATACAAATATGGAAGCACTCTCCAGGGTTAACAGATTGTGGAGCAAAACTTTCCGTGTTATAGTCATCTACTGTTTTTGAAGTTTCTGCATTTTTAAACCACTTCAACTTATTTCCAGTGGAACTTCCCATTATTTTGTGGTCAATCCTGTGCAATGCTAAGAAAAAGCCTGATTCTGAAGTACTAAACCCCTTCATTTCCAAGTCATGTTTGGTCATGCCATAAGGTTCGGTGAAAAATGACAGAAGACATATAATGTACCACACTGACTAGTATAAATTAGCAAAGAGGTGAGTTTGTTTGTTTGGGATGTATGTGTGTTATAATGATTTGATCTTGAAATATCCCTGTTACTTATGGGGCTAATCCTTGTGAAGTGTTGAGCACCACCTGTGACGGGTTGGATCACAGAAACCCCCTTGGGACTGCCATCTAATGTGCCAAGACTATTCTACTCCTGATTTCCTGCCCTATCAGCTTAGGACTTCAGTGCCCTGCCTGGTTTGAGCCAGACCTGCTAGCCTGCTGCAAACCCAGACCCCGGTCTGAACTGTGTCCCCTAACAGCTGTAGGCTTAATTGAAAGCAGCTTACAGAAGTGTTCCAGTCTTCAACACTCAGATGCTCAACTCCCAGTGGGGTCCAAACCCTAAATAAATCTGTTTTACCCTGTATAAAGCTTATACAGGGTAAACTCATAAATTGTTCGCCCTCTATAACACTGATAGAGATGTATGCACAGCTGTTTGCCCCCCTCCCCCCCCAGGTATTAATACACACTCTGGGTTAATTAATAAGTAAAAAGTGATTTTAATTAAATACAGATAGTAGGATTTAAGTGGTTCCAAGTAGTAATAGACAGAACAAAGTGAATTACCAAGCAAAATAAAATAAAACATGCAAGTCTAAGTCTAGTACAGTAATAAAACTGAATACAGAAAATCTCACCCTTAGAGATGCTTCAATAAGTTTGTTTCACAGACTGGATGCCTTCCTAATCTAGACACAATCCTTTCCCCTGGTACAGCCCTTGTTCCAGCTCAGGTGGTAGCTAGGGGATTCCTCATGATGGCTGCCCCCTTTGTTCTGTTCCACCTACTTATATATCTTTTGCATAAGGCGGGAATTCTTTGTCCCTCTGGGTTCCCACCTCTCCTTCTCAATGGAAAAACACCAGGTTAAAGATGGATTCCAGTTCAGGTGACATGATCACATGTCACTGTAAGAACCCAAGCCTTCATTCCTCCCAGCCTGACTCACAGGAAAGCCTGCTTGCAAACAGAGCCATCCACAGTTAATTGTCCTGGTTGATGGGAGCCATCAAGATTCCAAACCACCATTAATGGCCCACAAGTTGCATAATTACAATAGGCCGCAGAGTTATATTTCATATTTCTAGTTTTAGATACAAGAGTGATTCATTTATACAAATAGGATGACCACACTCAGTAGATTATAAGCTTTGTAATGATACCTTTCAAGAGACCTTTTGCATGAAGCATATTTTGGTTATATTATATTCACACTTATCAGCATACATTCATAAAATCATATAGAGTGCAACGTCACACCACCTATAATGGAAGTTCAATTAAATAAGTTGGAATTGAGAGCACATTGTAGAACACAGTCCATAAATACAAAGGAGAGTTCAAATTCAACTTATTTTTTAATAAAACACACAAAAGAAAATCCCTCTTTAACATATTTTTTCTTACATTAAAATTAGTGAAAGTCACTAAACTGAGTATCAGATCAAAAGAAATGTCTCCTCTTGTGTTTCTGTGTACTATTGACGTGACCCAACATGTTGAAAGATAATAAATGCAGTTACCTTCTGTAAATCATTTTGCAAGAGCACAAATCTGGATTTTCAGATGCTCACCGTGTGTTTTACTTGGCTCAACCAGCAGTACTTTAAAGTCCTGTACCATGATGGAATGATAATTGGGTGTTGATGAAAAACATCAATCATCATTGCATTGTTATTTGAGTTATAGTTTCTTTTAACTTTAAGCTGTGAGATGTTGTGAAATAAACCATTTGAGTATGGTGATTGCATTTTAAACATCATCCCTTCACTTGTAGGCCAAGTGTGAGTCATTCCCTAAATCAATAGAGCTTATTAAAAACTCCAGGATTACCTGAAAAGGGTTTCAAGGGTTTGGAGGTAAAAGAAAAAAACAACTGACTCCTTGTAATATATATCTTCTTCGGTTTCATATCCTGCCTAATGCTACTGAATCCCTACAATAATCATTCCTTCACCATACCTGCTGTAACAGGCCAACCTGATTTTGAAGTATGTTGTAGCAAAACAGATCAGTGGATGTGTTGTGTTATCAGCAATTTAAATGTTTCATCTATGATGAATGAAAATCAAGATAAACTTGCCCAAAGCTGCAGTGATCTCTTTGATGGAAAGAGATTAATCTTTACCTATAGCTGAAAATTAGTATTCAGTTACATAAAAATAGCAATGTAAAACTGAAGCTACTATTGTTGTTTTGAAGATTACAGTAGTAATAATCAGTGGTAGCTGGTTATTTGAGAATAATGGGGCTAAGGCTTATTAATGTCACTAATGTGTGGAGTGGTTTGTGTACTGTAGGTCAGAGTTCCACCTTCTGGACTCCTGGTCTGATGGGGCTGAAGCTGCTCTGGTCCTGGAGAATGGAGTACAAAGGGCTGCCACTAGGGTACTTCTGACTCTGCAGTAGCAGAACCACAGGCATTACAGAGCAGGGAGTGCAGGCTTCTGTGAACCTATTTCAATTCAACTCCACAGAGATAGACTATAGGACTATCTGCTCATGCTCCCTCTGTTCCTGCTTTTCCAGTTCCAATAAGAAATAGGAGAAGTCATGGGACAGAGTGGGGAAGTGAAGGGATGGTTTTCCTAAACTACTGTGGAGAAGTTATATCTGAAGATGAAGGTTCCTCAGACTAGGGGATAGATTTGGGGGGGGGTGTTGTTTCTGAGCTGGTGGGGGTTGAGTTGGAAACCTGAAGGAATTCAATGGGGTTCGAAGCTGGGACATGCCCCCTGCATGTTGTACTGGCAAGGTTGATTGCAGGGGGAATGGAGTCAATTGGTGAACAAGGCTGTAGGTAGAGCTTTATGAATAATGGATTTTTCAGTTCGCTGGTTATTCTGGGGGAAAAAAAACCCACTTTGGGTCAAACCAAAATTTTTGGCAAAGAAAGTGGAAAAAATTATTTCAGGTCAAACAAAACATTTAATTTGATCCAAAATATTTCAGTTTGATTTTCAACATTTTTAAATGCTTGATTTAAAAAAAAAATTAACAGAAATTTTGAAATGAAAAGTTGCTTTGAACCAAAAAAACCTAAATGTTTCAGTTCATAAAAGTCGAAACAAAATGTTTGGCAAAGCCCTTAGTGGAGACACCACGTATACTGGCAAAACTTATTTTGCTGGTGTGGTCAAATCACTTCCCTGAACAACATAAGCTGCATCAACTAAAAATCCCTTGACAGTTTGAGCAGCATGTACACAGGGGACACTCCTAACTGATGCAGCTATGCCAGAAAAACTTTGTACTGCAGACTGGGCCCTAGATTTGAGGGCAAAAGGAGAGCACAGTAAAGGGGGGATAGAGGGATAAATACTGTTTTCTCTCATTTTGTCCTTTTATTGTCAAGTGTCCCAGTTCTTCTTTTTATAAGGGGGATGGGACAAGAGAGAGAAGGCTCCCCATTTTCTTTCCACCTCTCTTCCAACTTCCCTTATCCCCATAAAATGCTTCTCTGTGACACCTCTGACTATAGTGTCCCTCTTTTTCCCTTTGAAAATATGATCAAGCTGCAGTGTGGTCAGCAGGTAGACTGCTGGCTGCAGCTCCATCAGTTATTATGGGCACAAGTTGCCACTGATTATAATTTCTTGCATTTCTCTGTTACCTTTCATCTGAGGACCTAAAAGCATTTAAAATACTAAATTAATTAATTGAGCCTCACAAAACTCCTACCAATTGTGCACTGTCACAGGCAGGAGCTGATTTCAGTTTGGGCAGGACTGAGGAAGCATGAGGCTGCCTGCAAATCAATACATGAAAAAGTCTATTCAACCTCTTTTGTTTGCTACCGTTGGCCAACAGCCAAAACCCATTCCCACTCCAAAGACTTTCAGTGGGTCCAGGATTTTACCTCTCTTGTTTGTTTCTTTGTTGGTTTTGTGATGTGTAGGCAAAGGTTAGGGGTTTTGTTGGTGTTATAATAGATAGTACATGTCACTGAGAAATGTAAACCAGTTTTTATTGTGATCAGTGTCATTCAATTACTTCAATTACCACTCATTTTGTCTGAACATAGTTTGAGACTATTCATTAAGCCAAATTCCCCTCCCTCTCTTTTAACAGGAAAGCATACACTATTGTCAATCCAGTCTTTAAAAAATATCATGAGTCAGGCACCAAAACACGATGAGATTGGCTTAAAAACATGAAATTTCATGATAAAAGTTGGGTTCTTTTGTCGTCTGTTTTTTAATGTTTAGGGTTCAGATTTTACAGCTTTTCTCGCAACCTTGAGAGCTACAAATGTACTTGGGAAAAAAAGAAATCTCAAATTCATGATTCGAGGAGCTGTGTCTTTAAGAAATATATCATGATATTTGCCATACAATCATGAGCATTGGTCACATCATGCCTATACTACCATCACAAATGTGTAGGGATACAAGATTCAGTTCTTATTCATATGGAGCCAGATTTTCAGAAGTGCCCATTCTTGGCCAATTTGCAAAAAAGAGGTCTGAAATCAATATGTTGGGATATTTTTAAAATCAGGCCACTTATTTGGGTACCTAAATGGGAGCTGAACTCCTTTTGAAAATCTGGCCACAACTGTAGGTGCTGTACTCTTTTGAAAATTTGGTCCCTAGTCTTTCTCATGCGTGAATAGGAAACTGGTGTAAAAACAACTCCTGCCTTCAGACCTCCGCCAATTCGACAGAATGAAACTGAAACTTTAACTTCATAATCTCTTGGGAAGTAAAGATATAAATGGATGGCTTCTATGCCTAGACATGCTACATCTTTGCAATTTCTGTGTTGTTTTTTTAAATTTATTTGTACTGAAGTTCACTGTTTTCAATTAAGTTGCATTATCCTGCCGAATAGATTGTAGCTAGATTTTTTGTATACAGTACATAGTTTGTTTTGTCAGGTGATACAGTAAGCCAGGCTAGCGTAGACATGCTTATTATTATCTCTTTCATATCAAAGAGAAACATATGTAGACCTAACCAAACTCTCCCGCAGTGGTAGTTTATTGCAGTGATATTACAGAGCATAATGACCTCAAGGAGACCTTATTGTAGATTCTCCAAAGTTCATTATATACTTAGTACGTATAGCATAAAAATAGGTAAGCATAATAAGTGGCTTAGTCATCCTTACAAGCTATAAAATCTAATTATAAAAGGATTTGAGAACAAATTCAGTCAAGGAGCCGCTTCTAAAAATACGATTACGGCATTAAGAAAATGTACTACATTTAGCTGATATTAACTAACAAATTTGCAAAGGACCTTCTACAATACAATACAACGTAATAGCATATGCATAAATTTCTTGCTATTATCTTTTTAGACAAATTTTGCTTTCACCCTGGGATTCTATTTTCTACAATTTCCAAGGAAAGCGGAGCCAAAACAGGCAAGAGCAAAAAATGTGTTATGTCAAAGAAACATTCCTTCTGAGTATTCAGAGAGGGCATTGAATGAAGTGCCTCACCTGTCTTGCTATCTGTAAGCACAGTCAAAATGCCCCTGGGTATTAAAACCCAACTTGTCAGCAAATAGCAGGAGACAGGTGTTTAGTGCTCTGGGTGTGTGGACACCTGTGGTTTTGCCAGACACCACTGAACAGCTTGTATCCAAGAACAATTTATAATGTGACAAAACATACTGAAAAAGGACACAGATGGAAATAACAAACCAGACAGGCTTTCTCACAGTTGGACTTTGACCCTGATGCAGTTCCTATTGCCTACGGCATCAAGCTGATCTCAAAGGGTAGGTCTTCACTTAAAAAAGGTGAGTTTTTCACTGAGGTTAGCTAACTTGAATTAGTATAGCAGTTACGATGTGACAGCTCTGCTTTTAACTTGGGTTAGCAATTTGAGGTCAACCCCAGGTTCCCCTATAGGCTTTAACTTGAGCTACTAACCCAAGAAGTTGCCACGTTGTCACTGCTTCTTTCACCAAAGCTAGCTAACCCAAGAACACATTTTTATTTTTTTTGAAGTGAAGACATGCCCAAAGAGGTGCCTCTAGCCTATGATTCACCATTATAATGGACTGCGTGACCCTTGAAGGGTTTAGTTCACAAAAACACTCACTGAGTGGACCCTGAAGCTTATTTTGCAGAGGATGGAATTGAACCAACTTCTGCAGTTGAATCAACTTAAACCTATAAGAGAAACCTTCCAGCCAGCCCCTCTTCCACAGGAGTCCTACTTTACCTACATGTACCCTCTTCTCCTCAAAAACATTGGGCTTCCCATCATTACCATAGATATATCTTCAATTGAATCTGTTGACTTCTCCTTCCATACACAGTCTTAGCATTTTCAGGAAAGAATGCAAACAAATTTTTCAGCCCTCTCCCCACTTTCAGACTTAACTGAATGTCTGTGATATATATATATATATATATATATATATATATATATATATATATATATATATATAAAACCTCATACTCCCCTTGTTAATGTTTCCCATTTTATAGTCGTTAAGGGGAAAGATGTTCACCTGTTTAAATATCTCAAAACTAGGAATAAAAAACCCTACCTAAATAAACAACAGATGCTCAAGCGTTACTTGGGGTGAATACATCATTCAGAATCATCATTATACCCAACTACATTATCTTAATCTGTTCCTTTGTTGTATTCCTGTAATACACAGGAATACACACACAGTGCACTAGATTGTAGCAGAGAATTTTAGGTTCAAAGCTTGCTTGTCAATTCTATGCAGCCCCTTTCTATAAAGATGACAAGTTTTATTTATATTAAAAAAATTCTCAAATAAAATAAGCAAAAACAACATAGTTCAAGCAGCATATGAAATTCATTTAATCATAGTCTTGAGCCATCCATTTTCCCTACATGTTTCCTAGTACACATAGGGATGCTCTCCAGCTGCAAAATTCAGATGTGAATTTTGAACATAACCCATCCAAAAGTCTTAGGGTGTTTAGATCCATGTTTTATTTTATTTTATTTTGTAGCTTGTGCTGATCTACTTTGTGTTGCTAAAAATTCAGAATTTAATAACCCTTAACGTTTCTCATTTCCTCCTATGGTTTAGTAATTCCACATTTTGCTGCAGTACAAAAGTACTTGTATGGACATATTTAAAAGTCTCTAAACAGATTAACAGAACCTGTGAGAGACTGTTAGCAAAGTATCTCTCTTTTCCTTTTTATATTTAATACATTTAAAGATGAACAAAAATCATTTAAAAGTAATATGATTCCAAGAGTACTCAAAAGCAGTGAGCAATTTAAGATTACAAATGCTCATGAGGGAGCAAAGCTTAAAAGATATTGAACTGAGGAATTCCTAGCAACCATGGTCTTTTAAAATTAGTACTTTGTACTTTATCATATGCATGATAAAAATGATAAATGATACATGATAAAGAATGTTAAAGGAACTGGCAAATAAAATTGCAAGCCCAATAGCAAGAATTTTTAATGAATCCATAAGTTTCGGGGTAGTACCTTATGACTGGAGAATTGCAGCAGTAACTGCAGTACTGTCATACCTATATTTAAGACAGGGGGGAAAAGGTGATCTGGGAAACTACAGCCCCATTAATATGACCTCAATTGTATTCAAAGTCCTCAATTGTATGCAAAGAATCCTTTTTGAAAGAGAGAGAATTAAAGACATAGGGGTAAATGGAGTAAAAATACAACATGGTTTGACAAAAGGTAGATAGTGCCAGACCAACTTGATTTTCTTTGAGAAGATAACTGATTTTCTATACAAAGAAAATGCAATAGATCTTATATACTTGGCTTTCAGTAAAGAATTTAATACCTTTTCACATGGGAAATTATTAGTTAAATTGGAGACAATGGGGATTAATATAAGAATCAAAAGGTGGATAAAGAAATGGTTAAAAGGGGGTCATACTGAAAGGTGAACTGTCAGGCTGAAGGGAGGTTATTAGTGGAGTTCCTCAAGGATTGGCCTTGCGATCAATCTTAGTTCATATTTTTATTAATGACCATAGCACAAAAAGCGGGAGTGTGCTAATAAAATTTGCTGATGACACAAAGTTGGGAGGTATTGCCAATACAAAAGAGGACCAGAGTACTATACAAGAAGATTTGGATGACCTTGATAACAGGTAATAGAGTAATAGAAATGGGATGAAATATAATAGTGCAAAGTGCAAGGTCATGCACTTAAGGACTAACAACGGAAGTTTTTGCTATAAGTTGGGGACTTATCAGTTAGAAGTGACAGAGGAGGAGAAAAACCTGGATGTATTGGTTGATCACAGGATGAATATGAGCCACCAATGTGATGTGGCCAGGAAAAAAGCTAATGCAATTCTAGGATGTGTTAGGTGAGGTATTTCCAGTTGAGATATGGAAATGTTAGTATCATTATACAAGGCACTGGTGACACCTCATCTGAAATACTGTGTGCAATTCTGGTCTCCCATGTTTAAGAAAGATGAGTTCAAACTAAAACAGGTGCAGAAAAGGGCTACCAGGATGATCAACGGAATGGAGAGCCTGTCTTATGAGAGGAGGCTTAAGGAGCTTGGCTTGTGTAACCTAACAAAATGAAGGTCCTGCGGAGATATAATTGTACTCTTTCTATAAATACATCAGATGAGGGAGAGGAGTTAAGTTAAGGTCCAGTATTGGCACAAGACCAAATGGATATAAACTGGTCATCAACAAGTTTAGTCTTGAAATGATCAGAGGAGTAAAGTTCTGGAGCAGCCTTCCAAAGAGAGTAATGTGGGCATAAAAACCTAACTTGTTTCAAGATTGAGTTTGATAAATTTGTGGAGGGGATGGTATGATGAGGTTGCCTAAAATGGCTTATGGCCCATCCACGTCTGCTATTAGTAAATATCTCCAGTGGCCAGAGATGGGACATGACATGGGGAGGGCTCTGAGTGACTGCAAGAATTCTTCCCCAGGTGTCTGGCTAGTGAGTGGCACCCACATCTAACTGATCGCCATATTTGGTGTCAGGAAGGAATTTTCCCCCAGGTCAGATTGGCAGAGACTCTGGGTGGTTTTCACCTTCCTTTGCAGAATGGGGTATGGGTCACTTGCTGGTTTGAACTAGAGTGAATGGTAGATTCTCTGTAACTTGAAGTCTATAAATCAAGATCTGAGGACTGCAGTAACTCAGCCAGAGATTATGGGCCTTTGGCAGGAGTGGATTGGTAATGTTTTGTGGCCTGCGTTGTGGAGGAGATCAGACCAGATGATCATGATTGTCCCTTCTGGCCTTAAAGTCTATGAGTCTATATGTTTTGTGCCAAATTATGATCTCATATACTTCTCACTGAAGTTACTCTGGATTTATGCCTGTGTAACTGAGAACAGATTATAATAGATGGGTCCAGGATGCAAATTTAGATACAAACTCAGATTCAGATTTGAAAACCCTAAAGTTTGAGAGGTATTTTCTTTTGAGGATTTGAACTGGGAATTTTAAAGGTAGAATCATTTGCAAAATTCTGATAAGACTCTAAATTTTGTTAATCACTGAATAAGGAATTATTTAAATCCAGCCTTTGGCCTGGGCCTCTGGCCTTGATTCATCAAGGTACTTAAGCACATGCCTAACATTAAACACGTTGGTAGCCCGATTCAATTTAAACAGACTACTCACATGCTTAAAGTTAGACACATCCTTAGTTACCTTGATAACTCTCTTAGGAATTTATCTTGTGATTTTTTTGGTGATGGCTCTTTAAACTGTTGGTACAAGGAAGGATAAATGTTTAATATATTGCACCTGGTAGCTCTAAAAAGATAGTTACTATTATAAAAGAAGTTTCAGAGGACTTGTTTCGATAATTGTCTAGGACCCAGCATAAAATTATCAGCAGCTTAACAGACATTCTGTTTTCTCATTATAACATTCTGTACAACACATGCATAACATGATTTCTGTTGTTATGTAGTACTAGGATGTAATATTTATACAATTTATTATCCTCATTGAATATTTAGTTTTATAGTCTCCTATTATTTATCAATTGCTTGTTCCTGAATTTCCAAATACTGCTTCATTGCTAGAATGGAGCAACAATAATACATCATTTAGAAATTAATATAGAGATACAGAAAAGAAGAGAGGTTTACACTGAAGATTCACAACCTTTCTGAAAGTTAGCCCTCTTCCAAAATAAGAGCACTTAAAGATATATTTGTATACATGTGATTGTGTTTGCCCTTATTTTATTACATATTTTCCTCCGGTACAATAAATTTTTGTATAAATAAAGCTAGAAAGCATAAAAATTCCATAGCTGCTATATAATTTAAAATGCTTGGGTAAAGTTGTATGCCAATGAAAGCAAAAATGAAAGTGGCTGTTTAGGTACCCACAGTATGTACTTTGTTCCTATACACATTACAGCACATATTGCCTGGTTCTCAGCTAGAGGACACACAGAACACTGCTTCTCCATGTGGGCACCAACGATACTGCCAAGAATGACCTTGAGCGGATCACTTCAGACTATGTGGCTCTGGGAAGAAGGATAAAGGAGTTTGAGGTGCAAGTGGCGTTCTCGTCCATCATCCCTGTGGAAGGAAAAGGCCTGAGTAGAGACCGTTGAATCGTGGAAGTCAATGAATGGCTATGCAGGTAGTGCTGGAGAGAAGGCTTAGAATTATTTGACCATGGGATGGTGTTCCAAGAAGAAGGATTGCTAGGCAGAGATGGGCTCCACATAATGAAGAGAGGGAAGAGCATCTTCGCAAGCAGGCTGGATAACTTAGTGAGGAGGGCTTTAAACTAGGTTCAGTGGGGGAAGGAGACCAAAGCCTTGAGTTAAGTGGGGAACTGGGATACCAGGAGGAAGCACGAACAGGAGAGCGCAACAGGGGAGGACTCCTGCCTCATACTGAGAAAGCAGGACAATCAGCGAGTTATCTTAAGTGCCTCTACAAAAATGCAAGAAGCCTGGGAAACAAGCAGGGAGAACTGGAAGTCCTGGCACAGTCAAGGAAGATGATGTGATTGGAATAACAGAGACTTGGTGAGATAACTCACATAACTGGAATATTGTCATGGATGGATATAAACTGTTCAGGAAGGACAGGCAGGGCAGAAAAGGTGGGGGAGTTGCACTGTATATAAGAGAGCACTATGACTGCTCAGAGCTCCAGTATGAAACTGCAGAAAAACCTGAGAGTCTCTGAATTAAGTTTAGAAGTGTGAGCAACAAGGGTGATGTCGTGGTGGGAGTCTGCTATAGACCACCGGACCAGTGGGATGAGGTGGACGAGGCTTTCTTCAGGCAACTAACAGAAGTTACTAGATCACAGGCCCTGGTTCTCATGACGGACTTCAATCACCTTGATATCTGCTGGGAGAGCAATACAGCGGTGCACAGACAATCCAGGAAGTTTTTAGAAAGTGTAGGGGACAATTTCCTGGTGCAAGTGCTGGAGAAACCAACTAGGGGCAGAGCTCTTCTTGACCTGCTGCTCACAAACTCGGAAGAATTAGTAGGGGAAGCAAAAGTTGATAGGAACCTGGGAGGCAGTGACCATGAGATGGTCGAGTTCAGGATCCTGACACAAGGAAGAAAGGAGAGCAGCAGAATACGAATCCTGGACTTCAGAAAAGGATACTTTGACTCCCTCAGGGAACTGATGGGCAGGATCCCCTGGGAGAATAACATGAGGGGGAAAGGAGTCCAGGACAGCTTACTGTATTTTAAAGAATCCTTATTGAGGTTACAGGAACAAACCATCCCGATGTGTAGAAAGAATAGTAAATATGGCAGGCGACCAGCTTGGCTTAACAGTGAAATCTTTGCTGATCTTAGACACAAAAAAGAAGCTTACAAGAAGTGGAAGATTGGACAAATGACCAGGGAGGAGTATAAAAATATTGCTCAGACATGCAGGAGTGAAATCAGGAAGGCCAAATCACACTTGGAGTTGCAGCTAGCATGAGATGTTAAGAGTAACAAGAAGGGTTTCTTCAGGTATGTTAGAACAAGAAGAAAGTCAAGGAAAGTGTGGGCCCCTTACTGAATGAGGCAGGCAACCTAGTGACAGAGGATGTGGAAAAAACTAATGTACTCTATGCTTTTTTTCCTCTGTCTTCACAAACAAGGTCAGCTCCCAGACTACTGCACTGGGCAGCACAGTATGGAGAGGAGGTGACCAACCCTCTGTGGGGAAAGAAGTGGTTCAGGACTATTTAGAAAAGCTAAATGAGCACAAGTCCATGGGACCGGATGCACTGCATCTGAGAGCGCTAAAGGAGTTGGTGGATGTGGTTGCAGAGCCATTGGCCATTATCTTTGAAAACTCGTGACAATCGGGGGAAGTCCCGGATGACTGGAAAAAGGCTAATGTAGTGCCCATCTTTAAAAGAGGGAAGAAGGAGGATCCAGGGAACTACAGACCAGTCAGCCTCACCTCAGTGCCTGGAAAAATCATAGAGCAGGTCCTCAAGAAATCAATTCTGAAGCACTTAGAGGAGAGGAAAGTGATCAGGAACAGTCAGCATGGATTCACCAAGGGCAAGTCATGCCTGACTAATCTAATTGCCTTCTATGATGAGATAAGTGTGTCTGCGGATGAGGGGAAAGCAGTGGATGTGTTATTCCTTGACTTTAGGAAAGCTTTTGATACGGTCTTCCACAGTATTCTTGCCAGCAAGTTAAAGAAATATGGGCTGGATGAATGGATTGTAAGGTGGATAGAAAGCTGGCTAGATTGTTGGTCTCAATGGGTAGAGATCAGTGGCTCCACGTCTAGCTGGCAGCCAGTATCAAGCGGAGTGCCCCAAGAGTCATTTTTGTTCAATATCTTCATTAATGATCTGGAGGATGGCGTGGATTGCACCCTCAGCAAGTTTGCAGATGACACTAAACTGGGAGGAGAGGTAGTTACGCTGGAAGGTAGGGATAGGATACAGTGGGCACTAGAGAAATTAGAGGATTGGGCCAAAAGAAATCTGGTGAGGTTCAACAAGGACAAGTGCAGAGTCCTGCACTTAGGACGGAAGAATCCCATGCATGGCCACTGACTGGGACTGAATGGCTAGACAGCAATTCTGCAGAAAAGGTCCTAAGGGTGACAGTGGACAAGAAGCTGGATATGAGTCAACGGTGTGCCTTTGTTGCCAAGAAGACCAACAGAATTTTGAGCTGTGTAAGTAGGAGCATTGCCAGCTGATCGAGGGACTTGATCATTCCCCTCTATTTGGCATTGGTGAGAGGCCTCATCTTGAGTACTGTGTCCAGTTTTGGGCCCCACACTACAAGAAGGATGTGGAAAAATTGAAAAGAGTCCAGCAGAGGGCAACAAAAATGATTAGGGGCTGGAACACGTGACTTATAAGGAGAGGCTGGGGGAACTGGGATTATTTAGTCTGTGGAAGAGAAGAACGAGGGGGGATTTGATAGATGCTTTCAACTATCTGAAAGGGGGTTCCAAAGAGGATGGATCTAGACTGTTCTCAGTGGTACCAGATGACAGAACGACGAGTAATGGTCTCAAGTTGCATTGGGGGTGGTTTAGGTAGGAAAAACTTTTTCACTAGGAGGGTGGTGAAGCACTGGAAAGGGGTACCTAGGGACGTGGTGGAATCTCCTTCCTTTGAGGTTTTTAAGGTCACGCTTGACATAGTCCTGGCTGGGATGATTTAGTTGGGGATTGTTCCTGCTTTGAGCAGGGTGTTGGACTAGATGACCTCCTGAGGTCCTTTCCAACCCTGATATTCTATGATTCTATAATTAAACTCTAAATATCTTGGTTTACAATGGATGTGGCACCCCTATTTAGCATTACTAGCTGGGCTAAAGCAACAAGTACAGTAGTTTTAACATTCATCTTTATTTTAAACTCTGTCCAATCCAGCAAGAAATAGGAAGAATCAGCATGAGATACTTGCATGGTATTTAATACTGGCAATATTTTGCTGAGTCAAGTCTTTGAAGCTACTGTATCTGCTGCCAATGTTATTTTTAGGAACTTTGTTAAACCTACATTGTTTTTTCCCTGCTAGAAAATAAAACTGCCCCATTAATGAAGGAATTTTATTTTATTTTTTGAAGCAACACTGCAGGTCTGTTATAACATTACCCTTTCTCCCTGATCTTTATTTGCACTGCTTTGGGTGTAAGTATAATTTACACTTTACACTGCCAGAGCACTGTAAAGGAGTCTTGGTGTAAGTGTGAATAAGATCTGTTTTGTTGAACACAGAAGTAATGTGTAAGAATCAGTGGCGCTGGAACAGGGGGGATCAGGGGGCCATGGCCCTCCCACTTGCCTGGCTCCCCACAGCTGCCTGAGGGGCTCTCCCTGACCTGGTTCTGGCTGGAGGAGGGCCTCAGAGCTGGAGCCCAGCCACGGTAAGAGCTGTGTGGGCAACTGTGGGGAGCCACGGGTGAGGGAGTCCAGGTGGTGGGGACACTGGTAGGGGGCTGCTTTTGGCCCACCGCCACCCCGAGCAGGAAGAGGGGCAGACCCTGTTCTGGCCCTGTCCTGGCTTCCGGCCTGGTGGGGTGGAGAGGGCTTTTGGGGGACAGAGGCTCCCAGCCCCCCCACTTTTGGGAAGGCTCCAACACCCTTGTTAAGAATGTGGTAAAATATACAACCATGTACATTCACTTACTAACATGTACCTTATATATGGTGTAAATGAGCCTAAGAGAATCTAACCCGATGTGAATTACAAACTGGGGTAGTAGAAGAATGTGAAGGAAGTGTAAATTAATGTTAATTTATACCTTCCTACCCCTCCTATTAGTTGTTTTTCCAGTTACTACTCTCTCTTCCAACCCCTTGACATATAAATTACACTGACATATGCTTAGTTACATGGGCTAACATATATTTTACATCATATTATACATTTGCCTCTAAATTTAGACAACTCTGTCTCTTAAAATAAGCCTTTGAGCCAGACTACACTACCAGTACCACTGTGCCACAGGACTTGTCCATCCCACACAATCCTCCCCAACAAAATAAAAGCCCAATTTCATCTTGTGGGGTAGCTGGAACCATTAGGGACTTTTAAGTTCAGGACCACACTTAAGGTCCCATCCAAGACTACAAAATGGAACTGTGCTTTAACTGTGTTGGGGACAATTCTGTTCTGACTGGGTCCCCTGACACAGTTGTGCAGGACATGACATTTGTTTTTGCTTTCTGAAGAACTGAGAAGCACTAAATCATTTTAATGGGACTATGGCAAGAATATATGAGGAGGGGAAAGCGGGGGGGGGGATTCTAAATGTACTTTTTAGCTCGTATTTGACTGAAGCTCTGAGTAGTCACACAGAATTCTTCTGAATCAGCTTGCTCTTTGAAATTTACAAATGATGATTGTGAGAGGGAACTCTAAAGAGAAAATAAAATGGTGTCTAACTGTAATAATGTCATGCACATAGCATATAACTGCTACATTATTTATTGCATGATGTATTATGCCTTTCATTGTGAACCACAGGACAGGTAGAGGCATAGTAGACTAATTTGGTTTATATATTCAGCTGTAAGGCTAGACACTGCATCATTCTTTTCAGAAAGCAGTGACTCCAGGCATGTGGAACTCGTAGTCATGACGACAATGCCCCACTCTGAATCTGAGCTTTAACTAAGAAACTCTGCCTTGTCTCCATCACTTCCTGCTCATGACCTGACTTTACTTGCTCTCTGGGGGTGGGAGTTGTGTTTTCATGAATGATCTATTGAACAGAGTTACAGTACACAGGGCCTTGTCCACACTGAGCTTTTTCTTAAAATTTCGCACTGATGTTGGTGTAGCCCCAATAGTGGCAGTAATGGTGTGAGTGCAAGTGTAGAAATCCTGCTGTCAACTGCAGCACTTTGATCACTTGTCTAGATTTTCTCTGACTGGGGTTAGGTGACTGTGGTAAAAACACGAACAGCTTGTCTACGTTAGGACTACCGTTGTTACTACCACTAGAGCAGCTGCAAGAGTGTTAGAGCAGCGGTGAAAATTTTAAGGAAAAAAAAAATCAATAGAGACCTGAATTTTAGAGGTGATGAGCCCCTACGACTCCAACTGAACTTAATGGGATTGCAAGTACTCAGCACCTCTGAAAATCAAACCCACAATTACTCGGTTGAAAACTTTATCATCAAACATGATAAAAAGCAAAGGCTGCAATATTTGTAAATCTTACATGATATGGCCCCAAGTAATAAGAGACAATCAATTTCAGCTCACGTGGTTAGTTTCAAACTGCGGCCTGTGGACTCTGGTGATCTGCAGAACACCTGCTGGTGGCCCACATGGCTGATCACATGATGTTAAGATTCTGTCCTATTTCCACTTGCTAAATCACATTAAAGGACAGCTAAATACCTTATACTTGTTGCCATAGAGAAGGTATGTGATCATAAATGAGAGGGGACATGAGCTCCATCTAGTATAATCAGCAATCTGTTCCATGATTGTGTAAGCCAGGCCATGATTTACACAGACCCTGTGTGGTATCAAGCACATCCTGTGTTCTTCAGTTTGTGAGTTAGAGAAACAGGGACAGCTACAGTGTCAAGAATCCCCAATGTATATATTAAACCTGATTTCTGTCTTCTCTATCACAAAGGCTATTAAAGCTTGAAGGAAAAATAACTTTATAGGATCTTATTGGTTTGTGTTGTGTGTGTGTCACTTACTGAGGGGTAGCTAAGTCAAAGAAATGAAGTTGTGTTTAGTGAGGAATGTAGTGATGCAGGTGGCTAATTCCATTTATTGCAGGATTGAGTTCCAGAGATTAGGTGCAGCCCATGAGGGAATGTCTACATGGGGATAAAAAAAATCTGCTGCTGGCCCAGGTCAGTTGACTCAGGCTCACAGGGTTTGGGCTGTGGGCCTGAAGAGTTGGGCTCATGGGACTCAGGCTGCGGGGCTAAGAGTTGCTGTGTGGATGTTCTGGCTTGGGCTGGAGCCTGAGCTCTGGGACCCTCCACCTTCTCAGCATCCCAGAGCAAGGGCTCCAGGCCGAGCCCAAACATCTCCAAAGCAACTTTTAGCCCCGCAGCCTGAGTCCCATGAGCCCAACTCAGACAGCCATGGCTGTGCTGCGGGGCTGTCATCCCTGTATAGATGTACCCTGATTGTTCTCTCTCCCACACTCATGAACCTCCTGTGTTCATTGACTGTTTCAAAAATATCTAACTGTCATGGGAAGCATGTCCTGCAGGTATCTAGGGCCAAATCCAAGCAGGGCTTTAAAATTCAGGACAGAGACCTTGAACTGGATTCTGAACCCAGGCAGGAGCATTGCAAGGTGTGGAGTATCAGGGTGGTGCAGTCACCATAACTCAAGTTTCTAAGGAAGTGAGAAATAATGCATGTTGCATTCTGTACCAGTGGTAGCTTCTTCAGGGCTTGAGGCTTGTATACTTAGACACAACGAGTTACACTAATCAAGTCTGGAGTTAATAAAGGCTTGATTCACTGTTGTCACTTTGGTATTCAGTAAGGCATGCTCTTCTGACCAGTTGCAGATGGAGCTGGGTAACTATAGGATCATCCACTAGATTGGAGTCCAATAAAGCTGTGGCCTCCCTCCTCTCTGGAACTCAGATGACCTCATTAATAAGGGATATAATAGAGGAGGCAAGTTCCCTAAATAAATGACAATGATGCATGTCATTATAAAGTGTCATTTAATTATTGCTGTGTTATTATTATTGTGATATGTTGGATCAACAAGGGTTTTCAACAAGTACTGAAATGAGCTTTGTTGGGTTCGATCCTGCCCCCATTGCAGTCAACGGAAGCTTTACTGTTGACTGTAATGGAAGTACGACCAGGCCTCAAGTCCTATTCTTTATTCATCGCCTTCCTAGTTGGTCCTAGTTTGTGCTTCTCTCATCACTTCCACAAGAACGTCAAGATTGAAGCTATATCAAATTTCATAGAGTTGGTCAAAGCATGGAAATAAATGGAATAAGTGTCTTTCATTTTCTCATGCTAATTGCATGCAGTGTAAGTTTAGTAAATACACACTTAAACCTTTAAGATGCTAGGCTGGCTAACTATTTTAATATACAACCCACTTCTCTGCATACATAAGTTTCACTAAAAGTTCAAAAAATAAAAAATGCATAATTTTTTTGGAGCAATTCACTTGTTTCTGAGGGCAAACAGCTCTGTGATCCGTATCATCATTTTATTATTGTTACTCAGCAATACCATTTTGATTAGCTAATATACTCTTTCTGATGCTTAATGGTCCTTATACCCTGGTAAGCAACAAATGTATTGTTTTTATAATTGAAACAGAGAACGGGGTTGTGTTTGGCTTCCAAACCAGCAGTTACTTTGGAAATATTGAAATCTTTCAGCTGTAAACAGAAATGTATACAGTACCAAGTTTCGCAAAAAGAAAAGGAGGACTTGTGGCACCTTAGAGACTAACCAATTTATCTGAGCATGAGCTTTCGTGAGCTACAGCTCACTTCATCGGATGCATACTGTGGAAATTGCGGAAGACATTATATACACAGACACCATGAAACAATACCTCCTCCCACCCCACTCTCCTGCTGGTAATAGCTTATCTAAAGTGATCATCAAGTTGGGCCATTTCCAGCACAAATCCAGGTTTTCTCACCCTCTGCCCCCCCACAGACAAACTCACTCTCTTGCTGGTAATAGCCCATCAAAAGTGACCACTGTCTTCACAATGTGTATGATAATCAAGGTGGGCCATTTCCTGCAGAAATCCAGGTTCTCTCACCCCCTCACTCCCCTCCAAAAACCACACACACAAACTCACTCTCCTGCTGGTAATAGCCTATCCAAAGTGACCACTCTCCTTACAACCTGCATGAAAATCAAAGTGGGCCATTTCCAGCACAAATCCAGGTTTTCTCACTCCCCCACCCCCATACACACACAAACTCACTCTCCTGCTGGTAATAGCTCATCTGAAGTGACCACTCCCCCTACAATGTGCATGATAATCAAGGTGGGCCATTTCCAGCACAAATCTAGGTTTTCTCACCCCCCCCCACACAAACTCACTCTCCTGCTGGCAATAGCTCATCCAAACTGACCACTCTCCCCACACTGTGCATGACAATCAAGGTGGGCCACTTCCAGCATAAATCCAAGTTTAACCAGAACGTCGGGGGGGGGGGGGGGAGGAAAAAACAAGGGGAAATAGGCTACCTTGCATAATGACTTAGCCACTCCCAGTCTCTATTTAAGCCTAAATTAATAGTATCCAATTTGCAAATGAATTCCAATTCAGCAGTTTCTCGCTGGACTGTGGATTTGAAGTTTTTTTGTTGTAAGATAGCGACCTTCATGTCTCTGATTGCGTGACCAGAGAGATTGAAGTGTTCTCCGACTGGTTTATGAATGTTATAATTCTTGACATCTGATTTGTGTCCATTTATTCTTTTACGTAGAGACTGTCCAGTTTGACCAATGTACATGGCAGAGGGGCATTGCAGGCACATGATGGCATATATCACATTGGTGGATGTGCAGGTGAACGAGCCTCTGATAGTGTGGCTGATGTTATTAGGCCCTGTGATGGTGTCCCCTGAATAGATATGTGGGCACAGTTGGCAACGGGCTTTGTTGCAAGGATAGGTTCCTGGGTTAGTGGTTCTGTTGTGTGGTATGTGGTTGTTGGTGAGTATTCGCTTCAGGTTGGGGGGTTGTCTGTAGGCAAGGACTGGCCTGTCTCTGAAACCTGTCAGTACCAAGTTTGTACTTACTCAACAACAAATGTTGATTTCCAATTTTCAAAAATCTACCTATACAGCTCAGTGTCAGCAGATCCCACCACAAATACTTAATCCTTCACAAAATAAGCAAAGGATAAAGATTGCATAAGGTACTGAGTAATTTCTGATATAACAGCACTTCTGGAAGGTGATCTTTCTGCAGGCAAGAAACAGAGTAAAAGTGTTCTGAACTGCTTTAAGAACTGTAACTAGGTCTCTTTTATAGCTTGCTTTTATAACCTGAAAGAGGTGCAGTTTTGGGCAATCTGACATTTTTATCTTGCTGTCCAGGTCAGCAGACTAGCATATGGCAGCTAGTGGGGATAGCCAAGTGTAGTAAGTGTTCAACATCTGTCAGGTTGTTGCCTTACTTGACAAAATGTACACACGTCATATTCTTCTTGGGGTTTAAATATTCCCTGGGGTAGCTTTTCAAAGCCACACATGGCAGTTACACATCAAACTCCCATTGAAAGTCAATAGGAATTAAGCACCTAACTATTAAATGTGACTTTCAAAATCTCTGACTGAGATTGCAAATCATGTATGTAGTGTTGTAACCATGTTGGTCTGAGGATATTAGAGAGACAAGAGGGGTGAGGTAATATCTTTTATTGGACCAACTTCTGTTGGTGAGTAAGACAAGCTTTTGTGCTATACAGACCTGAGGAAGAGCCCTTGTCACTCTAATCAGCTGATGTTGGTCCAATAAAGATATTATCTCACCCACCTTGTCTCTCTAATTGCAGAATCCTTTAGTTTTAGGTAGTGTATCAAATGTGACATTTCTGGTGCCCTCCTGAGTGCAGTAGCATGGCTAGCTGTCTGAGAAGCTTCCTTAATATCTGAAGCTATAAAAGTTTTTTTCAAATGCTTAATCTATTTTTTCCATCTGGATCTGAGCATTGCATATTCAGCATCTATGTTAAAGCTGGGGAAAGACAGGAGACCTGCTGCTGTCATAATTGCTTTTTTGTGTCTTTTATTTATTTTATTCTTTATGTTATTACAGTTATTTGTTATTCAAATCATACCATTTATTTTATTTATTCAGGTTTTATCTACTGCAATATTCACTGTGAGAGGTACTGACCCTCTAATGTAGGATTATCTTTAAATATTTTTAAAGCCACACTCAGCACGACCATAGTGTCCTTCCTAGCTTGTTTGCAATGTTTTGTGCCTGTATTCACAAAGATTCACAAAGACTTTCCATGCAGTTTCAGAATCCTATGCCCCTCACAATGATGAAGTCTGAGCAGACACTGAGCCTGCTTTTAGTTGCAAATGGGTGAAACTGTGGCAGTTATGCCTTCATGGGGCTCAGAGTGCTCTCCGTGTAAGGTGATCAAACTGCCAAACAAACACCACCGCACTGGGACCTTTTCACAACAGTTTCTGGTTTGAGCCAAACTTTTCTCCTTGGGTGGATTTAAGTCTTCTTATTCCCTTTCAATTTACTGCTGTTTATTAAGCCTTTGTAAGGATCGATTTTACATGTTGACCCGTGTTGACCCCCCCACTGTTTTTTTCCTCTTTACGCTTTGTGCTGCTTTAAGCACTGTAAGTGGGTCTGTACTGTACATGCCTGATATTGTTTCTGTGGACTGTTTGCTCCTGTTTTCATGTTTGCAACTTGTACAAATGGCTGCAGAGCTTTCCCAAAAGTGGTGGTGGTTGTAGCCATGAGGCCCTGCCCCTGAGGCCCCGCCCCAGCCCCACCCCTTCCCCCAAGGCCCCTCCTCTTCCCTGGAGGCCCCGCCCCTGGCCAAGCTGGAAGCCTGACTGGGGCCAAGTCTGTGTCCCTGCCCTCCGGCCTCTCACCCACTGCAGGTGGAGGGACCAGGCTCTTCACAGCTGCCCAGATAGCTATTACCCGGACCAAGCTCTGGCTGCGGGGCAAGGCCTCTGAGCCACAGCCCGGCCATGGTAAGAGCCACGCAGGTAGCTGAGGGGAGCTGTGGCAGAGCCTCCACCTGCCCACAGTGCAGCGGGCTCAAACAGTCTGCATCCCTGCCCCACAGGCCCTGCACCAGGGCTGGTGGAGGATCTGTGCTGTGGCTCCCCACAGCTGTCTGTGCAGCTCTTACTAGGGCCAGGCTGTGGCTCCGAGGTCCCATCCCATGGCTGGAGCAAGATCAGGATAAGAGCTGTGCAGGCAGCTATGGGAAGCTGGCGCAGACCCTCCATCTCCATGTGCCCTGGGCGGGGAGCAGGAACATGGGGAGAATAGGAGGGGAAGGGGGTGGGGTCTGCCATGGCAAAAAGTGGATGGGCCATGGCCTCCTGCCCCCCCCCCCCATACCGGTGTCACTGCTTGTATCCTCATCACCAATATAGTGTTCCTTGTAGTAATCAGACAGACAGAATTTAGCTGGAATGAATATAAAGGAGATTCTTTATTGATGCCACTGGACACAGATGGACACTGTCATTCTGACTCTAGCTCCCAGGATAACTTAACACAACTTTTGCTGCCTTAGTGACACGACTAGGGCCTCCTTAAATCCAGGCAGTCGTGGGAGAGATGACTCACTACGCTATAAATGTATTCCCTATGATCTCCCATTAGGTGCTGGAATTTCTGGGGCCATTACCAATTTGGGAGTTCAGAACCTCTGATGGCCAGTGGAATGACCTGGGTTGGATCTCCTCTGGCCTTAGTAGAGATAGGGTTATGTCTGCACAATGAACAATGGTACTTCAACTGCCTGTCTGCAAGACTAATGGGATCAGGTGGGAATGGGAAGCTGTCTAACTGACTGCAGAAGGGCAGGAAGTAGAATCTTGTGGGGGATGAGGGTTATCAAGTGGTCTCCTCTTCCTGAAAGAGATCCCAAGCTGCTGCCCCTCTCTTTCCTTACACAGTATCTCCTTTCTTCAAAGGTCCACTAAAGACCAGGACTCCATTGTGGATGAAGAGGAGTAGACCTGCAATGCTCGGATTTACAGGGTCTGAGCATCTCCAGAAAAGCCATGCTGCACTATGGGAATGAGAACCCATAGGTTGTGAAGGCTTCATGTGGCAGATGTAAACTAGTGGGTGGCTAAAAATCCTCCTGGGCCTCAGTGGCCTATTCCTTGCTTTCCCTCACAAGGGCATCCCACCTGCTAAAGACCAAAGCAATTAAGTCTCCAAGTCAGAAAGCTGTACATGTTGCATGGCGGGGAGAGGGAAGAAAAGGGGCTGTTAGGTAATCAAAAGTCTTAGTGTGTCTGCAATACAGGAGCTATCTCAGCATCTGCGCTGGTGCAGAGCAATGAAAAGAAAAATATGTTTAAATCAATAACAATTAAAAGAACAGGGCTCTTACATGAGTCAATTTTTTCTGTGTAAAAACAGTAGAAAATAAAAAAATAATTATTTGGTTTGGGAAAGGAATGAGATTATTAAATGAATAACTTTTGTACACCAACTCTTTTTATTGAAAAATATATTAAAACTCAAATTTCTAAAAGAATAACATGAGAGAAACAATATATTGTTTCTATACATCAATGGCATCCATTGTCAGTAGCCCACTATATTTAATTAAATTCAGATTAAAGTGTTAGTAAGACTAGGAAAGGAGGATGGGGGATTTTATATCACTTTATAAAAGCAGGACCTCATAGTTTAATAAATATTGGCCTTAATGTTTATAGATTTCATTAGAAAATGTTATAAGTGCAGGTCACTTTTTACCAAGCTAAAATATTTTTTTCAGTGCCATATCCCTTCTGAAGATTTAAAAAAGAAAAGTCTTTAAACATAACCCATGAGGAAACAATTTTTGCTGTAGAACTATGTGCCGAGAATGTTACAATTGTTGAAAATATTTGTGTCTTTTTGGTATTGTTCAAAAATGTTGCTGATAAAGGCAACTCAAGCAAAATAAATGAAACACTGGCATAATAAATATAATTCTTAAGGAGTAAAATAGGTCTGCATTTTTCATCAGCTGTTGCGCAACATTAATATTTGTGCTGAATTGCAAAAAGCTTATGTTAAACTGATCTTTTAAATACAATAATAATAAATACTTTGCACTTATATAGTACCTTTCACCCAAGAGTCTTAATGTGCTTTCTAAACAGTAATTAAGTCTCACGGTAACCTTGAGGAAGGCATTTATGTGTAAACTGAGGATCAAAGTGGTTAAGTGACATGGTGGTTAGGTGGTTAAAACTTGTGGATAGGGAGGAAGTGGTAGATGTGGTATATCTTGACTTTAGCTAGGCTTTTGATAGTGTCTCACATGACCTTCTCATAAACAAACTAGGGAAATACAACCTAGATGGAGCTACTATAAGATGGATGCATAACTGGTTGGAAAACTGTTCCCAGAGAGAAGTTCTTAGAGGTTCACAGGCAAGCAGGAAGGGCATATCAAGTGGGATCCCACAGCGATAAGTTCTGGGTCTGATTCTGTTCAATATCTTTATCAATGATTTAGATAATGGCATAGAGAGTACACTTATAAAGTTTGCAGATGATACCAAGCTGGGAGGGGTTGCAAGTGCTTTGGAGGATAGGATTAAAATTCAAAATTATCTGGACAATCCAGAGAAATGGCCTGAAGTAAATAGGATGCAATTCAATAAGTACAAATGCAAAGTACTCCACGTAGGAAGGAACAATCAGTTGCACACATACAAAATGGGAAATGACTACCTAGGAAGGAGTACTGCAGAAAGGGATCTGGGGATCTTAGTGCATAACAAGCTCAATATGAGTGAACAGTATAACACTGTTGCAAAAAAAGCAAACATCATTCTGGAATGTATTAGCAGGACTATTGTAAGCAAGACACAATAAAGTAATTTACTCCATGCCGATACGGCCTCAACTGGAGTATTGTGACCAGTTCTGGGTGCCACATTTCAGGAACAATGTGGACAAATTGGAGCAAGTCCAGAGAAGAGCAATGAAAATTATTAAAGGTCTAGAAAACATGACCTATGAGGGAAGATTGAAAAAATTGGGTTTGTTTAGTCTGGAAAAGAGAAGACTGAGAGGAGACATGATAACAGTTTCCAAGTACATAAAAGGTTGTTACAAGGAGGAGGGAGAAAAGTTGTTCGCTTTTTAAGCTCTGAGGATAGGACAAGAAGCAATGGGCTTAAATTGCAGCAAGGGCAGTTTAGATTGGACATTAAGAAAAACTTTCTGTCAGGTTGGTTAAGCACTGGAATAAATTGCCTAGGGAGGTTATGAAATCTCCATCACTGAAGATTTTTAAGAGCAGGTTGGACAAACACCTGTCAGGGATGGTCTAAGATAATACTTAGTCCTACCATGAGTGCAGGGGACTGGACTAGAAGACCTCTTGAGGTTCCTTCTAGTCCTATGTCAGAGGTCACAGAGAGCCCAGTCTTGCACATCTTCGAGTATATCTTCACTTGCAAAATAAAGGTGTGGTTTTATCATGGGATAAGTCACCTGTATTAGCTATCCCACTGGAAAAGCCATAGTGGAGACAAGGCATTATAGTTTTAGTGAAAGGTAAACTAGGAGAGGTCAACCACAGGCAGAGATATAGTGCTAACCTTACCTTGAACCCTTGTGATAGAAATTGCAAGTGCCTTGTCTCCTTGTATGACTGCAAGATAACTATCAAGCATTAGCTATCTCAGTGTAAAAGGCACCTGTTGGGTGAAGACAAAGCCTTAGACAAACTTCCTACTTAAGTCAATGAGAGCTAGTTCCTGAATAAAATCTGTGGCAGAACAAGGAGTAGAATTCAGTAGTCTCCACTCATAGTGCACTGCTCTAAGCCCCGGGCCACATTATTTCTCTTTATATGTGAATATAGAGGTTAATGATCTTTTGTATAAATATAGGTCAACTTGTTCTCAGGGCCTAAAATTGTGCAGAGCTACACAATGAATTTTTTTAAATGTGCAATGACCTTTCTGGAATATATTCACTGAAAAGAAATCAATAGACCGATTGTATATTAAACAACTGAGTTTCATGGTGATGCTGGTTACAGCCAGAACTCCATTCTCTGTCATGTGCAGTGACTTTTTTTAAAGACCTGCTTACAAAAAACTAAACATAATGCAGTACAGGTTGCACTCTGTAATTCACACCATCGTACACAGATATGTACACAAGATGTGTGATTTGCTCGTGAATGTTTATTCACAGTTACTTTTAAAATGCTCTACAATGTATTAATTGCTTTCCTTTATGTACACTTAAAGGTTTCATTTTACCTGCCATCTGTCCAGTTCCCTTTTATTTCTCTTCTGTGTTCCTATTATTACAGATGTTGAAGAGTTCTGCGGCTTTTTCCATAGACTTTATCTTTATGCACATTCTTATTTAGTCTTGATCTAGTAGCTGAGGGATAGATGCAAAAGTGATGAGAGTTTGGTTTAGCTTTGGCCTTTATTATTGGATACCCACAAGGAAATAAAGCTTTGATCTACTTCCTCAGAAAACTAATCCCAGTGATTATGTGGAGATGTATGCAGTGGTAGCTACAGGGATATACATCTATAATCTCTTGGTGTTGAATACTTAATCCAGTAAAGATTCTTGGCAAGGAGATTTAAGGAAGAACAAAATAATTAAACTGTTCACCAGTATTGTTTTCAGGAATGCAGACTGAGTAGCTATACAGTTGCTGGATCTCACATTTATTGCATTTGTAAAGGGATACTTTTTAAAAATAATAAACATCTATCTTTCCAAAGTGAGGTCAGGCAAAATGGATTATTTTCAGTGATGCTACTTCTTAAACATATACCATGTCCAGTTTCCATATTGAGGAAGTCTACAGGATTTTTTTTTCTTTTGGTAAGACTAGTGTGAGCTTCTGTAGTGCAGAAGTCAGACAGAGCTTTCATTGAATCCAGCTTTAGACCAAAATTTCTCTTCTCAGAGTTATGATGGGGAAAATATTGGGGAAAATTCACACCTGGAGTAAATGGCAGCAACTTCATTAAAGTTAATGCCACTGGGCCCCCTTATCCCAGACCTAAATCTGTCCCATTAACCCTGAGCCTTCTCTCCCTATATGGGCAGTTCTGTTAACATCTGTGAGGGATGAGAGTATATTGGCAAAACAGAAGAAGACTTTGAAGAATTTTGCTTTTTCACTGTCTCAACCTTGTCTCACATGCCGTGTGGTATGTTTCATAGTTTCATAGATATAGACAAACAAATTAGATACAAACATAAAATACTCTTGCTGGAAGGTTGCAACATAACACTATAATTCTTAGGATTAAGAACACACAAGAACCCCAGAACAGAAAGAGGACACATGCTGGTCCCTAAAAACAGAGGCACAACACACGACCTTGCTTTAGCTAGTTATCT
The DNA here is from genome assembly GCF_965152275.1 of Natator depressus. Lineage (NCBI taxonomy): Eukaryota > Metazoa > Chordata > Testudines > Cheloniidae > Natator > Natator depressus. The sequence continues at coordinate 289,823,452 of NC_134234.1, read as the reverse complement.
GCAAAACTGATTCCTGATCACATGCTTCCCTACAGAGCCCCCTTGCTTGCAAGCAGGAACAGCAACTGCCCACATCTCCTACTCTTAAAGAGCTAGCTTGCAATTCCAAAATAGTCTTCAATACATGACACCTTTCACACAGAAAGCTTCCACCAATTTAACTAGCATTTTTGGGTGCACAAGGAATGGAGGATTAGACCCACTCGATAAATATCAGTTGTTGTGCACACTTAGTTTCCGTATGAGGATGAAATTCTCCTGTGGACAGAGGGTCAGCGCAATGAGGGCCCCACTTCAGTTTTGATTTGAATAGAATTTTTTTAAAGTGATTCTTAGACCTAGTTCTGATGAATAGCACAAATTCTTCTCTCAATTACACCAGTCAATGGAGCTCCTTCAGATTCACTCTGCTGTGAGATCAGAATCAGACCTATACTTTCAAGTTATCCTTCTCTAGTGGTTTTATTAGAATAATTTTTACAACTATAAATAAAAATACATAAAATGATTGATATTTTGATGCTAAAAAGCCTTATTATGCAAAGGAAGGATATTTACATGAACCACTGACATGAAACACTGAAAGTTAAATATATATTCCCCAAGAAAATCTTAATAGCTTTCAAGTATCAGAGGGATAGCCATGTTAGTCTGTATCCACAAAAAGAATGAGGAGTCTGGTGACACCTTAAAGACTAACAAGATTTATTTGGGCATAAGCTTTCGTGGGTAAAAAAACCACTTCTTCAGATGCATAGAATGCATCTGAAGAAAGCTTATGCCCAAATAAATCTGTTACTCTTTAAGGTGCCACCAGACTCCTCATTCTTTTTGTTAATAACTTTCAGTGTATCTACCAAGGTTCAGTAAGTCTAAAGGGAATTTAGTTAATATTTCAATGGGTTAAAATGAATCATAAATGATAACTGATTTGATGAAGTGTTTATTTTTCATGTTGGTTAGAGGAATGTTCTTCCTTTTCTAAAAGCAGAATTGGTTCCCTGTATATTTAAGCTTCATTACTGTACTTCAGCGATGCAAAGAATTATTCAGGACAGATTCTGAGATGTTTAGGAAAACCTGATTTAACTTTAAGCAGTGAGACAAGGCTCTGAACTTACCCAGACTCTGGTCTTCACCATCCAGGCAGTCAACAGCTCAGGTCTCACTGTGGGAGACTCAGCCCTTCATCTGTGTCTGCAGAAGTCCATTCTCCTCTGGGGTTGTCAAAGTTCTAAAGGACAATTAAACACAAAAGAACTCACACAAGGTTGTGGTAAGATTCAGGGAGTCTCTAATGGGCTGTAGCCTCATTTGGTACCCACAGATAAATCTCTATCACTAGTCTCCAAGCATTGGTTCAATCTCCGGGCTCTCTTTTCCCTCAGGAGAGGGGCTGACAAACAGTGGTCACCCATGTAGTTCCTGCCTTCCACCAGGCCCTCCCCTGGTGCCAAGAACTAAAAACCTGCTCTTTCCCCAGTCTGCCACCAACTAAGCTGGGCTTTTCCCTTTTACATCCTCCCTTCAGGCCTGACATGCCTTGCAGGTGTGGCCAGGCAGGGCTGCTCTATCCCAGAGTAGTTCTTTAATCCATGCCTGACTGATGTAGGGTTTTTACACCTCATCATACATAGACACCAATTTTTTCTTTTTTATTTAAAAAAACTATAAAAACTTGACATGATAATTTAGGGATTATTTTGATCCAAACAAATTTTGAGACGGAAGACTGAAATTAACACTGCATTAATTATTTAGACCATAATCCTGTAAGGAGAACCATGTGAAAAGAGCTGTGTGCCCATACAGTGCCCCAAGACATTGCAGGACAGGAGGTCTGTGTGAAATACACATAGCATTCTCTTTCTGAAAGTCTGAAAGAAGCTATTACAGAAAGTTTAGACCTGCACCACTGGCAGATTTCAGTCACCAGGTAATGACTTGGGATTGGAGTTTAAATGCTGTTAAATTCTATAATATAGTAACATTATATAGAACATGAAACCATCACAGAAAATGCACAAATATTTATGCTGATGTAAATCAGTAAGTTTTTCTTCTGCATGTTCTCTTTCCCCACTGCCCTCAGCAATTAACACCAGGGATTCAGGGGGCTCTAAAACTATTTCACTCCCTTAACCACTGTACCATTCCTCCAACCTAACGCAAATCCATTACATGTTTCTCCAAATGTTTTAATTTTCCCCATGCCTTACTGTCAGAAATGTTCCCCAAAATCATCATAATGGGATTTGTAAATAAAAGACTAATTGTTTTAGACGATAGAATACATGAATTATTTTTTTTATTTATTATCATTACGTCCATCAGTATCTGTGATCAAGGGAATGGGCGGTGCAGGTTCACAGCGCCTCTGAAAAATAGATGATAGGTGTCTACATTTAGGCAGTAGATTAAAGACCCCAAATTTGTGGCCCCTCTTAAATATGTTGGCCTTACAGTCTTACAGAGGTACAATGACATTTATGAGATCAAAATTGCCAGAAGGAGCTGCAAGTCAAGTGCAAGTCAAGAGCCTGAAGGCAAAGGAAAAGCTCCTTTGACTTCAAAGGGTTCTCAGTTGGGTCCTTAAAAAAGAAAAAAACAAAACATATGTAACACACATACATATAGTGCAGGTTTATGTGCTGTGCATTCATAATAGTATGCCATTGACTGCTATTATTATTATTTATTATTATGAGCCCGAGTCACAGACAGGACCCCATTGTGCTTGGTGCAGTACAAACCCAGAACAAAAAGATGGTCCCTGCCCTATAATTGCTCACAATCTAAATACAAGGGTTCATCTACACAGAGAAATTGACTGGCATAGTTGTAGCTGAATGAGTCTATGTCTACACTACAGATCTTACAGTGACACAGCTGTACCACTGCAGCTGCGCCACTGTAAGGTCTCCTGTGGAGCCGCTCTATGACAGCAGCAGAGAGCATTCCCGATGGCATAATTAAACCACTCCCAAAAAGCAGCAGTAGCTATGTTGGCGGGAGACATTCTCCCGCCAACATAGCACTGTCCACAACAGCACTTTTGTCAGTGAAACTTATGTCAGTTGGGGTGTGGTTTTTTCCATATCCTGAGCGACAAAAGTGTTAGTGTAGACGTAGCCTAAGCTTTTCCTGTCAATTTCTCCATGTAGACAAGCCCTGACATCAGAGAGAACAAGTGGAGACAGACTGACAGGGAACAATAAGTCAATATTGTCAACGTGATAGGTGGTGATCTGAGCTCATCAGCTGCCTAACAGGTAAGATTTTTGTAGGCATCATGACAAAGGGAAGTTTTAAGGAGAGATCTGAAGAAGGATAAGGAGATTACTTTGTGGATGGTTATGAAGACCACCTTCCAAGCATGAGGGGCAGCATGGAAGCAAGTTTAAAGGTGCTTGTTTGAAAGTTTAACAAATGGGTGATGAAGGCTGGCATCCTTGGCAGATTGGAGGCAGGGATCAACATCACAATAGTGCATGAAAGGTGATAGGTAGCATGGGGATGGACCAAGAAGAGCCTTAAAAATGAAAACAAGCAGCTTATGTTTGATCAATGGAGAAAGAGGGGCTAGTATAGCAATGCACTAGCTGAGATATTTCTATAATAAATATGCTGTAGATGCTACTCGTAGTTTCCAATCGGTATAGATGGCTAGCTAGAGCTTGGAATGCTTCTTTCTTGCCTGCCCATCTCCTGTTTGGCCTAAGTACCTTGCAGTTTTGCAGGTTTCAGTAGACACTGTGATTCAATGTAAAATCTACTATCTATATATTAAATTTACAAATGAGTCAGATTTAAGTGCCGGTTTCTGTAAACAATATGCATCACACCACCCCTGAAGTGAATGTGCTTTCTGTGCGCAAAGCACACAGGACTGGACCTACAAAAAGCAAGTTTCTTATTTTTCACTAGGGAGGACGTATGTGAGCATGTTGTAATTCAGGACTAATCTATTATTTACCAATGTATTTTATCATACTTTCTGCAATATATAAAAAAGTCACACTTGAAACTTTCACATTCTGTGCAAATGGTTTACAAATAGAACCCTTGAAATAATTCTGATATGCCACCTTAAAAAAACATGGGCAGAATGTACAGGCTTTAGTATGCCCCAACAAAAGCAGCGCAGGATGGTATTTTCAGAAGTGCCTAACTGATTAGGAGTACGGGTCCCATTGACTTTCCATGGGACTTGTGCTCCTAAGTAGGTCTGGCTAGAAAACAAATTTCATTTTACAAAAAAAACAACAAAAATCTTTTGAGGCTTTGACATTTGGTTGCTGAGCACCTTCCATGTTTTTTGCAAAAAAAAAAAAAATCCAGAATAATTCAGGCCCAGCTTTTTCTCTTTCTCATTCAGAATTCCATCCTGGACCCTGAGAAACCTTCTCAATGAAAAAAAACTCATTGAAACAGATACATTTCAGCAAAAAGGTTTTGTTTCGCAAACATTTCAGTTTTGTCTAATCAGCATTTTCTGGTGATGAAAATACAAGTTTTGTTGAAAAATTCTTGACCAGCTCTACTCCTAAGTCACCTAGGCACTTTTGAAAATCCCGTCCACTGTCTATTGCTAACCAAACCCGTTTACTTCACGACCAAAACATTTTTTTTCCTGTAGGTCCAGAAATATTTGAGAATATATATTCTTAGCAAAAACACTTAGCAGAATTAGCAGAAATGGACTTATGTTGTGTTATGTGAACATTTAATGTGAAGTTAGAGTAGCATGTAGTGATTCAAAATAGATTCAAATAAACATGAATGGTTTTAACACAACAAGATCATCCTAAAATACTTCTTAAGTGCAAATATATTGTAAGAAATCTGTGGCTACCTAGGAATTTCATAGTTGTAATTCTGAGGTGCAACATAGCCACTCAGATTTACAGCTACTGCAGTGATAAAACTATTATCCTTCTGATCTAAGAACAAACTCCTACCACTAGACCTAAATGATAGTCTTTCCTATGCATTAGCAGAATAGAGTCTGTGACACAGAGCTCAGCAGTTCTCAATTCCATCTAGTATAGGTTGTGGTTACAGACTAGACAGTTTGTTAAAATATTCACAATTTAGGAAGGAAAGGTAGAATTATATTCCTGTTTCCTACTAAACAGGCACATAGCAAAAAAGTTTTGCATGATTATGAATCAAAACCATTGAGTTTTACCCAGCCCTAGTTGAGGTTCATTGAACTTTCCTGTCTAAAAATACAGTGACTAAGAGTGAGAAAAGTCCTCTATTATTTTAATTTGTAAATTATATAGAAAATAATTTGGAGCAATAATAGGACAGGTACATAGAAAATTCAAAACTCAGATCAAGACATGCTTTTTCACACAATTCAAAGTTAGTCTGTGGAACTCATAGCCACGATGTGTCATTGAGGCGAAGAGCTTAGCAGGATTCAAAAAGGGATTAGATGTTTATTTAGAAAACAATAATATGGAGAGTTGATATACTAAAAAAAAGCTTTGGAAAGGCTACAAACCCTCATGCCTCAGGGTCTAAACCAATCTCTAACTACTGGGGATGAAGAAAACTTCTCTGAGGGGCAGGTTATCCCATAACTGTCTACTGCAGGTTTCAGAGTAGCAGCCGTGTTAGTCTGTATTCGCAAAAAGAAAAGGAGTACTTGTGGCACCTTAGAGACTAACCAATTTATTTGAGCATAAGCTTTCGTGAGCTACAGCTCACTTCATCAGATGCAAGTGATCCGATGAAGTGAGCTGTAGCTCACGAAAGCTTATGCTCAAATAAATTGGATAGTCTCTAAGGTGCCACAAGTACTCCTTTTCTTTTTGTCTACTGCGGTATTTCTTGCATCTTCATTTGAACATCTATTATTCTCTACTGTTGGTGACAGGATTCTGGATTAGACAGACCATTGGTCTGATCCTGCATAACAATGCCTATGTTAGGATAGAGTTAATCTTAGCTGATTGAGTTATGTGAACCCAAAAGTGACTAGTGACCTTCCTGTTTCTCTCAGCTCTATGAAATCCTCTGGGAGGAAGCTGTCTGCAGGATGCTGACTGTATTCTGTCTACAAATTCCTCAAGAAAGTTCAGACACTGTTCCTTTTAACACTGGTCTCTACAGGTTCATGTGAAGCTGGGACACACTATGGTGTCACGTTATCTTTAATTGGAGTGTGAGCTAATACTGAAGTAAAGTTAGAAATGGAGAAGGTTTCCATAATATCTTATCACAGGAGTTGATTTTATTAAATGGAAATTGTATGCAATCCATCTGACCAGAAAGGGCGGCAAACATCCTTAACCTGGCCTGATAAGGGTGATAAGGAAACCTGTTTTTCTCTGTTCAGGCTTGATCCTGCACCATTCAAATCAGTTGTAGTTGTTCTGTTGACTCAAATGGGAGCAGGATCATAGCCTTAGATAAACGGGAAAGATCCCACAAATTCTTATGAGAATAAGGGCTGGTCTATACTACAAAGTTAGATTGGCTTTACTATATTGCTCAGGGCTATGAAAAATTTCATGCGTGAAGAATTCTTCTTGCTACCATCTCTCGGAGAGGTAGATTTACTACAGCATGGAAGAACTCCTTCCATCTCTATAGTGCCTACACTACAGTGCTACAGCAGCACAGCTGCCATGTTTCTAGTGTAGACATACCTGAAGTGCCAGCAGCCCTGCAAATTTCACCACTGAAGCCCTAAAAGAAGCACTGGAGACTTCTGCTGGTAGGGTGGATTGGAGCATATGTGGTACAAAAGCTGACTTCTAGAGAAGACAGAGAAGCTCCTCCTAGCCTCGCCACATTCAACAAAAGGATTCACATAGCACCAAAGAAGGGGAAGGTAAGTCAAATGTAGAGCTGTTTGGAAAATGGTAATTATTTTCCATGATTATTTTTCCCCAAAGAACCATCAGCTACAGGATATATAATAGAACAGATGAGTCAGAGTGCTTTGTTATCAAGTGTATTGCAGTAGTGCTGGGGGCATATCATAAATAGAGCCCCATTGAGCTAGGCACTGTACATAGACACAAAGTAGCAGTCTGAAGAAGAGATTCTGTGAGACCTACTGTTCCTGTGTACTATAGTTCTATGACATTTTAAGGCTTGATCTACTTGTAAGAAGGGTCTGAATGAGCTCTCCCCTGACATCTAGTTATGGGCTGGGGTAAAAGACTTCAGGAGCAGACCATGTTTGCACCGACATGCCTGCTCTGCCTAGGTGTGCAGCAGATGGAGCTGCTTTGCCAAAATGATCAATTTTGTCTGACTTTGGGTTACAAATCACTCTAGTATTTGAATGCATAATGAAATGTTATCTTTATTGTACGAGTAAAGGGCAGCAGAACTGTGCTTAGCATGCCCTGAGTGACGGGGTCACCCTAAACTGAACCTCACTTGCTAAGCAGGGGGTAGAGATGCCAAATGCTAGTGAAGAGGAGAGTGGGTGGGGACAAGTATTTAATGACAGGGCTGATTGGACTCAATTGAGAGTCCTTGTTTCTGGTTGGTGATACCTAGACCTCACATTGTTACTGTGCAGGTCTAGATGCTGAGCCTTAGACCTTGTATAGGGACAGTGAAAGACAACGCAGAGACTGCACTGGCTGTGAGATTCCCCACTACCTGATGGAATCACTGAGCGTTGGATTAAGTGGTGGAACCTCAGAACATGATGTCACGGGAGCAGCAAGCAGCAGTGGCACTAGTGGCCAGTGGTGGTGGCGGCAGAGAAATGGTGACAGGTGTGAGCCAGTTGCAGAGGCACTGAACCCTGTGAACGCACTTATGAACTCTGGCACTTCGCTAACCAAGGACAGCCAACTGTGCGTGGGGTGCAGCAGAGGGAGAGAGGAATGATGTACTAAAGGAACATTCGTTCGTCAGACTTTCACATCACAAGGTGCACTCTGGGGTCGGGTTTGCTTATGGTCACATGCTTTTGAATGTGGTTGTGGTGTTTTCCCAAATTAATGCTGGGTTCCCTTTCCCTTCTAATAAAAATTCTCTTTTCACCATACATAGTGTCAGTGTTTGCGAGTGGGGAAATATTGCCTCTTAGTGATGCCCAGAGTGGTGTTAAATTTTACCAGGTTACTGGGTCAGGGCTGGAGCTGGTTCTGCTTTGTATTGTTAAGAGAAATCCCCTAGACCAGTGTTTCCCAAACTGAGGTCCACGGACCCCTAGGAGACCCCGAGGGGACTCCAGGGGGTCCATGGGCACCGCTGATCAACTCCTCCCCCCTCCCTCCCTCAACTTCTCCCCCTCCCTCTCAGTGTCTCCTTCATTCCAGGGAACACAGCTGTTCCCCGGTGAGAAGGAGGTGCTGGGAGGGAGGGGAAGGAGCAGGGATGGTCCACACTGCTCCCAGAAGAGGCCTGTATGTCCATGCAGCCCAGGGGAGGGGGAGGTAGTCTTCTCACACTGCTCCCAGCCCAAGCACTGACTCTGCAGCTCCCATTGGCTGGGAACTTCAGCCAATGGGAGCTGCGTGGGCTGTGCCTACAGGCAGGAGCAGCGTGCGGAGACCCCATGACCCCCTGCCTAGGAACCACTGTGAGAGAGATGTGCAGGTCACTTTTGGGAGCCACCCATCCTCACCTCCTCCAGCACCCCAAGGCCCTGCCCCTGCCCAAAGCCCACACCCAAACACTCTCCCAGAGCTCACACCCCCTTCTGCACCCAAACTCCCTCCCACACCTAAAATCCCAGCCCAGAGCTTGCACCCCTCACTCCCTCCCACACCCAAACTCCCTTCCAGAGCCCACACCCTCTCCTGTACCCCAAACCACTGCCCCAGCCTGGTGAAAGTGAGTGAGGGTTGGGAAGAGCCAGCAACTGGGGGTGGGGGATGGGAGATGGAGTAAATGGGGGGCGTGGCCTTCGAGAACTGGGTGGGGCAAGGACTCAGAGGGGTGGGAGTTGGGAGTCCCCGAAAAAAGTTAAATAAAAATGGGGGTCCGCGGGTTGCTAAAGTTTGAGAACCGCTGCCCTAGACAATGAATCCAGCCCTTGCTGCTCTTGGCTCCTCCTGGCAGAAGGGTTTCATGCTGATTATTGAATCAATACGGTAATTAAAAACATATAATTACACTGATTCCAAATGTGAATGAGGAAATTCTGTTCATTTGAGTTATCATAAGTCCTAGACTGGATTTCTGACATTTAAATAATAATAAAAAGGGTTGATTCAGAATGCTTCCTATCTTAATACATAAAAGTTGAATCATTTTTAACTTGGGCCTTGTCTACACAGAAACGTTTTTTTCAGTATAACCTCAGGTGTGAATTTAACCTCATATAGTTTCTATAACGCCCCTTTCTCCAGGTGGATAACTTACTCTAGTATAAGGTGGTGGAGGCAGTAGAGAGGGGGCTTGCTTATTTCACTTGGCAAAGGGGTTAAGTTAAAGAAAAAATGTTACAAATATAACAGTGTCCACATGGGGAGCTATACCAGTATAACTATATTGTTATAACTATGGCCACATCTACACTTACCAGGGATCGATGCTGCAGCGGGGGTTGATCTAGTGAAGACCCACTAAATCGATCACAGAGTGCTCTGCCGTCGATTCTGGTACTCCACCGGAACGAGAGGTGTAAGGTAAGTCGACGGGAGAGCGTTTCCTGTAGACGCAGCGCGGCGTAGACACTGAAGTAAGTCGACCTAATTTACATTGACTCCAGCTACGTTATTCACATAGATGGAGTAGCTTAACTTAGGTCGACTTACCCCAGTAGTGTAGACAAGGCCTATGTCCGTATAACTGGTTAAACTTCCACATGTATACAAGCCCTTGATTTGTTTTCCATCCTGCAAATTTATTTTACTCATATTTCTATACCAAGAAATCCAAACAGAGACTTTACTGTAGGTGAACAGAGGCAGGACAGGGAAACAAAAGTCAAAAACACACAATAGTAAAGATGAGAGATGATTTCTTGCAGACCGGCAGAAGAATGCGGCCTATTATAAGAAATCTGCTTGCTGGCAAAGCCCCAGCATTACAATGATTTGCAGCTGGTTGAATAATGAGTTTAACTCAGTGTAAATGGGATAATTGCTATTAATTTTTAATGGTTCATGAATAGAAAGAATGAATATATAAAGTGGGTAATAACTATTGACTCCTTTCTCTGAATCCCGCCATTATAGTCTAACTACTAAAGTTACCTCTACAGCAGCAGTAATATGAAATAGTACAGACACAGAGAAACAAATTAAAAAAAGAGAAAAAAAAGCCCTTACAGGTTCTCTATTCAAAGCCTATGCATCATACAGAATGTTTCTCTACATTGTTCTCCTAAAAGCTGTATCTAATCTCTTCCTGAATACTGCAGTTTTACTCACAGTGGCTTGACTACCTCCCTTGATAGGTCTCCAGTGCCAAGTTGCTCTTACTGTTAAGGAATTTGGCCTTGTATCTAACCTAAAAGCCTTTAGTTTTACCATATTTAGCTATTGGGCCTTCCCTCTGTCCCTGCACACCACTCAAGAAATAGATGAGCTGTGCGCAGGGGAATTCTGGAGCCTGGGCTGGATGGAATCATCTCACCACTGACAGCAGAGCAGTCGTGGAGCCTGGACTGCATTGCAACCAATGCAAACTCAGCACAGTAACAGCCTCTGTTCTTCCTCTCTGAACAGGGACAGGTTATTTGATTTATGTTCTGATTCATAAACTGCACCTTAATACCAGAACATAGGGTGACCAGATGTTCTCATTTTTTAGGGACAGTCCCGATTTTTGTGTCTTTTTCTTATGTAGGCTCCTATTATCTCACACCCCTGTCCCGATTTTCACATTTGCTGTCTGGTCATCCTACCAGAACATATGACATTTTTTTATATCACAATATTTCTAAGAAAAGGAAAAACTCCAGAGCAAACTTCCACCAACCAGCCACAAAGATCCAGGCTTTTCACTATGCCGAATGCCACAAATCTGTGCTCTCTCAGACCAGCTAGCGAGGTAAATCTTTGAGTAACACCCTGCCATCCTGCACAGAGAACATTCTGCCACCAGTTCCCCCAGATGATTAAATATACATACAGGCTAACCTTCAGCTTTCTCAGTTTGCAGGCTGAATGGCCATCTTTCAGATAACCAGATCCCAAAGCCCTTAGGGTCTTTTAGATCAAAGTTAGCACTTTGTATTGCATATGGAAGTGTCTAGGCAGCTAGTAGAGGTGTCAAAGAACTGGTGGCATATATTCCATTTTGTTAATGGCAATGTATCTAAAGGCAGGGAACCAACATTCTGCTGTGTAGTTTCTGACTCCTCATCCTGAAGTACATATTACAATAATCTAATCTAGTAGAAATCACAAGGGTGTGGATCACCCAGGCAAGGTCCAGAGCTGAGAGGATAGTTTGCACATGTCTAATCAAATGCAGAGGGAAAAAATGGTTCTTTTCACTTACAACGTCACTCAAGATGCAAAGAGCTGCAGAGGTTCCAAAAGCACTCCCAAACTACAAACCACTCAGACAGTGGCAGACATCCTCATCAGAGACTTATCAAGAAGGTGATTAAATAAACCAGGAAGGGATGTGGCCTCATCCTTCACAGGTAGGACCCTGCATGCTTACACAGTTGGGCTTGGTTTACACTTCAAAGTTAGATCAACCTAGCTATGTAGGTTACGGGCGTGAAAAAACACACACTCCTGACTTTTGCAGTTGTGCCGACTAACCCCCGTGTAGCTGCAGCTATGTCAACAGAAGAATGCTTCCTTCGATGTAGCTACTGTTGTCTGGGGCATTGGTGTTCCCACACCAATGGAAAAACCCCTTCATAATCGTAGGTTGCATCTACATTAAAGTGTTGTGCCGGCATAGTTACGATGACATAGCTATGCTGGTATAATCTCCATAGTGTAAACATATCCTCACTTTGTGTCAGTGACTGCAGAAATGTAGAGTAGTATATTTAATGCGTTCATTATATTTTACGTGAGATGAAATGCTGGCTGCTTAACAAAGTAGCAGGACTGTGCTCCTTGCTAGAGCTCAGGATCTGACTACAACCTTCAGAATTAAGACCACACATGAACATGCAGTTATGGAGTATGAATGTGACAAGACAAAATTACATTAAACTCATCACCCAGCCAATATATCTTACCATAAACTAAGTTTTACAGGCATGACAAGTTGGGAAGTTGCATTGAAACTGACAACCCTAACTTTATTTTTGAAAGATTTTTTATACTCACATATTGGGAAAGAAAAAGGAAGCACAATGGAAACATTTCACTAGCCCCCAGACAGTCCTCAGTACTTCTTATAACCGAGACACAGTACTTTAGATTTTACCTGAACTGGAGATTTCAGCCATCAGTGGTCAGCCACAGGTGTAGCTGCACCTAGTGTAGAGAGGGTAAACTGGGTAGAAATAGACAAACCTTCTTGGAACTGGGGTAAACTGCACTGCTGCAAATCATGGCTTATAGCAACTTGACCTGTCTATATTAGGGGTTTGCACTGGTGCAGCTGTGCCAGTTGCTGACTGCTGATGGCTAAAATCAAGAGAAATTCCCAGTGTAAACAATTCCTTACTTGTGACACTGCAAGAGACAAGCACTTTGCAAAGGACAATATAGTGAACAGATTTCTAATGGTTTTTCTTTATTTTTCATACATAGAAGCTTTTCATGAGATGGAAAAACCTGTGCTTTCAAATTAACACATTTTGGAAGACTTTTCTTTTTGTTTTATAAGAACATTTCTTGAAAGAATTCTCCCTCCCCCCCCCCCCCCCCCGCCACCTTTCTTAAATATGATCACTTGAGAAGAAAGGGAAACATCTCTGTATATCTCAGAATAAACATTCCCTGCTGGGTTCTTGGCATGCACTAAGCCCACCCCTTCAGAAAGAAATCAGATCCCAAGGCAAACTAGGTAAAAAAAAAAAAAGAAAGGAAGAAAAAAAGCAGCTGTTAAAACATTTGGGCTCGTCCCCCACCCCAGTACTACACATGTGTTCATTTCAGTCATTTGCTTGTTGTACTGGAAGCCTCAGACCCTCTGCAATGAGCAAGGACATAAATGAGGCTAACATGGAGCATTCCCTTCCCATTCTTCTCACTGCCATCTTCCTCATCACCACCACCCTCCTCTCCACATTCCTGGAGGACAGTCAGAAGATTTATTGTATAATTTCTTTGGCGGCTGTTAACTGAGTGTGCAGCAACAGCTTGGTTTCATTAGGAAATCAGAGCATTTCTTTTATGTAGGTCACATCAGTTTTTGATTCTGAATCTCATAAAACTCTAACCTTTCTGAAAAGTCAGCAATGTATGTATGGCTTAAAAGAAAAAGAAAGAATGACTTTAATGCTTCTGAGTGTCATTTATGCCAGTGAATGCCATCGCCCCTCTACTATACAAATTGTTAGAGATATTTGTCTGAATGTCTGGATGGGGCATTTGGTGAAAACTATCTCTTTTCACTAGGGTAAAAGCTTCCAAACAGCATTATAATTACAGTCTGAGCTCCCAACTGCATGAAGCTTGGCCATGTTGGAAAGTGAACAACTGATTGTCTGGGCTTTATTTCTGTTTCTCTCTCTCTCTTTCTCTCTCTCTCCACCATTCGCATCAACAGGAATTATACTAAACTCAAATAATCTCAGCTAATCAGACAGCATGGAGGTACTGTCTCACAGCTGTACAATTATTATTTAATTACCCAAATCGCTGAACTCATACTAACGAGGGTCTAATTTGCATATTTGTATAGTTATTTCTTGGTAACTATACAGTATGAGCATGAACTCAGGCTACTGCTTTCACAATTTCACAGCTGTGTGCTGACAACAAACATGGTCACCTCAGCTTCTCATCCCCTCATTACATAACACAACCGATCTCCACTCCACCCTGATTCCTTTCCTCCCACAAGTAACATTTTGAATCAAATGAAATGTTTTTTATAAGCTTCCTCTCCCTCCTTTCTAAAATTCAGTACATAAGAACATAAGAATGGCCGTCCTGGGTCAGACCAAAGGTCCATTCAGCCCAGTATCCTGTCTACCAACAGTGGCCAATACCACCACAGAAATGTTATTATATTATGGTCACTATTTCCAAGCGGTCCTGTTATAGTTACCTCTTAGATCAGATCCTGCTCTCCACTCAGGACTAGATCGAGGGTTGCCTCTCCCCTTGTGGGTTCCTGTACCAGCTGCTCCAAGAAGCAGTCATTTAAAGTATCAAGTTTCAGAGTAGCAGCCGTGTTAGTCTGTATTCGCAAAAAGAAAAGGAGTACTTGTGGCACCTTAGAGATTAACCAATTTATGCTCAAATAAATTGGTTAGTCTCTAAGATGCCACAAGTACTCCTTTTTTTTTTAAAGTATCAAGACATTTTATCTCTGCATTTCGTCCTGAGGTGACATGTACGCAGTCAATATGGGGATAATTGAAATCCCCTACTATTATTGAGTTCTTTATTTTGATAGCCTCTCTAATCTCCCTTAGCATTTCATCGTCACTGTCACTGTCCTGGTCAGGTGGTCGATAATAGATCCCTACTGTTATATTCTTCTTAGAGCATTGAATTACTATCCATAGAGATTTTATGGAACATGTGGATTCATTTAAGATTTTTATTTCATTCGATTCTACATTTTCTTTCACATATAGTGCCACACCCCGCCTCCCGTCCTCCGCACGACCTGTTCTGTCCTTCTGATATATTTTGTACTCCGGAATGATTGTGTCCCATTGATTGTCCTCACTCCACCAGGTTTCTGTGATGCCTATTATATCAATATCCTCCTTTAATATGAGGCATTCCAGTTCACCCATCTTATTATTTAGACTTCTAGCATTTGTGTACAAGCACTTTAAAAATTTGTCACTGTTTATTTGTCTGCCCTTTTCTGATTCTTTATGTGAATGTTTCTTGTCTGATCTGGCCCATATTTTATCCTCTTCAATCCTCTCCTCCTGACTAAAACCTAGAGAACAGTAACAACAGAGTTAATGGGGAGCTTGAACTATGTCCCTCACAACCCAATTTAGATTTTGAATGGAGAAAAAAAAGACATTCCTAAGGTGAGGGGAAAGGGAAGAGGAAAAGGGCATAAGAGTGAAGCGCTCAGGGGGAATGGGGAGAAAAGGGTGGAAGGGAAAATAAAAGGGGAAAACATCAGTATAGATATTCTGGGTTTACTCAGTAACTAAGGCCTTGTCTTGACTGATTAAAAAGGTGCCATTTTTAGTTCTGGGTAACACAAGGTAAAAACAGAGTGAAATCCAGACAAAATAAATAGCACTAGACCCCCTCTAGGGATTGACCTTGGCATCTTTACCTTGTGTAAACTGAACTGTCTTCTCTTCACTATGTTTTTACCTCAGGATACCTCTCACATATTAGTTGTCATGATGTTAAAAAAAAAAAAGAAGCAAAATTTGAACATGGGTATTTTAACAATACATAGCAAACAGCATAAAACACCACAGTAGAGGTTGTGTGTCTGTATTGTCTAGTAGGTATGGTGTTAACTCAGCATGCCGTTACTCATCAAGGAGACAAGGGGGTGAGGTAATATTTTTTATTGGACCAACTTCTGTGGGTGAGTGAGACAACCTTTCGAGCTTACACAGAGATCACCTTCAGGTCACTCATCAAGACCTGTGGAAAGATAATTGGAAGGAATGCTGAAAGTAAAATAGATATCCGCATCCACCTAACCATTGAAGACATAGATCACAGGAGAGAAAGTTACCTTTATTAAAGAGCTAAGGCTATATGTGCATTGTCCTTTTTTTCCCTAGCTCAATGAAGAAAAACATATTTTTATTTACACTTCTCGTCTTTTATCTCTGCTCCTTCTCACATGCCAGTGGATTTTCCCCTTCTTGTGTTGGCTGAGGTGCTGAATGCTGATGAGACTGTACTTACAGTAAACACCAGCCCTTATTTTCAAGGATTTCTTTCAAAATTGGATACCTATATTATTTAGGTATGGGCTAAGACATATTACCTAATTATCATATATGGGGTTAAGTGTGCTGATACCTGCAGTTACAATTTCTCACAATTTTAGTGGGTCAGATCACAGGCAGGGTGGGACCAGTTCAATGCTTGGATGGAATCCAGTGCTTTTAGGTAAAGCAGGGTTGGAAATGTTAGTGATTCACAGATGACACTGTCCTCTGAAGTGATACTGTGGTGATATGGAAGACTGTATTGTTAGAAACTTTCTGGTGAGACATGTAAAAGTGAAGGCCCCACTTCCTATTTTAATTGAAGAATCTATTATACTTTTCACAAGTAGGAAGTATTCCACATGATCTGGTAGCTACATTCCAGTTTAGAGAATTACCTTCTGCCAACCTTCATTTCTCTACAGTTTCTACTGGGCAGAATGTCTTTATTTTGTATCCCTATCCCTAAACAGGCCAGACAGAGAACGGGGGGGGGGGGGGGGGTGGATAGGTGTGGAAGTCCCGGGGGGCCTGAGAGGGGGCGGGGGTTTAGATAGGGCTTGGGGCAGTCAGGGGACAGGGAGCAGGGGGCTGGATAGGGGGTGGGGTCTCGGGGGTGGTTAGGGGTGGGAGGTCCTGGGAGGGGGCGGTCAGGGGACAAGCAGCACGGGGGGTTGGATGGGTCGGGGATTCTGAGGGGGGAAGTCAGGGGGCAGGAAGTGGGATGGGGGTGGTTAGGGAATGGGGGTCAGGCTGTTTAGGGAGGCACAGTCTTCCCTACCTGGTCCTCCATACAGTTTCACAACCCTGATGTGGCCCTCTGGCCAAAAAGTTTGCCCACCCCTGAGCTAGAATGATCTTATGGCCTATGCAATTTATCTAAGATAAAATTACCAGCCAAGGACTCCACTGAGCTCTTGTTATATTGGCTTCTGATAACATAACTCAGGGCACTAGGTAGCAGAAAATCTTTCCAGAGGTACAAAGTACCCCCAGTCCTGCTGAACAACCTGCAGCTGACCAGCGCAGCCACAGAAGTTGATGATAGCAGCTGGGGAAGCGTTCTGGCCAGCCTTGTCAATGGATGCATTGATTCAGTACATACCTCATGTAGCCTGTGCTGATGTGTCTCCCGTGGAGCCCCAGCTACAACTGCCCTCCCATAGAGGAATCCCAGGGAAGAGCTTCCGTGCTGTTTCTTTTGAGGATTAATGCCACCTCAGTCACAACTGCCCCCACTGGCACACACTCACCTGGGGTGAGCAGAGACTCCAATGTGTAGAAAGCATCACTTTCTAATGATGTTCCCTCTCTTGGATAATACAGATTATTGGGAGCAAAAGCAGGAAATTCCCGCCTTTGCATTTAGTGAAGAAACTCCTTGTTTTGAGTAAGACCTCCACAGGAGGTCTTTAATGTTGAACTCCTGCTGCTCTGAGATTATTGATCAATCAGCCATATCTCCAGCTGGCTACAGGATGCTGAGAAAAGACATTTGTTCTTGTCAGATTCACACAGAAACAAAGAATTTGCTATAGCAACTGGTGTCAGAACCCCTCAAGACAGTGTAGTAGCTGAATTTTTGAGCAAGAAGTTTTGACCTTTCATGACCAGTGAAGAGACTGAACAAGAACACATAGTGTAGCTAGAACATTCTGATGAATATTTAAATATCCAGCTGCCTCTCAGGAAAGCTATTTTCCACTATGAAAAATCGCTTAGTCTTTTAAAAAACATCTCTGCTGCAAAACAACAACTAAAAAGTCCATTTTGTCCCCTGTCCCCAGATATTCCATTTCCTGGTTATTAGTTCCAGATCAGTTGTATGTTATTGGCTCTGCAGGCATTAAGGGATCACCACAGAACTGACATTTTCAAGTGACAGGAATGAAAGCATAGGCACCATTAAGTATGTCCCTAGTGGCCATCCACAAAAAAGGCACTGAAGTATGGGAACTGCTGTACAAGAAAGGATGGAAGCTAGGTGTGGTTGGCAATAAGATATGACAGACAGATTAAATAGACAGATAATTGTTTGAGCACAGTGTGGAAAAGGTAGAAATATTTTCCTAGCTATCGCCCAGATATGTGACTTTGGCAAACAGTGGCTTACCACTTTTACCAACTTCCCTAATTTTATATTTGGCTTCACATAAATATCTCACATTTTTACAAGAGGAATCTTATTTATTTTACTGAAAGCTGAGTTATCTTGTACCATTGGATAGTATAATATCCCTGGACTACATACACTACTCCCCTGTGTGTAATTCCCCTGGTTAGTAGGAATTATCTTAGTGTTATTGCAATAGAGTCATCAAAGTTAAAGATGGGCAGGGGGTGGAGGGGAAGGTACTTGTAGGTCATCTAGTTTTTCTCGTTGCCAGTTCAGTTCTTTCATACACTAGTTTTTCCAAGTATTTTGTCTTTTCTTGTTTTAAATGTCCCAATCCATAGGGGCTCCTAGCATTTCCCTTGGAAAAGCATACCACAGTCTATTCAATATAAAAGTAGGGACATTTTCCCTTATACTTAGCCTACATTTTCTATTTCTTAATTGTATGTAATTATACTTTCTCTGTTTATACTCTAAACAATTCATCTCCCTCTTGGGGTTCATAACCTTCAAATATTTGTAGACTGCTATCCAGTTCTTGAATTGGGTCAGGTTTGGAATAGGGTTAGATTTATGGTATCTCCAAGTTCCCCACCCAAAAAACATAATAGCATGCACCAATTTCTGCTCATGCTGCAGCAATGAGTAGTGGGGTATGGCATAACCATACACCACCTCCCAAAACTGAAGTCCTGCTATTATCAGATCTCCATTAGGGGATGATCTTGCAAGTAATTAAACCCCCTCAAGTTCTCTTGGGCCATCAGACTGAGACATGGTATATTACTCCCTAATAAAGACCTACATTTATTACACTGTCATTCTGTAATTCTCCCAACTAGTAAAGAGCTGTCCAAGTATTATAATCACTGAGGCCCTGATTCAGCAAACGTGCTGAAATTTAAATATGTGAGTAGTCCTACTGAAGTCTTAAAGCTAGGCATGTGTTTATTTGGAGTTCTAATATTTTTCCTGGTATAATTACTTTCCAGATAGAAAAAGATTGTCCCTTCTTCTAGATGTTCCTTCTGCCTCTTAACTGAGGTGCAGTGCATTTTTCCTGGACAGAAGAAGAGATGATGTATGAGTGTGTCAGTGTATGTTATATTTTACCAGCTACAAGGCTAGTTCCTATATCATACCAGGTCTGTCTGTCTGCCTGTTTGTCTTTCATTACTTTTTGTTTTTATGTAGATGAATAACAGTTGTATTCACTGCTCCTTTATACTTAAAAAAGTATAGGAGTGGTCCCATTTGCAGAGGAGTGGTCCCATTTTTCCTTTTGGTTCCGATCAATGTCATTCTACCTACCACTATTGCACGTATCATCTGCCACTGAAACTCTGTTTCATCTCTGAAGAACCCCACTAAAATAAACGGCCTCTCTGCTGTTCAGACTGGCAGTTAATTTGCTGCTGCTTGACTTTATTATTTATAAAACTTTATTGACTCAGTTCCACCAGTTCTGTGACTGTCTGTGCAGTGCAGAGGTCTGAGTGAGTGATACTCCAACTACACAACAACACTTGGAGCCTTCAGATTTGCAGGAATGGCAGTGAGTTTGTGACAAGAGGTGAACAAGGGAGTTCACCTATAATTAGGGTGACAGAGGAGGAACAGCTCCTGATGAAACGGCACTAAAAAAGTCAAGTTATTTTTAAGTTAGTCATGAAAGTCTTAAAGATGATTCACAATTTCCTTCTACTAATCTGAGGAATACTGTATTCTTACCAAAATAAATGTCTGTTTTAGGATGATGTGAAAGTATACTCCTAAATAGAAGTGAGCCAATAGTGAGGGAAAAGTACAAATGAACATTTCTGTGATTTCCTAAACATTTGGATTCAGACATGTTTGCAAGTTTTAGGTTTATGTTTGGTGCCCCTAGGTACCACTGCCCATCATTTACCCTCTCTTCTACACCAGTTTGCAACACTTGGGGGTGGCTGGAACAAGGGCCAGTCCCTCAGATAGTCCCTGGATATTTGTCTTTATTGGCTTAGTCTCTCAAAGCCTATTGCCCTTTTTCAGGGTTTACCTCCTAACCCTGTTTCTGGGAGGTAGTGCTTTACTGACAGCCAGGGTAGCTTTGGGAGCTGTGGGTCCTGCGGCTGTCTCCTCCTTGGCTAGACTGCCTCTGTTACCACCAGTCTCTGGATGCAGCAGCCGTCTTCCTGTTCACTTCCTCTTCCTGTGGTAATTTCCTCTTTTAAGCTCCTCCTCTTCCAGGCTGAACAAGCCTTTCAGGTGCCCCTTGTTAGTGCAGCATAGGCCCAGAAGAACTTGTTAGCCTACTCTCACCCAGTATGGGGCCGTGTCCCTTCACAATTAAATTTAAATTTGTTTTGTAGCTAAATGAAATTTGTTTGGGGTCAAAGTGTAAGTAATTTATAAAGGTCATGTTATCCAGTCAAAGCAGAGAGCTTATGCTCAAATAAATTTGTTAGTCTGTAAGGTGCCACAAGTCCTCCTCTTCTTTTTGTGGCATAGTAGTTAGTCAGCAGCCAACCAGATTAGACCCTGGCAGCTTCTGAAGGGGTCAAGGAGACCCAGGAAAGAGAAGGGACACAAGGTCTCTGTATGGATGGCCTTGGCCTCAAGTGATTTCTGTAAAATCTAGGGGGATTTTAGAGGATTTACATATTCATGAAGTTAAATCTATTCCTTATGCCTCAAGGGAACAATATAAAGGAAACTCTGTGAGGAGAATATCGTAGTATTTCCAGATTCCAGGATGATTTGGGCAATAATATAAAACTTATTAGACTACTAGAATTCTTTCAAAGTACAGCAGTTTCATTCCAGATAGCAGTTATTTTTTCCTGGTACAGTGGAGCCTTACATAGAGAGCTTAGTTATTGTGAAACCCTGGCTATAATGAAAGGCAATGAAAGTCTGACATTTTCAGCACATTACACTGCAAATTGGAACTCTGCTAATACTGAACTTCTGCTTATAAAACCCAAGCCAATAGCCACTGAAGTCAATGGAAAGGCTACGAATGTTTGTAATGGGTATTGTGGAAGGCCCATAGTGAAATGGTTTTGTTGGAGCAAGGATTTTTAAGGGATTTTCAAAAGCGCCCAGCATTTTGACACTGACTTCAATGCATGCAAAGTTAGGCCAGTGCTAAGCAACTTTGAAAATCTGACCCAGAATATCTGCCACGGAGCCCCATTGTTCCCCCTTCTCCAGGCAGGGAAGTCCTTCATTATTACTTTGAAACAGAAAACCACTGGTTTTAATTGTAGTAGTTTCACTATTTTTAAGGCTTTTAGATTGTATATATGTCAAAAATATTTCATATTGTTGTTTGCAATGTTGCTGTAGTCATGTTGGTCCCAGGATATTAGAGAGACACGGTGGGTGAGGTAATAGCTTTTATTGGACCAATGTACCCACCTTGTCTCTCTAAAAATAATTTAAATGCAATTCTTATTAAAGATGCTGCTTTACTCTCCCATTTTATTTCTTTCTGTGGAAACAAATGTCTTTAATTCCTTTGATGGGTATGTGCCTTAAAACCCTATCTGCCTTTACTAATGTGGTAGTTCACTTTAGGGAGCTGTTTAATTTTTGAAAAACTTTTGTTCAGCCTGTTCTGCTATTTGAAAAAATAACCCTATATTTTTAACTTGATGAGCATAACTGCATTTATTTGATGAGGTTTCTGCATTTATTTTATTTTACTGGTTGATTTCTTGAAAAAAAACCTCAGTAATTTAGGTTTTCTAAATAAAGAGGATTCAACTAGGAATAAAAGAATAATATGAGCAAAAGTAGATCTAGGCAGAAAAATCATGAAGACTGTCTTCAACAAGATGTCTCTGAGAATGTGCTTCCAAGAAAAGTGGTGGGGACCCCATTACTACAGTTATTTGAAATTAGACTGGGCAAAGAACTGAAGCATAACACATAGAAGAAACCACTCAATAATCCTATATCAGCAATGGAATAACAAGATGACTTAATAGGTCTTTTCTATCTCTAATTGCTATGATTTTGTGATAAGGAACATTTTCTCCCATGTGCCTGAGATATTAATACAGGTATCTCCTCTGCCAGCTGATGGGAGAATAAATGGCAAAGAAAATAAATAAGAAAAGTAAACTCTTCTTGTGGAAGTCCTGAAGCAATTGGGCAAGATCAGTGGCAATATATTCACACTGGATGCACACTATCTTTACTGGGATAGCAAGTTTCAGAACAGTTTTATTTCTCATTTCTGATGCATTATCTTATTTTCTCCCATGCTGTGTCACAGCATGTCATCTTGTTTTGCAACAAGACACCATGTGAATCCTTGAGACAAAACCTCTAAAGCATAAGAAGAATTGTGTGTGCTCTTTTTCATTTGGGAGGCAACCCAATCCACACTATGCAGTTGACATTTTGCAGGCAGATCATCCTCTAAAAACATAGAATTTACATAATTTCTAACTACAAAGATTATATTTACAGGCACCTCAGTGCCTGCCTGCACAACTGTAAATGGAAATGAAACTCTTTTAAGCTGTCCATTATTGTTAATTATTTTACATACCTAAAAGGCTTCAAGGGGCTTTAAAATATAGGTAACAAGATGTCGTACTTGCCGAAGATATTTTACAATCTAATTCTAGTTATGATACAATATTGGGTGAGGATGGGGTAAGGAAGGACAATGGTTATAGTAATAAGAACTTCACATGGTTACACAGTTTAGCTGTTGAACAATTTGGTGGTTCAGCTTGGTTTGGTGGCTCATCAACAATCACATTTTTATATTAGCCTCTAAGTCACAAATTGGAAACTGGGAGTAGAATATTGGTCCTTCAGCTTCAAACCCTCTACTGCCTGAAGAACACCAGTGGCTCATGGTAGTATCAAGTTCCTTATTCTCTTTGGAGTCAGCTACTAAAGGACAACATAAATAAAACCCTCATACACACCATAGAATCATAGATGTTAAGGTCAGAAGGGACCATTATGATTGTCTAGTCTGCTCTCCTGCACAACGTAGGCCACAGAATCTCACCCACCCACTCCTGTAACAAACCCCTAACCTATGTCTGAGCTACTGAAGTCCTCAAATTGTGGTTTAAAGACTTCAAGTTGCAGAGAATCCTCCAGCAAGTGACCCATGCCCCACGCTGCAGAGGAAGGTGAAAAACCCGCAGGGCCTCTGCCAATCTGCCCTGGAGGAAAATTCCTTCCTGACCCCAGATATGGCAATCAGCTAAACCCTGAGCATGTGGGCAAGCCTTACCAGCCAGACACCCAGGAAAGAATTCTCTGTAGTAACTCAGATCCCACCCCATCTAACATCCCATCACAGGCCATTGGGCATATTTACCGCTAATAGTCAAAGATCAATTAATTGCCAAAATTAGGCTATCCCATCATACCATCCCCTCCATAAACTTATCCAAGTCAGTACATTACTCCAGTAGTCATTACACTATACAACATGAGCTCCTCCCCATGTCCCCAGGACAGGAGTTAGAAGTCTTTGACAGAGAGCACCTGTCTCACACAAAAGGTTAGTGACTGTGAGAGGAAAACAACACTCCCTCCCCATACCTCAAACTGACAACAAAACCAAGCAACAGCATTTCAGCGATAATGTATTAATGGTTTTGAAGACTAAGAGGTGTTGTATTTGGTATAGAGTGGTGTGCTTGGAAGGAAGCACTGGAAATCTAAATTTTAGGCCAAATTATACTCTTTGGTATGGAACAGGTTTTAATTGTGGTTTCTGAAACTATGATGAAGGTGGCTTGTCCCTAACTACAGTTGTAGTTCAACAGTGTTCAACTGCACCCTTTACTGACACCCATTGCCAGCAAAAAGTAATTTTGGAAGTGTAGCGAAGGCCAGTAAGGGAAGGATGTCAATGGTAAAATACACATTTGCCTTTAATCTTTCTTTTCCCCATTTCTCCACTTTAAAGAATTCCCGTTCAATTAGCTAGTGATACCACCACTACTGCCTCTAAAGAGACAGCATTGGTGCTGTGTGAAATTTACAACCCTAACAGACCAGAAGGTTTTTTTTTTAATCAGTTGGATATGTATTATCAAACATTTGTCATCCCCAGAATTCGAGTCTGATATATACTGCACCTTTATTGCACCTTTGTTATTTTTCTGAAAGCTGTAAAAGTGTTGCTCCTCCCCAAAATTGTCAGAGTTCTTCTAAGATAAAACATGAGAGGTCACATACATTTCATTTTGTTTGTTATCATTAGGTTGAAAATAAAAAGGAGAAAAATTGTAAAATGGATAAACCTGGCTATATTTTTTGGAACATATACACTAGGTTTATTACCTAGAATAGAAGTGTAACCAATAAATGTTTATGAAGGATTAAAAACAGCAAAGGCAGTTATCTGCATGGAATGTATTGTTTTTCTATTCCTGCACTTGTAATTGTTTTCAAAACTAAGACGGTTTTATTCTAAATAAACCTTAACCCTCAAGGAAAAATAAGAGGAAAAAATAGGAGCCTACTTACACTGTGTACTAGACTATTTGTGGGTAACCGTGGAGTTGTTGTTGATTGACATTGGCTGCAGGGGAGCTCACAGCTACTGCAGTCGTAACCCCTCTCAGAATATTTGCTGTCAGCAACAGTGTAGAAGCAGCACCTAATTTGAGATCTCTCAGGAGTGGAAAGCATAAGAGAACAAAAATTACAGTCATTTATGCTTTAAATTGAAGCAAAAATGTCTGTAACTGGTAAGGTTTTGGGAAAGAGTTAGTGTGAAAGTGTAAAGAATCAAAGGAAGACTATAATAGTTTTTTTTTTTAAGTGATCTTTCAGTGGTAAAACACCTGTCAACTTTTTCAATATCCTAGGCTAACTGTTACTGACCTTGAAACTGCACCTAAATTCTGCAGCTTTTAAAATCAAACACAATTTATAGCTCCTTCTTGGTTAAACTAAAGAACAGTTGGGATAGGGTTCAGTGGGATAAACTAGAATTTTACATGATGATGCTTAGTACAGTTAAATGAAGTTTCATAGCTTTAATTCTTGCATGTTCTTCTAAAAGCGTACCCCTCCCTTGTTCATTTTTAATATAAAATTGCATCTAAGATCTAACATTCAAGGAGATCAAATTTAACCAACTGATTTAAATTGATAAAGAAAGAATATGGATCAGATAATTAAAGTGCAATAACAGACTTTTTATCCTCTGATCTTTTAAGTTTTATTAAGGGAGAATCAGAGCAGCTGGGCTGTCAGCAAGTAGGGCTATGAGTAAGAGCCACAGTTTTTGCAAGATGAATTCAAAATACAGAAACACTTCATGGAAAGTATTTAATACAGATAAGCTAAAACCAAACAGATTTCCAAGCGACAAGAGGAGATTTCAGTGAGAAGACAAGATGTAAGCCTTATGGCCAGAAGCGCAAGAAAGAAAAGATCTCTCTTCTCCCTCTGTTGGTGAGAAAGTTCTGCCAGAGTGCTTCATTTGCAGAGACTACCTACCCACAATTCCCCTAGTCACACTTCATGACAATACGTGATTCTGGGGTTGAGAGGTCCAGGGAGAGGGTAAGAGCTCTCACCTTGTGGCAAAGAGCTCATTTCCAAGTAGCCAGGACTCTGTTCCAGAGTTCAAAATATACTTGACTCCACTCCTCTCCCCTCTGTGAGAGACAATGCAGTCTGGGGACTTCACAATGAGAGATGGTACAAGCTGAGGACTTTGCTGTGAGAGCCATTGCAGAGCTGTGAGAGCCATTGCAGAGCTCTACCTGCCCAGCACATTAATACTGCTACTGAATTGGGTTAGGTGGTGCCAACTTCAGGCAGGACCAGGAAAGGAGCTTTCTTGAGACTGGAGACAGACCTGGAAAGGGAAACTTGAACAACTGCTACCCACTGATCCTAACCATGAGTGGGGATTTAGTGGATGGGTGAGATGGTGAAGTCAAGGGACTTTCCTGTAGGACATTCTCAGCAGAGGCTTGGAACAGAGTTGGACAGGCTACTGCCAAAGTTCTTGGAAGGTGGTCAGAGGGGCCAAAATTTACTCTATATTTGCATATCTATTTTGTTGCTGTGCTTTCCCAAATTTATGACTATGTTCCCTTTCCCATAATAAATATTCCTTTGTCTTAGAGTGCCGGTGTGTGGGAGAAGTTCTGCCGGGTAAGGTCACTCAAGAAGGGTGTTTAGTTTTCTTATGTGGGGGACTGAACCAGTTCTTTGTTTTTGTCAAGAAGAAGCCTAGCTATATTGAGCTCTTTTTTGCTCCCATTAACCACCTGACCAAAGGTTTACATAAATAGATAACACCTCTGTAGGCATACCTATAAAAGAACAAAAGAAGAGTAAGTAAACTGACTTTAGAGGCTGATAGTTAAGATGCAGTTATTTTTCCTCCCTTGGTATCCTGCTGTTAATTGAATAGTCTTGTTAGACTGACCTCACACTTGGTAAGGCAGCTCACATCTTTTCATGTATTTATACCTGCTCTTGTATTTTCCACTCCATGCATCTGATGAAATGGGTTCTAGCCCACGAAAGCTTATGCCCAAATAAATTTGTTAGTCTCTAAGGTGCCACAAGGACTCCTCATTGCTTTTGCTGATACAGACTAACACGACTACCACTCTGAAACCTGTCAAGATGCAGTGAGATGCAAGTTAAAGTCGTTGTTCTGCCTGATTCTAAAAAGTCGATCTTCCTCAAATCAGGCAGAACAGGGATTTGAACCTGGGTCTCCCAATCCCTTCTCTTGGAGCACTTATACTTTATACAAATAACTAAATATTCACTGAGCCAGAGAGCCTGAATCTATAGCCTGGTGGTAATGGCACTCACCTAGGACATTGAAGACCCAGGTGAAAGTTAATGCTCTGAATCAGACAGAGCAGCAACTTGTACCTAGTTCTCCTACATGCCAGATGAGTGCTCTTGGTGGGGTCCTGAAGCTCCTTCTTGGACTGAGAAACTTTCCCAATGAAAATTTTATTGAAGCTGGTATGTTTCCATGAAAAGTTTTGGTTTCAACTACCAGAATTTTTGAATGAAAAAAAGTTTAGTTGAAAGATTCCCTATGAGCTCTATTTGTATAAACATTTCTAAAAGTATGACTTTCAAAGAAAAGGATGATGCACTATGTTGTAAAGACCATACTACATAGTACACTTTGCAAGGCAAATAGCTATCCAATCTATCTCTACCCAAGGGATGGTCAACACAAGGAAATTGCAATCATTTAAGTAAAAATGGTTTCCAATTTGAATTAGTTAAATCTTACACCACCCTCTTGGGTTGGCAATCTTGGTTTAAGAGTGGCTAATACTGATTTTGTTTAATTCAGTTTGTTATTGAAGTAAGCTAAATGAACATAAGGCATTCGGATTTAAGAGTGTCTACACAAAGGGATAGGGTTGATTTAACTAAATCAATTTAGAAACAGATCAAGTTAAATTGTGAAGCATCTGTAAATACAGAAAAAAGAACAGGAGTACTTGTGGCACCTTAGAGACTAACAAATTTATTTGAGCATAAGCTTTCGTGGGCTACAGCTCATATATATGAGTTCATGTTCTCTGTATGTGTGTGTATATATATATATATATATATATATCTTCTTACTTTATGTTGCATTCTATGCATCCGATGAAGTGGGCTGTAGCCCATGAAAGCTTATGCTCAAATAAATTTGTTAGTCTCTAAGGTGCCACAAGTACTCCTGTTCTTTTTGTGGATACAGACTAACATGGCTGCTACTCTGAAACCTGTAGATACAGACTGGACCTAATTTTTTATGTGTGACCCTGTGACTTTTCTGGTTAGAAAGCTATTCCATTTGCATTAGAATCATAGACTATCAGGGTTGGAAGGGACCTCAGGAGGTCATCTAGTCCAACCCCCTGCTCAAAGCAGGACCAATCCCCAATTTTTGCCCCAGATCCCTAAATGGCCCCCTCAAGGATTGAACTCACAATCCTGGGTTTAGCAGGCCAATGCTCAAACCACTGAGCTATCCCTCCCCCTCATTCTGAAGGTAAACATTATGTTTCAGTACAAATATATGCAGTATCTCTTTAAATTACTGAACTAAATGTATTGCACTCTCATTTAAAATCTCCCTGTTATAACATCCACCCAAGTCAAAGGTGTAGCATTTTGGAAGCTGTGCTGATTGTCACTACAAGTGCTGCATTAAAGTACTGCTACATTCCTCTATATTCTTTTTATAATGTACAATACAAAAGCTTTGAAAAAAACCTCTTTTACTTGGATGCAAAGGTTACTTATTTAAATTTTAAAAAAGAATTTTAACAATGAAAGCTCTGTACTTGCACCCTCCACTCCCAGATGTGCCCTGTTTATACCACGTGTATGTTTGAGCAAGTTAAATACTTTTGTTCTGACTGAATATGCATTAAGTAAAGAATAGAGCTTTGTTTAATGATAGTTTATGAGCACATGGTGTTATGACTTTAAATTATGGACTCAAGCTGAATGTATACTCCAGGCAGTTTTAAAAAGATTTTAAAACAATTAGAGCCTATTTTCTTCTATTTTGTCAATTATTTAAAAGATCTTTTTTGTGGTGTATATGGAATCTAAATTACTACATGAGGCAATCTTTTATATAAGTTCCCATTTTGGGGGGAGGGATGTTGCTCCAAACCTGACAAGGGGCAGCTTTATGGAATCCACTACATGCATACGTGTGCATTAAATTACCTGATATGATCACAATAAAAACAAAACAAAACAGTTGCTACCCTTATATGCAATATACTGTATATATTTATTTATGGGTAATGTCTTCATTCCCCACCACTCCAAATTAAAGCGTGGAGAGCGTGGAGAAATGCACAAGGCACAAACTGATATTGATCTGTTGGACTGTAACCCATAGCCTGCTGTGTTAAGTCGTGATGCTATGCCTCATTGCCCCTGGGAGACTGTGCCTGAGGCTGACAGAAAGCCTTGTGGGCTGCAGGGTGCGCATAGCTACTACACTATCCTTTGGCAGAGTGTAGCATGTGTTCCCACATACATGGGGCCAACTCTGCTGGCTCGTTCAGACTCATTTCCTGTTAAGGGCAAGAGTTCTGAGATTCGAGCGCCCACAGAGGAGCTAAGACTAGGAATGCAAGTGCTGTGATTATAATAGCCCATGTACCACAGGCAGAAATATAGAGAAGAGGAAGGGCTCCTTTCACCTGCTTTCCCTCATTTTTCAGCTGCATGGGGTGGGGCACAATCAAGCCCCAAAGAAACAAACAAATTTAGCACTGGGAGGGCTCATTCATGTTCAGTACAGCACAGGTACACAGGATGGGGGGAGGTACATGGCTGTTGGCTGTGGACAGTGAAGGAAGGCCAAAAAGGTGAAAGAGAACTCATTATTATGTATCTAAGAAGTGGGGTGCTCACTCTGCCAGGAGGCTATGCGCCTTTAGGATTTGCTTTGATAATGAAGATGTGTGGATAACACAGTACTTATACCTATTGGAATACATACATCTTGTTTTAGTCATCAACTTGCCTGTCACACTGATGTATCCTTTCCACAAATACCACCTTCAGAAAAACTGATGTACTATTTCCAGTAAGTCAACATTTCTCTTGCTACATTGGCATTCTAGACTCCAAAGCAGAAGTGTTTCTAGCAGTACAGTTCAGTGCAGCGAGGCATTATCTTCAGGGACAAGTAGAGGTGACAAATATATCAGCTGGGTCATATATGCAGTGCCCTCCTATTGGATGTAACTGAGTTTTCTTGGTGATATAAATTCTATTCCTTCTTGTTGTAACCATAATGCAAATGGTTACTCTGAATTTGGTGCATGGTTAAAAATGAAGTGCATAATGACACATGCATAAGAGTAGGTTAGATGGGGATGAGATTTTACTATATACATCTATAAATCAATAGATGGCCACCTTCCTAAGGGATATTCTTGATGTTTACCTGGGGCTTTTCTGAGCTATGCCTTTCCCTATTCAGTGTGAGTTCATTAATGACAATGATGGAAGAATGTACTCCAGACCAGTCTTAGACAAACTGCTTATCGCATTTGGAGCATGGATTAGGATCAAACAGAAGATATATAACAAGGAGAACTCTCTTTCCTTTGCATAATCACTGAATAAATGTATACATTTAATAACAAGACTTGCAGGGTTCTTCTTCCATTTGAAATATGCCACAGAGCAGGCTAGAAAACAGAAAAGTTTTTTCGACAAAAATGTTTGTGAATCACACCCCCATTTTTTGTCAACATTTTCTGAGCAGCTTTTATTCCATAGATGAAGTAGAAGAGGGTGGGGTAGAGTTGATCTCAGTCACAAAGAAGACAAATATTTCAAGTTATCCTGTACTCACACAATGTCCTATTTATTTCTAAAGCGTTACATAAAGGTTTGATGGAAGTGCAGTCATCAACGGTTTGCCAGGAATTCAAAATTCAAACTGTCAGAGAAACCCTCCAGGCTCACTTGGAAAAGGCCACCAGCTAACTGCCTTTTGGCTTAAGATAAGAAAAATAAGTATGAAAGCTGCCAATATGCATATATTTTATTCAGTTGTTTAATATGAGAGTTAGATTAGGCAGAGTGGAGGAGAAAGAGAGATTTTTTCAGCCCACAAAAAGAATATGTTTAAGTGGCTAACTTTTATTGTCTTGGGGATTTCTCCATTGACCCGAATTAAGCTCTTACTAGTTTCACAGGTGTGGAAAGCTTCTTGTCAGATAGGATTTGTTAATCTACCATTCCAAACTACAGTCTGAGCAATGTGACTTGTGCATAGTAACCTAACCTCATTGTCTGTGGAATAGTTCTAACAGGGCACACCTATTCATTGTTTCCCTCAGAAAGAATAGGGACAGCTTTTGCCTTCTGTGATCCTGCACTGTCAAAGCACCACTTTGGAAGTAGTGTTATAGTGCATCAGGCAAATGCCTATAATACAGCAGCAGAAAAATAGGTATTATTATGATGGAGTTTGGGTGAAACCTCCTTGAAGCTGGTGGGTCTGACAGCAGCTTTCATTTAGAATAAATATAAGAAGCAGTGCAATGAGGCATTATCTTCAGGGATAGTAGAGGTGGTCTGGAAGTAAATAGATCAATCATAGATGGATCATATATAGAGTGACCTGCTTTTGAAATAAGATAGCTGAAACAATTGGAGCCGCTGCCCAAAACACAGGCCAAATGCATGGCTAGTCAGAACCTAACCTATGTGGGAGTTTTGCTGGGGACTAAATGCAAACACAGGTGGATAGGTAATGTTTGGTGAAGGTGTGTTTATGGCAGAAGCACGCAGAGAACTGGCAGACAGAAGCTGCCAAATAAACCAAGGAGACAGTCAGAAAAGTACTGGGAGCATATGAGAGAGACAGAGAGTGAGCGAGCGAGTGAGAGAGCTTGTTGGGCAGAGTGCTGACTGGAAAGAGGCTTGGAACTGTGACCAAAGAAACTGCCTCCTTTTTTTAATTCAGTGTTTAAGGAAACAGATGTTGTGAACTTTCCTTGTGAATAAACAGAATTGCATCAAAGAAATATCTACTATATCTCCTTGGAAACAATCCACAACACCACGAATATTGCTTACTCAGGTCAGAAGGAGTAACAGTATGCAATGACAAATCCAAGTAAGCATTTCAGAAAGTAACAGCAGCAGCTGTACAGCATAAAGGAGGCAGAAGTTTCACACCATTTCTTAGAGCTCTGCAAACATCTGCAAAACTAGAATTCCAGTCACAATAGGAACATGGCATAAACAGCCTGGGGCAAACTTTTTCCTCACTAATGCTCCAGTAGCATTTGTGTAAATAAGGGCAGAATTTGGCCCCATATCTTAAGCTGAAATTAATTCACTGTGTTCCCTTCCAGAGGGAGATTTATTGCAGGCTTTCAGGACTTCCTCCCTAGGAGGGATGATTTGGAGGTCACTCCATTTTCCATTACCACCAGCACCAAATCCCTCAGATGAGGTTCCCCTGCATCTACTTGTTCTGCAAAATAGCTTTTCAGTAAAACTGTACAAAGTTTTGTAATGAAACCTGAAGCTGATGAAACTCACCTAGTAGTTGTATTACAAGCCTGAAATGTGGAGCAGGTCACCAAACTGCTAAGCAAACTCGAGCCAAAGTTTTGAGTGCACCTGTACTGAGATTTGGCTGTCAAGGAGAGACTTATGTTTATGAATGGTAACCAGGTAAAATTTCATTATCTTGCACAGTTTTAGATGAAACTCAGGGAAAATAACCAATTCGGACTAAGTTTCACTTCTGCTCAAATCAACACTCAGGGAATGTGAACCAATTGGAACTGAACTGAAAAAAATTGCATTAAATCCCTACAAACTGAAAACACAAAGTTTCACTTAATGTTTTTTCTCATAGTCAACCATATATTTTGAGGACATATAATAATTGTATAGAGGGCATCTGCTTGATGGGTAAATAATATTCATTACAAGAATGAGATTTATAAAAGAGTGTCCTATGCAACCACACATGTTGTTTTGTAGGGCTAAGACTGACTATATCATATCTTCCAGCTTGAGGAGTAGTAACCTGCAATCTTTGGTAGCTTGTATTCCAATACAAGTTAATTGATCCAAAATGTAATTTTTTTAAATTATATCACATATAACTACAGAATACAGTTGTTGTGAGACTAATTAAAATACAGATTTCTTTTCTTGTTTTAAAACACCTATTACCAGGCCCACAAACATTTCTATGCTAAAAGGGAAACCACAGTTTGCTGTGCAAGCTGCAGTAAGTAGTTATAGGATAGATAATTATAAAATGATATGTTTGTCAGGGAGGGTTTTGGTTTTTTTTAAGTTTACAGGATAGGTTGAAAGAGGAGTGAATTAGTAATTGAAATCTCTTCTATAACCATTGCAAGGATTTATTGGTGCAAGGATCCTTCAATCCTTTTAGAATTTCCCCTCAAAACTCTGTATATTATGACAAGAATTTCCCACCTTCCATTCATAGTTTAGTTTTAAAACAGCTTCCCACATGCTGTAGGTGGACCTTTGGAATTTTAAACTAAAAGTGCCTTCCTTTTGTAGCTTCAAGCTCAGTTTCCTGTCTGTTGTTGTTCTCCATTATTTGATAAGAACCAACAACATGCCTGATTCTGTACAGATCACAAGTGTTTAGACAGTCCATGCCCATGTACATTACAATATAAAGAAAGTGATGCTCATTATTAGAAATGAAGTTAATGAGGCCTAATTTACATTACAAAATTCAACTATTACTGAGCACATTTGTCAACAGTCAGTTTAGCTACATCAGCACCCAGCAAAGTTAACCCAGGTAAAGAAAAGGACAAACCATTTTCAGCATTGTTTCAGTTAAGCTTGATCTGAGCAGGGTTTAAACAAGTGCCAAACGCTGTTTGTACTTGTTTCCACTTGCAACCTAATCATACTCACTACTGAACTGAGGGTATGTCTACTCTAGAAACACTTCAGTGGCACAGCCATTAACCCTGTAGCGCTGGAGTGTAGACACTTACTACAGCGATGGAAGGGGTTCTTCTGTCACTGTAGTAAATCCTACTATCTGAGTGGTGGAAGTTAGATCAACAGAATTCTCCCATCAACCCTGCAGTATCCACACTGGGGCTTACTCAGATTAACTACGTCTCTCACGGGTGTGAATTTTTCACATCCCTAAGTGACGAAGTTGGGTCAACCTAACTTTCTAGTGTAGACCAACCTTCAGCGTGCTAACAACAGACTAAAAATTTTTATTAAGATGATGTTTAAAAAAAAAAAGTGAATAGTACAGAGTTTCAGAGTAGAAGTTTCCTGTTATCAGGGAATAACATACAGGTTATCAAGGGGTGCAAAGTTCAGTTTAGGATCGGATGGCATAAGTAATACAAAATCTGCAATATCCCCGATAGGGGGTAAAAGGTTGACGGGTCAAAGTACAGACATTGAGATATGAGGGTATGTTGTTCATATAATGGCTATAACTACACACAGTATTGGTTTAGTGTTGCAGTGTATACTAGGCCTGAGGTTTGGGAGAACTTTGCACTTCGGAGGAATTGGTCCTAAAATGGGTAAAGCTCAAAACATGTGGAGGTTCAATTTGAATACGCATCCAAAATCTCAGCTTCTAATTTAAACCTTACTGGAATCTCTAGAATCAGAAAGATGAGAACAGACTTAAACCTTCTTGTATGATTCCAGAAGTGCAGATGAACAGAAAGGTTTCTAACCATCAGAGGCATGAAGTTCTGGAACAACCTTCCAAGGGAAGCAGTGGGGCAAAAAAATCTAACTGGCTTCAAGACTGAGCTTGATAAATTTATGGAGGGAATGGTATGACGGGACTACCTACAATGGCATGTGATCCATCGGTGACTGCCAGGAGCAAATATCCCCAGTGGCTGGCGATGGGACACTAGAGTGTGGGGGTTCTGAGTTACTACAGAGTATTCTTTCCCAGCTATCTGCCTGGTAGGTCTTGCTCACATGCTCAGGCTCTAACTGATCACTATAGTTGGGACTAGGAAGGAATTTTACCCCAGATCTGATTAGCAGAAATCCTGGGCGGTTTTCACCTTCCTCTGCAGCATGGGGCACTGGTGACTTGCAGGTTTAACTTAGTGTAAATGGTGAATTCTCTGTAACTTGAAGTCTTTAAACCATGATGTGAGGACTTCAGTTACTCAGCCATAGTTAGGGGGTCTATTTCAGGAGTGGGTGGGTGAGGTTCTGTGGCCTGCAAAGTGCACGAGGTCAGATTAGATGATCATGATAATCTCTTCTGACCTTAAAGTCTATGAGAAACAAAGAATGGATCTTCTACTTAATTAACTAAATGTTTTTGAATCCCAAAATAGATTGATTTAAGAGTTGAGTAGATACTGAACTCAGTTCTTATTTTACCCAAACAAGTTAATCCATCCTCCATTCCTAATTTTTATCCACAATCATTAAAAAATATAAAATTTAAGATGATTTTCTTCTACAATGTCTGTGGTAGTTCACTGATAAATACAACTGATTTTTAAATGTAATTTAAATAAAAATCATAGAAAAAGTACCATAAAGCCAGAATCTGCTACTCCTCTTCTAAACAATTTAATTTCAACATTTAAAGCAGGTTTCAGAGTAACAGCCGTGTTAGTCTGTATTTGCAAAAAGAAAAGGAGTACTTGTGGCACCTTAGAGACTAACCAATTTATTTGAGCATAAGCTTTCGTGAGCTACAGCTCACTTCATCGGATGCATCACAGTATGAAGTGAGCTGTAGCTCACGAAAGCTTATGCTCAAATAAATTGGTTAGTCTCTAAGGTGCCACAAGTACTCCTTTTCTTTTTGCGAACATTTAAAGCAGTTTGCTCTCGCTCCCCCGCCCTCAGCAAGAGTGTATGGATTAAAGTAAATTAACATATTGGCAGCAGATTCTGAAAATACATCAGTCATGATTTAAAAATTAACATGTGACTTCTGAGTGATCATCTCTATAATGTAAAGTACTTTCCAAATAGGGAAATCGCAGCGTTGGACAGGATTTTGCTACAACTGGTCACACAGTTCCCTCAATAGTTCTGGTGATGCCTAAGGGTGGGATTTTCAGAAGTTCCTAAGGGTATGTCTTCACTAGGTCTGAGCACTGGGTTAGCCTACCGTAGGTGTGGGCATCCCCCACAGCAAATCCACAGCTGTGTTATGGTGTTCTCACTGAACCTGCACTTCCCCTGTGTGTGGGACAACATATCCGTGGTACTTAAGTGCTGAAACACTCTGATACTTTCCCAGTCAGTTGTAGTATGCAATGTAGTTGTAGCCATGTCACGCCCAGATATTAGAGAGGCAAGGCAGGTGAAGTAATATCTTTTATTTTTATTTTTTACGTTGGTCCAATAAAAGATATTACAATCAATTTTGTCAGCTGTGGGAGAACTTGTCTATCCTTCAAAAGGAATTGTGGAAAGTCATTGGAGGACTATCAGCACTCAAGCAATTGCACCAGCAAACTCACAGTAAAGCTGGTGTGTGCCAGCCCAAGTGAAAACAGAGCCTGGGTTCTATTCTAAACTCCCAGCTGCGTAAACTTGCCCAGGCTTAAATCCAAATCCAGATCGGAGGTTTTTCTGTGTGGATGGTAGGGAGGTTTGGGCTAAAAACTAGGTAAGAGCCCTGTGCACCTAAATGTTTGTCTACACTACAAAACTGTACAGTTTTAACAATATCACTATAATTAAAATGTTACAGCCTACCTAGCATGGACACCATTATATCATTATAAAGGTGCTTTACACTGGTTTAGTTATGCCTATATGGGAAGGGGAATAACTATCTTGATACATCACCTTCACACCAATATAATTGCATCTACAGTAGACTTTTTACTGGTATAACTCTACTGGGAAAAAAATCATCTCCTTAACCAGTAGAGTTATACCAGTATAATGTTTAAGTGTAGACCAGGCCTAAATCATTTGACCGCATTAGAAAGTCCCCCCCAAACCACCTCATCTCATCAAATCCTAGCTGAGCAAAATACGAACTGCTTATAGAATGTTCATTTTTATTCAGAAATGTCTTCTCCTGGTTTAGCATTTATATGCAATGCACTAAAATATCCCTCCAAGGGAAGCCTTGCCCCGGGGTCTTCCTGAGGCTAACCTGGTTTGTAAAAAGAAAATGAGTACTTGTGGCACCTTAGAGACTAACAAATTTATTTGAGCATAAGCTTTCGTGAGCTACAGCTCACCTCATTGGATGCATTCAGTGGAAAATGCGGGGGGGGGGAATTTTATATACACAGAGAACATGAAACAATGGGTGTTACCATACACACTGTAAGGAGAGTGATCAGGTAAGGTGAGCTATTACCAGCAGGAGAGAAAAAAAACCTTTTGTGGCGATAATCAAGATGGGCCAATTGCCATTTCCCTCCTCTCTCCCCTTTTTATTTGCAGAAGAACTCACAGATCCTGCAGCAGCAGCTGCTGCCTACCGCTCAAGGTTTATATTCTACCTCTTTGTGTCAGCCCTAGGAGAGAAGATCAGGAAAGGAAATGGTCATGTGAAAACAACACTGCCCACCCCCACCCCCCCCCGCCAACTCCTCTTTACAAACTTTTCTCAGTCCCCTGCAGCTTGGTGTGCGTGGGGGGGAGTGGAAGAAGAAGAGAGCCTCATTTCACAGTCAACACCTGTGAAAACACCAACAGAGTTGAGATTTTCATCCCCTTAACAAACCTTCACCATGCCTTTGTTTGGCTGCCTCCAGACACAGGCTTTGTTTATCTGTCCTCTCAGGCCACCTCAGCTGTGACAGTTTGAAATTAGGCCATTATTTGCTATTCATATAGAGGGCAAAGAATACATAGAGTAGAGCTCACACAAAAAAAGGTGGGGGCAGGGAAAAGCCTAGAATGGGGAAGGAAGAAGCAGCTTCCCTGGAGGACCTGTGAACTGTTTTTATCCCTTTGCTGAATATTCCCCCGAGGCTTTCTTTGACTCACCATTGGGGAGAGATAAAAGGAAGTCCTGAGAATCCCGTGTTCTCTGTTGATGCTCCAGATGTGTCTCCTCATGAGGCCTTTCACTTACATTGATACAACATAGCTGAACTTCTGAGCTGCTTAAGTGTTCATTAACACTTAGCAAACCCTTCTTCCTGCACCAAAGTTTTGCATAACCTGTGAGCCAAAGAGACATTGTCACATAGTTCCGGCTCTGTATAGCTCACACTGCCACAAAGGACTGTAATTATTGACAGATTTCAGAGTAACAGCCGTGTTAGTCTGTATTCGCAAAAAGAAAAGGAGTACTTGTGGCACCTTAGAGACTAACCAATTTATTTGAGCATAAGCTTTCATGAGCTACAGCTCAATGAAGTGAGCTGTAGCTCACGAAAGCTTATGCTCAAATAAATTGGTTAGTCTCTAAGGTGCCACAAGCACTCCTTTTCTTTTTGTAATTATTGAGTTTCAAGTTTGACCATGAAGATTTTATAGTCTGGCCTTTGTTAATTTAGTCTGGAATTGTGAGCTTTCCTGGAATCTTTGTTCAGGTATCACCTATGTCTTTGAACCACATAATGCTATAATTTTTTATACAGAATTTTTCATTGATTTCAATGGAGATTTCTGCTCAAAAACTGATGATATGATATGGCTCTTTGGGATATTAACCATTACTAAACGTAAGCTCCAGTCAAACATGTTATTGCAGACTCATCTAAAAAAGTAAATTTAATTCACCAAGTAATTCTTTTTGTACAAATAATAACTCTTTGTGTTGGTTTCTGAATCATTTGCAGCTTGAATTCTAGACTTGCAACTTTTTCAGGAAAATAAGTGACCGACAAAATCCTATATTGTATCTCTTCACACATTACCACATCATTCAGATTTTTTAGAATAATAGAATAAAAAGCAGTAAAAAACCAACTTCAGAAACTTTGAGTGTTTGGTTTAAATAAGCAAAAAGAAAAGGAGTACTTGTGGCACCTTAGAGACTGGAAAGTGATCCGATGAAGTGAGCTGTAGCTCACGGAAGCTTATGCTCAAATAAATTGGTTAGTCTCTAAGGTGCCACAAGTACTGCTTTTCTTTTTGTGAATACAGACTAACACGGCTGCTATTCTGAAACCGGTTTAAATAAGAGGAAGAGTGGTCCAGTGATTAAATAACTTCTC
This sequence comes from Natator depressus, assembly GCF_965152275.1. Classification (NCBI taxonomy): domain Eukaryota; kingdom Metazoa; phylum Chordata; order Testudines; family Cheloniidae; genus Natator; species Natator depressus. The sequence goes on along the minus strand of NC_134234.1, from coordinate 289,784,721 downwards.
TACGACTTTGGAGAGCTTGATATAAGTTCCTGCTCCACAGTAGATTTCCCAAATGCTTATTGACAAGTCACTTATTCTCTCGGTGCTTCAGTTCCCAATCTGTAAAATAGGGATAATACTACTTCCCTGCCTTACAGGCAGAGCCAGATTAAGGTTTCCTGGGGCCCAGGGCCCCTCCCCACCCCTTCCACCTGTGGTCTCACCCCCATTCCACCCCCTCCACATGTGATCCTGCCCACAGCTCCACCCCTGTTTCACCCAGGGTCCCCCTAATTCTGCCCCTCTCTCCCCCCAACTGTGGCCAAAGACTGGAGAAGCTCTGTCCAATTCTGGGGCTGCAGGGAGGACTGAGAGCTTCCCCAGGCCAGAGGCTGCAGCAGGTAACAAGAGCTCCTCCAGTCATAGACTATATCAGGGTTGGAAGGGACCTCTGGAGGTCATCTAGTCCAACCCCCTGCTCAAAGCAGGACCAATCCCCAACTAAATCATCCCAGCCAGGGTTTTGTCAAGCCTGACCTTAAAAACCTCTAAGGAAGGAGATTCCACCACCTCCCTAAGTAACCCATTCCAGTGCTTCACCACCCTCCTAGTGAAACAGTTTTTCCTAATGTCCAACCTAAACCTTCCCCACTGCAACTTGAGATCATTACTCCTCGTTCTGTCATCTGGTACCACTGAGAACAGTCTAGATCCATCCTCTTTGGAACCCCCTTTAAGCTATTGAAACCAGCTATCAAATCCCCCCTCATTCTTCTCTTCTGCAGATTAAAGAAAAGGAGTACTTGTGGCACCTTAGAGACTAACCAATTTATTTGAGCATAAGCTGTCACGAAAGCTTATGCTCAAATAAATTGGTTAGTCTCTAAGGTGCCACAAGTACTCCTTTTCTTTTTGCAAATACAGACTAACACGGCTGTTACTCTGAAATCTGCAGATTAAGTAATCCCAGTTCCCTCACCCTCTCCTCATAAGTCATGTGCTACAGCCCCCTAATCATTTTTGTTGCCCTTCGCTGGACTCTTTCCAATTTTTCCACATCTTTCTTGTAGTGTGGGGCCCAAAACTGGATACAGTACTCCAGATGAAGCCTCACCAATGCCGAATAGAGGGGAATGATCACATCCCTTGATCTGCTGGCAGTGCTCCTACTTATACAGCCCAAAATGCTGTTAGCCTTCTTGGCAACAAGGGCACGCTGTTGACTCATATCCAGCTTCTTGTCCACTGTAACCCCTAGGTCCTTTTCTGCAGAACTGCTGCCTAGCCATTCGGTCCCTAGTCTGTAGCGGTGCATGGGATTCTTCCGTCCTAAGTGCAGAACTCTGTACTTGTCCTTGTTGAACCTCATCAGATTTCTTTTGGCCCAATCCTCTAATTTGTCTAGGTCCCTCTGTATCCTATCCCTACCTTCCAGCATAACTGCCACTCCTATCAGTTTAGTGTCATCTGCAAACTTGCTGAGGGTGCAGTCCACACATCCTCCAGATCATTAATGAAGATATTGAACAAAACCAGCCCCAGGACCAACCCTTGGGGCACTCTGCTTTATACTGCTGCCAGCTAGACATGGAGCCATTGATCCCTACCCGTTAAGCCCAACTATCTAGCCAGCTTTCTATCTACCTTACAATCCATTCATCCAGCCCATACTTTTTAACTTGCTGGCAAGAATACTGTGGGAGACGGTGTCAAAAGCTTTGCTAAAGTCAAGGAATAACACGTCCACTGCTTTCCCCTCATCTGCAGACCCAGTAATCTCATCATAGAAGGCAATTAGGTTAGTCAGGCATGACTTGCCCTTGGTGAATCCATGCTGACTGTTCCTGATCACTTTCCTTTCCTCTAAGTGCTTCAGAATTGATTCCTTGAGGACCTGCTCCATGATTTTTCCAGGGACTGAGGTGATGCTGACTGGTCTGTAGTTCCCCAGATCCTTCTTCTTCCCTTTTTTAAAGATGGGCCCTACATTAGCCTTTTTCCAGTCATCCGGGACCTCCCCCAATCGCCATGAGTTTTCAAAGATAATGGCCAATGGCTCTGCAATCACATCCGCTAACTCCTTTAGCACCCTCGGATGCAGCGCATCCAGCCCCATGGACTTGTGCACGTCCAGCTTTTCTAAATAGTCTTGAATCACATCTTTCTCCACAGAGGGCTGGTCACCTCCTCCCCAGACTGTGCTGCCCAGTGCAGTAGTCTGGGAGCTGACCTTGTTCATGAAGACAGAGGCAAAAAAAGCATGGAGTACATTAGCTTTTTCCACATCCTCTGTCACTAGGTTGCCTCCCTCATTCAGTAAGGGGCCCACACTTTCCTTGACCTTCTTCTTGTTAACATACCTGTAGAAACCCTTCTTGTTACTCTAAACATCCCTTGCTAGCAGCAACTCCAAGTGTCCGCAGCAGGGGTCCCGGTACAGGGGCTTTCCCTGCTGCCCCTCAGCTTCTGCCAGGGTTGGGGGCACTAGGGGCTTCCTTTTTTGCCCGCATGCTTCTGCCAGGGTCAGAATCAGGGGGTACTGGTGGCTTCTCCTGATGCCTCCAGCTTCTGCTGGGGATGGGGGGACACTGGAGGCTTCCCTTGCTGCCCCCCCGGCTTCTGCCAGGGACGGAGTCAGAGAGGAACTGGGGACTTTCCCTGCCATCCCCTAGCTGCTACCTGGGACGGGATCCAGGGGCCATGGGGGCTTCCTCTGCCTCCCTATGGCTGCTTCTGGGGACAGGATCCAGGGTCACTGGGGGCTTACTCCACCACCATGCCTGGCTGCTGCAGAGGTTGTGGGGGCACTGAGGGCTGCTGCCTGGGATCAGGGTCAGGGCATAGGGACTTTCCTCACCCACCTGGGGCTCTGGGACCCCCCCAGTTGGCCAGGGCCCCTGGGCACGGACCTCGTAGGCCCAGTGGCTAATCCGCCACTGCTTACAAGGAATTGAAGACTGTGAGGTGATCAAATACTACAATAATGGGGTGGCAGGGGGTGTATAAATATCTTAGGTAAATAAACACCCAGAAGTCTGAATGTTTATCCAAATGATAGAAACCTCTTATAGTGGGTCTGCAAAACTGAACTGGAAATCTCACAAGAACAGGCCTTTGTGAGAAGTCTGATACTCCCTGCTTCCTGTCAGGCTGGAAATACCACAGCCTCTCTCAGGCACACATTTTAATACTCCTGTGTGTGGTCCCAACCGGAGCCCAGAGTTTAGTCATGAAAAATGAAAAATAACTGGGGGAAAAAAGTGATGTAGTTTAATACTGTCAGAGTTAAAATGGTTTTGGCTATGACTGTCAAAGATGCCTAAGAGAGATGGGTGGCTAATTCCCATTGAAATTCAGTGGGATTTTGGCTTTTAATTTTCTAATCTTTACCTGAACTCTGTTCTGTGTAGCTCAAAAGCTTGTCTCATCAACTGAAGATGGTCCAGTAAAAGATAATATGTTGCCCACCTTGTCTCTAACAAAAGGAAAACATTTTTACTAAATGTCATTGCATTTTCAAAACATTTTTGTGAATTCCTAAATGGCATATTATGGCTTTTTGTTTAGATTTTAAAAATTGGTTACAAGAATGGTGAGAACTATCTAGCTTGACAGATGGGAATAATGTTAATGTGTTATGCAATTCTGCTATGGAAGAACAAACAGCTAAAGCTAGGCAAGTAATTCATAATGAATATCTTGATTAATTTTGCCTATTTTTCTGGTCATGAACTCTGGTAATTTTCTCAGAATTATTTATAAATTGAAATTATTCTCTGATGGATGGATTCTAGCACCTTTCACTCATTAACTCTGTAAATAATCCCATTGAAGTTAGGTACTATTCAAAGTGAGTCATACTGGCTAAAACTGCCCCTCAAGGATTCTTATGAATAATTTTTGGTCCGTCAATTGTTTGAGAGCAATCTGTTGTGAGTATTTAATTTATATTCATTCTGTTTTGGTTAGAAACACAGATTACGTGGATATTTCTGATCCTTGACAGGATGAGCGTAATGGTTGGAAATCAGTTTCCCAGTAAAATGCCTGCAATTTTGAGTCCAAAATTAATACAACCATTTTTTCAGTTTCATTCAAGAATAAAAGAGTCACATGAATCCCTGTCAATTAAGCCCACCAAGTTTCACTTGGGTCCATTTTGTAAAATCTTTTGCATTATTCTTGCTCTGTGCTGATCTAATTAACTTCTTCCTCCTGCAGATTCTAATCCTGATCTCTTTTCTTGCCCATGTTCACATATCGGGTCAGATCCCTGGGATTGATACCATCTGCCCTCCAGTTGTCAAGATGGGCTGAAACCCGGGCTTTCATGGATGTCCAGATAGCAAACCCCAGAAATGCCTTCTCTGACCAGTGAGGAAATCTAGCTGCAGTAATACAGGTTTTGAACATCTTTAGGCTTGATTACAGAAACTTGCCATAGCTTTGCTTAGTCCAGAGGCACAGCTGGTCCAAAAAAAAAAAAAGTGTTTTTTTTTAAAAACATTCAATACAAGTTTTCTGAACAGCCCTACCCAGAAGCCCATCTGCAGTGGTAGTAGATAACATTGCTAAGCTCTTAGTGACCAGTCTACCTTCCTGATAGCAGACCCATATCTCGGTAATGATAGTGACTAGAGCTGGGCACATTATTTTGGACCAATAGCTCATTTGATTAAAACTGCAGTTTCAGTCAACCTGCAAGGATATGCTCTTCTGACACAAATAATTTCAGATATTCACAAATTGGCTCGGAGAAGAGGAGGCAATGTTGATGGTATCTTTCCCAGAGTGGTTAGGACACTCATCTGGGATGTGTGAGACCCAGGTTTGAATCTCTGCTTTGGACCACACACAAAGTGGCCCTTTTCAGTTCATCAAATTCTGAAAAAAATTTAGATTGAGTTCAACCCCAACCAAAGTTCTTCTTTTCCAATATTTTGGAACTGCCACCCAACCTAAAAATTGGTCATTTACCCAACTCTAGTGGTGGCAGACAGAAAGGGCCTATTTCACTGCCTTGTATAACCTGCACACCTCCTGGGTTGGGTGTCCTGTCTAGGAGGAAAAGAGACTAATTTGTTTAGCTCCAGAGAACCCAGGTTAGATCCCGCCTGCCAACAACCTGGGTCTGTTGGTTTTACAAGTGGGGGCTTGTCTGGGATTTCAGCTGGGAAGTCTCTGAAGCTTGGGTGGTGCTTCCTCAGCTAGGGGAAGTATGTAACCCACACGCCTCCTGCGTGTGATGTTCTGTCCCCTCTAGTGGCACTGAGACCACTTAGAGAGAGAGAGAGAAAAAAAAAATGAGTCTGCTCTACAGCCTTAGCTAACAGGCAGTTGGCTTCTAGCTCATGCAGTAGAGGCTCATGCCCTAAGCTTCTGAGGCCCCAGGTTTGATCCTGCTCACTGAGGTCTGTCAATGTTACACTTGTACTTTGTATAGGCATATGTCTATGCAATGTGAGTACAAAATGGGTGTAAAATGCTACCTGATCAAAATAATAGCACTTTGTAATCACTTTGCATGTGTGTAAATGACCACCAAAGTGCCAGGTAGTGGAGAATTAGGCCCAGGCTATTCTCTGCTTGAGTTTCAGTCATTGACCCGGGAAGTGTGGGGGGAGTGCTTTCTTTGACTATGATTTGCAAATCACACTCGGGTCTTTCTTGCGTAGCAATGTCCAACTGGATGGTACTTTATACAAGGGGAGAATTTCAATGACTTCCCTCTGGGAAGTCAGTATGTCAGTTTAGTTTAAAGAGGTGTTTGTTCACACCAAGAGAAGGTGCTGGACAATCTCAGATTCCCTTTTGGGGTAAGTTTATCAAGAGGTTTGCGATATTGTGGCAATATCTGGAGTCCACTGATCTTAGGCCTGGTCATGGCAGAGGAATTAAATGGTTGTGTTAGTAGAGGTTCTTTTTTTGGTAGTGGATGAAGAGACCAGGTGATTCTATTGATCCTTTAGGTCTGACATCATCTTTAATACCACTACGTGTGATATGTTGTTGACACACATGCAGATGCTCAACAGAGTAGAGTTTTGTGTGTTTCTATTCCTTCTTTTCTAAAAGGTGATTGTTCTATGTGATTGTTCATCTGCCTAATTGCTGTCTCATGCAAAGTTCTATTCTGTCACCTGCTGGAAAAGACACAAGGTAGCAAAACAAGGACCCAGTCCAACAGCCAATAATGATATGGACCCATAAATCTATAATACCACTGAGGCGATTAAATCCTCTACATTTGGGCCCTAGATGATATAGAATTATCCAAACTATTGCAGTGAGGCACACGTGAAAACAAGATACAAACACAAAAACAACTTCTGCAACCCCTTCTCCCTTCTGCCCCTTTTTTAATGAAACAGTGGAGAAACAACATTTCCCACCCTCTAAGCTTCCCTTATTCTTTGTATGAGGATAAAATCAAAGCACATAAATAAATAAGAATGTGACACACTTGTTATGTCTGCATCATATAGAAAGCACTACAGAAACATAACATTCCCTTTGATAATTCCCATGAGAAGGAATGAAAGGACTGAGGGGTTGGATCAGCATGAATCTTCCCTCTTTTTGTTTGACCTCTCAGAAGCCTCTGTGCATGAAGATTACACAACCAGGCTTCCGTAGGCTTTCAGAATGTATGATGGGGGGTAGGTCCCAGAGCAAGACACTACATGGCAAATCTCAGTGGAAACCTGTAGGGAACTTTCCCTTATAAATTAAAACTAACAATGTACCCAAATTCCTGCTCCATGTCTTCAAAATCCCATTGAAGGAAGCCAGGGGTGGGGAGGCCATTATGGCACTGTTATTGAGAAACTTGGGACTCAGGGACTTGGGAAATACCACTGAGAATCTGGACCTCCTTGCAGATGTCTCGCAGTCCAGATACAACCAGATAGTATCTTCTGGATTTCCTCACAAGTGTTAGCAATAGCCACAGGTTAAGGGGGTAACATACCCTGGCTGCTTCACAGGTGGGCAAACCTAGTTACCCCAACAGCATAAGGCAGTGAAAATTCCATGGTCTTAAGGCAGTTAATGTTTCTGCCTAACACTGCCTCTCCTATGGGTTATTCAGCAAAACTGCATGTCAGAGTGTAACTTAATTGACACAGGTAGTGGAAAATGACTCATCAGATACTTACTTTGTGTGTGTGTGCTTAGTTTGATTAGGCTCAGGTTACTTTTTCAGTTTTCTTTTTGTTACAGTTGAACTTGATTTATCTAGCTACTATCAGAAATACAAAACTACTTTGTGTCTGTGGCAAAACATTTTTGCCATTTAAGAGAAAGCTATGTTTCACATGATACCAAAACAAAACATATAAAGATATTTCCATAAATGTTACTGAGCTTAATTTTAGTTGATTAAAATCTTACAACTTTGAGTAGCCCCAAAGTAGATTTAGAGTAGCCCCAAAGTAGATTTAAAAAAAAATACATATTTTTCAAAACATGGTTATGGGAATAGTGAAACACTATATTTTGTTGGCAAACAGTTACAAGGATTTAAACCTTTAATCAAGCCTGGCTAAATGCTTCAGTTTATAAATTGTTTATGAGTTAACCAGGACTTTCCACACAAATCTGTTTTACTTTAATAATAGTCTGGAACTTTTCTATAGAGTATTCTGTGCAGTACAATCTTCTACTGTTCAGATTTGGCTACTGTTATGGTCTGATCAGAATGAGTCTCACATCCAGAAAACCTTAAATATTATTAGAGTGAAGTCAGTGCTATTAATATTCAGCTTGCTCTAGAGTCCAGAAATGTTTTAAAATGTATTTTATCTTCCTCCTTGTTTTCCCCCTCCTTCCATACCTCTTGCATAACATCTAGATGCCTCTAGGAGGATAGGCAGGCACAGAGCTTGGATTCAAAGCCAATTTCCCATCGTCATTCAACTGTAAGAGTGCCACTTTTATGCAGCTATTTCTCTTTACAAGCCCAGGAGTGAATATCCTGAATTTGCTTCCAGTGGTGAAAACACCAGTTCAAAGGGCTCCTTCTTCTTCAGCCCCACCATCAAGGTAGATTAGTCTGCTGTAGAAATTAAAACAAAGTCTGTCTGGTGATGGGATATTGCCATGTTGCTAATCATACTAACACATGATAATATCATTAGTAGGGAGTTAGCTTCTGATAAAGCCAAGATGAAACATTCAGTGGGTAAACTTATTCTATAAGTATTATTGCCTTCTAGTAGTAAAACAGCCAAGCACATCACAAATTCAGAAATGAACAAACTAATGTTTAGGTCAAAGTTTTGAAATTAATGGGAACTGTGGAGTTGCTGCAATTCTGAAAATAAGGACACTTATGTACCTACCTTTAGGCAGCCTAGGTACCTGCCTCCATCATCAATTTCTCCTCCTGACTGGGACAATCTACAGGATCCTAAATATTTGGCTAGCTGACTGGGGCAAAAGGGGTTACACTTAAGAAGGAGAAAAATATTTCTTCATAATAGTCCAAAGACACCTGAATAGGGATGAAAGGATACTTCGTATAAATGGAACTTTTGATCACTAGGTGGGCCATTGGCTTGATTCATGCACTTGTTGAGCTTCTTAATAGCGCTGCTAAGAGTGAAATAAAATATTTATAGTGTTCTTGCTCCCAGACATTCCAGAAGTTATAGAAAAATTTCATAATTAACAACAAAAAACATTATAAAACACAAATGCACACAAAATAACACTGACCTCAACATACAAACAAGAAAAACCAACCATCAAGGTACTTATCCTCATCTCACTAAAGTCTGCAATTTTTTTTTTTAACATTGTCTGCAGCCTGCCAGCAGCTTTCGTGTTGGATTCAGGAAACCATGTTTGCTTTCAGCTACCTCTTTAAATGGGTTCTGATATGTTTTGGCTTGTAAACGTGTGAAAAACATGTGACTTCAAAGTTATTGGGGCCACATTCTGCTTATGAGAGGTTGTGAGAGGAGGCACAGGCTGAGAAAGGGGGGCGAAAAATTCAATTATAAAGATAAATGTAGTGTATGTTCCATATGAAGAACTCACACTTTGCCAAAAAAGTTGTTGGGGGATATTTTTATATCTGTAACACATAGCTCTGGCTTTCCTTCAATGCTTTCCAATCAGGCCCTTTTAAGTGTCAAGTTCAGAACCCAGAAACTGAGGCACCCGAAATCATTAGTTGCTTTTCAAAATTATGGTCCATACATTCAGATGATAGAAGAGAAATGTTTGAGAACTTATACTAGCTTTACAAGCCCTATTAGCCCCCAAAATGTTTGTAAGGTTTGTCAGACTTCTAACTCCATGATGTTCCCCCATACTTGGTTTATAATCATTATTAAAATGCAGATTTGGTTTATGCTTTAATGTTTTATTTGCTTTGATTAGTTACTTTAAATCATGAATTTGCATTGTATTTTAGGTTTCAGAGTAGCAGCCGTGTTAGTATGTATTCGCAAAAAGAAAAGGAGTACTTGTGGCAGCTAAGAGACTAACCAATTTGAGCATAAGCTTTCATGAGCTACAGCTCACACTCAACACTATTTTTTGGTAATTAGTTTTCATAGAAAAACACACTTTAAAATGGTCATTAACACATCCTTTTTGTTTAGACTCGCTAAGGGTACATGTTCTTTTTCATTTGCTTTATTCTAATGAGCCTCACAACCTCATATTGTGTACATCAAATGAGTCTGTTATTTAAAAATGGGAGATCAGACAACAACTGTGTCAGTAAAATGCTTGCTGAATGAATCTTCCTCAGAACAGGAAATGCCATTGTAACATATTGGCATATGTATGATTGTCTCATGCTGGGCAAAATCAGAATTCAGACTATTGTCTAATACAGGAGAGAATGAATACTATCAGCCCTGTATACTATTGCCCTCTGCTGGATAAAAAAATCAGACCCAGATATGGTACTCTTTATTGGCAAGATTCATGTTTGCAATTTTCTTGCCTTCAGATGGACAGTACAGAGGATAAAACAAATACAAGCCCTAATACTTCTGTTATCTCATGAACTGGTATCTCAAAAGCTAGAGGTTTGGGGAGTTTGGAGAGTCATTCAGAGTTCTTTGCTCTATGCTGTGTGTATGCAAATCAGGATGTCTGTGTATTCCTTTACTTATAATAGCTGACTGTTATTTTGGATCTCTGAGAACAGGCTCTTGAGAGCAGAGTGACTGAACTGGAGAAGCTAGCAGAGACAAGACTTTCAGGAACACAGTAAAGCCGGCTGCCTGCCAGTGATCGGGGCAAGAGTGGGGGTGGAAAGGAGCCCACAGCCACTGCTGCTCCTCCGGGCAGGCAGTGATGGACGGTCTGCAGCTTCGGGCTCCCTACCGTCACTGGCGGCTCGAACTGAGGATGGACCTGCTGCGGCCAGGGGGGAGGCACCCCTCCCCTGGCCCCAACCCAGCCTGGTGAGAGGTGCCTACCCCGTGACCCCAGCTCCAGAGCTGCCGTGGCACCACAGGGAGAGGAACCTCTTCCCCCCATCACAGGTGCTCCTGTGGGGAGTGAGAGATGGGGGAAGTCCTCTCTCCGCACTGCAGCCCCAGGGCAGCCTGCATCCCAAACCCCTTATCCCTGGCCCCACCCCAGAGCCTGCATCCCGAGCCGGAGCCTTCACTGCCTCCTACACCCCAACCCTCTGCCCGAGCCCTGAGCTCCTCATCCCCGGCCCCACCCCAGAACCCACACCCCCAGCCAGAGCCCTCACTCCTGCATTCCAACCCTCAGCCCCAGTCCTGAGCCCCTCGTCGTCAGCCCCACGTCAGAGCCCGCACCCCCAGCTGGAGTCCTTACACTCTTGCACCCCAACTCTCTGCCCCAGCCCTGAGCCCCCTCCTACACTCCGAACCTCTTGGCCCCACCCCGTCACATGAATTTTGTTATGTGCACCGATATGGGGGTGATGCACATAACAAAATTCATTCTGCACATGCATGGGAAAAATTAGAGGGAACACTGTTCCCAACTGTATAATAATTTGAATAATACTGGGCCTAATCTTGAGGCAAGAACTTGCCAATCCTCAAAGTGATAACTGCGGATTCTTAAGTAATCAATATAATTAATACATAATCTAAAGATCAGGCAACAAGGTCATAGAGGAGGTTTTAAACTAAGGCCTGGAGGAAAGCTGACAGGTTCTGAGAAGCTCTTGGTTCAGACAGAGACATCCCTTATGGGAGGATTTATTAAAGGGGATGCTCTATTGTCTAGAAATGTAAAGGACTGGGGCATAGGTGATCTGACCTATTGGTCGCAACTGGGCTGAGATCTGCTCACTAGAGTCAGTAGTTGCTAGGCAGGAGTTGGAGGAATTGCAACAGCCAGGCTCTCTGAGCAACAGTCAGGCCAGGGTAGGAGATCAGCAGTAGTACTAGGCTGGAATCAGAGAAGAGGAGATCAAGAAAAGTCTGGCATTACAGCAGGCCAAAGTCTGTGTAGATGCTCAGACATCAACCCCTGGGGTTAAATAGGGCACTTAATCAATCCAAGGGCTGCAGGATACCATCACTCTGGATCTTTTGGGTGGTGCATCCTGCAGTGCCTACTCTCCATAGTGCTCCATGGGTAGGCCTCTGTATAGTCTCCCAATAGCCCTGTAGCAATATCAGTTGTCCCAAACGCTGCAGACTTGGGTTCTAGTCCCCAGATCCTTTATAAATAAAAGATGGACATTGATAAAGTACATATAGAAAATAGAGAGAAACAGTCAAATGAAAGACGGTCCCATTCAGTCACATCTTATGAGGGCAGACACCTAAATACTGACAAATTTTATAAGTGCTTGTATACAAATGTTAGACATTTAAATACTAAAATGGGTAAACTTGAGTGTCTGGTATTAAATGAGGATATTGAGAGGACAGGCATCACAGAAACTTGGTGGAACGATGCTAATCAATAGGACACAGTAATACCAAGGAACACTGTGGAATGATAAAGTAGGAATGATAAGAGTAGGTTACGGTGGTGGGGGAGTGACACTACACGTGAAAGAAAGCATAAAATTCTTAAATGAATCAGATTGTGCCACAGAATCTCTGTGGATAGAAATTCCATGCTTGATAATAGGAGAATAGCAGTAGGAATATATTACCAACTACCTTACTAGGATGGTGACAGTGACTGAGAAATGCTCAGGGAGATTAGAGACTATCTCAACTATCCCCATAGTGACTGGGTACATGTCACCTCAGGACAGGATGCAGAGACAAACTTTCTAGACACCATTAATGACTGCTTCTTGGAGTAGCTAGTCCTGGAACCCACAAGACGAGAGGCCAAACTTGGTTTAGTTCTAAACGGACCAGATCTTCTGGAGGTGATCTTCAAGAGGTGAATATGGCTGAAACATTCAGTAATAGCAATCATAATGTAGCTGAATGTAACATCCTTGCATCGAGGTGTTCTACAGTGCCTCAAGAGTGTGAGCACCCACCTCAGGGAAAGTGGTTCAGAAGCAGGACACAAAGCCGGCATTGTTTGTGAGTTCTATACTTAGGTTTCACCAACCAATTGTAAACTTTTCCTTAATATGGAGTCACAGACAGTCAACTTGGGTATTCCAATCTTGTCACTCAGGTAAGCTTACACCAAAGATCATAACAGTATTCAGCTTACTACCAGTCACTTACCCAAGGCACTTGCACCTTAGATCTCACATCAAAGACATTGCTGGTAGCCAATCCTATAATAATCTCTCTAAAGATTTATTAACTAGGAAAGGAAATAAGGGTTATTTACAAGGATAAAGCAGGTAAACATATACACAAATGAGATCCAATCTTAATTTTCAAAAAGTAATAGAAGGTTCTTTGATAAGCAAGCTCCATATTTTCTTTAGGGCTAACCAAGACCAAGCACTGGGGATCTTTTGTTTATGGTTAGTAGTCCTTTCCCCTCAGAGTCCGAGCAACACAAATGATACAGTTCCTCCTTGTTAGGACTTTTTATTCCTTCTCTGCTTCTGTTTTGAGTTGCAAATTCAGCTGTTGGGAGCAATTCACTTGCACATCTCCTCTTCATGGGATACGGGAATCAATCAACAAAGTCTGTTGTCCTGTAATGTTCCACAATAGTTTGTCAGGGGTTGATGGTCCTCCTTTGCTGGGCAGAAGATAACATTGCCTGTTGGAAAAAGTATTTCACACTTATTAACACATCCTAATTCTAATACCTATTTGAACAATAGTAACAAACAGAAGAGCCTGACTGGTTCAGCTATGTATTTATCAGTGTTCAGTTGAGACCTAGGGGCATTGGCATGAGTTGGCACTTGGTCTGCTAGCATCACACCTTGTAGGGGGGGAAATACCAAAGAAACCCATGACAGTAGCATTTAACTTCAAAAAAGGGAACTATACAAAATGAGGAAAAATAAAAAGGAAGAGTCACAAGAGTGAAATTTCTGCAAGCTGCATGGAAACTATTTAAAAACACTATGATAGAGGTTAAAATTAAATTTATACCCCAAATAAAAAAACAGTAAGAGGAGAAAAAAATGCCACCAGGGCATGTTGACAAGGGTGATCTAGTGGATATAGTGTACTTGGACTTTCAGAAAACCTTTGGCAAGGTCCCACACCAAAGGCTCTTAAGCAAAGTTAAGGAGTACCCGTGGCACCTTAGAGACTAACCAATTTATTTGAGCATAAGCTTTTGTGAGCTACAGCTGTAGCTCACGAAAGCTTATGCTCAAATAAATTGGTTAGTCTCTAAGGTGCCACGAGTACTCCTTTTCTTTTTGCGAATACAGACTAACATGGCTGTTACTCTGAAACCTGTCATTAAGCAAAGTTAACAGTCATGGGATAAGAGGGAAGGTTCTCTCATAGACCAGTAACTGGTTAAAAGATAGGAAACAAATGGTAGGAATAAATGGTCAGTTTTCACAATGGAGAGAGGTAAATAATGGGGTCCTCCAAGGACCTGTACTGGGATGTGTGCTGTTCAACATATTCATAAATAATCTGGAAAAGGGGGTGAACAATGAAGTGGCAAAATTTGCAAAACACAAAATTACTCAAGAATAATTAAATTAGAAGCTGACTGCAAAGAGTTACAAAATAGCAGATGAAATTCAATGTTGATAAATGCAAAGTAATGCACATTGGAAAACATAATCCCAACAATACATACAAAATCACGGGGTCTAAATTAGCTGTTACCACTCAAGAGAGGTCTTGGAGTCATTGTGGATTGTCCTCTGAAAACATGTGCTCAATATGCAGCAGCAGTCAAAAAAGCCAACCGAATGTTAGGAACCATTACGAAAGGGATAGATAAGATGACAGAAAATATAGTGTCACTATATAAATCAATGGTACGCCTACACCTTGAATACTGCATACAGTTTTGGTCGTCCCAGCCCAAAAGAGATGTATTAGAATTGGAAAAGGTACAGAGAAGGGCACCAAAAATGATGAAGGGTCTGGAACAGCTTCCCTATGGGGAGAGATTAAAAAAACTGGGACTGTTCAATTTAGAAAAGAGATGACTAAGGGGGGGTATGAGAGAGGTCTATAAAATCATGAATGGTTTGGAGAAAAAGAGATTAGGGCAGTGGCTTTCAATCTTTCCAGACTAGTGTACCCCTTTCAGGAGTCTGATTTGTCTTGCGCACCCCCAAGTTTTACCTCACTTAAAAACTACTTGCTTAAAAAATCAGACATAAAAATACAAAAGTGTCACAGCACGCTATTACTGAGAAATTGATATATTCTCATTTTACCATATGTAACCTGTTGTAAAACTAGGCAAATCTCTAGATGAGTTGATGTATCCTCTGGAAGACCTCTGCGTATCCCCAGGGATACATGTATGACTGGTTGAGAACCACTGGATTAGGGAGGTGTTATTTACACCTTCACATAACACAAGAATCAGGGGTTATACAATTAAATTAATAGGTATCTGGTTTAGCAACAAATGTATGGATGATCTTCACATAACACACAATTAATCTGTGGCACTCATTGCCATGGGATGCTGTGGAGGCCAAAAGTGTAACTGGGTTCAAAAAAGAATTAAATAAGTTCACAGAGTATAGGCCATCAGTGGCTATTAGCCAAGATGGTCAGGGATACAACTCCATGCTTCAGCTGTCCCCAAATCTCTGACTGCCAGAAGCTGGGACTGGATGACAGGGGATAGATCACTCAGTAGTTGCCCTGTTCTGTTCATTCCCTCTGAACCACCTGGCACTTGCTAGGTTAGAAGACAGGATACTCTTAGAAGACAGGATACTGGGCTAGATGGACCATTGGTCTGACCCATTAGAGTGATTCATTTGTTGGCTGTCCTTATGTTATTAGTATTTATTTACAAAACATCACAAAATGCTGTTATCCCTCTGCTGAGCAGAAATTTCAGGGTCTTTTAGGTTTGTCTCCTGTTGGAGGAGAAATAACTAAAGTGAAGTCTGAGTATTTTCTCAGTGTAACTTATTATATTTGTACTCTAGACACCTGTCCTTGAACAGTGATGGTCAATCAGCATTCAGGCAGTCCCATTTTTTGTGAATCTCAGCCAAAATACCAATGCTCTGGAAGCCACTCTGCCCCAAGAACAGAGTCTAGATAGAGAGATTTCAGAGTAGCAGCCATGTTAGTCTGTATCTGCAAAAAGAAAAGGAATATTTGTGGCACCTTAGAGACTAACAAATTTATTTGAGCATAAGCTTTTGTGAGAGCTCACGAAAGCTTATGCTCAAATAAATTTGTTAGTCTCTCATGAAAGCTTATGCTCAAATAAATTTGTTAGTCTCTAAGGTGCCAGAAGTCCTCCTTTTCTTTTAGCTAGAGAGATTAATACAGAGCGAAAACTCTCTTGCTGCTTGCAGCAGCTCTCCCAAGCCGATAACAATAATACAGCATTTCTCCAAAGACTGAATCATTTATAAAACTGTGTAACAGTGCCACCTGGTGGCTCCTGCTGTAACAATACACAAAATAAAATGGATCTCTGCTTCTGAGGCAGGGGTGGCCAACCTGAGCCTGAGAAGGAACCAGAATTTACCAATGTACATTGCCAAAAAGCCACAGTAATACGTCAGCAGCCCCCCATCAGCCCTCCTCCACCCCCGCTCCCAGCGCCTCCCGCCCACCAGCAGCTCTGCTGATCAGCACCTCTCCCTCCCTCCCTCCCCGCACCTCCCAATCTGATGTTTCGTGGCGTGCAGGAAGTTCGGGTTGCGGGGGGGGAGGGAGTGCGAGGTCATGGAAGGCTCAGGGGAGGGGGCAGGAAGAGGTGGAGTGGGGGCAGGGCCTGTGGCAGAGCCAGGGGTTGAGCAGTGAGCACCCCCCGGCACGTTGGAAAGTTGGCGCCTGTAGCTCCAGCCCCGGAGTCGGTGCCTACACAAGGAGCTGCATATTAACTTCTGAAGAGCCGTATGTGGCTCTGGAGCCACAGGTTGGCCACCCCTGTTCTAAGGGTTTACAAATTAAGGATTAATTTGCAGTTTTTGAAGCAATGCACACAGTGCCACACCAGAAGACGCCCAGGAAGCAGACTGTGACTCGGAGTCAATATGCCTCCCAGCTTCCCCCTTACTCCACAAGGGAAGTATTCTGTCACAGGCCTACACCTGGCACAGTATACTTCCTCCAGCACACCACTGTAACTCCGCTAGCCTTCTGGTCCTGGAATGTAAGCGGTGACTTCCAGTTTAGCTTTTCCTCCAATATAGCTGTTGAGCAGTAGGTTGGAATTTTGGCTTATTCCTGATGACAGGAGAAAGACTTGCTACATCCTGGACTAGCACAACCATGAAACAGAGGTCAGCATTTTGTTTTCATCCGTACACACAGATGTGAGGATTGGCCCATAGCCTCAGCCTCTGTGTACAAGCAAGCAGAGCTGGACAGGTGCACTGTGCCTTGTAAAAAGTGCGTAGCCTGAAGGAGAATGCTTATGTGAGCTGCCGTTAGGGGATTGCATGTCTACACTTCCCTTCCAGGCTGTAATAATTACAAATTGCAAATTTCATTTCCATTACACAGATAACAGTATATATTTTGCTATAGATTTCAATGGGAGCAATGGGGCTCCAATTTTTTTAAGCCATTATAATAGGTCATTCCTCAATACTGTTAGGAGCTGGATGAAACCTTGTTATGGGTTGAGTTAAAACCCTGTTGATAGGTTTGAACTCACCCTTCAGTTAACATAACTGTAATCATAAGGTCCACCTAAGACAAAAGGACTTGGTGAGCCCTCCTCTTTGGGGGTGGGGTTGAGTGAGTGTGTGTGTGAGAGAGAGAGAGAGAGAGCAGAAGAGACAAAAGACTGAAAAAAAAAAAGACAAGGACAGAGAGGGGGCAGAGACAAAAAGCAAGAAAACCAAGCAGTAGCCTGTGAACAGTCTGACCCTGGAAAAAGCTAGGAGAGCTTTTTGGATCTATTGGCTAAAGAGGCTTAGAGCTGTAAGCTAAGGAGCTGCTGCCTTTGTTCTTGGTTCCTCCTGTGTTCGGAGAAGCAGGACTTTGTAAATCCGTGTACATAAACAAGATTGCAACAAAGAAAATACTGGAATACATCAATTTCTACTTGCATCTGGAACATCCCCAGGGCCCTGAAATTTGACTAGCCACATGGGTCCAATTAATTTGTTAAAGGATTGGACAAAAAAGTGCACATCCAGTGGGACGGATAAGGCAGAGGCTTATTCTGTGTGGTGAGGAATGTGATCAATTATGCCAGGTCAATGCACTTTGTCACATTTGCTGCCATTTAACTATTATGCTATAACAATTGTTGCTATTACACTTTACTTGTACCCTTCTAACCCACATTATCATATGCATTTATGTATGTTTTATAAAGCCAATACAATGAACAAATAAAGCCACTAATCATTGCTTGTTTAAAAAAACATACTTTTGCACTGCAAATGCACTTTATCATAAGGACTGCAGTATAATTTGTGCATGGCAATGTACTTTGTTATGTGCAACTAGTAAGACATCTATCAAAAATAAAGTGAGCAATGGAAACTTAAAATTGTTCACTTTTTCTGTCCTTTATCTGCATCTGTTAGTCCCCTTCTCATGGTGCATCTTATCAGGTATGTTTAAGCAGTGGAACCTTACTGAATACTTTCAATACCACAGGCAGCCAAGCTGGTACAATATGTGGCAGAAAACAAATTTCCTGGGTGAGGAAATCTCATGAGGACTGAGGTTTTTCTGATCATTCATGTGGGAGTTCACAGCAAACCGGTGACTTTAAGTACAGGTTTCACTGTCTATTTATACTATCTGAATTTATTATAGCTGGTCAGAAAATTGGCTTTTTTTTCCCCAATGGAAAATTCTCACTGTCTAGTGAAATTTTTCAGCTAAACCATGATTTTTATTTTTATTTTTTAAGTTTGGAAATGCTGCCATGGTTTCTCATGGAAATTGTAGGTTGGGAGCAAGAGGCACCAGGTCTTCTCTTTAGGCCAGGCTCCCTAATTGGATTACATTTGCCTTATTGCACCACTGTCTCCCCTCCTGGAGAGGGCACATAGTAGCATCATGGGAGTCAGGCTTTGGTACATCATGGAAGATGTAGTCTGGCTGGAGAGCCCAGCCCATATAGGGGAATGTGCACATGAGGAAACTGAACAGCAGTTATTGTGAAGCATCATGGCAGGATAGTTGTATCAAAATATTTTGGATTCAGGTATTTGTTTCTTTGACAAAAAAAAAATCCATGGAAAGCTGACATATTCTGTAAAATAATTTTGTCTTATCAAAATCCTTTTTTCTGTCATGACACTTTTTGGTGACAAATTTTGAATCAGCCTAAATGTTATTTATATTTCTGGGCAATAAATAAATAAATAAATAAATTAATAGAATGAAACATTATTGTTGATATTAGCTACACTGAAATGGAATGGCTGCCAGAATGTTAATGAGATTTTTGTAATACACTGAGTTACTTGTCTTGTTTTGATGCAGGGAACACAGCGAGGTAAGGTGCTTTATCAGTAATGACCCTGAAGTAATATGGATGAATCAGTCCTACTTCCAGGTGTAGTGAGGCCAACATCATTAACCTGAAAGTACTCTCAAGCAGAGTACTGATAGAAGATACCAGGGCAGGGCCTCGATCACACTTTTAAAGTATCAGTTAGTTAAATAGACATGGGATCTCTGATATTATTAATATCAGAGGAAAATCATTGTGGGATGTTTCAAATATCCCCTTTGTTGTTTAATTAGAGAATGAATTAGCTCAACTTCAAATATGTTAGGTCTTGTAAATCAATGGGTTATTAACTTTAACACTGTAAATACATTGCCACTATTATATTTAACTACATAAGTCTCCAGGATAATAGATGGGAACTGGAGTAGTAATTGTACCTTACTGACTCATCATAAATATAGATACCTGTATGTATGTAAGTGGGGGAATGTTGGGAAAGGCACAGCTAGAGAAATAGAGCAGGAGATAAGGGAGAGAGAAAGATGCATCACTTGAAATGACTGATATTGGTATCAAACAATTTCATAATGTTAGATACAATTCCTCTTTATTGCAATACACTGTGTGTATTATCATCCTTATGTAATATCAATATGATAAACTACATAATAGCAAAAACTGTAATACACATTTTTAAATATATACTTATACATACAGAGAGAGTATACTTTCTCATGTCAATAATTCTTATTTGTGATGAAAACTCAATATATTCCCATTTCTACTTACTGAATATATGTCTGTGACAAACAAAAATAATAGAACAGATGCAAGAACTTTAATGTGCATTCAGACCCCTTATATTTTACTCTGTTATGAATTCTGACTCTTTTGCATTTGTAATTAGAAGGTAAAACAGATGGCGAAGGCTTAGTGCAGAGTGGTATAATCTGCGCTGCCAAGAGATTGTTTGCTGTGGGCCAAATCCTGCCTGCTCCCATCTGCAGTTTCAGATGGCCCTTAGTGTGCTAGATCTGGGCATTTCCACTGTTTAGGGAATAGGATTCCAGCACCCCACACAGAGGGACTGTTTCCTCCTGCATTATGAAAAATTTTGTTCAGTGGGATGATCACAGATCCCCAACATACCATCCTGGTTTTTGTTTAACAGATGGGTCAGCAGAGAAAGGGGTTAGGTCTGTGGATCTTCAACAACAACAAACATGACTCTTGCTCTTGTAAAAATTGGCATCGTTTTTAACTGGTTCTGAGGAGACTTTGTGATCTCACAGCAGAGTGCTCAGTTAAAGCGGATAAGAAGTGTTTCTGGAGAGCTCACTGTTCAAGGATCCGCTGATGAGATTCAGTAGGTAGACTTCCTCCTTCAATAACATTTCTGTTCTATAGTCACTCCTTCAACATAACTATTATCAATCATTTGTTAAGCACTAACAAATCTGTGCAAGGCAAAAACAAAGACATGGCCCCCCACCTTACAGACAATGGGCTGGAATCTCAGCTGGTGTAAATTGGTGTACTCCATTGATGTCACTGGAGCAAAATCAATTTACACCCACAGAAGAACTAGTCCTATGAGTTCAGTACTAACACTTTCATTTGTGCTCAACTTTATGCATCTAAGATCTATTTACGTTAATAAGACTACTCGTGCAAAAATTAAGAGTGTGTATAAGTATTTTCAGGACAGTGGCATCAAAAATAATAATTTTCTTCAGTGCAGCAGATGGAATGAGTCAGCATTTCGACTCTAGGGCTTTTGGACAAATTTTCAAGTTACAATGATCTGTTCAATAAAATTAGCATAATAAAAAAATTAGTAGGGGATGTGCGCTATAGAAAATCAAACCCAGAAATAAACTGAAGAAGTCTGTGATTACTTCTTTGGATTACGGTAGTCTCATAAACCACTTATACTTCACTCTCCAGGCTTATCATAATGTCAAAAGACCTTCCTGACATTATTACTTCTTTATAATGCACAGTTCCAAATCTTTCAGAGGATTCTGAGCCTGCTCAGATTTCTATCAAGAACTCTCCCAGATAAAAACATTTCAACATGATGTGATCAGACATGCCAAACCCACAAAAAAACCAACAATGCAGAATTTGGGCTTGTTTTTTGGCTTAATTGGTTTGTGAGTTGCTTGTTAGCTAGTTTTTGGCTTGTAGCTTGT
Source organism: Natator depressus (assembly GCF_965152275.1). Taxonomy (NCBI): domain Eukaryota; kingdom Metazoa; phylum Chordata; order Testudines; family Cheloniidae; genus Natator; species Natator depressus. The sequence continues at coordinate 289,763,611 of NC_134234.1, read as the reverse complement.
TGGCTAGTAGCTTGTTGCTTTCTGTAGCTTGTTGCCTGTTTTTTTTATCAGCTCCCGGAAAGCAGGGGCAAGAGCAGGGAGAGAGTCAGAAGTGCACAGCGGGCCCACCACAGTCCCAGACTGCACGCTGGGGGATCTAGTCAGATAGAGTGTTGGGGTTCTTAGGGATTGGCTTGTTTTGGCCTTGTTTTGAAATGGGATTAGCTTGATGGAATAAGCTTTTTGGCTTATTGTGAAAGTCGGGGTGCTGATTTACCATGTGAAAGTTGGCAACTGTGGATGTGATGCTTTCTCAGCATGTCCAGAACTATAAATTGTTATCCCTCTGCCTCAGTGAGAGAGAGATTTGCAGATACTAAAATGTGTCAGCTCCCTGACACTCCAGTCTATTAGCTAGCCCAACAAACCCCTCAGGATTCTGCCAGCCCTTACTTTGCCTTGCAGGTAATACTTGGTGCACCTCTGTTCCTTGACCCCTATTGAAGAGCATTGCCCTGCAGCATCCAGCCCCGGTCACTGGACACTCACAAAAATTACCAAATTTTGGTCACTGGACACTCACAAAAATTTGCTGTCTCCAAAGCGAGAGGGTACACACCAGCCTGTTAGGAGGTGATGCTGCAGTTACACCACACTTACAATTACAATTTTCTACATCTATATTCATACATGTATACAGTCATAACCATAACCTGTATACATACCTCAGAATGACCGTCAAGTTCAGAGCATAACAAGCTTTTACATGAAAGATCTTACATGACATATTTTATACAAAATAACATTATATACAACCAGTTGATTCAATTGCTTATTCTTTGGAGGCTCAGACCCCTTCTTCTCCATTTGGGTGTCTGTACTCTGATTGTCACACACCCCTTGTGAGTTTGATGCTGGAGTTTTGACCACTGGCCATGACATAAGCTTTGCCTCTGCCCCCTCTTTTTAGCATCAGCTACCTTCTCCAACCCCTGAATATGTTTAATTTTCTTGGAAATGGCTGCCTTAAGCACATAGATTGAGGTGTGCCTTTCCCCCTCCTTTACATCTATATTTCCCCCAGCAATTGCTTTATGACCCTGTTGGCTTTTGCTATTCTTTTCCAGATCTCCCCTGCTCCCAGCAGAATTCTCCTCCACAGCTATTCTTAGCCGTTCCAGTCTCTCACCACATCCACCAATTTTTCCCTGCTCCAAGTAGAGTCCCGGTCCACAGCTATTTCCTAGCTGTACCAGAGACTCACTGTTCCTAGCAGATCCTGGGCTACAGTATCTTTTAGCTGTGCCACAGACAAGTCAGCATTGACTCAGTTTCCACAGTGAGGGTTTCCCCCCTTGACCACTGAATCTGGCAGATCCTCATGGTTAAGCCCTGTTACATCATTACAAAAAACCCCACAGCAAGAACAATAATTTCCCACATTTCCAGTCAAAATCCCAGAACAACCTTTAGTGCCCATAATGACTCAGGCTACACGCAGTGTGATGGGGTCCATCAACTCACATCTGTTTATCTGCTAACCCTGATCAGGCACCCATTTATGTCTTTCCTCCTGGGTCTCAGGGGTGTAACTTGACCTTCTTCTTCTATTCTGTTTGTCCTGGTCAGCAGGCTTCTGTTGCATCAGCTTTGTCTCCTCCTTCTGGCCACTGGCTTCCAGCTCCATCTGTCTCTCCACTAAGAGCAGCCTTTTCTGCGCCAACCTTAACAGCCCTGGACCTGTCACCATCATGGCTGCCTCTGCTCGATCATCTGGGGGACCCTCTCTTGGTTTCCTGCATGTCCTGCAGGAGAACAAGGGACCCTTCTGACCCATGGTTTGGAGCAGGTGCCCCATCCTGCCTCAGGGCATATGAATGCAGCATGGCCACCAGCTCCAATTTCTTCTGATCAGCCGTTGACAGACCTCATTGCATGCATAGCTCTTCTAACTGCTTCTTGCTAAGTTTAGCATATGTTTCTTTGCTCAATCTGCCTTTTGGAGCTTTATTCATCTTTTACTTTGCTTTGTTCCATTTCCTTTACCCAAAATAAACAAAATAATAAACCATAAGTTTTTACATGGCTCCATCCCATTTGGTTCTGTTAGAGTCTGTTTAACAAGTGTTGGAGTGTGAACCTTAATTTGTTGATATTGGGGTACAATACCTATAATGATGTCCAGAACTCTAAGTTACCTTCTTACCCCTCTGCCTCAGTGAGAGAGATTTGCGGGTGCTAAACTTTGTCAGCTTCCTGACTCTCCAATCTGTTAGCTAGCCCAACACACTCATCAGGACTCTGTGAGCCCCTACTTTGCCTTGCAGGTAACATTTGGTGCACTTCAGTTCCCAAACCCTCTTGAAGGGCATTGCCCTGCAGTAGCCAGCCCCGTCACTGGACTCGCACAGAAATTCCCAAATCCACTGTCTCCAAAGAGACCGTGTACACACAAGCCTGTTGTGAGGTGATGCTGCAGCTGCACCAGTTACAATTACAATTTTACAAATATATATATACATGCATATATTCATAACCATAACCTGTATACTTACCTCATAATGGCCATCAAGTTCAGAACATTACAATCTTTCATGAAAGACCTGACATGACATATTTATACACAATAACATTGTATACAACCAGTTGATTCAATTGCTTATTCTTTGGTGTTCAGACCACCTGTTCTCCCGTTGGGGTGTCTGGACCCTGATTGTCACACATGGGCTTCTGCCAACCCATTTGCTTTCTGTGAGATAAGACTACACATTCTCAAGAGCTTTTCTTTCTTGGAGTCAGTTCTGATAATTCTTCACTTTAAAGGGTGAAGTCAGAGTTGACTTTAGACTAGAGATGGGCATACTCTTTCAAATGGAAAAAGAGCCAATGCAAATCTTCCATCAAAGTTCAAACCAAATTTAAAAGCAAAATATTTTCAAGTTAGATTAACTTTTTCTTTTACTGAATAAGGGTTATTTTCTGATATCATGACAGATATAACAATAGCCTCAAAACTTTCCCCAGTGGGAAAAGTGGGTAAGCACCATATAAGCTGTAAAAGGAATTCCCACTCCCCAAGGGAGTTCAGAAGCCAAGTACAAAAATAGAAGAATAGGAAGAATCAAATGAACTACAACAGAATCTTGAAAATATCAAGAGAAAGGTATAAGGAAGTACCTGAATATAACAACTCTCAAGATCTGTTCAAAGCAAGGCCCTTTATAAATGATCTGAGATTCAGATATAAAAAAGGCAGAAATGTTCTTTATCTTTTGCCCAAGATTGTAAAGTGCTCATCTGTAACAATTTATCTTGCTGATGTCTGACTCTACTCTATCATGTAAGAAGGAAGTCTGTTGTGATTGCAGAAGTATTCATACAAAAGATCTTAACATGTGGTTCTATTTGAAAAGCGACTAAGTAAAAACAGCCCCTTATTTTTCACCAAACTTGCTCCCACTGTGTATCCGGTCATATCTGCTTGCTCAAGTGATATAAATAAGTTTTTACTCCTGCAGAGCCAAAACACCTAGGAAAGAAAAAGCTACAGATCACTGTTCCATAAGCAGAACTGTTTAATGACTTCCAGCCATATACACCAGTGTGAACCTATAAAGGCAATGGGGTTGCAGAGTCATCACTGAGGACCTAATCTGGCAATGAGGTATCGCACAGGAGTAAGCGAGGGCCTAATTTGGATTGCAGAACCTTAAGTACTGGCAATGAGGAGTGAAATGAAAAAAACCCAGCTTGACTCTGCAAGCTCAGGCTGACTTTGCAGTTAGAAAGAAAACAACTTTTTATTTGTAAACAGAGCACATTTGACACAGAAATCATTCAGAGCTAATAGCATGGAGCCCCACCATCTCATTATTACAGCAACTTTCCAAAATACAGCTGCACTTCCAGAGAAAATAAAGAACTACAGATTAAACTGGACTATATAAAATGTCATTCCCCCCTGTAGCTGAATAGCAGGAAATTTCAGTCTGGAAATAAGGTGTATATTTTTAACAGAGAGTAATTAACCACTGGAACAATTCACCAAGCATCATGGTGGATTCTCCATCAGTGACCACTTTTAATCAAGGTTGGATGTATTTGTAAAAGATATGCTCTGGGAATTATGTTGGGGACGTTCATGGCCCAATGTAACACAGGAAGTCTCTGAATCTAGACAGATGGGGCCATTTTAAGGATAATTTTAGCCTCCAGTGCCCAATCCAGACTATGTTACTATGTTACTCACACAAGACTATAATGATTAGATTTAGAAATTTTGTCTACATTTCCTCATCATTTTATAAAGATTTTTTGTTGTTGGTATTGATCACATTCATTGACTCCCAGAATCCAAACACTCATGTAAGTGGGGGGGTCATGTCTGAAATGAATGACTAACTTCATGTCAGCTATTGTGGGTGAACCCTACTGGAACTATAGGTTCTACCACAACCAGCTGACTTCATGTTAATAATAACTTCTCCCAATGATTGCAAAGTCAGGTTTAATCATGTTAGTTAACCTGACTTCTCAATGTAAACTGCAAATCTAAACTGTGAAGAGCTACGAAAGGCTCTCTCAAAACTGGATGACTGGGCAACAAAATAGCAGATGAAATTCAGTGTTGATAAATGCAAAGTAATGTACATTGGAAAACATAATCCTAACTATGCATATAAAATGATGGGATCTAAATTAGCTGTTACCACTCAAGAAAGAGATCTTGGAGTCATTGTGGATAGTTCTCTGAAAACATCCACTCAATGTGCAGCAGCAGTCAAAAAAGCAAACAGAATCATAGAATCATAGAATATCAGGGTTGGAAGGGACCTCAGGAGGTCAACTAGTCCAACCCCCTGCTCAAAGCAGGACCAGTCCCCAACTAAATCATCCCAGCCAGGGCTTTGTCAAGCCTGACCTTAAAAACTTCTAAGGAAGGAGATTCTACCACCTCCCTAGGTAACGCATTCCAATGTTTCACCACCCTCCTAGTGAAAAAGTTTTTCCTAATATCCAACCTAAACCTCCCCCACTGCAACTTGAGACCATTACTCCTTGTCCTGTCCTCTTCTACCACTGAGAATAGTCTAGAACCATCCTCTTTGGAACCACCTCTCAGGTAGTTGAAAGCAGCTATCAAATTCCCCCTCATTCTTCTCTTCTGCAGACTAAACAATCCCAGTTCCCTCAGCCTCTCCTCATAAGTCATGTGTTCCAGACCCCTAATCATTTTTGTTGCCCTTCGCTGGACTCTCTCCAATTTATCCACATCCTTCTTGTAGTGTGGGGCCCAAAACTGGACACAGTACTCCAGATGAGGCCTCACCAATGTCGAATAGAGGGGAACGATCACGTCCCTCGATCTGCTGGCTATGCCCCTACTTATACAGCCCAAAATGCCATTGGCCTTCTTGGCAACAAGGGCACACTGTTGACTCATATCCAGCTTCTCGTCCACTGTCACCCCTAGGTCCTTTTCTGTAGAACTGCTGCCTAGCCATTCGGTCCCTAGTCTGTAGCGGTGCATTGGGTTCTTCCATCCTAAGTGCAGGACCCTGCACTTATCCTTGTTGAACCTCATCAGGTTTCTTTTGGCCCAATCCTCCAATTTGTCTAGGGCCCTCTGTATCCTATCTACCACTCCTCCTAGTTTAGTATCATCCGCAAATTTGCTGAGAGTGCAATCCACACCATCCTCCAGATCATTTATGAAGATATTGAACAAAACCGGCCCCAGGACCGACCCTTGGGGCACTCCACTTGATACCGGCTGCCAACTAGACATGGAGCCATTGATCACTACCCATTGAGCCCGACAATCTAGCCAACTTTCTACCCACCTTATAGTGCATTCATCCAGCCCATACTTCTTTAACTTGCTGACAAGAATACTGTGGGAGACCGTGTCAAAAGCTTTGCTAAAGTCAAGAAACAATACATCCACTGCTTTCCCTTCATCCACAGAACCAGTAATCTCATCATAGAAGGCGATTAGATTAGTCAGGCATGACCTTCCCTTGGTGAATCCATGCTGACTGTTCCTGATCACTTTCCTCTCGTGTAAGTGCTTCAGGATTGATTCCTTGAGGACCTGCTCCATGATTTTTCCGGGGACTGAGGTGAGACTGACTGGCCTGTAGTTCCCAGGATCCTCCTTCTTCCCTTTTTTAAAGATTGCACTACATTAGCCTTTTTCCAGTCATCTGGGACCTCCCCCGTTCGCCACGAGTTTTCAAAGATAATGGCCAATGGCTCTGCAATCACAGCCGCCAATTCCTTTAGCACTCTCGGATGCAGCGCGTCCAGCCCCATGGACTTGTGCACATCCAGCTTTTCTAAATAGTCCCTAACCACCTCTTTCTCCACAGAGGGCTGGCCACCTACTCCCCATGCTGTGATGCCCAGCGCAGCAGTCTGGGAGCTGACCTTGTTCGTGAATGTTGGGAATCATTAAGAAAGGAATAGATAATAAGACAGAAAATATCATATTGCCCCATATAAATCCATGGTACACCCACATCTTGAGTACTGCATGCAGATGTGGTCACCCCATCTCTAAAAAGATATATTGGAATTGGAAATGGTTCAGAGAAGGGCAACAAAAATGATTAGGGGTATGGAACAGTCTCCATATGAGGAGAGATTAATAAGCCTTGGATTTTTCAGTTTGGAAAAGAGACGACTAAGGGGTGATATAATAGAGGTCTATAAAATCATGACTGGTGTGGAGAAAGCAAATCAGGAAGTATTATTTACTCCTTCTCATAACAAAAGAACTAGGGGCCACCATATGAAATTAATAGGCAGCAGGTTTAAAAGAAACAAAAGGAAGTATTTTTTCAGACAACGCACAGTCAACCTGTGGAACTTGTTGCCAGAGGATGTTGTGAAGGCCAAGACTATATTAGGGTTCAAAAAAGAACTGGATAAATTCATGGAAGATAGCCATTGATGGACCTATTAGCCAGGATGGGTAGGGATGGTGTCCCTAGCCGCTGGTTGCCAGAAGCTGGGACAGGGAATGGATCACTTGATGATTACCTGTTCTGTTCATTCCCTCTGGAGCTCCTGGCATTGGCCACTGTCAGAAGACAGGATACTGGGCTAGATGGACCTTTGGTCTGACCCAGTATGACCGTTCTTACATTCTTATGAACACAATCTAAATTTCCAGTGAAGAGAAGCCCTCAACAGGCTACAGTTATATGTGGTAAAAGGCAATAATTTGTCCCCATTTTATACCACATATGAATTTAGCCCACTGTGTTCACTGCATCTGAATGGGAATTAGCAGGGACCTTTAAAGACTGCATTGTAACTAACTGTCAGATTTCTTCTACAAGGCCAAATATTTGGTTTAGATGTATTAATTAATGTATTCATGCATATTATTTATATCGTATCTGCTTCTAATTACTTTCCTCTTCATATATGTAGGAGAGAAGGCTTTTATGCCAGACACTTTTATTTATCCTGTCTTTATTTCAGGGGATTTTTGTGAGTGTGAAAATATTATTTCAAGCAGATAGAACAAAAGAAAGAGACTACTTTGGTAATTGTAGAGTTCTCTGGGTAATAACAGGACTGTATTATATGCAGTATGTTGTCTATGTCATGAAGCCTTTTTGCACTAAATAAGAGATCCCTCCCCATGACTCTTGTACATACCCAAGATCACTGTGGCTCTTACATATTATTTACTTATTAATGCAGTGAGATTTGCCTTGCAGATTGTCTGATATTTTGGAAGTGTCACAGCACTTCAAACATGAAACCCTCAGCTACTTTGGTGAAGGGAATGGTTTAAGACCCTCAGTGGAAAGATAATCCCTCATTTGCAAGTTGTTATTATTATTTTTTATATTTATATTAGGGCTGTCGATTAATTGCCGTTAACTCACGCGATTAACTCAAAAAAATTAATCGCGATTAAAAAATTAATCGGGATCGATCACAGTTTTAATTGCACTGTTAAACAATAGAATACCAATTGAAATTTATTAAATATTTTGGATGTTTTTCTACATTTTCATATAAATTGTGTTGTAATTGACATCAAAGTGTATATTATTTTTTATTATAAATATTTGCACTGTATATATGATAAACAAAAGAAATAGTATTTTTCAATTCACCTCATACAAGTACTCTTTGTCGGGAAAGTACAACTTACAAATGTAGATTTTTTTTGTTACTTAACTGCACTCAAAAACGAAACAATTTAAAACTTCAGTACCTACAAGTCCACTCAGTCCTATTTCTTGTTCAACCAATTGCTAAGACAAACAAGTTTGTTTACATTTACAGGAGATAATGCTGCCCTCTTCTTATTTACAAAGTCACCAGAAAGTGAGAACAGGCATTTGCATGGCACTTTTGTAGCTGGCATTGCAAGGTATTTACGTGCCAGATATGCTAAACAATCATATGGCCCTTCATGCTTCCATGCTGATGACACTTGTTAAAAAAATAATGCATTAATTAGATTTGTGACTGAACTCCTTGGGGGAGAATTGTATGTCCCCTGCTCTGTTTTATCTACATTCTACCATATATTTCATGTTATAGCAGTCTCGGATGATGATCCAGCACATGATGTTCATTTTAAGAACACTTTCGCTGTAGATTTCACAAAATGCAAAGAAGGAATTAATGTGAGATTTCTAACTGACCCAAAGTTTAAGAATCTGAAGTGCCTTCCAAAATCTGAGAGGGACAGGGTGTGGAGCATGCTTTCAGAAGTCTTAAAAGAGCAATACTCCAATGCAGAAAGTACAGAACCCAAACCACCAAAAAAGAAAATCAACCTTCTGCTGGTGGGATCTAACTCAGATGATGAAAATGAACATGCTTTGGTCCACACTGCTTTGGTTTGTTATTGAGCAGAACCCGTCATCAGCATGGACACATGTCCCCTGGAATGGTGGTTGAAGTATGAAGGGACATATGAATCTTTAGCGCATCTGGCATGTAAATATCTTGGATGCTGGCTATAACAGTGCCATGCGAACACCTGTTCTCACTTTCAGGTGATGTTGTAAACAGGATGCGGGCAGCATTATCTCCTGCAAATGTAAATAAACTTGTTTGTCTTCGCGCTTGGCTGAATAAAAAGTAGGACTGAGTGGACTTGCAGGCTCTCAAATTTTACATTGTTTTATTTTTTTAATGCAGTTTTTTTTGTAATTCTATATTTGTAAGTTCAGCTTTCATGATAAAGAGTTTGCACTACAGCATTTGTATTAGATGAATTGAAAAATATTATTTCTTTTGGTTTTTTTACTTTGCAAATACTTGTAATAAAAAATAAATATAAAGTGAGCACTCTGCACTTTTTATTCTGTGTTGTAACTGAAATCAATATATTTGAAAATATAGAAAACATCCAAAAATATTTAAATAAATGGTATTCTATTATTGTTAAACAGTGCGATTAATCACAATTAATTTTTTTAATCGCTTGACAGCCCTAATTTATATATAATTGTGTGCTACTCTTTTTACAGAAAGTATGAAGTCATTGCCTTGGGGTTAAAAAGTTGCTCAAGAGAAAGAACCCATCTACTCCCATCAAGAAAAATAAATAAATAAAATAAAAATCACTCTTCAGAGGTCTCTCTTCACTTTATTTCACTTGTAATATGATCTTGCTATTCTCTGACCTTTTAGTAAGATTTATTTCTACGTACATGGCCAATTTGCTACCATTGTTACTTATTGTACTTGTATTTATCTTACATCTAGTAAAAGCAGAATTCTTTTTCCCCTATTGCATGGACAGATTCCAATCTATGCTTTTAATGTCAGCAATATTAATTTTATGTTTAACCTACAGAAACAGCATGTGTGGTTAGAACAGCAGCACCAGAAAGGACTCTGGTAACAGTTCTCTTCTAAAAAGTTTGCTTTAAGGGTGAAATTCACCCATTTACAGTGTTGCCAACCCTAAAGGCTACCAGAAGATAACTTTTAAGGGTACGTTTATTTCTAAAAATCTATGATTTTAAAGCTAGTCTTATGATTTTGGTGGGCTTGATTCATAATTTTTGAACAGTTATTATTTGTATTTGGGGTTGGCAATATTGACCTACACAAGACCTTCTCATCATGTAGTGAATTAGAGGTAATTCTTTATCAAACTGTGATAAGGATTGGAACTTTTGACTGCTAAATAAACATTTACTGATAAAGTTTTGATCCTGGAAATACACATGATGGGGCACCCAAAGCAACATGATGGTAGAAATTCTAACCCTGAGTCATGATGTGGCAACAGATGGTGAATTGCATTTCCTATCCTTGAAAGCGATCTAGGATAAAAATTAAAAGAATTCTTTGGATATTTTTGAGGGTTTTTAAAAATGAAATTAATCTAACTAATTATTTGACTAATATATCAGTGAATTGTTCACCCCTGTTTATAATATGGATAAATAAAAACAACAGAATTAGTGGAATAATTTATTCTATAAAGTCACAACATTAATGGAATAAATTTGTTAATTAATGTTCGCTAACCAACTCTAACCTGACTGTACTCTGCTGCCTAGCAAGAAGTCCTATCTAATGAAGTATCAGCAAAATGCAAGTCTTTACAAAAAAACACTAGCATTATGCTAAGTTATGAAAATATTGAAAGAGTGACTTATTTAAAAAAATTGGAAAAGTGATTCTTAACATACACATTATTCAATTCCAATTCTGCAGCTAACTATATGTGTGAGTCCCCTCATTGAACTCCATAGATTTACTCATGAGTAAAGTCACTTTTGTGACTATTAGTCATCCCATTATAGCAGTGGTCTAAAAATTATACCAGGTAACAGCCATTTGTAGTAATGAGTCTAAACATGGCAGTAAGCACTATGGTCCAAATACAGGAAAGCACGCAAGCACATGCTTAGATACATCCCTATTCAGGAAAATACTTAAGCATATGCTTAATTTTTAGGAAGTGCTTAAATCCCATTGTTTAAGGGGTTTCTCAAATAGGGATGCTTTCCTGAATCAGGATCTGTGCCTAATAGTGTTTGCTGGATCCAGACCCTAAAATTTTCTAATGAATCACTGCATTTTTCCTTTAACTTCTCCAATTCTTCTCCAATTTCCTTTTCCCAAATCAAGTTTGTGGGCCACAAGTACTGTGAAGATGATCACTTGACCAACAAAATTGACCATGTTGTATCTTTTCACTTCATATTGAACTGCTGATAAAGTATAGTAATTTGCTGCAGTCTGATATATAACTGAAAATAGTAATTTGGGAGCAACATACAGTATATTGCCTTGTGGTTTAAAATATCAGTAGATAGTCTGTAGTTTCCTAGAATGGATTTTTACTAGTAATCCTTGTATTACCATTTTTTTTTCTTGGATTCTTCCTTTCTGGACCTAAATCTAGTTTATTCTGTTTGCTGTTTTCACAGTATGTTAGACTGAGGTAGTCAGTGGAAATAAAAAAATATTACATGTCCATATCATCAGTGAGGTTTTGGTCCATATAGGCACTATGGGTGTCAGGCTGATCCTCACTTCAGTCTAAGTGCAGGTGTTTTTATAAACAGATTTAGAAATAATATTACTAAGAACTAGAGAAAGGGAATATTGCAACTACTGAATTTTCTTGCACTTTGGCTGCCGTCATGTTACTTATATCAAATACTGCAGCAGAGAATCTCTTTCGGATCTTTTATGTTGCCCTGAAATAAGACACATCAAGTCCTCCTTGATGTAGCTTTGTTCTTAAAACTGAAATTTGGTACAAAGAGTCAAAGTTACTTGCTTGTTTAAAAACAAAAACAAAAACAAAAACAAAACCCCAATGCAATTATATAACAGAAATGTTTCAGGACACAGGACAGATCAGTGCTTAAAGAGAGAATTGAAGTAATTTTATAATACCAAGGCTTTCTGGTCATGCTTTATCTTTAGGGCCCATGATTATCACATCTGTTAACTCCATATAAACCATATATTTTAAATTGAACTTTACTATAAAATGTGACCAACTTTCTTTTTACTAATGATTGATGAAAGTGGGGGAAAAATAGAGTTGGAGAATGCTTAATCTAGGGGGGAAAGTAGGAGTAATGTGGCTGAATACATACCAAGAGCAAATGCAAAATGTCAGGGTGTTTTGTAGGTATATAAAAGTTGGAATATGAAGCCAGTTAACGGAAGATGATTAACAGATTCATATATTTTTGTGGTCAGAAGGGACCATTGCAATCATCTACTCTGACATGCATAACATAGGCCTTAGAATTATACCAACTGGTTCCTTCATCAAGCTCATCTGATTGAGCTAGAGCATGGTTTTTAAGAAGATATCCGTTCTTGATTTAGAGACTTCAGGGGATGGAAAAATCTACCACAACCCCTGGTAAATTGTTCCAATAGTTAATTATCCTCACTGTAAAATATTTACACCTGATTTCTTGCCCAAATTTGCCTAGCCTCAACTTCCAGCTACTGGATCTTGTTATACCGTTCTCTGCTAGATTGAAGAACCCTATACCATCAGAAATATTCTCCTTATGTACTTGTAGACTGTGATCAAGTCATCTTTTCACCTTCTGATTGTTAAGCTAAATCGATTGATTAGCGTTAGACTTTCACTACAAGGAATGTTTTCCAGGCCTCAAACTATCCTTGTAGCTCTTTACCAAACCTTTTCCAAAATGGGCTAAAAAGTGGAGTTTGCCTGAAGAAGGATTGAGTAAAGACTCCATAGGGTCTCCAACCTTCCCTGTGTATTAATATACTGACTATGGGAGAGAAAACTGAGCTTCCAACTCACAGAGATGCCTATGCATTCTTCTGTGGGATCATGGCTGTCTCTCTCTCTCTCACTCACACACACACACACAGGCGGTGATGAAGTCAGGGTCTCTTAATCCACAGATGTTATAAAATATACAGGAACTGAAGAATGCAATTTGCCTTTGATCTACTGCTGAGCCCCTTGCTCAGGGGAGGGTTTCACAGCAGAGAAGAAGAAATGATAAAATTTAATACACCCATAAGCAACATTATTTGCACTAGTTTCTCATGGATTGGAGAAGGGCTGAACCCAGAGATGCCACCAGGCACCCTCATTCTCTGCCTCCTCCAGCTTTACAGAGCTGAACATCATGGGCTCCCTTTGGAGGAGCATCTGTCGGCACAGGGTCCTCTTTGTGTGATTATGGGCCCTGTGTAAGGAATTCAGGATTTGACTCCATAACAGGTGGATTTGGGAAACTGTTTGCTTTGACTGGGGTGTTAATATAAAAGCTATGGTAATGCAGAATAGTTAAATACACCAGTTGGAAAAGAGTATGAAGAATACTTCTTCTTCCTAAACTAATCTTTTCTATGCCACCCAGGAATTCCCCTAAACAGGATGAATAATCAGGGGGCCAAATCTGCCAGCTTTATGGTTCCTCTGTCCCTCTGGAGTGGTTCAGCATAACTAGGGGTTCAAGATCTGGTCCTATACTGGCTATTTACACTACAGATATGACTCTTTAGGGAGACTGCTTGGTCCCAAAACACAGGCTTTTAACACTTCAGCTAAAGGTGAAGCTCTATTAGCTTTCTGTAGTAGTAGAACTGTATTTCACTATTCACTTTGCCTTGATTCTTTTTTCCAAAGATATAGATTAAATAATGTATTCCTTATCCTTATAGCCATATACAATGCCTATAATAGTGCGTTATGCTTATATCTATATACAATGCTTATAATAGTGCCTATCATCATAGTATATGACTGACTCCTGACCTAAGGGATAACCAAAATAACAACAGGGCAATGCTGTAATTGTCTATTTTTTTAGTATGATGAACGATTTTGTTTTGTTTCTAAATTCACTCAGATGAGGTTTTCTTTTCTTTTCCCACTGAATTTCACTCGAAAGGCAAGGCACACTTTATTTCATCTTAAACAACAAGAATGTGACTATAGGAGAAACACCCCATCATTTGAAACAAATGTTGCATATATGGATCACCTATATTTCTGTAATTTAGGATGAAAATTCATATTACACATACAACTCAGTATATAAACAAACTCTTTTCCAATTTTTGCAATTATCTCTGTGGCTCCAGTGTTACATATGAAAACTCACAATTATTTAATGGGCTTCAGTTAGATAAGATTGTGCCACATGATTATGCAATACTCAAAGGCCCTATCTCACTCGAGGAAAATAAGGAAGCAATCAAAGAACTCTCATATGGGTAATCACTTCTCCTGATGGATTCCCCTCTTAGTTCTGCAGAATATCACTTGATAGCATACTGTAAACAATCAGGAATACTATCCCCAAGAGTGATATGGGCTCTCATTTCTTTTCTGCTGTAGAAAGGAAAGTCTGTGCGGGTATATTGTCGAAACAGGCCGCTATTTCTGATTAGCCAGCACTGTAAGATCTTGGCCAAAGTTTTGGCCATGGAGTTTGAATGCTGTTTTCCTTATCTCATTCGTCCCAAGGGAATCAATTGTGTAAAGAACCATTTAGCTGATAGCCTTAGGTAGTTTATTAATTACTTACATAAATCTCAAGACCCTGACATCCCCATTGTTGCTTTATTCCCTCTACTGCCCCCTCTCTCTTTAGAACTGTGGGTTGTTCTCTTCAGCTATTCATTATTTTGAGTAAGGTTAGTCACTATTAGGCTCCTAATTTCCACTGATTTTAATGGAAGTTAGGATCTAAATACCTTTGTGGATCTGGGCCCTAAAGCCAGATCCACAAAGGGACTTAGCCATAAGTTTGCTTTTGTTCGTGGGTAAGTAACATGGCTTCTGAGTATTAGGCTATATCTATACTATCACTTATGTCAGCAAAACTTATGTCACTCAGGGCTGTGAATATTTCACCCTCCTGAGTGACATAAATTATTAGCACTATGTCGGTGGGAGAGCTTCTCCCACCGACATAGCTTCTGCCACTTGCGTGGGTGTTTTATTTATGCTGATGGGAGAGCTCTGTCCTGTCAGTATGCAGCATCTTTACCACACATTGTAAGTATAGACGTGCCCTTAGTTTTGATAAACACACAGTTCATTTTTATTTGTGATTGTTCTCTGACTGACAAGGTACTATGTGATCTCTCAATTCCATTTCACAAACATAATTTTTAAACATTTCATTCAGATCCAAAAGCCATTTGAATTTCCAAATTATTTACAAGTCTTTTCTGTGATTTCCCACACTCAATTTACTTCACAAATATGAAGAAAATGAACACATATGAAGATGTCCAAGCCACAGATGCTTCTGATTTGTTCAATATCATTCCTGAGAATCAACTATTATTTGTAGTAGAATTAATTGTATGGTCTCTTTTTGTCATGCACTGCAAAGAAAGTTATGTAAAATGCTTGTAACTAAACCTGAAAGTAGGTGGAAAATGGCTGGTTTTCTGTTTCTCAGCAAACTTGAAACACAGCCCAGGTTCACTGAATAGTTCACAAACTCTTTTTTAGCAAACCTGGGCATGGATTCAAGTGAACCTGAGCCTGTCTGTGGTTTCAGGTTGAAGCCGTGAGAAACATTTCTATGTCCTTGAAACTGAACTACAACATTCTGCATAGCCCTAATTGTGAATCCTTTAAAAAGTATAGAATACTATCATCACTGTGTCTCTAGAAGAACTCCGTAGCTGCACCCACCATGCTCACTCAGCAAGTGAAAGAAATGCACTTAATCATCTAGTTACCTGGCTACGTTCAATTACCTAGTCAAACTGTATCACAGAGGCTCAGACACCCAGCCATTGCTAGCCAGACGGAGTCATTAGGGCCTAGATCCTCCAACGTATTCAAGCATATCACTGCCACAGCAGATAGACACCTAAATATCTTTGAAGAACTGAACCTAGATGCTCACAATCACTCTCACCCAGCCACAATAACTCTGCTCTTAGTGACTGAAAAGAAGCATTTATATGGCTATGTGGGACAGGAAGGAAACTGAGAAGGAGCCAGGATCCCTAAACTGGAGTTACTCCTCTAGCGACAAGGAGAGGAGGGGAGCTGTAGCATAAACTGACCATATTTTCAAAATAAAAAAATGAATGCATTTGTGGTGACCTATTCTATGGTTCTGAAATTAAGAAAGTACTTTTATTTCACTAAGTGGTACCTCTTCCTGGTTTTGATTCCACTGGAGTGGAAGATTTTTTTTCAGTAATAGAGTGTTCTGGATGAGTTTATCACAAAACACCAAAGAATACTCATTTTGTCCAAAAGAACTGCTTTGTTAGCCCTGGTCTACACTTAAAACTTAGGCTGACATAGCTAAGGTGCTCAGGCATGTGAAAAATCCACACCTCTGGGTGCTGCAGCTATGCTGACCTAAACCTTTGGTGTAGACATGGGTAGGTCAACAGAAGTATTCTCCCGTTGACCAGCTACCTTTGCTTGGGGAGGGCCAGGATAGGGACATACTACTTCTGTCATTGTAGTGTGCTTCTAACACTATGGAGTTACAGTGGCATAGCTGCACACAGTAGCTAAGCTGTTGTAACAACCCCAGTAGAGTAGATAAGCCCTTATACTGGTATAACTTATTCACCTTCCCATGAGGGAGGCCTGGTCTACACGACAAAATTTCGCTGCAGTAGTGATGTTAGCTAAGAACACGGGGAAAAAATCATACCCCCTACCTGATCTAGCTAAACCAGGAAAACCCCTACGGTAGACAAGTATCCCAAAACAAAAGTGCTTCTGTCAGCGTAGCTAATGTTGTTCAGGGAGATGGTTAAACTATGACAGCGGACGAACTCCTTCTGCATCTACACTCAGGGGCTCTGCCAGCTCTGTAACCCCTGTAGTGAGACAAGTATCTACACTCCTTGGACTTTTTTCTTCACTGTAAGCACTGTTTATTTCACTGAATACTCATTCTACACGTCTCTTTGTTCTTGGTAAACAGAGAGCTAATTCTACTTGGCATAGCAATACAGCCTGAATATTCATTTTGTAGTTACCAAAACAAATAAACAAATAAAACAAAAAACACCCAACACCACCACACCCACCAAGTATTTTGACTGATGAAATGAAAAACCAGGACATTTCAGGGGGTCTCAAAAATGTCATAGGACACTAGTACATCACATGAAAATCTGGGACAATACCAGTAAAATAAAAATGATAGTTACTTTACTCCAGTAAGAATAACATTTTTATACCACCAGCATCTCAAATAGAAAGTATTAGTTATGTCTCTGTAAATACAAGAAGTGAACGAGAATCGGGGAGCCTTATTTTGTTTAGAGAATGCTTATATGGAGAACATTGGAGGGCATATTATCATTTATTTATCTAACTATAGCTCCTAATGATATCTTTATAGAGAAATTATGTGAGCACACACAGACTAAACTTTTATTTTCTTACATAACAAACTCACCTTTTGTAAGTAGTCCTCTTCATAACATAGATGTATAAACGGCCAAAGGAAATTAATGAAGTAGCAGTTGAGCTCAAGTTCCTCCCCCCACAAAGTTAATGAAGTTAGAATGGCGTAAGAGACGCCAAGCCCAGGGAGCAGGACTCATATATACCAGCTAGTAGGAGCGATGGTGGTTTGGGTTAACAGCCCAGGTGTGTGGTTTCACCAAAAGATTTTGATATGTTTGGGGAGGAGTTAAGACACACAGTTCTGGAATTCAAATATTTCCGGATTGCTTGGAAACCAGGACAATATGAACATATAGAACGAGATGTAGGCAGCTGTCCTGTCTCCCCACCCCAGGAAGGATTACATACCACATTCAGACCTCTTTCAGGCCCTTTGCTCAGGGAACAGTTTATTAATTCTAAAAACAAAACAAAAAGACAAAAAACTCCAAACCAGCCAACGAACCAACGCCCTACATCTTGCAAAGAAACACAGAATAAAGCTATTCCCTGAAAAACACAGGCCACAGGTGCCAGAGGCCTTTCACTCAGCACCTCTCTCTACTCCAGTACCAATCACAGGAGCCAACTGATCCTTCCAACTGATCTCTCTCAGCTCCTTTATAGGGACCACCTAACGTCTTCCCAGCTCATCTGATAATGGAACAGGGCTAGTTAAAAAGGCTGACTAGATCTGTTACAACATATGTGTTAAATAATATCATGATTGATCATTTATTTTTCCAGATTCAGCACCATGAAGGTAGATAAGGATGACTTTTTGCAGATAGAAACTGTAGATGATCTACTGTCCTTCCTTAGCTTACTTGTCAAGATTACTGAGATTCACAGTAAGAAAGGCCAGAGTAAGAATTTTGCTTTCACTTATATGGCCAGAGTTACAACAGTTTCCTAAAATTGTAAAATGCTTTCTGTGATCGTTTGGATTAGATATTACCTAAGCGACAACAGGATAGAATCTGAAGTTAATGGTACCTTCAGTGGACAATCATTTTTTTCACCACTTCAGTTTTAAATCTTAGATAAGCCAAAGAGTGCATGGCCACTATCAATATGACCCCAATACACTGTTATAGCTTAATGTGCTGCTGTTACATTGCAATACGGATCTGATCCAGAGCCCAGTGAAGTCTATGGGAATCTTTCCACTGAGTTCATAGATTCAGAGTTTAAGTCCAGAATGTCTGACTTCCTGTATACAAGAGGCCACTAAGGATATGTTGAGACTTTGAGCTGGAGTGTATTTCTCAGCTTGAGGAGCCATACACATGCTAGCTCTGATTGAACAAGTGCACTAAAAATCAAGTGTAGCCCCAGGAAATCTATTACTATCAATTTCCCTTTTTCCATTTGTTATATTCTTCTTCTCCTCATCCCAATGCATCTTTACAGACACATAGAGAAATACAGCATTAGCATTCATTCCGTCCATGGCTTTTTGCTCCTGTAAACCCAGCCTGGTCATGCCCTTGTGTACAATGTCCCACCATCTAGTTGTCCTCCAGGTCTGACTGACCTTGGTTGTGTTTGCATTATTTCCTGTTGGCATCCTGTCATTTGTTTATCTTCTACAGTGTCTCTGCCATAGTTTTTGGTTACTTAATAAATTCTTCTTGTATTCTAGCTGATAGACCTCTACACACACACACACACATGCTATAGCTTACAAAGTTTTAAGGACTTTCCAATTAATACCCCGTGCTGAAATTTATACAGAATTTTGTGATTTTTGGAGGAAAGTCTTTTTTGCTCTAAAATTAGTTGTTATCCCAAAATATTTTTAAATTCCTGGGGAAATAAATGACTTCAGAACTAAAATGACCTTTTTGAGCCACATTACAATACTGAATGCCTCATTTCTGTATGCTGTGACAGGGATCTGGAAAGATGGAATATTTTTTCTTTGACTTTAATGAGGTGAGTAATAGTAGGACACATGATGAACATATGAATAGTATTTTCCCAGTGACCATTTTACCCCCCAATGCACAATGCTTGCTCCCCTCAGCAAGGCAATAAATAGATCTTACGGGGAACAACCAAAGAACAGAAAACAATAATCAAATAGCCATTCAACAAAATCCAATGGATTTTAGGGGCTTTATTTCAACGAGTCCTATTTTTCTGATGGCAAAGGAAGGTCTAATAGTCTTAAAACTAGAAAAGAAAATACTTTTTGAAATCTGATGGTGACAGCTAACAAATGTGTAGCCATCTGGTCTCTAATAAAACCTTCATGACTATAAGCATGTACACAAAAAAATACCCATGCAAAAATAATAGATGTAGGAGAGAGAACAACACATTTAAAATGAAGTTTTGAGTTTTTTGACGAGAGGATAATAGAAAAAAGCTATAAAAAGCAAATTAAAATATATTACAATAGAATAAAACAAAGCAGAGCATTAAGCACTTACTTTAGGAACAATTTTAGATTATATGTCTTTTACTAATTGTTTATACATACTCTTCTTGAAAGTCACAAATACCTTGTCTCATTCAGCTGGCTATTATGTATGTGTTTTTCTCCTTGTACTCTGAAATGGCTTATATTACCATTAATAAAGGTAACTAAAAACGTAAAACAAAAAGACAGAGCAACACTTGATTTTTGTAGTGCTTCCCCAGACATTTCAGCAATATTACTGCAGTGGTGAAACCTTACATCACTGACAGAAACACCTGTGTGGACGTAATTGTCTCTTAAACAGACCATGAACCATAGTTATATCGCTGCTTTCCTTCGAAATGACCAAGGAATAAATCTGATAAAGAATTTAAGTTGTTCCATTTGGTGGCAATTGGCATTTTATATCCCATCCTAGCTACCCGCAGAGATCTTTGCCTTTTCGGGCAGTATATTTTCATTTAAAATGAACTTTTCCATGTCTCTTTTTGTTTTGTTTCCTTGCTCCATTGTAATACTCTTTCCCACAAACTTCAGCGAGGATAAGTGGGCAAAATTCCCATTGTCTTCAAGGGTAGGATGGGATTTACCACCACTTATGCTCAGATGAATTGGTATGAAAAGGGTCCAATCCTTACATAAGACATAAAATTGAGGAGGAAGGGTGTCACATTCTGGGGTGCAATCCAGACCAGTGATGCCTTGTGTTACTGCCTGCCATGTAATCCTGGGTGCCTTAAATGCTGTACTGCTGTGGCTCACAGCTTGGGCAGGGACAGCCAGCAGACCAGCATACATGGAGTGTCTCTGTGTTAAGCAGCTCTGACTCAGCAACTCTGATTCCAGAAGCCTGCTTGTTGCACCATAACAGCCCCATTCTAGTCTCTATCACCCAGTTACCTTATGCCTGGGTAAGCCCAATACGCTCCCACTCCTGAATGTCCCTAAAACCATCTGCCCTGAAGCGTCCAGCCCTCTCCCAGATCATTCAGAGAAATAATAATGTGTGTTTGCTCATCTAAAGAGATAAAAGGCCCACTTTATCACTTTACCTAGAGTTAACGATCACTTTAAATCCAACACAGCTTGGTTTAGATTAAAAGCAAAACAAGTTTATTAACAAAAGGAGATAGGATTTTAGGTGAGCTCAGGCATAAAGGACAGAGCTAGAAATGGTTGCAAGCAAATAAAATTCAAAACGCTGTCCAGTGGCTTAGACTTAACACAACCAGGTACAGCCTTTGGGCAAGTTAGTTTCAAGGTGGCAGAACCACATTCCTTTTGTCTAACTTTAGCCCTGTCTGGCAGAGACACTTTAAGAATATAACTCGCAATATGTTTGTAATTTTGAATTTGTCTTCCGTACACACACCACACACTAATATTAATGATCAGTATAATATTAGTTTTCTATTGATAACTTACATGTCACCTTTGAGAGACAGGTTATGACATTAGTGACTTGGGGTACATTGAACTCATCAGGATGGCTAAAACTCACTACCAGACATCAGCGAGCCCCTTGCCCAATTGCTTTGGGATGCTGTTATGGTCACAGTTTTTTCTCTATACAGCCTTTTTGTCTGTTTTCTTCTTATTATTATTATTTGTCAAACACTGACTGCTGACCTCACACTCACACCTTGTTTCTGGCAGAGCTTGAAGATAATGGCATTTCTATTTGTATTTACTTCTGTGAGTGTACACCAGCATTATGGTGACATTAGAATACCTCTCAAATAAGACTAAAAGGGCTAAACTCCCTTCACTGACTCTCCAGCAGAAGAGCATAAACAATATACATAATGAATAGCTAGTATATATACTCTAATTCTCTTAGTTAGACTTGATTTGAAGAAGTGCTCAGCACCCAAAATTCCAGCTTAAAACCATGGGACCCATGGGTTATCAGCACTTCTGTGTATCAGTCCCCAAATCTTGTTTAACTTAAAGCAGTAATAATCTAAGATGAGGGGAGGGAGATGTGTATCATTAATTCTAATAACATGTTGAAAAACTCCACTGCTGTTACTAAAAAAAAAAAAAAAAAAAGAAAAGAAAAGAAAATACTGTGTTCCCCATCATTTTAAGTGGACAAACCCAAGTACAATGTGTGAGCTCCTCCTGCTGGTTTGGAACCAACAGTTAATGAACAGACAGCATCATGACGTGGGTTCTAGCCTACAAAAGCTTATGCCCAAATAAACTTGTTAGTCTCTAAGGTGCCACAAGGACTCCACATTGTTTCATCCTAAAACTGTGCATGTGTCCACAGGCATCATTGCTGATAAACAAAGGAAATAAAGAAAATAGCCTTTAAAGGCTTTAGTGCATACAGACATACACACACAAAAGAAAAACAAAAGAGGTGGGACAATATCAAGGTTTACCAAAAGAAAAAGGGCAAAAATGGTAGAAAAATGCATTTTAGTTTAAATCTTCTAAAAAGATATGTCAAGCAATGAAAGATAAGAACAAAACAAAAACTACACATGCCAGCTTGTGAACTGCATAGATCAGTTTTACCACTGCATCTATAGGAAATGTAAACACATCTATATAAAATGGAAATAAAGTATTCTTGCACCTGCTATCATACTTGTAGGAGATGCTAGGTAGAGAAGCTGCAGTGCTTTTGAGGTCACACAAGGCCTGATCCTCAAAGTGAGCACAGATTGAGGTTGTAGGAAGGTTAAATAGTAGAAAAGAAGAAATGTAACTTGTAAGGATATCATGCTTGCTGGTACACATTGGAGGTCATTCTGTGTACTCCTACCATAGTAATTTAAAAGTGTACTGAGTTTGAGATGAGGTCACATCTCCTGGGGTGAGTAACAATCAACTGATTTAGCAGCTAGCTTAGGGTCAGCCAGATTTTACTTACTAATATCTCACATGTGGAATAGTCTGACACAGTACATTTGTTTTGATAGAACTCGATCAAATGTATCCCCAAGGTCTTTTTCTTTCCTGTACATACAATCTCCCCTTACCCCACATCCCCTCCTCTTTTTGGTGCCTCTGCAGCACAGGAATTTCTATAATTGGTTTGTTACCCCCTTTGACCCAAGTGGTTAGCAATATTTGGGTTCTTGTTTATTTTAGGGGGATAAATCAATGTGGAATCAAGTATTTTTGATGCAATCTTGTTTGTTTACAAGTCTCAGTTCCCCACTCATAGTAGGAATAAAATAACAGAAGTCAGCTTATTTACTCACAGTTCAAAGCCTCTTTCCAGCCAGCACTTTTCCCAAAATCTCTCTTTAATAGCTTTTTCTCAGGGTCATGCTATGAGAGCTTCTCTGTCTGCCTGTCAGGCTTCCTTGATGCCTTCCCATGTGCATCAGTGGTGTTTTCTGCTGCCTCTCACTCCCCCTCCCTCACCCATCAAATAATACCCAGCTTGCTATATTTGCATTCAGTTCCTAGTGAAATGCTTCCACCCACATTGCTTAGGTTCCTAACTGGCCTTGCATATGGCTTGTATTTTGGACAGTGACTTCTGCAATTTAAGCTCTCTAGTCCAGAAATGCATTTTTACATTTATCTTGAATGACGGGCAGCTGTTACATCCACCAATTCCAACGAGATTTTACCCTGCCCCCATCATAAGATATTTTTTATTCCACCCCCCACTCCTTTTTGATGCATCTGCAGCACAGACATTTCTTTAATTTGCAATAATATATTAAAAGAGAACTCCAAATCTGCGTCTGACAGGTTAATTTTATGCAAAGTAGCAAAACACATCCAGACTACTTTAATTGCTGAAGTTCATACTTCTGTTTTTCATTTAGAACAAGCTGTAAGTCATTTTCACAGTAGTGTTGTTATATAGGTCTCCTTGGGAAAACATGGGTATGAAGCAAGAAGATTTGAACTATTCCACCACTTGCTTGGTTACTTTCCTTTTTTACTGCATTAGTGCTGCCCACTAGTGGGCATCTGAAACACCTGTCATTCCATTATTCCTGAACAGATGTTTACTAAGAACCACGTTCATTAGGCCAGATGCTTTTGAAATAAATATAGTACTTATATTCCAAGTTCTTTCATCACTGGAACTAAATTATTTTACCTTTAACTTACTTTGAGGTGGATGAATTTACACAGAACATAAGCATAGACTCAAAGGATCATTGCACATTCTTGATTTAGAACAGTGACTCCATGCAAGGGTAAATTCATTCATTGTGTCAACTAGGAGACAGTTGGTTTCCTGCAAACGTTTCAGGAAACATTAAGGGCCTATTCTATAATAAACCAGTTCCAGTTCACCATCAAAAGCCTTTGTCTCTTAAGAGCTTATAATAATTGGAAAAGACATGGTCACATGTTAATCTTAAAATCCTATCACTGAAAAAGAAGCATTGAGGGAACGGCATGTTTATTCTGTATTCCCCCTTCTGCTGTGTGGCAGACTAGGGAGTTTTAGTCTATTCACTCAACAGCCATGCAGGTTTCAAATGACTATTACAGGGCTGCTGCTACAATCCAAATTCCTGTTTGTGCTGCTGTTATACTGATTATCTAATATATGGGGTTCTTTAAACAGTTACTTCCTCCTGCTGTTTCTGTTTATGCTATCATGGGCCAAATTCCTCTGAAACAAGCCTCAGTCCAGGCCTGAACTGCCTTCTAAATAGAATGCTGTAAGGCCATAGAAGGAAGAGAAATCCATGTGGCTGTGCAAGTAGCCACATTTAATCTAGGGCCACAATAGCATGCCCCTTGCATAGACCCATTTCTAGAAAGTGCCAAAGCAGGCTTGGCTCTAAGAACTTGGTCTGGTTATGGAAGTTAACCTGGAAGTCTCACCGCCAATGAAATTAAAACTCTCAGTTGTACCAATAATCCTTATGTGGTAAGCTTTGAAGAAAAGAAAAAGTCCAGAATGATTAGGAACTTGAAACAGATGAGATGAACTAAGCATGTTGTTTTTCGACCAAATTCAGCAAAGTACTTAAGCTTGGGCCTTACTTTAACTATGTTGGTAACCTTTGTGTGCTTGAAGATAGGGACATGCGCAAGTGAACTGGGTCTTTACTCTAAAATGACGACCTTTTACCTAATAAAGTTCATCCAAAAGTTTGCTTCATTACCTTTATTTCTGTTTTCTTGGAGTAGAATATGACTTGTTCAGTATTTCTCCCCTTACACCCCATTGTAGACAGCATGGCTTGTTGCCACCAACACTCAAACAATGAGTACACAGAATTATAATTTGAATGAATATTGCAGGGAGGGAGACTATTGATCAGGGTGCACAAACACAGTGTACCCCTTTTGTAGCAGTCAGTTTCTTCACATTACTTCACTAAAAATAGAGATCCACTGTAATTGGGACTTCCATTGTACCTCATAGTAAATGTATTTTCTCAGCATGACTCCAATCCATGCCTATTGAGAGCAATGGAAGTCCTTCCATTTACATCAGTGCACTTTGGATCAAGGCCAGTATGAGATCATTATGGACCTGTTCCTGTCTGTGATCTGTACATCAAACTCATTTACTTAGAATCATAGAATCATAGAATATCAGGGTTGGAAGGGACCCCAGAAGGTCATCTAGTCCAACCCCCTGCTTGAAGCAGGACCAATTCCCAGTTACTTCAATGAGAGTTCCACATATGGTGCTTCTCCAGTGCCTGCAAGTGGTTTTTATGGTCACTCTCTGCCTTTCATTGTTTACTGAGAGCCAGTGCTTGTCAAAAAGGAAGCATGTAGAAATTATTAGCCAACAGGTATCTTGGGGCACATGATGCTAATGGAATAAATACTATACAATTTATTAGAGGCATCCATTTGGGAATTGTCGCAAGTAGCTTCACAAGCTTGAATAGCATATTTAGCAACCTCTAACAAGTTTCTTGGAGAGAGATTATTTTGTGACTCATCAGGATCCTTTATATACTGCCTAAATTAGACAGCATGTTAAAAAGTAATGCCAGGGACACTTTCCTACACTTATACGTGTATCTGGGGGAACAGACTGTTCCTTGTTTGCATGATGCTAGTGCTTATTGGCTGCATTCTTATTTACTGATAACACTGAAACCAGTTAGCCAGTGAATTCTTTTCACTCATGACCAGGTAAATAAAACTGTTGTGTCTGGAATGGCACAGATCAAAAGGTGCATCTGATAAATTTTAACTCCAACGACCACACCAGGTCAATTTCCAAAGACAGCTGCCAATGCAGAGATTCTAAAAACTTACGAGGAGACAAGCAGAATTTTGTACAGTAGTACCTCATCCCTCATTGTTATAAGTTACTTCATTTATATGGCTGAAGGCTAGATCTGGTCAGAATTTTTTCATTAAATCATTTATTTTGAGGAAAATTGCCATTTTTGTCAAAATCAAAATGTTCTAAAAATGTGTCAATTTTAATTAATTTTCATTTAGAAAAAATGAAAAAGCATTTCATTTCAACATTTTTGGAATGGAAAGTTTCAATTATTCACTTTGATTTGAGTTTTGGAAAAAAAATAATTGTTTTTATAGAAAAAGGATTTTAAAAAGTTCAAATCAGACCAAAATGTTTTGATTGACCCAAAACAATGTTTCCCCCCTCCACCCGACTTTTCCTTTCACAGGAAATTTTGAAATTTATTGTTTTCATTCCATTTTGGAAAAATACATTTCAAAATCATGGATTCCCCCCTCCCCCCTCGCCAAAATGGAAAATTTGGTTTCCACCCACATCTACGGAGGGTTACTTTATGTCAAATGTAAGGATATATACTATGTAAAAGTGCAATACTATAAGAAGTAGTTTGGTCTAGTGGGCACTGGAGAAACTGCGTTGCTCAGTCAGGAGAACTGAGCAGATTGCGTCAACCTTACTTCTGCTGAGTAGTACCTTACTCACCATGCAGTCCTAATGAAATCGGTAGAGCTATTTGAGAAATAAGGTACTATTCCACATAAGTAAGGATGCACAATCTGATCCTTAAATTGTTAGCTCTTTGGGAGAGATCTTTTCTTACTGCTCCTGAGGTGGCACAGCCAGGTCTTAAGGGAACAAGAGTCTCATCTTCACTGCTAGAGTTTCAGCCAATGATGATCGCATCAGCACTGCAGATGCAGAGAGAACTTCATCCCACTCTGTGCATTGGATCCATGCTGTTGATGGCTGGTGAAGGCCAGTGGGTAAGTACTAAGTCTCATACTTGTGGAGAATGTCAACACCTCTCTGAGAGATGGCAGGCTGCCTGTTGCTTTGAAGGAAGCACTGATGTGGCTTTGCTTAATAACTTATCAAATGACACTGACAACATAGCAAATTTTCTACCAGCTGCACATCTTCCATTCTTGGGTAGTATTGTACAGAAGGCTGTATCAAGACAACTTTCAGTATCTAGATGACTTTGAGCTCATTGACTCTTTTCAGTCTGACTATAGGCCTGGCTTTGGCTTAGAGACTGCACTGACTGCATAGGTCAATGATCCCCTATCAGGTGTCCATGTTGCTATTATTAGCTCTATCAGCTGCCTTCGGTTCTGTTGATCATGAGGTGTTGTTGACTCACAAGTGGACCTTTCAGGAAGTGGATGGGGCTGCTCTTCAATGACTTTGTTCTTTTCTCTCAAAGATCTCAGTGGGTAGTTGTGAACAATTGCTCCTCTTCCTGAAGATCTTTCAAGTGTGGGTCGAAAGGGTCCTCTTTTGTCACCCTTCCTGATCATTGTCTATAGGGGTCCATTAGGAGGGTTAGTAAGTAGCCATGGGGTGATATACTGATGGCACCCAACTGTACATCTATCTTGTCTGACTCAGATGATGTGGTTGAATGCCTGAGCTAGTGTCTAGTTGAGATTGGGGCATGGATGAGAGTAAAATGGCTGACACTCTATCCAGACAAGATTGAAATGATGATGGTGGGTTCCTAGAACCAACCAGAGGAGATGGTAGTACCTTTGACTGGGAGAGCACACCTGCCATTAGTTACTAGCCTTCATAACTAGTCATGGTTTAGGACCCGCCCCCACCCCGAAACTCCTGTTTGACAGTTACAGCAGTAATCCAGTCTTTTTACCAACTGCAGCTGGCTAAGAGGTCACAGTCTTTTCTTTCAGATGCAGACCTTATTGTTATCCATCCTTTTTGTTACCTCACGATTGGACTATTGCAATGTATGCTGCACCTTAAAACCATTCTGAGACTGCACCTCGTGCAGAACATAGATGGTCACATATTAGAATAATAGAATATCAGGGTTGAAAGGGACCTCAGGAGCTCATCTAGTCCAACCCCCTACTCAAAGCAGGAACAATCCCCAACTAAATCATCCCAGCCAGGGCTTTGTCAAGCCTGACCTTAAAAACCTCTAAGGAAGGAGATTCCACCACCTCCCTTGGTAATGCATTCCAGTACTTCACCACCCTCCTAGTGAAAAAGTTTTTCCTAAACCTCCCCCACTGCGACTTGAGACCATTACTCCTTGTTCTGTCATCTGCTACCACTGAGAACAGTCTAGATCCATCCTCTTTGGAACCCACTTTCAGGTAGTTGAAAGCAGCTATCAAATCCCCCCTCATTCTTCTCTTCTGCAGACTAAATAATCCCAGTTCCCTCAGCCTCTCCTCATAAGTCATGTGTTCCAGTCCCCGAATCATTTTTGTTGCCCTCTGCTGGACGCTTTCCAATTTTTCCACATCCTTCTTGTAGTGTGGGGCCCAAAACTGGACACAGTACTCCAGATGAGGCCTCACCAATGTTGAATAGAGGGGAACAATCACATCCCTCGATCTGCTGGCAATGCCCCTACTTATACAGCCCAAAATGCTGTTAGCCTTCTTGGCAACAAGGGAACACTGTTGACTCATATCCAGTTTCTCGTCCACTGTAACCCCTAGGTCCTTTTCTGCAGAACTGCTGCGGAGCCATTTGGTCCCTAGTCTGTAGCGGTGCATGGGATTCTTCCATCCTAAGTGCAGGACTCTGCACTTGTCCTTGTTGAACCTCATCAGATTTCTTTTGGCCCAATCCTCTAATTTCTCTAGGTCCCTCTGTATCCTATCCCTACCCTCCAGCGTATCTACATCTCCTCCCAGTTTAGTGTCATCTGCAAACTTGCTGAGGGTGCAATCCACACCATCCTCCAGATCATTAATGAAGATATTGAACAAAACCGGCCCCAGGACCGACCCTTGGGGCACTCCACTTGATACCGGCTGCCAACTAGACATGGAGCCATTGATCACTACCCGTTGAGCCCGACGATCTAGCCAGCTTTCTATCCACCTTATAGTCCATTCATCCAGCCCATAGTTCTTTAACTTGCTGGCAAGAATACTGTGGGAAACAGTGTCAAAAGCTTTGCTAAAGTCAAGGAACAACACGTCCACTGCTTTCCCTTCATCCACACAACCAGTTATCTCGTCATAGAAGGCAATTAGATTAGTCAGGCATGACTTGCCCTTGGTGAATCCATGCTGACTGTTCCTGATCACTTTCCTCTCCTCGAAGTGCTTCAGAATTGATTCCTTGAGGACCTGCTCCATGATTTTTCCAGGCACTGAGGTGAGGCTGACTGGCCTGTAGTTCCCAGGATCCTCCTCCTTCCCTTTTTTAAAGATGGGCACTACATTAGCCTTTTTCCAGTCATCCGGGACCTCCTCCAATCACCATGAGTTTTCAAAGATAATGGCCAATGGCTCTGCAATCACATCCGCCAACTCCTTTAGCACTCTCGGATGCAGCGCATCCGGCCCTATGGACTTGTGCTTGTCCAGCTTTTCTAAATTGTCCTGAACCACTTCTTTCTCCACAGAGGGTTGGTCACCTCTCCCCATACTGTGCTGCCCAGTGCAGTAGTCTGGGAGCTGACCTTGTTTGTGAAGACAGAGGCAAAGAAAGCATTGAGTACATTAGCTTTTTCCAATCCTCTGTCCCTAGGTTGCCTGCCTCATTCAGTAAGGGGCCCACACTTTCCCTGACCTTCTTCTTGTTGCTAACATACCTAAAGAAACCCTTCTCTAACATCTCTTGCTAGCTGCAACTCCAAGTGTGATTTGTCCTTCCTGATTTCTCTCCTGCATGCCTGAGCAATATTTTTGTACTCCTCCCTGGTCATTTGTCCAATCTTCCACTTCTTGTAAGCTTCTTTTTTGTGTTTAAGATCAGCAAGGATTTCACTGTTAAGCCAAGCTGGTTGCCTGCCATATTTACTATTCTTTCTACAATCGGGATGGTTTGTCCCTGTAACCTCAATAAGGATTCTTTAAAAAACAGCCAGCTCTCCTAGACTCCTTTCCCCCTCATGTTATTCTCCCAAGGGATCCTGCCCATCAGTTCCCTGAGGGAGTCAAAGTCTGCTTTTCTGAAGTCCAGGGTCCGTATTCTGCTGCTCTCCTTTCTTCCATGTGTCAGGATTCTGAACTCGACCATCTCATGGTCACTGCCTCCCAGGTTCCCATCCATTTTTGCTTCCCTACTAACTCTTCCCAGTTTGTGAGCAGAAGATCAAGAAGAGCTCTGCCCCTAGTTGGTTCCTCCAGCACTTGCACCAGGAAATTTTCCCCTACACTTTCCAAAAACTTCCTGGATTGTCTGTGCATGGCTGTATTGGTCTCCCAGCAGATATCAGGGTGATTGAAGTCCCTCATGAGAACCAGGGCCTGTGATCTAGTAACTTCTGTTAGTTGCCGGAAGAAAGCCTCGTCCTCCTCATCCCCCGGTCCAGTGGTCAGAAGCAGACTCCCACCACGACATCACCCTTGTTGCTCACACTTCTAAACTTAATCCAGAGACTTTCAGGTTTTTCTGAAGTTTCATACCAGATCTCTGAGCAGTCATACTGCTCTCTTACATACAATGCAACTCCCCCACCTTTTCTGCCCTGCCTGTCCTTCCTGAACAGTTTATATCCATCCATGACAGTACTCCAGTCATGTGAATTATCCCACCAAGTCTCTGTTATTCCAATCACATTATAATTCCTTGACTGTGCCAGGACTTCCAGTTCTCCCTGCTTGTTTCCCAGGCTTCTTGCATTTGTGTATAGGCACTTAAACTAACTCGCTGATCATCCCTCTTTCTCAGTATGAGGCAGGAGCCCTCCCCTCTTGAGCTCTCCTGTTCGTGCTTCCTCCCAGTATCCCACTTCCCCACTTACCTCAGGGTTTTGGTCTCCTTCCCCCAGTGAACCTGGTTTAAAGTCCTCCTCACTAGGTTAGCCAGCGGCTTGCGAAGATGCTCTTCCCTCTCTTCGTTAGGTGGAGCCTGTCTCTGTCTAGCACTCCTCCTTCTTGGAGCACCATCTCACTGTCAAAGAATCCAAAGCCTTCTCTCCAACACCACCTGCATAGCCATTCGTTGACTTCCACGATTCGACGGTCTCTACCTGGGCCCTTTCCTTCCACAGGGATGATGGACGAGAATACCACTTGCGCCTCAAACTCCTTTATCCTTCTTCCCAGAGCCACATAGTCTGCAGTGATCCAGGTCATTCTTGGCAGTATCATTGGTGCCCACCTGGAGAAGTAGGAAGGGGTAGCGATCTGAGGGCTTGATGAGTCTTGGCAGTCTCTCCATCACATTGTGAATCCTAGCTCCTGGCAAGCAGCAGACTTCTCAGTTTTCCCAGTCGGGACAGCAGATAGATGACTCAGTCCCCCTGAGGAGTGAGTCCCTGACCACCTCCCCCCGGCCGCCTCCTTCTCTTGGGATTGATGGTCATGGAACTCCCATCCCAAGGGGAGTGCATCTCATGCCTTCCAATTGGCGGAGTCTCCTTCTGTTCCCTTCCCTCAGATGTACCATCTAGTCCACTCTCCGCATTAGTACCTGTGGAGAGAACGTGAAAATGGTTGCTTTCCTGTATGTGCATTGCTGGTACATGGACGCTCCCCTTTCTTCTTCTGGAGGTCACATGCTGCCAAATTTCTTCACCGTCCTTCTGTCCCCGCTGCGCAGCCTGCTCTGAATCTTCAGAATGTTGTGTCCGTAGAAGCATATCCTGACGTCTGTCCAGGAAATCTTCAGTTTCTCTTATGCAACGCAGGGTCGATACCTGTTGCTCCAGACCTTGAACCTTCTCTTCCAATATGGAGACCAGCTTGCACTTTGTACAGACAAAGTCGCTTCTGTCTTGTGGAAGAAAGACAAACATGGCATATCCTGTGCAGGTAACAACAGTTGAATATTACCTTCCTTCTATGAGCTTCCTCAGGAGTTGTAGTAACTACTCAGAGAAACCTGCAAGATGTAAGCTTCAGTGGGCTCTCCTCAGGCAAACTCCCTCTGTTAGCCTCTCCGCTGGTCGCCGCTGACTCGCTTTTTATAACAGTCAGGCCCACTCAAGGCTCACTTGGAACAAAGCACTCCCAATTCACACTTTTCAAACAATCAATTACATAGTCAAACCGACAAACTGTCCCCGCAACAGACACTCACCCACATAGCCCCCCAATGCAGCACTTAGCGTACCTCCTCTCAGACAGATCCCAGGCAAACTCCCTATGTTAGCTGCTCTGCTGTTCACCTCTCTGGAAGCACATGACCCCAGAACTCTGGGATCTACACTAGAAGTCCATTGTCTCCACGTAAAACTTAAAGTGATTAAGGTTGAGACCTGAATGGCCAGGAACTAGAGATGACAAAAGAACAAAATTTCTGTTCTGCAAGAAATTCTGGTATATCAACTTTATTTCTTCATAACAGGTCAGGATGAAAAGTTGAAATATTGAAATGTTTCTTGGAATGAAAAGTTCCGAAAGCTTTGATTCAGATATGAGCAAATGTTTAGTTATTTTCAGTCAAGAGAAAACCTTTTGATACTTCCAAATCAAAATATTTGTTTTGGTTTGTTGAACTGCCCAGAATGTTTTGTGTTTGGTGGGTTCAATATTAAACTGCATTTCCCTCTAGGCCAGTAGTCATGTGATTTCCAGGATGCACAACTGGCTCAGTCTGATTGGAAACTGCATTGCAACATGAGTGGTATAGTTTGGCCCATACCAAAGTGGGAGCATGAGATTCCTGGACATGAAGCAATGTCACCCACATGTCCATGCAGTTTTATACTGAACTCATTATAAATTCAACATTTGGGGACAGTTTAACAAACAAAATATTTATTTTGTTTTCCCAACCAACACTACCTGGGTCCAGCCTGTCTGAGGGATCACCTCTCACTCTATCACTGTTCTGTACTTGTAAGAAAAGGTTTCCAGGGATGCCCATATTGAATGAGTGAGGGGAGGAATAGCTGATTATGCTTATGTCTGGTGCTGACTGGGTAGTAGATTTTATGCATTTGACCAGTTCGCTGATTATAGAAAATAACTGTCAGTGGGGAAAAAAAACATCAAAAAACAAAACCTGAAGTTTGATCAGAGGAGCACTCTTTCACATTATTTTATGTTAAATATAACCCTAAATAGGACTGGCCCAACAACTATTTTAGAGAATTTCATTTATAAAAATATGAACACACTTTTATCTATTATTTTGCATATTTAAGATTTTAAACTTGAGTATTTTTATTTGTTTTTTCTGTCCCTCTAGAATATGAGTTGCATGGAGTATTAGAGATCAAACCAAACAAATCTTACCGAAAACATTATACTTTCAAGACATTTCAAGACAAAGTAAGTAAACTTGAACCTAATAAAAATGCCACAAATGAAAAATAACTCTCAGGTGAAGAATTTTTTTGAAGTATCATAGAATATCAGGGTTGTAAGAGACCTCAGGTTTGACTAGATGACATCCTGAGGTCTCTTCCAACCCTGATATTCTATGATTCTATGATACTTCAAAAAAATTCTTCACCTGAGAGTTATTTTTCATTTGTGGCATTTTTATTAGGTTCAAGTTTACTTACTTTGCCTTGAAATGTCCCATCTTAATTAAAATGTCTGGCATCTCCTTGAGTTTTGCATGTTCAGTGAAAATAAAATCTGAAATGACTCAGAGAAATTTGAGGACAGGTTACACAAAATTAGTGAATCCCTGCTTGCCTGGCAGGGATTCCTAGGGTTCATGAGAGTACTCTTAAAAGAGGAGAGGGGAAAGGGGGGAGTGTTTCCAGATTCATGTGATGGCTGGTTCCTCTCAGCTGGAAGAAATGACAGTTAAAAAATACAGTAAAATAAAATGAAGGGAAGATCTGATCCCCCAAGGCTATTCCCTGCTCCAGTGTCTGGCTAGCTCCCATGAGACTGGGGGAAAGTGCTAAACATAGCTGTGAGAGAGGCCAGTGAATAGCAGTTGGCAGAGGAAGTTGCTTCCACACTACAAAAATGTTCTCTAACTGGAGCTGATCCTGAGAGGTAGAAAGTGATTGGATGGTCCTTGTAAGTAGAACTGATTGAAAATCGGAATTGTCATCTTGTGGGCAATTCCAATATTTTCACATTTGTTTCCATTCCAGATAGGGATGAAAAGTTGAAATATCAACATTTTCTGTGGAATGAAAAGTTCTGACAAATTTCAATTTGGAAATGTCAAAAGGGTTCATGTCAGATGGGTTTGATATGAAACTGCATCCACCTGTGCTTCCACAGTTCTTCAGCTCCCCTCCCCCACAAAAATTCCCTTCTGTGGATTGGACTTCCTGGACAGACTACAGCCATTTAGCAGACACCATGGTTTCCATTGAAAAAAACATGTTGATGGAAAATTTCCAACCAGGTGCTCACTCAGTATGTCCATCCTCTGCTCCTGCAGGAGAACACAGGAAATGCAGGCACTGGTGTGACCAACTCCCACGTGTCACTTATACAACTAAAAATCAGCACTAACTCCACTGAAGTCAATGGCGTTAAGCCAGTGTAAATGTAAGCAGTTTGTGTGACAGCGTTATTATTATAACTACTACTCCTGTTAGATGTCCAAATCAGGACTGAGACCCTATTGCTCCTAAACCCAGTACTAACACAAAGCAAGAGACTATTCCAGCCACAGACCTTACAATGTAATTCTCAGACAAGATATAATAAGCAAGTTCCACGGAGAATAGGCAGGAGGGTGAGAGAAACATCAGACACTTTGTCTATACTGCAATTTTAGCAACCAGTGTATTTATGCTAGTGCAAACCCATAGTGTAGATGTATTTTGTGCTGGTGCAGTTTATTCTGGTTTGAAGTCTGGGGAAATTCCTTTATAGCAAGGGGATGGTGTGTTCCACAGCCTAGCTCCACATTTGGGATGCAAATATCAGGAAATGTAATGGAAAAATCAGTTGTCCTGTGCTCACTAACAGAGCTGAGCAAGAAATGGTACAATAGGAGTAGGAGTCTCACCTGATGGAACATCTAGGGAAGAAGATGGGAGCTCAAGTGCTGGCAAGTATGAACTTTGGCATAAGACTGAAAAGTCCTCAGAGGCAAAATAATAACATATAAATGCCATATCCTCAAAATGCATGTCCACTCTAACTTTCTGCTCTCCACACTGTGGTATGGGTGGCTCTGCATTGACCAAAATACCTTCAGTTTGTTAGGACCTGCAATTCCCTGTGGAATCAAAAGTGGAAAACCTATAGGCAAAATTCTCTTTGAAGACAATGGTATTTCATCCTGGGTAAGGACTGCTAATTCAAGTTCTGCATTTTGTACGTGTTATTAATGACGCAAAACTCACTTCAGATATGTAAGCGTGTAGGGAGCCAGGGTGGCTCCCCTCCAAACCAGAGGGTAAAGAGCCACGCTTTCAGCCTGAGTGGGCGGGGCCAGGCCAAGCTTCCGCCAATCCCCGGAAGGGGAAGGGTGGGACAGGAAGTACAAAGGGTGGGGCCCTCTGCCCAGTGAAGAGAGCACCAGGGAGGGAGACAGACACTGGCTGCTCCCTCATGATCCTGCTGCTGACCCAGGTGAAGCCCTGGGCAAGGAGGAGCCTGACCGGGAGGAAGGCCTGTGGCAACCAGGACTGCCAGCTGCTGAATACCCAGAGGACCTGGAGGGCCCTGATTGCAGCCTGGGCCAGCATGAGTCCGATACCGAGGGGGAGCCAGAGTGGCCCGCAGCGAAATACCTGGATGAGATGGAGGGACCGGAGTGGCCCGCAGCGGAATACCTGGAGGAGATGGAGGGACTGGAGCGACCCGCCTGAGAGAGACCGGGTAGGAAGTAGCCCAGGGGCCCAACTACACTGTGGGGTGGGTGTGTTTGGTCAGCGGGTGTGGATTGCCCCTCTGACCCAGCGGTGGGACCTTTGCCTCCTGCCACTGTCAGGGCCCTGGGCTGGAACGCAGTGGAGTTGGGTGGGCCTGTGTTCCCCTATGCCAGCGCCCCCCTGCCTGAGGGGTGCGCCACTGACTCTTGCTGGCGCACCTTCCCCGCTAACTCCCCAATGCCCGGAAGGTGTGGCTGATGCCTGCCATGGAGACCATTGCTCTCCATCGCCCCTAGGGGCTCGGAGGACTGACCGACACCTGTCACAAAGCGTAATTGCTAATGTAAGAGAGCAGACTGAAAAAGGCATGTCTAGCACTGACATCTTAATGCTTTGCTCTTTATGAGGTAACTCTACTGGTATTTTTGACAACTCAGCCAAAATTACTACTTTAGTATTCTTTTTTCAGCATAAAAATATGGCTGCTGTTACAATCAGTGTTGAATTTACAAATGGCTGCATGCGAAGGAACCATGTTATAGTGTTCCACAGGGATGCCCACTTCCAAAATTAATGGCCAGCCTGACAATATTTTTTCCTCTCTTAATATCCATATGTAGGAGACAATGGTGGCAGAATTGAATATTGGCCTGTCCCTAAAATGCTGTGTGTGTTTTCAAACCGCTCATTTTGGAAATGATGGAACACCTGAATATTAAAGCCTTGTCCCATATGATTGTAAAAGCTTGGTTACTAGCCATTTACATCAAAAGGGAGTTTCTGCTGAAGCAAAATGGGATTTATTATTTTTTATTGCTGTCTACATACTCATCATTTAAGGTTTCCTTCTAGATTGCCACATTCCCATGCTAAATAATCTTGACTATAGCTTATTAGTGAGTTGCATCAGTATGTAACACTAGATGTCTTGAGATGCATCAGGAGAGGTATTTCCAGTAGGGATAAGGAGGTTTTAGTACCGTTATACAAGGCACTGGTGAGACCTCACCTGGAATACTGTGTGCAGTTCTGGTCTCCCGTGTTTAAGAAGGATGAATTCAAACTGGAACAGGTACAGAGAAGGGCTAGTAGGATGATCCAAGGAATGGAAAACTTGCCTTATGAAAGGAGACTCAGGGAGCTTGGCTTGTTTAGCCTAACTAAAAGAAGGTTGAGGGGAGATATGATTGCTCTCTATAAATATATCAGAGGGATTAATACCGGAGAGGGAGAGGAATTATTTAAGCTCAGTATCAATGTGGACACAAGAACAAATGGATATAAACTGGCCACTAGGAAATTTAGACTAGAAATTAGACGAAGGTTTTTAACCATCAGAGGAGTGAAGTTTTGGAATAGCCTTCCAAGGGAAGCAGTGGGGGCAAAAGATCTATCTGGCTTTAAGATTAAACTCGATAAGTTTATGGAGGAGATGGTATGATGGGATAACATGGTTCTGGTAATTAAATATTCATGGTAAATAGGCCCAATGGCCTGTGATGGGCTATTAGATGGGGTGAGATCCAAGTTACCCAGGAAAGAATTTTCTGTAGTATCTGGCTGATGAATCTTGCCCATGTGCTCAGGGTATAGCTGATCGCCATATTTGGGGTCGGGAAGGAATTTTCCTCCAGGGCAGATTGGAAGAGGCCCTGGAGGCTTTTCGCCTTCCTCTGCAGCATGGGGCACGGGTCACTTGCTGGAGGATTCTCTGCTCCTTGAAGTCTTTAAACTACGATTTGAGGACTTCAATAGCACAGATATAGGTGTGAGGGTTTTTTTGTAGGAGTGGTGGGTGAAATTCTGTGGCTTGTGTTGTGCAGGAGGTCAGACTAGATGATCATAATGGTCCCCTCTGACCTAAATATCTATGAATCTATGTTCTCCAGTAGACTGGAGTATGGCATTCATTGTCCTGCAGACTGCAGGAAGACAAGACACTAGGAATGTAGTATAACTAGGCTGCAAATTTATTAACTTAAAAATCTAGGTACTATCCAACAATAACTCATCCACTGCAGGTCACTGTTCTTTTGTAATCCATTATACACACAGACGGGCTGCCATCAGCCCCTACTCTTCTATTTCACCTGGTCCCAGCACCATTGCTGGGTCCCCTTGCCTTATGATGATTAAAAGAGTGAGGGGAAGAGGAGTTTGTCTCTTCAGTGTATCAGACATTAGGGGTTCCAACAATCCCATTGCACACCTTCTTTATGAGACACTTCTAATCTTCTTCCAATTTTGTTTTATTTGGGAACTGGACCCCCTACTGAACAAGTACCTGCACTAGGCATCTGCTCCCAGGAGACACCAGCAATTTGCTTGGTGATCTTCCCCTCACCCCTTCTGGATTCCCAGACTGTTAACAATTCCTACAAAGACTAGCCCAGGGGGGAATTTGTTGCTCTTTAGTGGGTTTGCTCTCTATTTTGCATCAGCTCAATGCTTGTGCAAGCAAGAGAGTAAAAACACCTTTTTCTCTTTTCTGTTCCTAATATCAGCCAGTCCAAAGGAGAAAATGCCAGGCACTTGCTCTTGACTTTTGCTCCATTGTCTGGATCACAATATTTCAAAACCAATAGCTGCCTGTGATGGAGAAAAGCTTTATTGTAGTACAGTGACCACCAGCAGTGAGCCCAGAAAAAAGCACCACAGAAAAGGAGTCTTTTGGTTGCCCATATGGTGGATTTGTTCACATGGGGATGCAATTTCTATGTAAAGGAACAAAGTACTGTGAAATCACTTTTGTTGCAAAGGGGAGAGAGCGGAAGAATTCTCCAAGCACTTTGTAACTGCTTCCTCAAAAGCCCATGTGGGGGAAAAAAAAAAGATGAACTCTTAGTTGAACTTGTTCTTTGCCACTATTCGTTAGCAGCAGAGTGAAAAGAATGCAGATCAAGCCAATATTTCTGCAGGTAATGGCACGGAGGTCAGGCTGGATAAGATGACTTATGGAATTGTTAGTAATCCTGTGTGATTAGGATTTGCCCTACTCCTCCTCTCTCTGCTTTTTTCTACTTTTGCTTCTCAATTTCTCTTTCCTTATATAAAGTTAGATTAAAAACAGTGTTAAAGGGACTTGCACTAGAGAAACACAGGCTGTATACCAAGAAAAGATTGAACAGCTCCCTTTTAATTAATATGATTTATTAGGTCTGAAACTAAAACAATACTGCTCTAGTTTTTGTATTTCTCTCATTATGGGTTTCCTTTATTGAATCTCCCTTTCTTATTTTCCTTGTTAACTTTGATAAACCTCTCAAAAAGCAGTAAAGCCCTGTGGAGTAGAGCATCTCAGCGTTCTAAACCTATTTATGAGGCTGTTCACTTTTCCACCCTTATTATGACAACAGTTTCAGGAGATAACAATATAATAAGGAAGTTTATTATAAGGAGAATAAAGGATAAGGTGGTTATTTTTGTTAGAATTCAAGGTAGCCATTGGCTTCTATCAATGTGTCACTAAACCATATTTTCCTAATTAATGGAAAAAATAAACCAGCTGTTTTGAGAAATTAATCATATCCTAAGCTATTTTACAAAGAAGAGTTACACCTGATCTGCACCCATGCAACTCCACTAATTTCAATGGAGTTACACTGGGAGAAAATTGAAATAATGCAGTTGTGAATCAGACCTGAGTCTCTTCAAATTCAGCCTGGAAATAAGGCATAATTTTTTTTAAAAAGTGAAAGTAATTAACCATTGGAACAATTCAGCAAGGGTCGTGGTGGATTCTCCACCACTGACCATTTTAAAATCAAGATGGGATGTTTCTGGTTGCTCTGTGAGGGATCTTTTTATTCTCTAAGGAGACAAAAATCAGAGCCCTCCTTAACCTTAATTCCTGGGCAGTTTCTGCTATCAGTTTTTTGAGATGTCTGAACTAGAACTATGGGTCAGACTTCAGTTGTTTTTATTCCAAATTTAAATAATTCTCTTGAATTTTGCATAAGCATTGCTCGTTGGGAAAATTTGCTAGATAACACTCTTGTGGGCAGATTTCCAGTAGTACTTGATTTTTGGTTTGGCCATAAATGCCAAGAGACTAGTCTCATGGTATTTTGATATTTCCAATCTGGTTCTGAATAAGACTGGGAAGTTTGGAGGCAGAGGAGCTCTCATTGAGTTAGTATAAGTAGAAGCAGGAGTGTAGCTGTGTCAGCACAGGTAATGTCAGTGGAGGCATGGCTGAGCTGTACAGAGAACAAACCCCCCCATACCTGCCAAAACTGGTGGGTATGAACTCAGCATAGCTCATATAGGTCTCTGCTGGCACTTCGCATGCTACCTTGGCTATGCTGCTATTTATTCTCTCACTAGCTTGATGAGAACTAGCGCGAGCCTGTGTACACAAGGAGGGGAATCACAACCTTAGCTCAGTGTAGACATAGCTTGTGTTACACCTGATTTGCAACCATGTAACTCCACTAATTTCAATGGAGGTATACTGTGAGAAAACCGAAGTAAAGCAGTTGTGAATCAGACCTGAGTCTCTTCAAATTCAGCCTGGAAATATGGCATACTTTTTAAAAGTGAAAGTAATTAACCATTGGAACAACTCAGCAAGGGTCATGGTGGATTCTCCATCACTGGCTATTTTAAAATCAAGATGGGATGTTTTCTAGAAGCTATTCTCTGGAAATTAATTTGGGGAAGTTATATGGACTGTGTTATACGCACTGTATGATCAGACTAGATGATCGCAATGGTCCCTTCTGGCCTTGAAATGTAGGAAAATTCACTTCCGTTCTTCAAGCAGACTCTGGAACTGGCAAAGACTTAAACAAAAGTTATATCTAGAGCTATTTTATTTGGCATGAGCACTTAACATGTTGAGGTAAGCTAGGGTACACTTATTTAAAAGTTATGTCTATTCTTGTAGATCAAGAAACATTCTGGGGAAATTACTCATATTCTTTTTAGCTTTCTTTGTAATTTCCTCCCCTGAAAATCAAAGCAGAAACCAAAAAATAAAACACATTTCCCTTGCCCACAAGCCCAATTCCTCATGCACAGTTAGCTCACTCCTGTCTCTGCCTGTCCTACTGTGACTATTCACACAAAAGCTGGCCCGAAATAAATATTTGCAGCTTAAACACTCAAAATGCATTTGCTCATGCAAAAATACTTTTTGCAAAACCTGATTTAATGCATTAGTGACACAAACCTACAGCAACATTTACCCAGTGATTATTCCTCTAAACTGGAACTCACTGCATTTTAAATAAATGTACCATTGACAGAAAGGTTGATTTAGAAGTTGTTAATGTTTTCATACAGCTGTTTTAGGGAAATACTTTTAATGCAGTTAAAATCTTTTCAGTTTTGTCTTATTCAGAATGACATTACCTATTACACTTTCTGTGTAAGCCCCTTTATCTAAGATGCTTGTATGGCCCCCATTACTTTAGTCTCAAGCACCTCACAATCTTTAATGTATTTATCCTCAGACACCCATGTGGAGTGCTATTATCCCCATTTTACAGATGGGGAACTGACACACAGAGGACATGAGTGACTTGCTCCAAGATAAACAGGAAAGCCTGTAAAGGAACAGGGATTTGAACCCAGGTCTCCTAATGCCTAGGTTACTGCCCTAACCATTGCATTATCCTTGCTCTATATGTAGAAGGTGATAGGTTGGATCAGAGAAAGAGTTGGATCTGATTCTGG
Organism: Natator depressus; assembly: GCF_965152275.1. Classification (NCBI taxonomy): domain Eukaryota; kingdom Metazoa; phylum Chordata; order Testudines; family Cheloniidae; genus Natator; species Natator depressus. The sequence goes on along the minus strand of NC_134234.1, from coordinate 289,722,057 downwards.
ATTCTCTACACCCTAAACCAAAAAGAGACAAACCAGTTCCAGTTGATGCTGAGTCAGCATGATCATGAGTGTCCCCGCTTACTATAAATATCCTCCCTTGCCCTAAGAGAGACTGGGGAAGTAATGGGCAGGGAGGTAAATTTCTGCACAGAGCTTAAAATCATGTCCACAATGTACATCATGGGCAGCAGGGCTATGCACTGGTGATTTCCTCTGAGGATGGAGGGGACAGAATCCTTCCACCAAATTGCAAAGCAGAAATGGAATGATCTGTGGAGTTACAGCAACCACAGAGCAGGATTATCCAGCACCTGTAACCCCACTACCAAACCTTCATACAATAGATCTACTGGCCCAGCTCTGCCCCTAACCTGCTGCCACATGCTCCTAAATCCTGTTGTGTAGCAGCATTCTACAGAAAACCATATTTCTGATTGCAAAGGTAAGTCACCCAAATTCCATTGTGAATTGGGCCCTACTTTCCTGGTTCAGCTGGGAGGCTAAACTTTGCCCCCAACTTAGTTGAAATCAATGGGACTACATGGGGACAGTATAGAAATTAGGCCTTGAAGCTGCATACACAAAACTAAGACCAGAATTTGGTCATAATATTTATGAAGTAGTCTCACAACTAAAGAGTATTTTCAAGCAAGAAAGCAGCTGAAAAAAATCAGTAAGAACTAATTACAAAAAATATATATAAATACAGATCTTCAGAAGATGTTTCCATAATTAAAATAAATGGATAATCTTAGCAAGCAGACAATTACCATATTTCTCACTATAAAAAGGAACAACCATATAATCAACCATTTCTAGGCCTGGTCTATGCATAGAAGGCAGTCACCCAGAGTTCAGCTGTGCCAAGAGTGGGGGGAAAATAGTCTGAGTATTTGTTCAGATTCAAGAGAACATCTATTTGACCATATTTTAGACTCTTTCATGTTTGTTTCCTGCAAATATTGTAGTACCCAAACTTTAAGAGCTAGAATTTCAATGAAAAGTGAATTTGAAGCTCAAATACTAAAATATGTTTCAAAAGCACATTTTGAATTGAACAACCAGTTGTAAATTCACAATTTGTAGCTTCTCCTTTTGGTAAGTTATACAAGGTCATACAAATCAGACAGAAGCAATACCATGTTACTTATATAATTAACCAGCACAGCACAAATTGCACATTTTCTTAATGAACAAGCTACAAAAGTTTCCATCAAGTACAAGAGTACAGATCAAAAGTTACTAATCTGAAGATCTTGGCCAATACTTCTGAAAAAATAAATTTGCAAAGATGACAAAGTATTTGAATCCAGACAAAAAGAGAAGACAAAATTAATTGGTTCAGTTGTCATGAATGATGTGCTTAACTCTAGTATTCAACATATATAAAGGGTGTATATATATCCTATACAGAGTTACCAAAATGTAGTTCTATATATAGACATTTGTTAGTGATGAAAGCTATGTGATCAGTGCCACTGTGTTTTAGAATGGACACTACCCGATTCATTTTCCATTGATAGCAATAGAAGGACTCCCGTTGACCTGAACGGGAGCTGGATCAAACCCTTCTACAGGTATATTCCTCACTCCAACCCTATGCCTTTTCTTTTATAATAGATTGATCATGCTATTTTAAAGCAAAAGAAATGCAAGTAATCATTTGTCTATACTATTACTTGCCATTGTCTGAAGGCAGAAAACCATTTACTGTATTTTCCTAATTCAAAAATCCATTTATTTTATTTTAATGAATGTTTACTGTAGTGCAAACAGTCATACATTGCACTAAATAAATTTCTTCATGATAGAAGGATCACAAGATGTTGACGGGGGTAGTCGGGCTCTTTTTTATGACACTATTCCCCACTGACTAGCTTTACAAGCAACTGAAGCAGATGGATTTGTATCCCAGCTTTCATGACAAAGCTAACCCTGATACTATTTCATTTGGATATCCGGGAGGGGGGCAAAACAATAAGCTGAGACGACTCAGATGTTGCAAGGCTAGGAAGATGCAATGTTCTGCTTTGTCTAGTCATGTACCTAGTTTTCTGAATGGTATAAATGATGGAATATAATTTTGTGAGCAACATGCTCATGCTACAAGAAGAGTAATAGCAAGCAGTGGTCACAAAAGGATTAGTGCTCAGTTGCAACCAACTGGTTTTATATTCTAGAAGAGCATTCCATAAACAGCTTATTTAAAAGTATCCATGAAGAAATGGCTTTAATGAAATGATGGGGTAGCAGGATTATATTTAATATTGGCGAAAACCAGACATTTTCAATGGGAAGCTAACCAGTTACTATCTTTAGTTCCAATCGTGTTAAGAGCTTTCATGAAAGGGCAGACTCGTGTGAAGCTTATTACTGGATCAGTGTCTTCGTTAATCTTCTCCCTCAATGCCCTAGTGTGGTAGTTAAGCTCATAAGGGATGCAGCACCTGGCAGAGTCCTGGGTGAAGCTTTTGGAAGCTTAGAGCAGGGCGGACTTAGTAGAAGGCCATCAGTCAGAGAATTCCTCATCCCCACAAATAAGGATCGACCCAAACCTGACTATCTTTCAGGCACACTGAAAGCAAACCTCCCAGCACTAGCAAAGACAAGAGAATGGTCCATCATTATAGTCTCATGGATATTTATGAAAATTAATTCTTCTCTCCCAGGAAATAACAGCCAGTGGGCAACAGTAAGGGTATGTCTAAGGGTGTGATTCCCAGCTCGCATCAACATACTCACGCTAGCACTGTGCTAAAAATAGTACTGTAGCCACAGTCATGTGGTCAGTGGCAGCACAGGCTAGCCACCCTGTGTATATACCCCTGGGGTCGATGCAGGTTTATATTCAAGGAAGCTATTCTATGCAGCTGCTAGGGTTGTCCAATCGCAAAAACCCAAACACCCTTGCCACGCCCCTGCCTTGCCCCTTCCCCGAGGCCATGCCCCTGCCCCGCCCTCTGCTCACTACATCCCCCCTCCCTCCATCGCTCAGTCTCCCCCACCCTCACTCACTTTCACTGGGCTGGGTTAGGGGTGCAGGAGGGGGTGCAGGCTCTGGGCTGGGGGTTGGGGCTGAGGGGTTCAGAGTTTGGGAGGGGGCTCCGAGCTTAGCCTGGGGCAGAGGGTTGGGCTGCAGGAGGGGGTGCAGGGTGTGGGCTCTGGGAGGTGCATAAGGGGGCTCAGGGTTGGGGTGCAGGAGGGGGTTTGGGGTGAGGACTCCAGCTGGGCAGCACTTACCTTGGGCGGCTCCTGGGAAGCAGCCAACCTGTCCGGCTTCTCTTCTTGGGCGTGTCCAGGTGGCTCTGTGTGCTGTCCCTGCCTGCAGGCACCACCCCCACAGCTCCCATTAGCTGGGAACCAAGCACTGGGGGACGAGGAATAGAGAACAGACAAGTTCCACAAGGTAGCTGAGAGTAAGTCCATGGTGGGTTTTGAGATCAAGGGCTACAGTTCTGCCATCAAAAACTGGTTCCTACTGAAGTCAATTTATATGTTGAACCAGGATTTTTTTTCTGAACAATTTGTGTCACTAAGTTTAGGAAGGCACCTTTACTAGATGTGTGCCCCTTTCCCCCTTGTCTCAGGGATGGATGCAACACTATTCTAACAGGAGAGGTGCTGTGTTTATTATGTTTTAGAGATCCTAGTTAGCTTATTCTGTTGCAGATACTCTTCTATTTAACTTTTAGCAATTAATTTCATAATCTAGTTCAAAACTTCCTCCTTTGGGCCAAATTCTACGGTCAGTTATTTCATGTGACTCCCATGGATTTAGGGGGAAGCAGTAAGGATAAAATAAGATTCTCCTGCTGCAACAAAAATAAATGAAAGAATTTCCTCCCTGAACCTTCACTTGCTGAATCTTCACATATGCCCTTATCCCTTCAGATATAGTTCTTCCGATGCAGATTTATTCTACATGTTCATTTGTGCCATTCAAATGAATAATTGTTAATGAGGAGTTGCTCTAGATGTTAAAGCCATTTAATATGGGTTAACATAGGAATAAAGTTAGATGTTTGCTGGCCCACATTCTCTCCCCTGGTGTGTATCGCACTTGGAGGACAGTAGGTTCCTCATACAGAAAAAGCTTTATTTACTTATATAACTCCATGGAGAAACCAATTAACTGTGCTGTTTCTTCCAAAAGGATTAGGTCCTGTGAAAATGTCTAACGTGCCAAACTAAACATAGCTGACACTTCCTTACTTTGATAAACCTTTGCTTATCTTTGTGCAGCGCCTTTGTGTCATCACTGATATTCTCATTATGTCATATCTGCAATGAATTATTTAAACATTTTAATAATGAACTACCATACATCTGAACAAGAAAATAAACATACTCCTTCTTCAGACTGAAAGTAATTCAACACATGAAGTTAGCTTTGCTTCTAGAAATAATATGGGGCTGGATCAAACTCCCAAGCTCTGAATGCATAGGGCTCTGCCTGTGCACGGATTACCCCTCACCTGTGTGATATCAGCAACCTCCACTGCATTGTTCATTCCTCCTCAGCTCCTCTTCCTCAGGCCTCATGGAGAGCCCTCTGTGGGGTCAGGATATACAGGGGGAAAATCCAGGCAGTGAGTGATGCTGGGATGACATTGTTTTCCTACCAGTCCTGTTCAGAGTATTCAGAACGTGATACAGCTGCAAGCTGTGGAGCCCCTCAGTGCTGGGGAATCTCCTCATTATGGGAAGCCCTGCTAGCATGGCTCCAGGGGACTCATTCTGCTCTTATATACACCAGTGTAAATGAGGATGATCTCCAATAAATTAAGTAGAGTTACACCAGTGTCAAACTGGTGTCAGATCAGAATAGGGACTGTATGCTTTCACATAAATGTACCTAAAGGAATGGAAATCAATGTGGTTCCTTCTCATTATATTAATATTTGTACAGTGCTTTGCAACTGAAAAGTGCTTTAGAAGAGATCAGTATGAATAACAAAAAATAGCTTGACACATTGCCCAGTGCTCTGAGATCATGTAATTAATAAGAAGCATTTAATGAAAATATAAATCAGAGTATATAGAAGATACTAATCTAGTGGATTAGTATGAGATAACATGGCAACATTACTGTGCAGTTCGCTGTTTACAATACAGTACTGCATATTTATTACAAATTACTACTTTTGCCCCCACAGTAGCAACTCAAAATAATTCACATCAGTGCTGGAGGTTACAAACTACTACAGAGAAATATTGCACAGAGACATCATTCACAGATGGCATAGGCTTCTGGCTCTCTGCAAAACATGGGCATGCTGCAAACTGGCAAAGAGTAGCAGCCAAATGCCAGCTAGTTCAGACCGTGCTGTTAGTTTCACATGCCTCAGCTGGCATCCCTAGCTGGAGACTAATGACTTGGTAATGACATTCCACTTGTAATTCTGTCCAATTGTTAAGTTTGTCTCAGTTTCTTTGCATTGTTGGTTATTGGGCAGCCCAAATAATAAGAACAAAATACTCTGGCTTTCATTTGCTTAGAACAAAACAACCTAAGAAGGCCAGTGAATTAATGAACAACAATTAGATCTTGGACGTAATTCAAGATTTATATTGCATTTAATTCAGCTCGGTAATTTTAATTGTTCGGCAATGCATATCAATTAAGCAAAACCTTAGATATTTAATGAATCAGAAAATCCAAGACAGTAGCCACATTTTTCAAGTAAAAACTGCAAAGAAAGACTAATGCCAGTATAAAACAGCAGCAGCCATGTTCTTGCACTGTAGAGCAGCAGCAAAGAGAACTATCAGAGTACTGTACCTTTGATTCAGCGTGGCCCCAGTGCTGGTGCTAACAGTGGTTGTGACAGTTTGGTGAATTATGTGTGAAACATGAATTCCGGCTGATTTTATGAAATTGCTGTATGACTGAATCCCTCAGTGTTTACTGACCCACCCATTTGCTACCGGGGTTGGTGTCACTTATCTCCCAGACCAGGAACAATTGAGAATCATTAACCTGTATTAGCTTTCTATTCAAATGGGAGCACCTTAGAACAATGGGATGACTGCAGCACAGGTGAAAACCAGTTGTACTTAGGCTTATTACAGGAGGTTTGGCAGACTGTCTCAACTGGTGTTCAATAACCGCAACATCAGAACACACACTAGACTTTTAGTTTATAAAGCAGTGGTAATCCCAACTCTCCTCTATGGCTGCAAGATTTGGGTGATTTACAGAAAAGACCTGAGAAACCTGGAACATCAGCACTTTCTCCGGAAGATCGTCAACATAAAGTGGGAGGCTAGTTGCGCTAACATCAGTGTCCTTACAGAGGCCAACGCCTTCAGTATTGAGGCCCTGATTATCCAGCACCAGCTGAGGTGGAGCAGGCACTGTGTACACGTCTCTGATGCACGCCTACCAAAACAATTGCTGTATGCCCAACTCACAAAAGGAGAAAAGAAATGGGGAGACCAAAAGAAACGCTTCAAAGACACCCTCCAGACATACGTCAAGAGATGTGGCATCAATACCATGCACCGGGAGACAGTAGCCCAGGACAGGGCTAACTGGCAAAGACTTGCCAGAGAAGGAACAATTATTTTTAAGGAAAAATCACTTTGCCCTGGTCACATAAAAACTCCAGAAAAGCAAGAACAGATGACTGTCATGCAGCAATCGTGACCCAACCCTGCCTTCCAACATCACCTGCAATGTTTGCCAATGAGTTTGCAGTTCAAGGATTGGACTCCTCAGTCACCAAAGGACCCATAAAAAATAGAAACTTGTGGAAGAGATCATCCTCAACCTTGAGGGATCGCCACTGTTGACTACGGGAGGTGGGGTTGGAACAATGCAAAATCCCATCAAGGAAGAGGGAACAAAGAAACCAGGTGTTAAAACTGGCTTTTACAAACAGACTCTGGGAGGTTCAGGGAATATAGACGGTTCTGCTCTCTGACTGAAGGGAACCTTTTGACTACTGCATCTGAACAAGCTCAGGGGAACTTCCTGCATGAGTCAGAGGAGAGAGTCTGTGAGCTGGAAGAGAAGACTGAAGCAAGGGAGAGGACCCAGAGAATGCTCAAAACCCAGAGAATGCTCAAAACCCAGAGAATGCTCAAAACCCAGAGAATGCTCAAAAGCAGTGAGGACTCTGAGGGAAGGAATTACATCCAAGTGTTTTTTACTTGTGATTTCTCTGAGTAAAGTGCAATTGGTTCAGTAATTCCTCTGCAAAGTCTATGCATTACTTGATTCAACTATCACGTGACTCTAAAGTGTTGATCTATAAGCCAAAGTACCCACAGAGGTGGAATTCTGGGGAGGGTGTGCTTAAGCTAACTGGGAGACGGGAGGAAGGTCAGAGAGGGACCAATGGTCCTGGGGGACGAGGGTAGCTGGAAGACAGGGTTCCATTCCCTATAGTTGGTACCAGACAGTTTGTGTCCATAAGAACAGCGCCTATGGCTGGAGACTGCCCAGACACCGGGAGCTTAGAAGTGCCTGGATTGAGCACTTGGGTCCAAAGAGCTACCTGGTGAGCAGCCACAAAGAGAAGCTCAGCCAGGACTGTGACATTATGTGCCACTTTGGGCCTGATCCAAGTGAAAATATCCATTGCCTCTGAGCTGTCTGATACTGAGGAGGCTTCAGACTCTAGCTTCACACTATGCCAGCATGTTCAAGAGAGAGAGAGCTCAGTAAGACACAAACAGCTCAAACCAATTCCAGGTCCCCTGTTACACACCCATATAGTCCTCGTTTTACGGTGATGAACTGCAGAACCACCTGGGAAGTAAAGTGATCTTGCAAATGATCTTTCCCATTCCTGTGCTTCACTGGTCCCAACTCCCAGGACTTTCAGTCCATGTCTACCCACCAATTCTCAGTCAAACACAGTGAGTCCGTATCCAAGACAGAGTAAATCTGCATGCCTGGGAGAAGACAGATTTTGCCTATCCTCTACTGCCATATTCTTAACACAAAAAGGTATGTGGGAATGGGGCCAAGGGTGGGAGATCCCCAGCTCCATGGTCACTAGAAAAGTACTGGGGGCAAGGTGAGTGTTGGAGACAGAGCTCTGCTCACTGTCATTATGCTGGTGCCTCTTTTGCTCTCTTCTTAGATCCTCATATCTTCCCCCTTTTTCTGGCTCATCCTTCTTTCTCTCTCCTCTGCCTATCTTTCTATACCCCCAGCACTGTATCTTCCCTTATTTTCTGGCTTCTGTCTCCCTCTCTTCCTTTCAGGACACTGAGGGAGCTGTATACTCCTTGCAGGCACATCTGCAGATGAAGGCAAAGCATAGCTTTAACACCCAGAACCTCCTCCACTGTACTGATGTGCTATTAGGGCTCTTGGAGGTTCTTGGAAGCCCTTATCAAAATTCTGCCACAAAATTGAAAAGAAGGTTGTGATGACTTTCCAGTCACTGATGGAGTGCAACCTTTCTTTGAATACTGCTGAATAATCCCTGCCAGAGCTGACCATGCCCTGAGACTCATACAAATACTACTGATGCACTTTGCTTTAGAATGCATCAGATTGCACTGAAATGTTGACAACTTTCTAAAAATATGTCCCTGGGAAGAGACTCCCAAGACCCATTCCTAAATGGGTGTTTAACCTCAGTCTTCACTTCAGATTTCACTGTGCTGTACTAGAAATGGACTTGATGGACTTTTCAAGAACCAATGTATAAATACTTGTAACAAAAGTACATCTTACCATAAGCCTGGATGCCAAGATGTGTTGCTTCCTTCTTTGACGATGAGAAATAATTTAAATCAATGCATGGATTCCCCAGAATTGCACCCTCTTCCCCATAAGCACAGGCCCTGGAGGGGGTTTCTTCAAAAAGGAGAATTTGTGGAAGCTCTTGGTTAGACTTTTGGCAGCGTGTCTCTGTTCCTGTGACTTATCCGATGCAAGCAAATTCCAATAGCCATAGTACTGGCCTATTGCCTCTGGCACTGCTGCACAAAGCTGGATCAGTGCGAGAGTCTGACATTGCACATCCATTCTACTGTGAGAAAAGGACTCTCAGCCACAGCCAGACAATTATGACAAGCTGAATATTATGTATTACTACCCCCAAGTTATGGAAAGTGGTATGAGTGTGAGCACTGTTGTACAGTGGGCAACACCAAAAGCACTGCTGTAGTTTATTGTGTTGTATACTGGCTTAACCATAAGCTGTCAAGATAGCTGCAATTGCCCAATGTTAGAGGGGTTTCATGAGTGACTGAGGTAATGGCTACTTGAGTTTCTTTTAAATAACACAAATGGTTTTAGTTTTATGGCAGCACTGTTGCTCCCAGGCAGCTGACCAGTATCAAAGTGCTAACGTAACCCACACTTGTTAAGTATCATAAGATGCTGCCAGGGTTTTTGTTGGGTTGTTTCCTTCTCCCTCTTTCCTCATGGTTTATGTTATCGGTTTGGGCAATTATAGTCCAAATACACACACCTGGGAAGCAGCTATTGTTACTGCTGAAGACTGCCGCAGCTACAGAAGATTAGTTTATTCAGGCAACAGGAAATTTCTCCTTCTCTTGCCTAAACCATGTGGACTTTTGGAAAAACTCCAGTGGGGAAGCCAGCTAGAGGCTGAAGCAGGCTCAAGAGCTGCAGCAAGTAGTTCAAGCAGGGGGAAATCAGGCTGGTTTCACTCTGAACATTCCATCCCCAGTCAGGCTGTTCAGTTCATAGAATCATAGAATATCAGGGTTAGAAGGGACCTCAGGAGGTCATCTAGTCCAACCCCCTGCTCAAAGCAGGGCCAATCCCCAACTAAATCAGTTCAACCCTTCCCACCAACTCCTCCCCTCCTTTTCATCTAGCTAATTCCCTCCTAACATAACTCCACTGCACGGATTTAAATAAGAAAACAAAAACCACATTGTTCACTCTGCTCCCACTTTCCTGTACCCTGCAGTGGGTGACTTTTCATGCCAATTGAGCAGAATTATTTATTAAAAGAATCCCATTGCATTAAATGACATTACTGGGCAGGCCTATGCGGTTGGGAGGAAACCCAGCTGCCCTGAGCTAGCATTTGGGCTAGGACCCGCTGCCTACCTAGTGATGGGTGGTTATGAGATGCCTGGCAGGAAGAAGTAAGCTATCAGCCAGGAACAATCAGCTGTGGAGCATATCATGGCACTTCCTGTGCATATCATCACTAAGTAGGAAGTGAGAGATGTTACCAGAAGAGGAAAAAACAGAGAATAAAAAGAGACAAGCACCACTAAGTCGCCTAGAGGCATCCACTAGCCTCACTAGGTCCTTCTGAGGTAGGTATTTATTATTCCTCTCATTTTACAGGTACAGAAACTGAAGCAGAGAGATTAAGTTACTTGCACAGTTCTGTGCATTAAATTACAAGACTATCCCACCCCAAGTGACATGGCTGTCCTAATTATGCATCATTAGGCTTTTGATGGGAACACACTGATGTGGAGGATATTGGAGGATGATAAAGAAAATGCAAATAAGATTTTCCAACTTCTGTGTGCATTTAAAAAACAACCTGGTGTTTGCCCTGAGACTTCTAATGTAACATTGACAAATGTGATGGTAAGAGTAGATTTAAAAAAGGTCTTTCAAGACTTTGCAATATGCCAAAAGAGACAACTTTTCAGAATTGATCACCACCACAGAAAAGCTTGCTGAAGACCTTCAAAGTGACCTGGTTTAGTGTCTTTAAGTTAGCTTCTTCAGAAAAAAAAAACAGATGACACAGCAGGTATGAATCATTTCTCATGGGTGCACAGCTGGAACTGTACAGTTTTATTTGTTGTTAGAACATTTCTCTGATCAGCAAGTTTTACCCCAGTCTGATGGCCCTGTGTTGTATGACTGATCTGCTGCCACAGAGAACATGCAATAAACAAACTATAAAATTCATAGAGAAAGGTACACAAAGGCATAAAGATCACTTGTAGATGATTGCTAATAGGCAGTTTGGAGAGGCTGAGAACTCTTTTTTTTGATCTGGGAGTAGAAAGAAGAGTCTTCCCCTACAACTAAAGAAGGTGCATTGAACTCATGGACCTATCACCACTGAAAAAATGTTATTCAGGAGTGAAAGTGTCCATTAAACTGCTACAGTTAAAAGGGCTTTAAAACTGTCCTCCATGAAAAAGCAGCAGGATGTTGACAGTAAAGAGCACTGCAACTTGTGGCAAACGTAAATATTGCCCTGCTGTGGGCCATCTTACTCCATTTAAAAGCTCCATAACTGCAGCCCAAGCAATTTTGATTCCTCTTAATCAAGCTTCCAATGGAAATTTGATTAATTTGTGAATAAGCTTGTCAAAATAATAATACTCTCAGGTATGAAGCCATTGTAATTAATGTGATATTGGAGAAAAAATAAGCTATACTGTGGAATTATTCATATTTGGAATTATTAATATGGGAGACCAACAGACACTAATTTCACAATAAATTCCTTTTAAGCCCAAAGGTCAAATGTTGTTTTATACAATTGCTCTAAACATTCCTAACAGCCTAAAAATAAGCAATCACTACATCCAATACAGTAACAAAGTATTCATAAGCACGTGTAATCAGGGTCTAAATGAACTCTCCCCGACAGCTAGCTGGGGAGGGGGAGAGACTTCGGGAACAAACTGTATTTACATGAACACACCTACTCTGCGTAGGTATCCAGCAGACAGGAGCTGTGTAGCTCCAAGTGATCAACTTTGGCTAGTGCTGAGTTACAAATCACTTTAGTACTGAATGCAGGGGTAGTGAAATGTTATCAATGTTGTTGTCTTTATTGTATGAGTAAAGGGGAGCAGAACTGTGCTTAACCTGCCCCAAATGAGGAGGTCACCCTCAGCTGAAAGGACCTAGTTAAGCCAGGGACTTGAATGCCAAACCCCTGTGAAAGTAAGAGGAGATGGGGACAGGTGTCCCTGTCAGGAGGTATGGCTTCTCCCTAAGGGCATGTCTACACTTACCTCTGGAGCGATTGATACAGTGGGGGTTGATTTATTGCATCTAGTGAAGACGTGATAAATTGACCGCCGAGCGCTCTCCCATCAACTCTGGTACTCCATCAGAGCAAGAAGTGTAGATGGAGTTGACGGGGGAGCATCAGCCATTGACCTACCACAGTGAAGACACCACGGTAAGTAGCTCAGTATGCTATTTTCGTAGATGAAGTTGCATAACTTAGACTGACTTAGCTCGCCCCCGACCCACCCAGTGTAGACCAGGCCTAAGGGTCCTTAGTCTGGTTTAACTGGTTCCTCCCCACTGTTCAAAGATAGAGCTAAACAGGCTCCCTTAGGAGTCTCTTGTTATTTTAAGTACTCAATAAGCTGAAATCACTTGTGGTGGGACAATGTTTCTGCCCAGCTTGCTAAGAAAATCACTAAGTGCTGATAATCTGTGAGAAACTGATCTGCAGAAGTCACAGCAGAGAGGCAGGTGGCAGCAGAAGGTAACTGATGGACAGCCAGCGGGAGCGGGCCAGAGCAAGTGCCTGGACACTGGAGTGAGCAAGGTGGCTTTTACCCTGTCCCCCACACCACCATTGTGGGAGGAGAATTCACGTAGATGCACCTCTGAACTCTGGGTCTTCACTGACCATGGACAACAACTGTGAGTGGGTGTTGTATCAACCAGGCAAGGTACTAACAAGCTTCAACAGGACTTTATTTTCAAAGTGGAAATCTCTTTACCAAGCTGCTGCTGCACCCTCTGTAGCTTTCTCCCAGCCTCTCAATACCTCCCCCCTCCTTCCTGTTTCCTGTCCTTTCAGACTCCCAACAGCCATGCTCCCAATTCTAATAATTACAAGCAACATCTAAACACCACATTCCCTCCACTCGTAAGAAACTCTCCCAATTACAATAAACATTATTGTTCTAACCACAGGAACAAATATGAAACAAGACACTATACTGTTGGCAGAAATATTACACTGAAAACACTGTACATACTACATAACATAGTCTCTAGTCCAGACAGGTGGTCATCTGGGTCTGACAGGCCATCTCTTAAGCCCCGGTTCCAGTGCAATGTCTTGTTGTGTTGGTACTACAGTGAAGTCATCCAATGCAGACTGGGTGGCATAATGCAGGTTGGCATAATCTCCTCTGTGTATAGGCAGTTGCAAGATAAGAAGCATTCCATACCCACCCACCAGAAAGTCGATGGGGTAAGGTCCCTTCTTCTCTATGATTTTAAGAGGAGCTGTGAATTTATGGTCCCCTTTGTGTAAAATTCCAGGTTTTCATATTCTAATGAAGGAACCACACACTCAGACTTTGGTTCCTTAGCACCCCGCCACTTGTCTGTGAAAGTCTTAAACTTTGCTTGGTTCTGTTCAACTGTTTTTCTCACATCATCCTCATTTGGGGCATCAGGTCATGCCTTTAACAATCCAGCAATGTTCAGTTTAGTATTCATCTCTTTCCCCTCCAGTAACTCTGTGGGTGATCTTTGCGTTGCGGCATGTTGTGTAGCCCAGTATGCTTGCAAGAAATCAATAGTGAAGGGTACCCACAATTGCCCTTCCAGTTTAGCCGTTTGCACTCGCTTTCAAACTTCTGTTAAACCGTTTGATTTCCCCATTGGCTTGAGGGGAATATAGGCATGACCTTCGGTGTAAAATGTTCCTCTGTGCTAGAAAAGTTTCAAACTCCAGGGAAGTAAATTGACTATCATTATCTGAAACCAGTTCTTTGGGGTTACCTTGCCTGCTAAAAACTGAAGAAAGGAACTTAATTACTGTAGCAGAAGAGATTTGTGATGTAAATGCTACCTCAGGCCATTTACTGAAATAGTCTATTAAAGTGATGGCATAACAGCAGTCACTTGGAGCGGTATCAAAGGGTCCTACAATGTCAATCGCCACTTTTTCCCCATGCAGATTCAGGAAGAGGAACAGGCTGTAATGGAGGGGTACATGTCACTGCTGTCTTATCATGCATTTGGCAAGTGACACTGGATTTTATGAATGTTTCAGTTTGAGAGTCCATTCCTGGCCACCAATACAGATACCATAGTTGTTGTTTGGTTTGGACAATTCCTTGATGAGTATTGTGTGCCAGGTGTATGAGTTTTGACTGTAATTCTTCTAGCACAAGGAGCCGGTGTGTACCGCATAGCACACAGCCAACTTGAACGTGTAGCCCCACAGGTAAGTTCTCCATTTTTCAGTAGCCCAGACACAACAAGTGCTTCTTTTTTGACTGTAGAATATTTTCTCTCAGCATTACTTAGTGTCCTTGAAGCAAATGCAACAGTCCTCTCTCTGTTGTCCTCATGCAGTTATGTGAGAACAGCTCCAAGTCCATACTCGGAAGCATCAGTAGTTACAATTGTGGGCAATGCAGGACTGAATAGTGCAAGTACTGGACTATGCACAATCAAGTCTTTCACTGTTTCAAAACTAGCTTCGGCATCCATTGTCCACACTAAGGCTGAACTTCTCCATAGTAATTCCCGTAATGGTTCAGTAACAGAAGCATAATTGGGAATAAATTTTGCATACCAGGAGGTAAGACCCAAGAAGGAAGGTAAGGTTTGCAAATTTGAAATTGCCAGGATATGAGCTGGATCAGGTTTTAGTCCAGCCTGTGAGATTGTATGCCCCAGAAAGGAGAGTTCAGTTTATCTAAATTTTTCATTAGGACCTATTGAGCTGGAGGCCTGCTGTGCTGATGCAGTTTAGTACAGACTGCAGGTTATTGTCATGCTCCTCAGAAGTATTTCCAAACACGATAATATCATCCAGATAGCACCAAACTCCATGTTGATTCTTCAGAATCAATGACATCATTTTTTGAAAGGCACTTGGGGCAGATGCGAGTCTGTATGGAATACGTTTAAAATGAAATAGTCCCTCATGTGTAATAAATGCTGCAAGGTCTCTGCTATCTTCATGCAACATAACCTGGTGGTACGTGCTCTGCAAATCAAGAGTAGAAAACATATTTGCTCCACAGAGTTCTGCAAATACTTCTTCTATGTGAGGAAGAGGATGGCTGTCAATCACAATAGCTTTATTTGGATCCCTTAAGTCCACACAAAGGCGAATGCCTCCACCCTTCTTCTGCGTCACTACTATAGGTGAAACCATTCCGAGGACTCAATCTCTTCAATAATGTCCTTTTAGAACAAGTTTTTTAAGTTCCTCTGAAACAGCTTCCCTGACTGAAAATGGTAAGCGCCGTAACTTCTGTCGTACAAGCATCACATTAATCCGCATTTTAACTTTATGCAGAAACCCATAAGCACAGCGGAGTTTCTCTTCAACTTGGTGTTTGGGTCCCAGCTGAAACTGGTGTGTGTACCGCAAGAGTGCTTTGCTGAGGAAGATCAATTCGTCCATTAACTACCCTGAGATTTAAAGGCGCCAATAAATCTCTGCCAAGGATAGGAGTGCCTTTGTGGACAATGTAGAACTCTGCAGTTACACAGCAATTACCAAAAGTAACTATTACCGGCAGGCAGCCATGTCCTGGAATATGGTTTTTCAAATAGCACACCAAGTGAAGTTTGGGTTCAGTAAGAGGCACATCTTTAATGTAATGCAGATAGATGGAATCAGGTAGTATAGATACTGCTGAGCCAGTGTCCAACATTAGCTGAATAGAGTGTGGTTTGCCTGAGGGTATGGCGGAAATGTTTACAGTGCACTTTATCTGTTCTGGAATATGTGCAGTCGTGATTTTGTCCATGCTCAGCACAGTAACATCTGGTATTGTAACTGCATGCACCTGTTGATTGAACTGGCTACTGCGACATACTTTAGCAAAACGTCCATTCTTTGCAATGATTGCACTGAGCTACTTTTGCTGGACAGCCTGTGTAGCTTGCAAGGTGTTGTGGGGATCCACAGCGAAAGCATGCTTTTACTGTATTTTGAAAATGATGATTCGGTGGTTTTTCATTAGTTTTCCTCTTGCAATTGTGTATCTTCAGTGGTAGTGAACTTTTCTGCACAGGAGTCACAGCCTGGACTGTGCCTCCTGTATCCATGCTCATTATTTTGGCTTCAGCTGTAGCTGACTCAATCTGAGTAGCAATGGTTATTGCTTTTTCTAGTGTAAGTTGTGGTTCTAGAAGTAAGTGTTCTCTTTACATGAAGCATGGTTTTTTTTTCCTCAATGAGCTGGTCTCTAATCATCTCATCTGCCATATTCCCAAAGTCATAAATTACAATCAGACTCCTCAAGGAAGCAATATACTGCATTATATTCCCCCTGGTTTCTGCTCACACTGGCAAAATCTGTAGCGATTAGCTACTACATTCACTTTTGGCACAAAAACATTCTTTAATGCAGTGAGTGCAGTCTCATATTTATCATCTGCATGGGGAGAAGTGTAAAATATACGCTGCCCTTCTGCTCCAAGGCAGTGGATTAGCAGAGTACGCTTTCTTACTTCAGAAATCTCTGTAGCACTGATTGCAAGCAGATAAGTCTCAAACATACAGATCCAGGTAGTAAAAGCAATTAGAGGCTCACCTGGGCTTTGCAGAAAGGGTGCACGTGGGTTCAGAGGCAGAAGATCGCCAAAATGTATCAACCAGGCAAGGTACTAACAAGCTTCAACAGGACTTTATTTTCAAAGTGGAAACCTCTTTACCAAGCTGCTGCTGCACCATCTGTAGCCTTCTCCCCCCTCCTTCCTGTTTCCTGTCCTTTCAGACTCCCAACAGCCAGTGCTCCCACTTCTAATAATTACAAGCAACATCTGAACACCACAGTGGGGTGTTGAGGTGGGAGGGGCAAGCTAAGGAAGTTTGGTGTTGGATTCAAGAACCTGAAGCAAAAGACACTGCCCATACTCTGGGGTGGGTGTTTTGCTCATGCTTTTCATGAATCCTGCTTGTGCTATTTTCCCAGATTAATGCCAAATTACATTTATTAAAGAAAACCTCTTTCTACCTCAGACTCTGTGCTTGTGAAAGGACAAGTATTGCTCTTAGAGGCACCCAGAGGGTAGAGTGTAATTTTCCTAGGCTACCAGGTTGGGGCTCGAGCCAGTTTTTGTGTTATATTGTTGAAAAGGGTCCCCTAGATATTGAACCCGGCCCTTCTCAATGCCCACTCCAACTGGCAGAAGGGTTACACATATGATCATTAAATTTACAAATATGCCAGACCTAGGGAACACAGGCTTATCCTGGTGTGCTCTGGTAGAATCAGGTAAGGCCTGACAAAGAAACTTCAGATTCCTGTCTCTCTTTATACCCTTCAGCTAACTTGCTAGCTTTAGCAAAAACCCAGTTTGAAGCAGTTTATCCTTGCTACTTTCCCTCCTCCGAGACCTTCCTTTCTTATCTCCTCCCACTCCATGTTTGTCAGCAGAACAGTGGGAAAGTTTGTGCTTCTTTTTTTTAAGAGAGGTTCTCTTTGTCTTGCTACTGCAGCTCTTTATTTTATTAGTTACTTTTTGAACCACACATCCTGCCCGCACTATAAGTAATACTACTTCTTATTCTCAGATTGGGGCCTTTTCCTTACTAGCCACAAACAATAAAGCAAATATACTGTTTTCTTAACCAAATTTAAGCTAATTTTAATTCTTTTAATTTCATAATTATCCCTACACACTAACTTCACAGCAGCTGTTGAATGGTCTTCATTTAATTCAAGCTATTTTAAAAGAAACAAGTCTCATATACATTGAAATCTCATTGACCATCCTAAAGCCCAAAAGACAAAAATAAAAAAGGAATAATTTGCACTAAAGAAAGCTGAATTAATCCTTAATCCCTACAGCAATGAGAGAAGTCAGATTTTAAAAAAATTAAGATTTTTCATGCTTCAGCAACTGAATAATAGGTTATTTAAACTAGGGTATATAATGTTAGGAGTTGCTTTTTGGTTTATTATCCAAATGTGTCTGTAGCTCAAGGTTTATATATAAAATCCATAAACTTATCCCATTGATATTGAATTGATTGCTCCAATCTATCTTTGTTTATACTGCATAAGCATCTATGTTGTGTACTATAAGATATCACTAATATTTAGAGGAGGATGAATGTGTACAAGGTGAACTGCTAAACAAGTTTCTTTTTAATCTATCTCTTACTGCTCCTTTGTTGTACAAAAGCAGCTTCAATATTTAAAATAAAATGTTTTATTTTTTCATTTACATTAGAAATAACAGTAACGTCCGGTTCTGAATTCCCTCTTGCAGTCAGATGATTCTGGCAATCTGTGGAGAATATGGACAATGACAGTTTGAAGTGAAAACCTAATCTGAAATATAAAGAGTGCCTAATGTAACCTGGGATGAAGTGTCATTTTCTGCCTCATTAGGAAGGTCCTTTCAGGTTTCAGCCACCAAATTGTGACATTAATAATTTTTGGCAATGTCATTTGGAAAAAAAGAAAAGTGAAATCATGACCTTGCACTGTGTATGAAGTGCCAGTGTTCATTGTACTTTGCACTTAGGATTTCTGTAGTGGCATTACTTTAAAATATTGTGAATGAAGTTAACAAATCCCAAATCTAAAACCACCCTCACAACAACAAAGATTCCCATGCTGATGTTACTACTTGAAAATCGTATCTTGGTTCTATTGGAATCAATTAGTTTTTGGAATCTAGTCATTATGTACAATTTACTCATCAGCTATGGTCCTTGTTCTGTTTTCAAAATATCCTGAATTTGCTCATGATTTATTTTGATATGTTTGGGCCTATTTGTTTTTCATGAGCTGTTCACAGCCAGTGCTCCTTAGAATATCTGATATGCAGAATTTGTTTCTTGGATCTGTGATTGGTCACCTAAATCACATTGTATGATTTCTGCTCCCTGATTGGATTACCTTACCTTTAGAACAGAGCACTGCCACATAAATCATTGGGGGGCAATGGGCATTAATCTTCCACTAAGAGAGCAGCCAGTGAGCACATTAGGGATAGTAAGAAAGCAGGAAATAAGTAGAACAAGGAAATTTAAGGTACACTAAATTGTAGATTCAGGTCCTTCTCTTGCAGCTGTAATGACTATTCTTGTGGTTTCCCCTTCCTCCCTGACTGTTGCTATTACTTGCTGGCTGCCATATCTCCCGGATGACTGGAGAAGGTAAGGTTCTGCTTCTCTTCCTCACTGTGACAGATGATTATCTGGCCACAGGAGTGCATGTCTCTGCCTATGCTGTATGTATACGTGGTTGTCCCTACGTGTTGATCCCTCTGCCTAGCTGTTTGCATGGAAGATACTCCAGTCCCACAATATGGAGTAAAGTATGTGTAAGTGTTTCTATAGCTCCAGCCTCCTAATTCCCTATATTCTCCTTTCCTCCTTCTGCTGCTCCTGCAGTATTTATTCATTTCAGTAAAGAAACCTGTGAGTTTATAAACACTCTCTCTGCCCTAATGTCATATCTCACAAACGTACAAAGCCTGTGTGTATGTATATATATATATATATATATGGGGGGGGGGTGCCAGCCCTTCTGAAGAGAATACTAAGAACTGCACACGGATGTGTTTGTGCATGAATGCGACTTACATAAATAAAATGTTCCTAAATATTGGTTACAAAAAACATACAAGATCAAACAGTTTCAGGATCTCAAGAAAGTAGTTATGAATATGGGCTGGCTCAAGTTGCAATTTAAAGTTTGCCAAGTCTATTTGCGGATATATTTTCCAGCTATTTGACCAGCTCTACATACAAGTATAGCTAAGTAGCAAGTTCAAATATAGGGGAAAAAAATATTGACTTGTCACAACTGAATTTCAAAAGCCAAATATTCAAAAAGCTTCCTGAAAGTCCTGTTATGTTCAAAAAAATGACCAGGAAAAGTGACATTGTGGAGTTTCACATTTATTTTGTTTCAATAAGTCTTCATTAAATGGGCCTAATTTACAAGTAATATATATGCTAGCACTACAAACTTTGCCTGACCTCTCAGAGTCAAGATGGGTTCATTCCTTCTCATGAATCATCTCCGGTAATTTGCAGGCCTAATTATACCTCCCAATAACACCTCTGAAATCCTATTTTACTCAGATTATGCCTTGGTGACATCGGTATAATCCTGTTGCTGCCAATGAGTTTGCACAGGTGTAGCAGATTGATCTTGTAACTGGAATTTACTAAAGTGTTTCACTGATGATTCACCAGAAGAAATAGATTTAACAGTGCAAATCCCACACAGCTAACAGGACTACGAAGTGTAGTTTTCTTACTAAAGTCTACAAATTGAACTCAATACACATGAGCAAAAAAGTACCTTTTTTACCTCACCATTTTTCATAGCTGAATTGTACTTTACCATAATCTATACTTTGAGATGGCTGGTAAAATTACTCCAATATGCGTCAGAATAATTAAAACTTTCAGAATAGCATAAATAAACTGCTGCTTAATTATGCATAATTTAGATCATATAGATTTCATTTTCAGAAGTAGGAATAAGCCACTACTGCATATTCAAATTGTTAGGAAGGAATAGAAAATAGTGAAAATTAAACTGTTTATAAAAAATATTTGTAGGTGAATAATTGTGCCATTGTTGGTTAAATATGCATAGAATTGTTGTAAATCAGATATGTCAGGCAGTTTAAAAGGAGAAACTACAAGCATTTACAAATAATTCCTATGATAACACAGGTTTAAAAATAGTGAATTATGATTAGCTAAAGGAGCCACATGACAATGTAGTTAGTTAACACTAAAAGAATTTGGACATGCTTTCCAAATAAGGAACCCCATTTCAATTATAAATAAAATTATGGATAAACTACATTTCAGTGCTGTGGCTCAAAAGCTATTATCTCCAAATAAGGATGTTCCCCCACTCAAAAATCCATCGAGGGCAGTTACAGGAAGGATGAGTTTGACTCATGCGTTTTCATAGATTTTTAAAATGAGAAACAAATTACCGCCACTGATAAAATTGTGGTCCTTATTTCTAATAAGAATTTGGCTTGATTTCACTTCCAGCCACTGGTTCTTGTTATGCCTTTCTCTGCTGGACTGAAGAGCTCTTTAGTTCCCATATTTTCTCCCAGTGAAGATAGTTATACACTGTAATCAAGTCACCTCAATCTTTTTAATATGCTAAACAGATTGTGCTTTTTAGGTCTCCCATCCTAAGGCATTTTTTCAGCCCATTTTTGTAGTTTTTCTTTGTAACCGCTACAGTTTTTCAACACCCCTTTTAAAATGTGCATACTGTCTTCCTTCCTTCTTCCTCTTTGTATATTTAATCTTGCTTTCTGTCCAATCTCCTTATCTTTATTCTGCTCTCCCTTAAAGCTCAGCTCTCTATGTTAAATGCTCCAAGTAAAGAACTGCACCCAAGAAGCCATTCACAGTGCTCAAGCAGAAGGTTTAATTGTCTTAAAACCCAGGAAGTATGCTACATAGTTTTGAACACGAGCTACTGCCACTTTATTGTGATATTGTTGCAAATATCTGTATTACTTTTATGAATGTTACATCTCTGAACATTGGATGATTCTGTTGCTGCCTAAAAGGTAACAAAGGGTTAAATCAATCTTAAGTAGCTTTGATCTGCAAGATAATGCCTGTAGACAGTCCCAATTACCAGTGTTCAAATGGACAATACAATGAACCCACTATTGGAAGTCTGCTTCCAACCCACCTGGGAGGATGCATAAGCCTGATTGACCAGATTCAGGTGTCCAAACCCAAAGAAAGGGACTCTGAAATAAATTTCAAATGAAGGCTAAGGTTTAGTTACAACAATATACATACAGGCCTTTTGTTATTTAATCCTTTTATTCGCTGTTGGATTCCCGTGGATAAATAAATGCTATGTTTCGAACAAGTTGTTCTCAGTCACTGTACTTTCATAATGGTCACAGGCTACTGGAAGAAATCCCTGGCAGAATCAAATGCTGTTGGATGGCTCACAACACCGCTGGTGAACAGGGAGGCTTAAATCTGGACACCCAGTCTAAAAGTGGGATGAATCATGAGATTCAATCCTGAGAGAAGTGATGGCCCATGGCTGTACTTGGAAAAGGTACCCACTGAGAGTCAAAAGGTACAACTCACACTGAAACCATAACACAACTATTTACACAGCACCCCTGTAACACTCTCCTCTTCCAATACTGGAGTGCTCCTTGTGCCTCGCTTCTGGTCACCTGGCTTTCTCCAACCTTATGATGCTTAAGAGCTGTAACCTCTTCCTAGATCAGGCTTGGCAAGCAATCTTGCATATAATGGGTATATGTACACTGTTTTAAAACCCATGGCAATGAATCTCAGAGCCTGGATTGACAGATTTGGGCTTGTGGGGCTTATGCTAAGTTGCTAAAAAGAGCAGTGTAGATGCTGTAGATATCTACACTGCTGTTTTTAGCACCATATGTGAGCTCCATGAGCCCATGTCTGTTGACCTGGGCTCTGAGACTCACTGCCACACATTGTAAAATGCAGTGTAGACATACCCTGTGTGTTTAGGAAGTACAAGGATAACTTTGTGATTAGCGTTTCCTTCTTTTCTCCAGGAAGCTCTCCTCTCTGATCCCCTCCCAATGAGGTTGCACCCCTCTACCCCCTGATTCTTCCACTCAATTACATTTTGGCAAGATCTTATTTTATTTTAGAAATTGGATCAGGGCCTGCTGCTTTGGCTGTTGTGTGGATGGCAGAGCAAGGGGTGGAGAGGTGTTTCATTCAGCCATACTGTCTATGCCTCCACAGGTCGGAAATGACAGAAACAAAGCTAGAGGATTTCCCAACATTCCATACTCTCCCCACTGCCAAACAGTTGCCCTGGTTTCTGCCACTGCTTGTGGGGAGCAACTGTTTGGCGGTGAGGAGTGTGTGGAATGCTGGGAAATCCTGTAGCTTTGTGTCTGCCATTTCAAATCAGGAGAGCAGCCAATGAGCCAGGCTCCACTCTACTCACCCTGTCAATCAGCTATCTAGGTTCTCTTTGTACTGAAATATTCAATCAATCAGGAGATGCTTGTTTATATTAACATGTTCAAGGTAAAAGGAAATTAAAGCAGATGCTTGAGCCATGTGAGAAGCTGGGATGGGGATAGTTGGTTCCCCCAAAGGCACTCCCCATGTGGTACTGGCACCTGTTTGTTTTCATCTCTTCTCCTCATGCCTTCCTACATACATGAAGTGTGCATTAATCAAACATTATCACATGGACTATTTTGTCTCATTTCCTCAATATCTTCTTTATGCAATCCCGGGGGGAAATATTTCTTGCTCAGAATGTGTTTGGTTTTTTTACTAATCTATTTATAAAAAATCAGTTTCCTAAAAGAAAAGTTAGTGTTATCAGTTTGACACTAGCATCTGCCACTCCTGTCTAATTGACTGTTCCTGGATCAGAGAAGAGGATGTATTAGACAGGCTTGCAGAGTGACATTATGAAGTGTCTCCAATGTTCCATTTCATTATTACAAATGATAGCTGTAAAAACATTTTGCATCACAGCACGAATGGAAAAAAGTTGTTCTGTAGGAAGTCTGTCTCAGGCTGAATAATACTGGCATGAGAATCAGAGTTCCAGCGATGATTCATAAATCCTACTCTTTAAAAAAAATTCTGTTTATATTGAAAACATGAAGAAAGATACAAATATTCTATTTCTCGGGATATAAGAATTTATCACTCAAGTGCTCCATCTGTTCCTGCTGCTCATTCTATGCAGGTCTAAATTCAGAAATGGCAGTTCCTAGAACAACAGTATGTGTGCTCTTGCAGTAGGAAGTCTAAAATGTTATACTGCAGTTGGGTTTTATGTTTCATTTACCTGAATGCCCAGGAGATAGATCTTGAAGAAATGCTTATTGTTAGTTGTGGTTTTTAGAAGCTGGACATATTGTCAGTCAAGTCTGTTCCTTGTCTGAATCTCTAACACTATTTTTCTCTTTTATTTGTACCTGTTACTTATGTATTAAATAAGCAAACGAAACATTACATGATGCCAAAGCGTGCCAAATAGTGGAGGTGTGTAACTGGGACAGAAGCAAGTTTAATAAGAATTACACCAGTTTATATAAGGAACTGAGGAGTGTATGGATTCAATTAAAGAGGGGGATGGTTGAATGTGCCATACCTGATCAGTGTCAGTACCTCTAAGTTGGCACAAGTAGATGTTACGGTGAAGCATAAAGAATTATGTAATGTAGGTCCCAATTTACACAAGTGGTCTCTGGTTTTGCACACAGCAATAATTGTGCACACAGTTAAATGCAGGTGCAAAAGCTAGTATTTAGACATCCAACTACATGACTGCATCTAATCAGGTAACTAGATATCTAAGTGCCCACATTGAACCTGCAATTGAATTTAATAATTTTACAACGCAGACAGAATATTGTTCCCGATATTAGGGGCCAGGTTGAGGCCCTTTTCAAAATCTCAGGCTTGTCTGCTTTGAGTGAATGTAAGGAGTTACAAAGCATTGTTTCGTTTGCTTGTTTAATACATAAGTAACAGGTACAAATAAAAGAGAAAAATAGTGTCAGATTCAGACAAGGAACAGACTTGACTGACAATATGTCCAGCTTCTAAAATTCAGGGCAACAGGCAGCAAGTACATTTGACACTGGCCAATCGGCTACTGCACCGTAATCAATAAAATCAAAGATATTTTCAAAGGAAAGCAGCATAGCACTGCACATTAGTGGATCCCATGTTGTATCTTAATACATTTTCTCTTTAGAGTCTTTATTTTAATAATATGTTTTCACTACATCTTGCCATTTGTAGACACTAGTCAACCACTACAAAACCTAGGGCCAAATAGTAACTTGAAAGCACTGGCTTGCATTAGGGACTGTGCAGAGCTATAAATTCCTTGGGAACTTCTGGGACAGATTATGCCTCCCTAGCCCAGGTTAGTTCTGAGCACATGCATGAAAGTGTATTCACAGGAGGCATGCATGGGTCATGCCTTTTTCCAGCCTACTTTAGATAAATGATCCAAGGGATACTTGGAGGGAGCAATACTTGTTTGAAGTAGAGTGCAAGAACTGCAATTCTGTCTAGCTGGTCCATTGTTTGTGTGCAGGTAGGAGGGGGGGGGCGCAGTGGGAGTGGGACAGGGAAAGCAGTGAAGGAAAGCTTTTTGCACTCTTGTCGGTCATAACATAATCCTCAGCATCTAAAGGAAATTGGGGCACAGATGGGTGTTAGCTCCCTGGAACTCAGGACAACTGAAGTCCTATTGACAGAATGAGGAAAGTAAAAATGAAGCAGAGATTTTATCTTCACCTTTAATTTGGGGGGACTGCCTGCCATTTCCATAGCTTCTCCAGGATATCAAGATAGCAGCACCTGGCTGGAATGCTTTTAACATTTACCTGTGTGCTTGGCAAGGAGATTGTTCTTTTCTTCTGGATACAGACATCACACTCCATCATCTGTGCCTTTGTCAACACAGTGTTGGACTGCTCTACATGGGACTGCACCTTAAAACCATCCAAACTGTACTTAGTACAGAATGCAGCTGCCATTTGATTGGTAGCTTCTCTCGCAGGGAGCACCTTGGAATTGTGATCTTTGATATACTTTGGCTAACAGTCAATTTCCAGATGAAATCTAAGGTTTTGTCCCATACAAACCTATTGCAAATGGTTTGGGTTTGCTTAGCTGGGAAATTGCTTCTCCTTGTGTGATGCCAAAGAAGCTGCAGTCAGCTGAAGGGGTTGTTCTGGTTTAAGGGGTACTGAAAATGAACTCATTTCCTTGATCGGCCAAAGCCTGCATTTGGTGACCTTCAGAATGCACTGCAAGAATCACTTATTTTTCTATTTTTCCCCAGGCTTTTGGTTGGTGGTGGAGGAGGTTGGTTAGAAGGTGGTTGCTGGAGGAAAACTTAATAGTGAGGGTTGAGGAGATAACTTCTGATCTTTTTTTTTTTTTTTTTTTTTTTTTTACCTTATCTTATTGTTTTATACTACCACTTATCACCATAGTATCTCAGTGCCTTCTATGTAAAATCAATAGTAATTGCAATGTTTGTAGTAAACTTGATTGAGTCTCTGGCACTTCTCCCCTTCTGGGGTTAAAACCTTTCAACATTGTTTTATTTCCTCGTGTTTTTTTGGGGGGGGTGGGTGGAGGGAAAGGTAGGCATTTAGAGAGAGCTGGGGGTGTCACTCAGTGTTCTGAGTGTCATTCTTCTGGAATTGCTGAGGGACGTACAGCACCCAGACACCCTGGTGGAATGGTTAAATGGGAATAAAAAAATAATGCCTTCAATCTGCCATCAGCCCATAGCATTAGAATGGTATCACTGTGGTACGCACATCCATATGCTATTTAGACAGCATGTTGCAATACATACGACTTATCAGCTGCTGTGCCACCATACAGAGTAATTTCTCTGTGGCAGTATCTGTGCTGTAAATTTTGTTTTCTCCTGAATTCTGTTACATACTTGCATCACTTGAGTAGAGTATCTCAGACTTTAAATGCCTTTCAGGATACACTCTGAATCTGACTCATAATCCTCAATTTGAAATATAACAATTAGCTTGTGTGAAGAGGATTTTGCTTTCACAAACCATGTCCTATGAGGAGTAAGCAGCAGGAACAGATAAATTCATAAACAAAGAACCTGTCTTTATGCAAATGTTCTTAGTAATTGAAACAAGAAAGAAAAGAATCCAGAAAATATATCATCAGAATTGTTTTTAAATAGAATATGCAGATTTTCCAAGAAGCATAAACTATGAGTGTGCAATGAATTCCATACTGGCATGTGTATGCTGACTGAACAGGGTCTGCTTACCACATCCCTTGCCTGTTGCACTGTGACTCAGCCTTCTCCTGCTGGTGATGGTGTGAATGTTGGTGATTCGAGTGCATTCGGTTGATGCAGCCATCTTGCTATGTAAAAAGTTTTTCCTCTCTGGGGATGAAGAGTCAAAATTACTAACATTGAAGGTAATACAAAAGCTATCTTACTACTTCATTTTTATCGCCTGGTATTTGTATTCCTTTAAGAAGGTGTTCAATAGCTGACATATTGTAAAATTAGCATTTATCAGGGCATTTTTTCTATGAAACCAGAGTAAACAGGTTTATAATCCTATACTAACTGCCTGTATAGAATTGACTGCTATCTTGGGTCTGCAGTCAGTCACTTACA
The DNA here is from genome assembly GCF_965152275.1 of Natator depressus. Taxonomy (NCBI): domain Eukaryota; kingdom Metazoa; phylum Chordata; order Testudines; family Cheloniidae; genus Natator; species Natator depressus. The sequence goes on along the minus strand of NC_134234.1, from coordinate 289,694,994 downwards.
CATTTACCCTGGCTGGCATTTACCCGTATTTCTATCTAGTGCTGTGAAAGTTTGGGAAAATGCATTTGATTTGTGTATCTACAGAGAGCTTACTCAAATGACTTTTTAATTAGTCTGTGTACATCAGATACTCAAGAGCATAGGTGCGGGAACTAGGGGTGCAGGGGTTGCTGAAGCACGCCCAGGTTTTGCATGGGGTCCTGGCTGCCGGGCCAGCTGCTGGCCCTTGTCCTGGCTGCCGGCTTGGGGGCTCCGCTGCTGCTCCCGCCCCCGGGACTCTGCTCCTGGCCTGCATGCAGGGTACTGGCTGCCAGCCCCACACCCGGAGCTCTGCTCCTGGCCCCATGCCCAGGGTCCAGACTGCCAGTTCCGCGGCCAGGGCTCTGCACCCATCCCGAACTGTAGCCCCAGCTTCAGCCCCCTTATCCTATCCGCATCCCCCCTCCTGAAGGTATGGCCCTGCTCCTGGCCCCAGCTCTACGGAGTGGTGAGGGGTGCGGACAGGGGTAAGAGGGGGTGCAGCTCAGCACCCCACTCTAAAAACTGTGCCACTGCTCAAGAGAAAAATGGATCAAACAGTGCTCTTTTGGGGATGAATTGATGCCCCTTATTTCTCTACTCAAAGCCTCTCTGATATGCAGAATACTCTTCCGGGGCACTGCCCACACTCTCACTCTCTTCTTTTTCTCTTAGCTGAAGAAAGCAGCCCTTTTCTGAGGCTCAGTCTAAGCATATTGTCTCCCTTGCTGCCTTTCCCACAGTCAAGACAAAAATCATTTGAAAACGTTCTTTTGGGGCTTAATCAGGGATGTTCTCAGAGAAGAGAGATGAGATTTCAAAAGAAGATGAACTTTCATTGAAGTATAGGGTCTGATTTTGTAAAACTGGTCTCCAGTGTCACAGGTACAATTTTTCACCCTCAAAATAGTTGAAGGCACAAGTTACACCAAGTATGTGTCTAACTACCTGGTTACGCAGATAGATACCTAATTATAATTTTACCTCAATTAATTATGGACACAGTCTTAGAAAGGTACAAAATTGTGTCAGAAAAATTAGAGATTTAGAGCAAATTAAGCCCCAAATCTATCAGCTCATTTTTTCCCTCCATTTTGTCCAAATCAAGTTATCCACTTATACCAAAGGTTCCTACACAGAATCATACCACAGTGTAGTAGTTCCATTCTTTTACAACACTATGAAGATCCACACTCAAGAGTGTACTAAAATTTCTTTGGGAAGGCGGAGGTGCCTGTTCTGAAATGGTGAATTTGATAGATGGTAGTTGCCAAATCCCTGGCTAAACTAAAAGCCATATTCCTGTTGTTTAATCTAGTACAGTGGTTCCCAAACTTTAACATCCCGCAAACCCCTTTCACTAAATTGTGAAATCTCATGAACCCCCTCCTAAAAATGAGTATTTTCAGGGATTTAAGTTTAAATTTCCTCCGCACTCCGCGGGGCTCCTACTGCTGGACCCTGTTGACTGCCCCTGAGCTCCACTGAGCTTGGGCTGCAGGTCCTGCTGACCACCGGGGCTTGGGCTGCCAGTTCCAACTGACCGGCCCCACTCTTCCTGGGGCTTGGGCTGCCAGTCCCGCACAGAGCGCTGGAGTTTGGGCTGCTGGCTCCCCCACTAATGGGGCAGGGCTCAGGCTGCCAGCCCAAACTGCCCTGCCCCGCTCTCCCTGGAGTTCGGGCTGTCTGCCCTGCAACCAGGTCCCACCTGCTGCCTCCAATGCCCAGGTCCTCTGGCTGCCATTAGTGAAATTTTTCTGGCGAGCCCCCTGTAACTTTCTGTGAACTCCCTGGTGTTTGCGAACCCCAGTTTGGGAACCACGGGTCTTGTATATCAAATTCTTAGCAAAGCTCTAAGCATCTTTCAGAAATGTATAAAGCACATACAGAATATTTACATACAAAGTTTTCTCCATAAACAAAAATATTATCCTCTTCAAGCAATTCAACATCTCCAAGAGCATCCCGCTCAAACAATAAAGCCCCTCTCCCTTCAATCTAATCAATCCTCCACAGCAAGAAAGGCCTGGGAAAACAAATAAGCCTTGCAGCAAGACAAAGTCAATACAGCTACATTCTATCAGACCACCAAGGGAGCAAATTCCAGAAACACGACTCTTCTACAGTACCTGAAATGTCACCCAGAAACAAACGAGAAACCAGTACAGACTATGGGATGCAGGTATAGAGTTTTCCCAACATCCCATAGTCTGAAAAGACTATGAAAGACTATTTAATAAGCAAGCAACTGAATTGCCAAAATGGCCTTCAGGTGTAGCTCAATGTAGAGTGCATTGCAGTAATCTAAATGTGACAAGGGCATGCAGTACTGGAGTGAAGTCCATATCCAGAATAAAAAGGCCCAGTCATCTGAGAATCCCAGAAAAATAAATCGGTCAGTATTAGCTGAACTTCCCAGCCCACATAGGCAATCCGAACAACACATGCAGACTGTCATAAATATAAAGGGAAGGGTAAACACCTTTAAAATCCCTCCTGGCCAGAGGAAAAATCCTTCCACCTGTAAAGGGTTAAGAAGCTAGGATAACCTTGCTGGCACCTGACCAAAATGACCAATGAGGAGACAAGATAGTTTCAAAAGCTAGGAGGAGGGAGAGAAAAACAAAGGGTCTGTGTGATGTTTTTGTCGGGGACAGAACAGGAATGGAGTCTTAGAACTTAGTAAGTAATCTAGCTAGATATGCGTTAGATTATGATTTCTTTAAATGGTTGAGAAATTAAGTTGTGCTGAATAGAATGAATATTCCTGTCAGTATATCTTTTTGTAACTTAAGGTTTTGCCTAGAGGGATTCTCTATGCTTTGAATCTATGGTTTCAGAGTAGCAGCTGTGTTAGTCTGTATTCGCAAAAAGAAAAGGAGTACTTGTGGCACCTTAGAGACTAACCAATTTTTAAAATTGCTTAGTCTCTAAGGTGCCACAAGTACTCCTTCGCTTTGAATCTAATTACCCTGCAAGGTATTTACCATCCTGATTTTACAGAGGTGATTCTTCTTACTGTTTCTTCTATTAAAATGTTTCTTTTCAAGAACTGAATGCTTTTTTCATTGTTCTAAGATCCAAGGGTTTGGGTCTGTGGTCACCTATGCAAATTGGTGAGGATTTTTACCAAACCTTCCCCAGGAAGTGGGGTGCAAGGGTTGGGAGGATTTTTGGGGGAAAGACGTTTCCAAACAACGTTTTCCCAATAAACCCAGATAAACGTTTGGTGGTGGCAGTGGAAGTCCAAAGGCAAAGGGTAAAATAGTTTGTACCTTGGGGAAGTTTTAACCTAAGCTGGTAAAAATAAGCTTAGGAGGTTTTCATGCAGGTCCCCACATCTGTACCCTAGAGTTCAGAGTGGGGAAGGAACCTTGACACAGACATACTCCCTCAATGGAGGGAGCACATGTAATCTCTGCCATATCCTTCAGTTGCTTTCCCCAGCCGTGCAAACAGGACCTCAGTTTTATCCAGATAGAGCCTCATAGCAATTATCTATTCCTACGTCTTATCCAAATACAAGGTAAGTCCAACTACACAGATAACATAGCCCACACTCTCTTAGAATGCTCTTTATTAGCCTCATAACTGATAAACAGAAGAGGTGAAAGAAAATAATCTTGTGGAATCCTCCAGGGGGAGGGATCCTGCAGGCAAAGGGGTAGTTACACTACTGATTCCTGGAACTCTCAAATCGGAAGAGAGACAATTGGTGGTGGTCCAGGAGAACCAGCATGTGTGGTGGGATCACATTGTTTTGGAAATCCGGAGTGGGCAGCAGTGGCATCAGAACTTCATGAGAAGCTTGAACCCTCCAGTGCCAGCACATTCGATTCAGGGAAGCCATATTGCTGCAGAGGCAGCTGGCTATCACTAGGATCTTCAGATGTGAGAACATCACTGTTGTATGCGATCTCAAAGGAAACGGATTAACCTCAAAGGATCAGAATGAAATACTTAATTTTCTTCTGATGATAGATGAAGATGGATCAATGCAGTTTCTATGCTTTTCACAGAACTCAAAATAATCTGACTAGGGTCAAGTTAATCGGAGGAGTACAGATATTTCTGGAGTTGCCTTGTCCAGCCTTCTCAATGGTTGATAACTGGTAACACTGCTAACATGAAGGCAAATATTTCTTGAGCTATGCCAAACAGTCACCTCTTCAAGTGAAGCCAGGGCCCTGCTTTCCTGAAAGGGATTTTCTAACAAAGCTGATACTTCCCTGCTGGCACTCACCAACCAAGGGCATAGGTCTGGATCTCAAATAACCTGAAGCACCTCCATCACCTCCAGAAACTCAGTGAATGATACCATCTGAGGCTGAAACATAGAAGCAGCGGAGACTACTCTGCCACCATGGAGGCAGATAGCCCATTCTGGACCTTTATGATTCTTTTGCACAATATGCCCAGATGCATCAGACTATTCACCACTGAGAACATTTTTGCTGATTAGGATTTAGAAGGGCTAGGGGTAGATATTAATAACAAAACCTCTTTGCCTCCTCCACTGCCACAACATAGGATTTAACAAGTCTTAATGTCTTCAGTTCTCTAAACCATCTTCCCTCTGACTTTGTCACAAGTCATCTGCAAGAAATAGAGTTGCATACCAGTGGCCCATGCAATACAGCCAGGAAGAGAGTGTTTAGGAAACACTATATGGAGAGTAGAGGACAAAAGATCATTATGATTATGATACACTACTAAGGCTACATCTACATTTGCACAGATACTGTGTTATTTGGCCATGTATATGCTCATGCACATTCCCCACAGATGTGATGAGTGTCCACATATGCTGTGCTAGAAATGGGTATAATGCTGCATATGTCTGCATCCACACCAGTGGTGGGCAACCTGGGACATGCTGGCTGCCACTTCCCACAGCTCCCATTGGCCGGAAATGGCAAGCTATGGCCACTGGGAGCTGCGGGCAGCCATGCCTGTGGACGGTCAATGTAAACACTGTCTCGCGGCCTGCCAGCGGATTACCTTGATGCGCCGTGTGTGCCCCGCAGGTTGCCCACCACTGATCCACACTGATGCTGTTATGCAAAGTAAATGCTACTATGTCAGGGATGGTATCCCTGGGTTCTGTGCATCACAGGAAACACTCTAGGAACTACTTTGCTGTGTGTTCTTAATACTGTCGCCCACCTTTGCACATTGACGTAGTTATACTGATATAGTTCTGTAGTGTAGACAAAATCTTAATGTTCACACTTAGCACAGCCAACAACAAATGGTGTGTGTGGGGGAGGAGGGGGGAAATGGGTGAACACTCTCCCATCTCAAACCAAGCTTATTGCGATTAAGTGCTCCTGATAATAGAGGTTTGTAAACAAATGTGAACATTAAGATCTTGTCTATACTACAGAACTATATCAGTATAACAAACCTCCATTATCAGGAGCACTTAATCTCAACAAGCTTGGTTTGGGATGGGAGTGTGTTCACCTGTTTTTTTGCCCCCACCATTTGTTGTTGGCTGTGCTAAGTGCTCTCAGTGGCATATACCTCAAGGATGAAACTGGTCAAGGTTTGGAGGAGGGAAGGAGAGGGGCCTTTTAGTCATCAGGTAGTGGCAGATGCTTTAATTGTGTTTAGTTCTACATATGAACCAAGCCACAAAGATGTTTATCTATCCATTTTCTGTGCTGTGAGTTCTGATGCTATTAAAACTACCAGTGCTCTTGAAGCACAAAATAATGCACTTTCCCTACTCCTCCTGAGTATCCTTGGGACTTCAGATATTAATTGGTTTTGGAGGTGGGGGTCCAAGTGGACGTGGGACAGACAGGACAGACAGAAAAGTGTTTGCAGTGTGATGGCACCAGACAGTTATGGTTCCAATTCATGTGCTGTGAATTATGGGGCCCAATCCTGAACCTGAAAATATCTTGCGTTCCTCATACTTAGGAAGGAGGGTCCACACACAAGTCAAGGAAATTTTAACATTTATTAAAACTAGTATATCGAATGTGTAACTGAAGTCTTTTAAAAAGGAAACAAACTAACAAAACATAAAGGGATTGAATCCCTGACCCAGGGCCAAATGTCAAGGTCTGCACCCTCCTCCTTGCCCTTCCCCTGACTGGGGGGTAGGGGAGAAGAACCGCTGTGGAAAATTGTTCTTGGGGACAACCAGGGATGTCTCCTGCACAGGGTTTGAGGGTTTCACTTGGTGGGCTTCAGTTGATGGTGTTGTCCTGGGAGTCCTGCAAGCTTCTGCCAGCCACTCTGGGGGGTTGGGTCCTCCACCTCATCACCCTGGGTGGCAGCTGGAGGAGGAAGATATGGTGATAGCTCCTGAAGAGGTGCAGTGGCCATGGCAGCAGACAGATTCTGAGCTCATTTGGCCACCAGTTCTATGAGCTGCTCCATTAGGACATGCTCCCATTCCCTGTGGCGTGCCTCCTTCTCCAGGAACTGGTTCATCAGTGTCTCTCCCTGCTGAAGAACCCAATATTCCTGTGTCCTGAGGAACTCAAACTGTTCCTGGTTCCTCTGGTCCATTCCAATGAGCACTGCAGGTCCTCCAGGGCCCTCCTCTGCCTGCCTTTGCTGTCTCTATAGTCCTGCTCCAGACTTCCTGGCAGAATGGTTTCACCGTCAGGAGTCAAAGGTCCTGCCAATTCAAAGACATGGGTAGCATTTTTTTTCTCCTTTGGAAGAAGCTGAGAAATCCCCCCACATAACAAAACTTTGCTCTAGAAGGCCACAATATTGATGCTCCTCAGCATTGCAGCAATACGGGTGTTGGACTATCCTTGGTTCTCAAGCAACTTTTTCAGCCCCCAGGGAAGGAGCAGAGGCTTTTAACAGTCACATATACATATGAAAAATTTAAATTTTAAAAAACAATAGTATCTCAAGAGGGTGGAGTGGCAGTTCCTTCCTGGGGCTACGTTACCAGTTTGCCATTTCTTCTCCAAATGTTGGCCAGCCTTTGACAAACATAGTAGTTTTCAAAGTACCAGAATGCAAAAGAGAGGTGTCTCTCCAGTCCTGGGGGGAGATTCAGCAATTTGTGCCTCACAGATGTTTCTGCAAATGATCACCCCTCTACATATTGCTGAATGGAGGGGTTTAGTAAGCTAGGAAGGACCAAGCACATTTGCACTGCAATGTAATCGAGACCCAGCTGGAGTTTCTGCTACACCAGGAATTTGCTGAAATATGCTTACAGGACTGGGAGGCAATTAAACTGGAAATTGACTACAATCTCAACTAGTATATATGGCATTTCCATGGAAAGGGAGAAGTGAACATGAAAGTCCTACCCGCATCACCAGAAAATCCTGCTCCTGTTCATGGTTAACAGTGGTGAAATGGACAGGGAAAGGGAGAAACACTGGAACTTCATTGGGTTCCCTGAAGTTTCAGATGAGCACCACAAGCCCCTTACCTCTCCACAGCAAAGGGACATTGCACTGGATTTATCCCACCTCCAGACGAGATTCTTCTCTCACCCCTACTTTCACTGGATTGTGCAACAATGCTCAGTGTGGGGAGGCCAGACACCAGGTACAGGGACGGTAGCAATATCTGTAATCTTCCAAGTGAGAAGGACTGCTTCATGAGCCTCAGACAAATAAAGGGTTCTTTTTCCCTTTGTGGACATAACATCTGCTCCACCTCCATGCTCTCCCCTTTTGCGCAGCTCCTGTTTGTAAAGGGATGGTAAGATGTAGGGGGCAGACGCTGTGTAGTTTTCCAAGGAACAAAAGTCAGTGGTTAGTAACTTTTACAATGAACTATACATTTTCTACAACTGTCCCATCCCCAACCAGGGCCTTTTAGACCCCCCTTCTCCCTTCGTCCCATCTGTGACCCCTCCCAACTTTCCCTGCCTATGTGCTGGCTGCAAAACACACAGACAGAGCAGCACAATGATTGTTACTTAATAATCTGTTTTATAGCTTCCACCAAATGCATAATAGTGGTCATGGCAATTCAATAAAATCATCAATTTATAGCCATGACTTGCTCAGGACCATTCTGGGGTAGAGCTCAGGGGGGCTGAGCTTAAAATCAGGAATGTCACATCAGAACAAGAGGTGGGGTCCACTGTTACCTACCAGCCTTGGATTCTGGTTTCTGCTGTGGTTTGGGATACTCCTCAGGTTGGTCACAGGGGCTTCCTCAACCAAGTCCTTTGGGTGGGAGGTACAAAATATTCTTCTTCCTCTGGGTCTTCTGGGGCATCTTCTGTGGTCCCCACTGACTCCTTGCTCTGGCCCACATTGGTATCCCATGGGACGATGCTGGTAGGGCTAAGCAGGGGGTCTTGAGCCACTTCAGGTTCATAAGCACACAGTCAAGCTCGTAGAAGAAGGAGTATATATGGCAATCCCTCCTGGAGCGACTGTTGGAGTCTTTTCCCCTCTTGTACAGGAGTCTCAGGCTCTTGATGTGTTCCTGGTACTGGGCCAGAATCTGCTCCAGCCTCCATGAAGTTTCCCAGTACAGCTGAAAGCGCCTGCCGCTCCAGGAGAAGCTGTGGAGGAAAGCGTACTCCAATCACATGTTGATCAACACTCGACTGTGGTTGGTGGACCGGGCAGCTGCTCTTGGAGCAGGATCCATGTTCACCTGTATTGAGCTGTAAAGTGTGCAGTGGAAAAATGTTCTGATGTGGTAAGCCCAGCTCACTACTACTGGTGACAATGCAGTGGGGCAGGAACCTTTATAGATGGCATAAAGGTTGGGCAGAAAAGGGTTTAATACATTGTGGAAATAGGTTGGGGAGGAGAATTCAAACTCAAGACCTGGTAGGTGCCCCTCGCATCATCCACACAGCACAGTGGCATGGGTACAGGGCCATGCCACAGGCTCAGGTGTGCACTTACCCACATACCTCAGGTGTGCTGGCTTACTTGCCCTCTACTTTCCTTCAGACATATGCTTCAGGGCTTTAGATGTGGACAATATGGGGGTTATGGCACAACCATGCGCATGGACACATACAATTGCTCATGCAGCGGTACCCTCAGGCATTGTCAGCAGACTCTGTAACCGAGTGTGTTGCCACGTAATGCAGCAGGTGAAGAAAGACAAAGATAAATCAAGTGTGATTGTGAGATATATGTAATTATGACTGCATTCATCCTGGCATGCACTTTTGGGGGGGTCTGTTACTATTGGAATCTCACAGAGATAGTTTGCCAGTATATGTCCAGCACTGCATGGACCCCGTAGGGTCTGTTCTCAGGGGCTGGCCCATGATCAGCTATTGATGTTTCACTTGGAAGCTTTCTTTTTCACCTGAATTTGGCTGGGTCCTCTAGGAAGATTTTGCACAGCCCTATTTGTGTCACCTGCGGAATATTATACAAATTAGTAACCAGTGACACTGAAGTGGCTTGGAGGTCTGGTTCAGTGTTGAAAAGAATGTATGAATTTGTTTCTCTCTACTTTATCTAGGTATTTCCTATCGTTGTAGTATCTGAACACCACATGGTTATTCCTTATCTGAAATTTACTCATGCTCATCCAATGTGGAATCTGACTGACAGCTCTTGAGCTATTTCAGCAACTGAGCACTGGAAATCAAAAAAGACAAGCAGGGCTGTGTAAGATAGTTTGATAAATGATGGTGAGCTGTACGGACCACAGGTAAAGGTGGGGATTATTGGAGGTATCTCAATAAACTGGGATCTATGCCATTAATTAGGAACCTGAAGATTCTCCTTTATAGAAAGGGTTGCCTTTTTCAGAGTATTTTATCATATTTGCCATAAATTATAATATGCTACTTTGTGTGTTAATTAGCTGTACTAAAATTAGCATTTTTAATTTGTTAATCTGCTTCCTAAACTCTGAAATGCCACTCACTTCCTCATGTCTTGGATCACATAATTAAATTTGCATGGGAGCCAATTTTACTTGTCTCTTGTTGAAACACTGAAGGTTTGTCTGCTCCAGAAACATGGAATATTTTTATTTGTGTGTTGACAATAAAATATTCATTAATTTTAAGCAGGGTACCAAAGCAATACAAATGCTGCCATTATAACTATGATTGCCTAGTAACAGCATGTTCCTAAATGACAATGTGAAGTAACTGAATAATTATGACTGTGTTGCTGCCCACATTTTTTTTTAAATGTAGTCCTCATCCCCAGGTGACCGTTGGCTGTAAAGTGAAGGCATTTGAGCTAAATATTATTCTACTCCATAAATTGTCAATGTAATCAGACCCACAGCAGTGTGTGATTAATTACATAATAATTGGATCATTCCTTCATTGTCAATATGTTACAAACTGCATGCTAGGAATTCAGTAAGACCATCTACTAAATCCCAGTTTCTGTGGAGAAATTTCACATTTGACAATGAACACCACCACCACAACACTTGTTCTCTATTCTAATTAGAGATCTATATCTAGATCTTAAATGTTTACTACTTGTTTTATCTATGTTGGGGAAAAAAGCAAGCAATTAAATCTATTAGGGCCCTAATTCCACCCTTAGACAAACTTGCACAACCCTCACTGACTTCAGTAGGAATTGATCTGTAAGGACAGAATTTGGCTCAAAACAACATAGCTCACAAAGATTAGAGTTTACAAAATATAGTGATCAAATTTCTCACATTGAGCCTTTGATTCATCTGCAAACCTCAGCCCATGCTTACAAAATCTGAAGTACACGAGGTAAGGTAGTTTGTGATAGTATATCTGTATCGAATGACAAAATCTGTGTGACAGAGGTTGGAGTTTGAAACCAAGTTCTTAATTTCTTTGACAAAGGATTTGCAGACCTCCACTTCTATAATTCACTATTTTTGTGTTAGTATGTTCCATTATTATGGAACCTTCTTTGTACTTAAGAATAGTTGAGTGGTCCGAGTATTTAGGTAGCCAACACTGGATTCTAAAATATTTTAATAAAAGCAGGATCAATTTTGCACCTCTTAAAAAATAGGATTTATTTTCAGTTAAACTCAGGTGGGATGAGTTCAGTGAAGGTGTAATGGAGTGTTCACCTCATATTGGGCCAAATCCAGGGATCTTTATTTAGGCCCCAATCTTGAAAATTACAACATGTGGCAGACCCCTATATCCACATGAAGCCTCACTGATTTCAACGGGGATTGTTTACACAGAGGAACTCAAGGGACTGGTCCTTAGTTTTTAACTCCAGGCAAATCTCTGTCAAGACATGATATTAGTAGACATTTATAGTTGAGATTTGGACAGCCAATTCTCATTAGAAATGAATGAGAATTGGGTGTCCAAATCCTCTAACTGGCTTTGAAAAATCTCATCCTATGTCTGTGTGTGTGCATGCCTCTGCATAGAAATACACTGACCAGCGCATACACACATGCGCGTTGCTGGTAGGTACACCTGCAACATGGAGACTGAATGGCCATCATTCCCAAAATGGGGAAGGAGGAAGAGGACTGACCATTTTAAAAAAAAGAGCTCAGCCTAAGTCTCTCATCTAGCTCATTGAGACTATTATATACTTCCATAAATCAAAAATAAAGGTTTTCTGTTTTAATCTCCATTGATTTTAACTAGGGCTGTCAAATTGCAGTTAACTCAAAAAAAATTAATTGCGATTAATCGCACTGTTAAATTTCAATTGGTATTCTATTGTTTATTAAATAATTTTGGATGTTTTTCTACATTTTCAAACATATTGATTTCAATTACAACACAGAATACAAATTGTACAGTGCTCACTTTACTTTTTTTATTACAGATATTTGCACGGTAAAAATGATAAGTTTTTTTCAATTCATCTCATACAAGTATTGTAGTGCAATCTATTGTGAAAATGCAACTTACAAATGAATTTTTTTGTTACATAACTGCACTCAAAAACAAAACAACATCAAACTTTAGAGTCTACAAGTCCACTCAGTCCTACTTCTTTTTCAGCCAATCACTAAGACAAACAAGTTTGTTTACATTTATGGGAGATAATGCTGCCCACTTCTTAATTACAATGTCACCTGAAAGTTAAAACAGGCATTTGCATGGCACTGTTGTAGTTGGCGTTGCAAGACCTTTACATGCCAGATGCGCTCAAGTTTCATATGCTTCTTCATGCTTTGGCCATTGTTTCAGAGGACATGCTTCCATGCTGATGACGCTTGTTAAAAAAAATAATGCATTAATTAAATTTGTGACTGAACTCCATGGGGGAGAATTGTATGTCTCCTGCTCTGTGGTTTTACCCACATTCTGCCTTATATTTCATGATATAGTAGTCTTATCTGATGACCCAGTACATGTTCGTTTTAAGAACACTTTCACTGCAAATTTGACAAAATGCAAAGAAGCTATCAATGTGAAATTTCTGAAGATAGCAACTGCACTTGACCCAAGATTTAAGAATCTGAAGTGCCTTCCAAAATCTGAGAGGGATGAGGCATTGGAGCATGCTTTCAGAAGTCTTAAAAGAGAAGCACTCTGCTGCAGAAACTACACAACCCAAACCAACAAAAAAAGAACATCAGCCTTCTGCTGGTGGCATCTGACTTAGATGATGAAAATGGACATGCGATGGTCTGCACTGCTCAGGACTGTTATCAAGCAGAACCTGTCATCAGTATGGACGCATGTCCTCTGGAATGGTGGTTGAAACATCCAGGGATATATGAATCGTTAGCGCATCTGGCATGTAAATATCTTGTGACGCTGGCTACAACAATGCCATGCAAACACCTGTTCTCACTTTCAGTGACATTGTAAACAAGAAGCAGGCAGCATTATCTTCTGCAAATGTAAACAAACTTGTTTGTCTGAGCAATTGGCTGAACAAGAAGTAGGACTGATTGGACTTGTAGGTTGTAAAGTTTTACATTGTTTTATTTTTGAATGCAGGTTTATTTTGTACATAATTCTACATTTGTAAGTTCAACTTTTTCATGAAAAGGAGATTGCACTGGAGTACTTGTATTAGGTGAATAGAAAAATACTATTTCTTTTGTTTTTTTACAGTGCAAATATTTGTATTCAATAAATAAAGATAAAATGAGCACTGCACACTTTGTATTCTGTGTTGTAATTGAAATCAATATATTTTAAAATGTAGAAAACATCCAAAAATATTTAAATAAATGGTATTCTATTATTATTTAATAGCGCAATTAATCAGTTAATTTTTTAATCGCATGATTAATCACAATTGATTTTTTTAATCGCTTGACAGCCATAATTTTAACCCATTTCCTCATATGAAAAAGTCCAAAAGATTTGCAAAAAAAAAAGTTATAGAAATCTATTCTCAAGCCTAACTCTGTTTAAAACAAAGATTTTTCTCCGAGACTATCTGAACACTCTCACTGCATTTATGTCACTGAGCTGTTAACATCACAACTGTCACTTTGCTGGAGGATCTAAAAGACTAGCAGAAGGTGCTAACTGAAGCAGCCAGAAGATAGGAGAGATGCTGGCACAATTAATTGAAGTATCCAGAATTGATGAGAGCTGTCAAGAGCTCTCTATGAGAGAGGCTACCAAGGGAGACTAATAAAGTGACTGGAAGAGATTAAGGACATTTTGGGATCTCAGGAAAATGGCTGGAAGCAATGAGAAACAGTGGGAGGGCACAGTGTGGCATGCGGAAGAGCAAAAAAATGCTCATAAACCCAATTATGAATTCAAGAGTGATTAGGGCACTAGAAGGGATTAAAAAAAATCCAGAGTAAATACCTCTCACCGCTTATCAGTGATCAAGCCACTGCTAGCTTGTTAAGACAGAATCAGCATTCTTAGCTTTGTTATACAATATTCCATGTGTTTCCCTTATGTCTAATCAAAACTGTACTAGTAGAGTGATTGCTTTTTTTTTCCCTTTTCTTTTTAGCTGAACCTTTGAGACGTATTAAAATAAACCTTGCCAGTTTTATTTCTAATAATACCATGCTGAGCATATCCTTAAACTGAATCTAACAAGCTGAGATTTTACTGGAAAATGTACTTGGCTGAGTAAAGAAATAAATACTGTATATTTTATAAAAAAGGAATTTAAAATGGAAATATGGGCAACTTGTGTAGCATTATCACACAGCGAGACTTACCAAAGACACTAATCCTTTGGATGAGCACAAAAAAACCGTTAGCACATTCACTGGGGGTCTGAAGATTGATTATGTGTCCTAGTTCCAATGTACTACTGGTGCTGAGAATGTCTTTTTAAACTGCTGATTTCATAGTCTATGAAGGCTCTGAAGAGAAGAGGCATTGACTATGATCTAGATGCAAGAATGAAAGGTTCAGAAACCACCTTGAGAACATAAACGTTTCTACTTCTTCCTGGCACTGCAAGGAATTTCAGGCACAAGAAGTTGCAAACTTCTTGATTGATGAGTAGCTCTAGCAATATACTTCCAAGCTTTGCAACAAAAATTAAAGATCTATGAAACTAGAGGTCCACACTATTCGATGAATTTTATCATTGTTAATAAGTTATGCATTAAAAATGTCCCCATTATTTGCCCAGCTTAAAGTTCACGGGGGAGAGCCTCAGTGTTGTGAGTAGTCCGTGTAAATTGTCCATGTGGCCACAGAGTTATGACAATTTACAGCAGCTGAGGATCTGCCCCTTAAGTTATATTTCTTGCGTAATTTGACAAACACTGTCTATTTTTAATAAAATATTGACTTTTTCCTATTCATTCTAAACACTGGTGTAACTGACAACATTTGGATTTTTTATTTGTTTTGCCTTTAGATTGAATGACAGTGTTAGATTTGCTATGGCAATCTCCTATTAGATTCTGTAGGTATCATTTTAACAATATTGCAGTTAACTTGTTAGATCAACATTCTGATTAGATTTTGTGATTGTAATTACATCCAGAGAAAACAAAGAAAATGAAAGGTACAACATTGAGCTGGAAAAGGAGCTATCCATCAAACTAAAATCTTCCAGGCAACCAGTATCTCTATTTGTACACCTTGTAATGAACTAGGCATAAAAAGTGTTATACTATTCAGTGTCCTACTGATACAATTTTAAAGTCTCTCAATTAATAACAGAAAATGATGTTCTAGTGTGTGTTCTGACTTTCCATTTCTGAATGTTACTTGTGCCTTTTAAGACTCTCCCTCCTAAAACCTAAACACCAGATTTTCAAAAGGTGCTTAGCACTCATTGTTAGGATCAGATTTTCAAAAAAAGTCCTGCTCCCATTTAGGCACCTACAGGTATGTGTCCACTGCAAGTGAAAAGTGTGATTGTAGCCTGGGTAGACATACCCCCATCCTATCTTTAAACAGTAGAAGTGCAGACATTATGGTAGAGGCTTCAGCACAGGCTAGCAACTGCAGTATGTACCCAGGAACCCTGGAAGGCTTGTAGCCCAGATTTTTGCCTAGGTCATGTGTGGGATTTGATCCCAGGGTCTTCATTTCCAAAGCAGAGGCCACCACCATTTAAGCTAAAGGAGTAGTTTCATTAGCTGGTAGTAGGTAGTAGGCTGTTAGCATGTAACAGACCAGCCCCTAAAGGGGAATGAGATACACACGGTCAGGCAGCGGCACAGACAGCTGCAGCGGCACAGGAGCTAGCAAACAGGGGAGTTTGAGTGGGAGTTTGTCTTGTGGTGCTTGTTGTTTGCTGTGGGTGGTGGTGTTTTGGTGTGGTTTGTGTTTCCCAGATTAACAGGATTTAGGTGGCAAGGCTATGACAGAGACAGAGGTAGCAGTGGGAGTGACCCATGTAGCAGAAGACACAATGAGGATGACTGGATGTGGAAGCTGCGGTATGTACATGATCCTGGAGCGGGTACCTGGTAAGAGTTTTGTCTGCATGAAGTGCCATCTGATAGAGCTGATGGAGGAAAAGATCCGAGGTTTGGAGATGCAGGTGGAAAGTCTGGTAGAGTTTAGGAAGGGGTTTGAGCAGATTATGGAGCAAAGACATGAGGTACCTGAAGGGAAAAGCTCAGACTTGCAGATGGAAGCAGGACTGGGGAATTCTGAGGGGAGACTGGGTGAGGAAAGTGGTCAGTGGAAGCATGTGACTAAAAGGACCAAGGCTAGTGAAGGAGAAATAGAGTTTAAGAATAGGTATGCAGAGTTGGAAAATGAAGAAGGGGCTCAGCAGGTAGTCACTGAAGGTGGAAGGGCAAGGAAGAAGAGAAGAGCAGCTAGTCCTATAGGAAAAGGGAAAGAGTTAATGGAGATTACACCAAATATGAGCCCCAGGAGGATACAGGATGGGTTAAAGAGGATTACAAGGGAGAATAAGAATGGAAAGAACTTGCAGCCAGAGGGAACAGGGGATAGACTGGAGAATAGCACCATCACCAGGAAAACGCATGTCTATGTGATTGGGGACTCTTTACTGAGAGGAATAGATAGGCCTGTAACCAGAGCTGATCCAGAGAATAGGAGGGTGTGCTGTCTTCCAGGTGCTAAGATACGGGATGTAGACCTGAGGTTGAAAAGGGTTCTAAAGGGAGCGGGAAAGAATCCCCTAATTATCCTTCATGTGGGAACAAATGATACGGCTAGATTCTCGCTGGAAAGTATTAAGGGAGACTATGCTAGGCTGGGGAAGACGCTTAAGGAAATTGAGGCTCAGGTGATCTTTAGTGGGATTCTGCCTGTTCCTAGAGAAGGGCAACAAAGGTGTGACAAGATTATCACTATCAACAGATGGCTTAGGCAGTGGTGCTATAAGGAGGGCTTTGGGATGTATGGCCACTGGGAGGCATTCATGGATAGAGGACAGTTCTCTCGGGATGGACTTCATCTGAGTAGGGAAGGAAATAGACTTTTAGGATGGAGGCTGGCACAACTGATTAAGAGAGCTTTAAACTAGGAATTAGGGGGAGATGGTTGGGAGATGTCCAGGTAATCTCCACGCCAGAATTTAGCATTGAGAGGAAAGAAAATGAAGTAAGAGTGGATACAGCCGTGGGCAGGAGGAAGGGCAGTGTAGATACAAGTCTAATAGGTTATACTGGTAGTAAAATGACTGTGCCTAATAGAGTACAGAATGTGAGTGAGGCCAAACAGCAAAAATTAAGATGTTTGTACACTAATGCGAGGAGCCCAGGTAACAAAATGGAGGAACTAGAGCTACTGGTGCAGGAAGTGAAACCAGATATTATAGGGATAACAGAAACATGGTGGAATAGTAGTCATGACTGGACTACAGGTATTGAAGGGTATGTACTGTTTAGGAAAGACCGAAATAAAGGTAAAGGTGGTGGAGTAGCACTTTATATCAATGATGAGATAGAATGTAAAGAAATAAGAAGCGATGAAATGGATATGACTGAGTCCGTCTGGGCAAAAATTAAATTGGGGAAGAAAACTATTAGAGCCTCCCCTGGGATAGTGCTTGGGGTGTGCTATAGACCGCCGGGATCTAATCTGGATATGGATAGAGCCCTTTTTAATGTTTTTAATAAAGTAAATACTAATGGAAACTGTGTGATCATGGGAGAATTTAACTTCCCAGATATAGACTGGAGGACGAGTGCTAGTAATAATAATAGGGCTAAGATTTTCCTAGATGCGATAGCTGATGGATTCCTTCAGCAACTAGTTGCTGAACCGACTAGAGGGGATGCCATTTTAGATTTGGGTTTGGTGAGTAGTGAGGACTTCATAGAAGAAATGGTTGTAGGGGATAATCTTGGCTCAAGTGATCATGGGCGAATTCAGTTCAAACTGAACGGAAGGATTAATAAAAATAAATCTGCAGCTAGGGTTTTTGATTTCAAAAGGGCTGACTTTCAAAAATTAAGGAAATTAGTTAGGGAAGTGGATTGGACTGAAGAATTTATGGATCTAAAGGTAGAGGAGGCCTGGGATAATTTTAAATCAAAGCTGCAGAAGCTATTGGAAACCTGCATCCCAAGTAAGGGGAAAAAATTCATAGGCAGGAGTTGTAGACCAAGCTGGATGAGCAAGCATCTCAGAGAGGTGATTAAGAAAAAGCAGAAAGCATATAGGGAGTGGAAGAAGGGAGGGATCAGCAAGGAAAGCTACCTTATTGAGGTCAGAACATGTAGGGATAAAGTGAGATAGGCTAAAAGTCAAGTAGAGTTGGACGTTGCAAAGGGAATTAAAACCAATAGTAAAAGGTTCTATAGTCATATAAATAAGAAGAAAACAAAGAAAGAAGAAGTGGGACCGCTAAACACTGAGGATGGAGTGGCGGTCAAGGATAATCTAGGCATGGCCCAATATCTAAACAAATACTTTGCCTCAGTCTTTAATAAGACTAAAGAGGATCTTAGGGATAATGGTAGCATGACAAATGGGAATGAGGATATGGAGGTAGACATTACCATATTTGAGGTAGAAGCAAAACTCAAACAGCTTAATGGGACTAAATCGCGGGGCCCAGATAATCTTCATCCAAGAATATTAAAGGAATTGGCACAGGAAATTGCAAGCCCATTAGCAAGAATTTAATGAATCTGTAAATTCAGGGGTTGTACCGTATGATTGGAGAATTGCTAACATAGTTCCTATTTTTAAGAAAGGGAAAAAAAGTGATCCAGGTAATTATAGGCCTGTTAGTTTGACATCTGTAGTATGCAAGGTCTTGGAAAAAATTTTGAAGGAGAAGGTAGTTAAGGACATTGAAGTCAATGGTAAATGGGACAAAATACAACATGGTTTTACAAAAGGTAGATCGTGCCAAACCAACCTGATCTCCTTTTTTGAGAAAGTAACAGATTTTTTAGACAAAGGAAACGCAGTGGATCTAATTTACCTAGATTTTAGTAAGGCATTTGATACCGTGCCACATGGGGAATTATTAGTTAAATTGGATAAGATGGGGATCAATAGGAAAATTGAAAGGTGGATAAGGAATTGGTTAAAGGGGAGACTACAACGGGTCCTACTGAAAGGTGAACTGTCAGGCTGGAGGGAGGTTACCAGTGGAGTTCCTCAAGGATCGGTTTTGGGACCAATCTTTTTATTACTGACCTTGGCACAAAAAGTGGGAGTGTGCTAATAAAGTTTGCGGATGATACAAAGCTGGGAGGTATTGCCAATTTAGAGAAGGATAGGGATACCCTACAGGAGGATCTGGATGACCTTGTAAACTGGAGTAATAGTAATAGGATGAAATTTAATAGTGAAAAGTGTAAGGTCATGCATTTAGGGATTAATAACAAGAATTTTAGTTATAAGCTAGGGACGCATCAATTAGAAGTAACGGAGGAGGAAAAGGACCTTGGAGTATTGGTTGATCATAGGATGACTATGAGCCGCCAATGTGATATGGCTGTGAAAAAAGCTACGGTCTTGAGATGCATCAGGAGAGGTATTTCCAGTAGGGATAAGGAGGTTTTAGTACCGTTATACAAGGCACTGGTGAGACCTCACCTGGAATACTGTGTGCAGTTCTGGTCTCCCGTGTTTAAGAAGGATGAATTCAAACTGGAACAGGTACAGAGAAGGGCTACTAAGATGATCCGAGGAATGGAAAACTTGTCTTATGAAAGGAGACTCAGGGAGCTTGGCTTGTTTAGCCTAACTAAAAGAAGGTTGAGGGGAGATATGATTGCTCTCTATAAATATATCAGAGGGATAAATACCAGAGAGGGAGAGGAATTATTTAAGCTCAGTACCAATGTGGACACAAGAACAAATGGATATAAACTGGCCACTAGGAAATTTAGACTAGAAATTAGATGAAGGTTTTTAACTATCAGAGGAGTGAAGTTTTGGAATAGCCTTCCGAGGGAAGCAGTGGGGGCAAAAGATCTATCTGGCTTTAAGATTAAACTCGATAAGTTTATGGAGGAGATGGTATGATGGGATAACATGGTTCTGGTAATTAAATATTCATGGTAAATAGGCCCAATGGCCTGTGATGGGCTATTAGATGGGGTGAGATCCAAGTTACCCAGGAAATAATTTTCTGTAGTATCTGGCTGATGAATTTTGCCCATATGCTCAGGGTACAGCTGATCGCCATATTTGGGGTCGGGAAGGAATTTTCCTCCAGGGCAGATTGGAAGAGGCCCTGGAGGTTTTTCGCCTTCCTCTGTAGCATGGGGCACGGGTCACTTGCTGGAGGATTCTCTGCTCCTTGAAGTCTTTAAACTACGATTTGAGGACTTCAATAGCACAGATATAGGTGTGAGGTTTGTTTGTTTTTTTGTAGGAGTGGTGGGTGAAATTCTGTGGCCTGCGTTGTGCAGGAGGTCAGACTAGATGATCATAATGGTCCCTTCTGACCTAAATATCTATGAATCTATGTTTCAGTGAACTTCTTTAGTTCAGTTCTATGGCAGAGGAAAAGATAGACACATTTCCAGAAAAACTGGATTTTTGCATGCCTGAGGAGGATCTGAACAGAAGCTGATGTAAATGAGTTTTGTGGACAAATTTGGTGACACAAAAATCACTTACAGGAATTATGTGAACAGTGACGCTAAATCCATAGAGTCCAGACTGTGAATATTTTGGAAAGACAGAAAAGAACTGCCATTTGATGAAATTTCAAGTTAGAATAGAGTGACCATAAGTTGATGCCAGATGGCCACAATACTTCACATTTATCAGCATTAGTTTAAACCAGTTCCGAGATATGCAGGTTTTTAATCTCAGACAGGCAACTTGACAGAGATTGATGCATCCATTTGAGAAGAATAAGAATATAAATTTGTCTTATTGTGAGGAGAATGCAGGCAGCAGATAGGGATGAAGCAATGGACATAATCTACACAGGCTTCAAAGAGACAATCGACACAGTCTTGTGCAATAATACATCTTCAGGTTAGCAAGTAACGCACAGAAGACACCATACCCTTCAGTCTGTCAGAGCTTCCATATGGGATCCTGAACTCTGAAGTGGAGCACATATATTCTTCCCCACTATTTTTCTTTTCATCCCTCTTGTCCTTTAGCCCCTTGTTCCCTCTCTTTTATAAATTATCTTCCTTTTACATCTGCCCTGTACTACAAATGTCCTTCCTTCTTTATTCCCACTTGACTTCTCCTCTTCCTTCCAGTTCTCTATCCCCTCCTACTTGTGGTGTGGGAGCCAGTGCTTAAAATGCTCTAAAACACAGTGTGTATAGAAATGGGGGAGGGGGTCTATCATCACCCCCATATCTGCTCATTGTTGCAGCTACGCATTCATTCTGTCTCCTTCAGCACCCAGTCCATTCTGCCCCCTCCCAACCTCCACTTTGCACCTGGATTCTTCAGTCCCCTCTCCCATATCTGAGGGGTGTATAGCAGTGGAGTCTTCTCTTCCCCCTTGCCAGGACAGGTATTTCAGGGAGTGGGAGGGGAGGGAAGGAGCCATCCATGTTGCTCACAGGAAGGGAGGGGGAGGAGGGAACAAAGCTGCCATGCTCTTTCTGCTCCTTCCTGAGACTGGAATTGGAGTCTGAGGGGAGGAGAGAGCTCAGCTTGCTTCCTGCAGCAACCCTGAAGATCTGTTCTTCATAGTGTTCTTAGAGGAAAAAATGAACAAAGGATTAATTGAAATGGTTACCTGAAACAGATTTATAAATTGACTAGAAATGAAGGTCACAAATGGCTGCAGCTGTAGTTATGCAGCTGGGTTATACGAAATCAGCTCTGGAGCCTACTTTTTAAGATTATGTGCTTATAGATTATCACTGATGTGCTCCAAATGCGCCCCTCCCCCCAAGACAGTGGCGTTTGATGCAGAGAAAGTAAGAGTCATTGAGGCCACAGAGCAGCAGCAGAGACTCCACAGCTGCAAATATACTAAGGAGGCCTCAGTAGGCCCCACCACTGAATAGTGAGCAATAGTGGATTTATTGGCCCCAGTCCTATTCCCCCCTCCAAACCTGGCTTTACACTCAGAACATGTGTAGGGTCAGAATACACACCCTATATTCCTCACAGTTGCACTATACTGCAAAACCTTCACTCAGACCTTGGCAACATTAATACATTTCTGTTGAGTATCGGTGTTATGGCAAAGTGCATGAAATGTTACTTTAGTACTGGGAAGTATGAAGTCATTGTTAGGCACTGATGAGGTACTGTGTCACAGAATGCCAAGGGAGGGGTGATGGAGACCTGTAGGAATTAATTTTTATATAAATGTGAAATATTTTGGCTTTGATTATGTTAAAATGATATTTTTCTTTCCTGGCACTCTGATTTTATTAGGCAAAATCATTTCTGGAGCTCCCAGAAAAGAGGGTGATTGAGTCCTCTGTTATTTGGGGAGCTTACAGCTGGCAACTGTCATTCTCATGTTTTAGGTGCTTTGTAATTTTAGTTGTAAAATGTCCTTATATTAGTATTGTTACATTAATATTGTCAGCAATGTTTAGACTGCTTAGCTATCACAGTGATGCAACATGCCTTTATGAATCTTCTGTGGCCTTGAAAATATATAAAGATCTCTTTCCCTTTTTACAAATACTGGCATATGAGTACCAGCATTTGGCAAGGAAAAAAATTTGGCCTTTCCGGAAATAATGCATATGAACCTCACTATCAATCACCCTTTTATAATAATTAGTGCCAATATAGAATCTATTTTAAGAATGTCCCTTAATGCATTAAACCTGCCCTTTGAAAAATGGTAATTGGTAAGTGAGATAAAATTCATACGAGTTTGCCCTTTCCACTCCTGTCTATCAGATAGTTGTCAAGAGTTTTATGTAATGGAATGAGCTTCGAATTCCTCCGACAGACAGTATGATGACTGAAACAACTCACCACCTAAAATTGCTGTCCACAAGTGTATAACTAGTTATAACCACAGTGACCTACTCTCTTATGCATTGTGGTCCAAGTTCCGCTCTCATTTACACCAATGAAACTGTGTTGGGATTTCCAGAAATGTGAAAATGTCCAGAGATGTTTTCTTTGGTTGGTTTGAATGAAGAAGCAGTTAGACAATGAACATGCGCAACAAGAAAGTAAGAGAGCAATATATCAAAGATGGAATAAGGAAACTATAGATGAATTAAAGTCTCTGATGCGGCGCAGGAAGTCTGGATTTCAGTTATGAATAGAAAATTCAAATGTGGGTTCAGTTCACATAGGCACATCCATTTCAGAACAATATTTTCAATGGCACAGAAATATGATATTTATTGCAATGCTTATAATATCTTAAGTGAATAGATTATAACAAATGGTAGATACAGGGCCAAGTTCTGCTCTCAGTTACGTTGTTGTAAATCTGGAATAAGGAGGTGAGGGAAAATGGCAGATGGTGTGGGAAAATGCCATAGAGACACACACTCTTAATCTGAACACTGGGAGTTTCTCCATGGATTTATTGGAGTTACTCTGGATTAACAACAGTGTAACTGATAGAAGAATATGACCAATAATTCATAGAAAGGACCATTTGATCATTTAGTCTTACCTCCTGTATAACACAAGCTATGGAATTTCCCTAGAATAATTGTTAGAGCATATGCTGTAGAAAAAAAAAATCCAATCTTGATTTTAAAATGGTCAGTGATGGAGAATCCAACATGCCCCTTGGTAAATTGTTCCAGTGTTAAAAATGTATGTTATTTCCAATCAGAATTTGTCTAACTTCAACTTCCAACCATTGGTTCATGTTATACCTTTGTCTGATAGATTGAAGAGCCCATTAAATATTTGTTCCCCATATAGGTACTTATAAACTGTAAGTCTGTCAGTCAATCTTCTCTTTGTTAAGCTAAATAGCTAGAGCTCCTTGAGTCTATCGCTATAAGGAATGTTTTTTAAATCTTTAATAATTCGTGTGGCTTTTCTCAGAAGCATCTTCAATTTATCAATATCCTTCTTGAATTGTTGACACAGGAACGGGACACAATAGTCCAGCAGTGGTCACACCAGTCCCAAATTCAGAGGTGAAATAACCTCTCTACTTCTACTCAAGATCCACTGTTTATTCATTGAAGGATTGCATTGGCCCTTTTGACCACAGCATCATACTAGACCACTGGAAGATCATGTAAAAGTGTCATATTATTAACACAAACAAAGTAATGTATGCAGGACAGATTTAATGTGGTACATTTAATTGGGGACTTATTCTGATCCACATCTCTAGTAAACCTCTGTGTCCTTAAAAACCCAAACAATTTATAGTTTCTGCATTCCATGAGTGTTGTTAAAGTAATGTCATCCTTGGCTGAGTTGGGTTTTGTTTGCTTTAGCTGAGTAATAGGCTTTTTCTAGGAGATTATATTTTTAATATCCTTTATAAAAAATCAAACATTGGAGAGGGATATGCTGGGTTTCTTTTAGAATAATTATGTTTTGATAGGAGACAGACCAGTGTACGAGTTGCTATCTTGTAGATCACTTGTGAGGAGATAGAGGGAGACCCACAACCCTGCTCACATGATCTACTTTTATGCCCAAATAAGAAGTAGGTACAGCACAGAAAGCAGACCTCATTACTACAGAGCAGATGGTTTTTGTAGAAGCTACACTAACGTGTGTGCTACTAAAATGTATGCTGCATATTCAATCTGTAATTATTCATAGAAAAATATATATGCTTCTCATTCCAGCATAGCTTTCTTATTACAGATTTCATAGCTTCATGTTCTACATTATAATTTCTGCCATAGACAGCAACTACACTAAGGACTAAGGTGAGCGCCTCTTAATACCAGCTGTGTGATGTGTTAACATTAGTGAAAGGTGCTGAGCATCTTTAGTTCTCACCAGATTTGCTTAGGGTACTCAGCATTTCATCGGATTGAGCCCTTGGATTAATGCCACAGTTCAGTGGACTGGGGTTATAAGCAACACCACTGAAGTAGCTTTAACAGGATATCAGACAAGATGGTGGAAATAAGGAGCACATAGACTGACTAGGAAGGCTGATGTGGAAGAAGAAACTATGAATGTTAAGCTCTGTACTTCAGATTAAAGAAACACTTAATTTTGCTCACTGAGCTGCATGAGGCCTCTGTAGCTAGTATCTTTTTGCACAGTTCTGGCCATTCTTGGAGTAAGCTGACACAACTCCCAGTGACTTCAGATATTGACTTCATTGGGAGTTGCACATGCTTCGATGAGAGCTGCGTTTGACCCATTATGGATGCCTTGATTGTATACAAAGTTGGAGATTCAATATTTAGAATCAGTGCCCTCCCCCTCCCACAGAATTACTGTTTCCTTTTCTTAAATGGAGGTTATTCTCCCCCTTCCCCCCCCCATACTATGTATCATCTACACAATCCTGTGATGCCTGCATTTCAATAGATCCATTAAGTATGGACTCACACACCAAGTATTTGTGACATTTTAATACCAACGGGCTGTTTGACCATGTCCCTGTATAGTAATAAGTCCCACCTGAACAACTGAGTTACGTAATTTGACAGTGAAGAAATCACTAGTGTCCTTTCATCCCACTGAACAACCCTGTAATGAATATGTAGGAAGGAGAAAGGTGCTGTTATCTGAAACTACAGCGAGAAAGGGCACTAATGTGCTCCAAATGCTCCCCTCCCCACAAGACAGTGGAGTTCGATGCAGAGAAAGTAAGAGTCATTGAGGCCACAGAGCAGCAGCAGAGACTCCACAGCTGCAACTGTACTAAGGAGGCCTCAGTAGGCCCCACCACTGAATAGTGAGCAATAGTGGATTTATTGGCCCCAGTCCTATTCCCCACCCTCCAAACCTGGCTTTACAGAGAGCCCCTAAAGCATTGGTTTCCTTTGGAGCTATGGAACTGAACCTGCTCCACTTTGTTTGGGATCCTGTGAGAGAGAGGTGAGGATTTGCTCCCTAGTACGTGTTCATTAGTAAAGGCTGAAAGAAAGAATAGAATGGAGCAATTGTTTAGTCATGATGTAGAAGAATGAATATGGGACTGGAAACAAAGGACTTTTGAATTCTAATCCTGGTTCTGCTACTAACTTGCTGTGTAGCCTTGGATAAGGCATTGATCCTCCCCATGTCTCAGGTTCCTCATCTGAAAAAATGAGTTAATCCTATTTCATTGAGTGCTGTGAGGGTTAATTAGTCAACTTTTGAAAACCACCTTGAAAGTGCCAAGCACTATATAACGGCCACATATTTTATTTCAAGCTAGAAAGCAGTAGAGATGCCAGTTTTGCTTCTGAGTTTTTATTTAAAGGGAAACAGAACTGTTGATAAGTTCTTTTCTTACATAAGCAGCTATATGGAGGGCATTGGATGTAATAAATAGGTGAATATAGCAATTTGAGGTAGCTAGTTTTATGATGACACATTAAGAACCTGAACTGGTTATATGAGACACCTGAGAGAATGTGTAGAATGGGCATTGCTTCTTCAGTATAGGCTGACAATTCCACACAGCAGGGAACTTAAATTGAGATGTTCTGGGATCTGACAATGTAAATAAATTCTGGACAAGAGTGCTAGAGAAAAAATGACCCACAGTTTTAACTTTCATGCTAGTGTGTTAGAGTCTCTATGGTGTAATGAAAGATAAGATCACATTCAATACATTTTCAAAAGAGAGCAAATGGATTAAAAATAAGATTTTGCAATCCTCTGTAATTCTTTGACAATGGAAGGATCAATTTTGTCCAATGCTAGAAGTATGGCTCCTAACCTTATTAAAGGCTGCTAATTAAGGTGGTCTTCTATTCTGGATTCTTGTTTAAGAGAAGTGTCATGAAATATGAGAGTCACTTCTGGATTATACGTATTCAATAAAATGCAAAGGGAAATAGGATTTTATGGAATACAGTCCAAAGATACTGTTTTTTGTTTTTGTTTTTCACCTAGCCGGCGATAGACCACTTGAGCCATACATCTATGTCCTGAGCTGTAAAGGGGGCACAGGCTGCACTACTCTCCCTTCACATTCCTAGCGGTAGTGAGGGAACACGGATAGTGGCAAACAGAGCTGGCTAGAAACAGAAAGTTCTGCTGGAAATTGTGACATTTCAAAGTCATCTTTCAAAATCTGAATGAAAAGCTGAAATTTACTGAAAAGTGAAAACTCTGAAAAAAATTCAATTTGGAGAAATCAAAACATTATTGAAACAATGTCAAAACAATATAAAATTTTAATGCCCTATTAAATTTAATAATATAATGTAAAAGTCAAAACTAAATTGAACTAATGTAATGTTTTGATATCATAGAAATGATAAAGCCAGAATAATTAGTTTAGACTTTTTCCTGTCAAAAATGTCATGGCAGTCCTGAGGCTCTTCCTCCAGGTGGCAGCAGTATGCTTCACACAGTGCTGGTCAACCCAGCTCAGAAAATACTATTTTCTGACAAAAACAATTTTTCCTCAAAATCTTATACCGAAATTGTCTAGTTTTTTCAAGAATATTTCAAAAGTGAAAATTTTCCACAAAAGTTACATTTGCAGTAAAAATGGCCATCTTTTATTTAAAAAATTCAACCATAAATCAGTCATCCATCTCTGCTGATGTTTGAGAATGTAAGGGATGATGACTTAGGAGGCCATACCCATTTGCTGGTCCCTTTCTAGGTGAGAAAGATGCCAGCTCTTTCCCTGGAGAAGGATTTTCCTCAAGCATTTAAATACTGACACAGCAGGGGAACAAACTTCTTCCCACAATTACAGAGGCTATTTACAGAAACAGACTACATCTTTCTTTGGTTATTATTATTGTTCATATCCTGGTTGGGTCCCAAAAAAGGATCAGGCCCACACTGTGGTGGGCACAGATACATCAGAAAATATAGGCCTGCCCCAAAGAGTTTACAGTTGAAATAGCCAAGACAGACAAAATAATAATACACAGGTTGTCAGGATCAAGAACAAACACATGGGCTATAAACTAGGTTGGATGGAGGTGTTTTTTTTTTTTAAATGGCAACAAAAGATTCTGGTGAATTAGGATAGTCATGATAGAAAATAAACTTTGAGGCAAGGAGCATCTCTTATTTTTGTGTGTCTATAGTGCTCAGTACTATGGAGGCACAATCAGGATGCTACTGTACAATTCAAAAACAGAACATTAAGGTTGCAAAGTGAAGCATTGAAAGGTTAGGAAATGCCAGTTATAAGCACTTATAACTGCAACCTTATTTGGCCCCTTGTGTGTATGCATTATGATGTAATTTTTAATTACATGATCACATACTATTTTTTCCACGAGACCTCTGCCTCATTCAGTGCACTGGATGGACATAACTTAATACAAGTGATATCCATCCAGGGTTATATTTCCCACCCTGAACCTTAATTCTTGCTTTTCCTAACTTTTGGGTGCTTCATTTTGCAATCTTAACGTTCTTTTAATGTATTATTTTGCTGCTAATTTCCTACATTTTTTAAAAAAGCAAACAGGAAAATAACAGTTACAACATATGAAAAAATATTGACTCCCACATGGTTCATTAGCAGTGTTGGGATCTTCAGCATAGACTTACCTAGCAACTTGAAACAGAGTAACTGATAAGAGGTTATCTTCTAGATTGACCAACAAACACCGGGAGATGAACAATGCTTAATTTATAAAAAATTGCTGGGGCTGAAGCAATAACAATGGCATCCTCCCACAGGGTGACCTTCTACACTCCATATGTGTGAGCTCACGCCTTGCATGTCACTCACAAAAGAGGTGCTACAGCTGAGCCCCTGCAAGCCCTGGCACAAATTAAGCTCTGGGTTTTGCAGATATTTGGTGCCAGCAAAGTGATGTTGAGACTCAAATCCTGGGTTCAGGTTCTTGAGGGGAGTGGTTACAGGTTTTTCCACTTCTATAATCCCCAAACATGAGCTTTTCTACTCATGTTTCATTGTCCCTGTCACTACAATTAGCTGATATGACTGTGTCAAGAAAACTGAATGTAAAGCTCACAGGACAGTTAATGAATCTGCCTTATATCCACATCTGTAGCCATCTAACAATCCTCTTCTGCAAAAGAGGAGAGGGAAAATAATTAAGTCTCCTAACGTTTTCTACTCCAGTGCAAATCAGGTCTGTCAAAAGACCCTAACCTGAAGATTCTGCTCTGCCTCACAGCTCGGTTGCATTTTATTCAGCAACAATGAGCAGGAGGAAAATAGCTATTGCATACTGTTCATAATACATGTTAAGTGTAGTTTGGTTTTCATTCCTCACACCCCAATTAAAGAAAATCCCATTAAGTCTTGTGCAGCTATGGTTGTCACATATTTTATGAGTTACTTGTACCTTCCTGCACTTAGGTCTGTAGAATGGCAGTAACAGCTGGTCTCTGCTACAGAGGGTGCCTGCAATGTTTTAAACCAAGCATATGTGTCTAATGCTATTGTCCCACCTGAGTCCAACTCCCTTACAACTTGAATTGTCATTGGGTTTATGAGCACAAGAGCTGTTGAAATGGTCTATGAATCCTCTCTTGGATATACCCCAGCACAGTCAAACTCTCTGGAACCTAAGGAATCAACCTTCCCACTTAGTATCTGAGAGAAGTCCTGAGTAAAGAGAAAGAAGTCTCCCTCCTTCCCATCTGTCAAGCCCAGTGTGTGCCAAATTAGTTATCTGCTATAGACAAGATTCACCCTATACCAGAAATACAGCTTGTTCCTAGCACTGCCTGTGTAAAAGGGTAGTGGTCATACTGATGCCAGAACACATCTCTTCACTAGTGTGAGCACCAGCTCATCTCCTGTGAACTCAGAAGGGCTCATCTATGACAGATCAGCTAAACTCAGAGCCTGGAGACACAAGTAAATATGGTTTTCAGCTCTCCGTCTCTGCACAACTTGGTGCTGTGTGTCCTTCTTCCACAAGAGGTTATATTAAAAAGCTACAGCATCTTTATCATTGATATTGAGATCAACAGATACTAAATTTATTTGGAATAAAGGGTGAAGCCTTAAGTTTTTTGAAGTTCTATAGTCTTTGGCAGTCATGGTCCTATGGCCCTGATCGTGGGAGAAACAGCTGACCCCTCTTTTTTCTATAAAGTTTTAGTTAATTTAAACAAGATTACATTTACATCCCTGGTATACTATATAGAATAAAAATAAAAACCTACCAGCACTGAAAGTCTCCTGCCTGGTTATGCATTCAAACCACAACTGCAATTCTTGGAATGTGTGCTAATGTGGGTTTATCACACATTCAGTTACCTCTGAATAACAGGGCATGTAGAGCAAAGGGCAGTTTGTCCTTATTGTGTGGAGTAGCTGTCTTTTTCATACAAGGATATGGGTGTGGCTATAAAGATCAAAAGTTATCCTCTATATGGGAAGATGGGGCCTGGACAGCATAGGGGCTAAACAGAGTGTGCTGGCTACAGCTTACAGCAGGTTGGTGTTGCTATTTTATGTAATGTATAAAGAAAAGTAATTTTGTTGTGAAATACAACCCCCCCGTTTTAATGCAGAGACCACCACGTCTATTTCTCTCCTCCCTAATAAACTAGCAGGAGCACTGGCCCCTAATGTGTAGATGTCCCAGGATCTTCACAACAAGCAGAAGCATCTTCACAGCAGCTCAGAGCCTTTATGCAGTTCCCATTTTAGGAGCCATAATGCCCTGGGGATCCTACTGCTATAAGCTGAATGCTGAAAGCCACCTGCATTACATGTTAGCAACAACAGGTATTTTTGAACCTACTGACTTGCAGACAACGATACAGATTCTTATGTGCTAGTAGATGGAACTCCTGCTAACTATAGCCTAATGCACAGGGCACTGGGACTCAAGAGATCTTGCTGGAATTCCCACCTCTATCATGCATCTGCTGGGTGACCTTGGGCAAGTCATTTCCCTGCCTGTGGGTCAGTTTCCCTATCAGTAGATGGGAAGGGGTGATGATGCTGACTTCCTTTGGAAAGTGCTTTGAGATCTAAAGATGAACAATGCTACATAAGAACGAGGTATTATTACATATGGATCTCTCTCTTTTACAGAGAGCTATAGTACCTGCCAGTGACTGATCCCCCCTCAGGGGCAGTGATGCCAGCAGTCATCGAGGGAGAAATACTGCTATTGCAGCCAGCAGTACCTCCCAGATTTGTGGGCTCCGTAAAGACACAGTGCCAGAGTCTCGTATTCCTCCCTGAGCCCTCCCTGCCACTCTCTCCACTTCCCTTGCAGTGCAGAGCCCAGGCCAATGGGGTGGCTTTCAGTGGGATCTGGGGGATGGGAGAGGAATGTAGCAGAAGCACTACTCTTCTACATGGTCTTGGGGGCTTTTGAAAAACCTTGCACAAAGTGGGAAGTGTGAGAGAGATGGCAATTTCCTGAAAAAAGAAAAGGAGTACTTGTGGCACCTTAGAGACTAACCAATTTATTTGAGCAAAAGCTTATGCTCAAATAAATTGGTTAGTCTCTAAGGTGCCACAAGTACTCCTTTTCTTTTTGCGAATACAGACTAACACGGCTGTTACTCTGAAACCTGTCAGTTTCCTGAAGTATCCTAATTGTATTGGAGACCATGCTATATTGAGTATTACTGTGTGCCATGATTGTATGTAAGCTCTCTAGGAGGCAGATGTAATATAAGGCCTAGATGATTGAAGAACTATATTGAACCCAAGAGAGGTGACAGCTGAAGAGCTAAGAACCTAGAGCAGGTGGACCAGGGAGGGGGAATACAGGTGAAGTTGCCCTGAATTGTGACAGGAGATAGCAGGTGAGGTCCCTGTGTGCTCTTTTATCTTTCTAGGAACTATCAGTAAAGCACTAGATCTTACTGAGACCATTCACACCCTTCAGTCATGGCATTAACAGATCAGTGACTGATCTTTATTGAGTGTTTTGCAAATGTTTTTAAAGACATTCTCACTGGGTAAATATTTAACTGAGGTACCACAACCAATCACAGTGGTTTGCTGTTAATTGCGGTTTGATAAAAGATTTGACACTTGGAAGATGGGCAAAATTGGAAGGAGAGAAAGAATGTAAATTTAATTCTGCAGCCTGCATGGATACAACAGATGCAATCTGACTATGTTGTACCTTCATGGAAATTAATTTGGCAACAGAGGGAAGGTGCTGTACTGGCACTCAGGAAATCTTAGTTGTTTGATCTTTGGAAATGATCTTTAGAAGGCACAGAGAGTGAGGGTAAAATACTATTTCATTGGTAATCTATTTAGATTGTTAAATCTTCAGGGCATGGACTACGTATATGTACAACATGAAGCACAAGGAGTTCCTGATCTCAGCTGTGACCTCCTGGTGCTACTGTAATACAGGGGGCAAGACCTTACAGCATCTATAATAAGCATGCAATATGTACTTCTTGGCTATGGCTACACTTGACAGAATTTTTTTTAAATAATTGACAAAGCATTAATAGTATCAATTTAAATGTTCACAGTTGTGAGAAATTATGGGGGTAGGGGAACAAATCAGACAATTATTCAGTTACAACAAATCTTGAGACTCAAAGTTACAACTTTATAACCATTAAAACACAAACTATCAATGTCAAAATGTTAGCCTTAAATCAAACTCTAATAAGTTCACAAGCAGCATTTTTCTTATGTTGTCCATCAGTAAATTTTGATTATCAATGGAAATATTGTTTCATTGGTTTCCGTTTATAGGGTAAAAAACATTTACCAATAAAAATCTAATCCTTCCAAGTCTAAGTACAACAATTTAAGAGTCGATATGGAAATCATTTGTGACTTCATATTTCACAGCTCCCAAACACTTGTTTCCCTCTTCTACCCCCATGCGGCAGACAAATCTAAATGTTTCCTTGGACCTAATTCTTACCTCACAAATTCAGCTTTATTGCAGTTATTCTTGCTTTACGCTGCTATAAGATCATAGGCTCCTTGGGCGAAATCCTGGTCTCACTGAAGTCAGTAGGAGCTTTGCCATTTAATTCAGTGGAGTGGGATTTCACCCCTTGTAATTTAGGGCTGTATAGGCACTTGATATCTTGTTTGTGATATAGATACTGGGCCATTTAGAAGCAACATATCAAATAACTAAACTTGGAAGGTTTAGAATTTTATTGGTAAGTGTCAGTAAACAGTTTCACCATATACACCGAAACTGATAAATATTTCCATCAATAACTATAAAACAGACAGGCAAAGTAAGAAAAATGCTGCATGAGAACTTAGAGTTTGATATAAGTTTGATGTTGACAATTTGTGTTTTAACAGTTATAAAAATTTAACCTTTTTAATCTCATCTGTCATTAATGATCTGAACTCCCCCTGTAATTTCCTGTAACTGAACATTTAAATCAATATCAAATGCTTGAAAAACATTATCTGACAAAATTATTTTTGAAAAAAATCTAATTCTGCCATCTCTACAAATAACTCATCTGTTTTGAAAAATATGCTTTTTCTTAATCAGAAAGCGGCTTTCTACTTTACACTAATTAGTTTACATATCCCATAATAAATGGTACTGATGTACAACAATGCAAATAGTATATAGGATTTTAAAATATTTGACAGAAACCACACTTAAGATGTGGGGGGAGGACTTACAGGGCTACATTTTCAAAAGAACACCAACCTGGCCTCTAATTTCTCAAACTGCAAGCCAGTTTCTATCCCAAAGGGGCAATCAGGTAGTCCGTTATCTAAACACTGTTGACCCTGAAAAGTTAAAGAATTTTTAACGAAAGCTCTAAAGTTTGTATTAAAAGATCAGAAGTGTTTTTGGAACTTGTATATAGTCTGTGTGGTACCATGAGTGGGGGGAATGTTTTTGCATATTACACTTTAATTCAAGCAGTGGTTGCACTGCAACAACAGGGGGCAATATAATTCTAAGTTTTCTTCTCCGAGTTAAGAAGAAAGGAAATAAATGTTGATATTCTATTTTTTTCATACATATGAATAACAGATTCTGAAATGATTAACTCATTTGATTACTATATCCAGCACAGAAAGTAAGTTCTCTCCAATATCTATTCTATTTCCCCCTAAATCTTTCAGTTACTTATTAAGTGCAGTGCATCAAAACAAGCGATCTGTAGAAGAAGAAAAGCTGTGTCCCATGACTGTCAGGAAGTTATACAAATCTAAGAATTTGGTCTTCGGTAATGCAGGCAGCAAAAAAGCCTCTTTTCTTGACACCAAGGCCAAGATTTTCAAATGTTCAGTGACTCAGTGCATCTGTGGTCGGGTACCCAATCGGAAGCATCTGAAAGGGATTGTCTGCAGGGCCGCCCCTAGCCATTTGGATGCCCTACTCAGCCCCCCCTGCGCAAGGGATGGGGGGCTGCTGTGTGGGGCCCCAGGCCTTTCCGCCCCAGAGTCTGGGAGGCAGGAGCTGTGGGGGGGGTCACTTTTGGGGGCCCCACAGACCCAGAGTGGCCCACGGGATTAGCGGGGGTCCGGGAGCAGCCCACTCCGCTTCCCTCGTCGCAGCCCCAGCCATGTCGCTCGGGGGAAGGGATCTCCCCCCACACTCACCAGCAGCGGCGGGAAGCGGAGCAGCCAGGCCCCAGCCAGCTCTACTCTGCCAACTCCCAGCCACTGCGCTCCGCTTCCCGCTACCGGTGAGTGCGGGGGGGACCTTTCCCCAACCCCACCGAGTGACACGGCTGGGGCCGGGGCCGCATCAATCCGCTTCCTGCCACCGGTGAGTGCGGGGGGCGTCCTTTCCCCAAGCTCCCCGCACTCACCGGCACCGGGAAGCGGAGCGCCGCAGCTGGGAGCTGGCGGAGTGGAGCAGGCTGGGGCCGGGTTGCTCCGCTTCCTGCCGCTGCCGGATGAGTGCGGGGTCACTGGGGGGAAAAGAGGTGGAATGGGGGTGGGCCGGGGGCAGACCGGGGCGCGAGGGGGGTGGGAGGGTAAGAGGTGGGGCGGAGGGAGTTGTCCAGGCCCTCCCTAGGGACGGCCCTGCCTCTTGCAGTGGGCGCAGACCGCGTGGGGGCGGCCGAGGGATAGGGCTGGTCCTCGGGGCTGGTGCTGCCACGTATGCAGCACGCAGCTGCTAGGGCGCCTGCCAGTCAGTGTGCTGCCCCAAATTTCATGGTGCCCTATGCAGCTGTGTATGCCTAAGGACGGCCCTGATTGTCTGAGAGGGTGGGTGCGATGTCAGGCTGGCCAGGAAGGAAGAATTCTGTTTAAAATAACTTAATCTGCACATGGTTACTCAGAGCAGAACGTTATCATTTTAGGAGAAAGCTGGTTACGCTTTTTTTCATGTAGAATTCTAAAGCTAACATGGTGCATGGGAGAAGCATCAGTCTACGAATAAATGTAATATATATATATATATATATATATAAAATCCCATGCCTGGGATTGATACCAAACAGGCAGACTGCTGTGACCAGGTGGAACCCACAGACCTCAATCAGTTGGGGCATAACATTTTATCTTCTTGATACCTGTATCAAATCTGGCCATTTTCCACTCGGTTTATACAATCACAATAATAAGATTTAGTATTTAAATAGCAGCCTTTTTGGTGTTTAAACCATTATGATAAACTCCTATCATCTCTGCCATTAAGAACTCAAGAGTCAAAGATGTCACATTTCCACAAAATGATCCCAAGTCAGAAATGCCAGTTTAGTTAAACCATGTAAATAGGTTGCATACAAGGTTGTTGTAGCGGTGTTGGTCCCAGGATATTAGAGAGACAAGGTGGGTGAGGTAACATTTTACCAGACCAACTTCTGTTGGTGAGAGAGACAGCTTTCAAAGCTTGTCTCTCTCACCAATAGATGTTACTTCAATAAAAATATTGCCTCATGTAAATAGTCATTTACAGTTGTTCTGCATGTGTGGCAAGTTCTTATCTTGTGAGATAGCTAGATGGACAGCTGAGCAAAATTAATGCAGCCTTCATATAAAAGTTCTGTGTCTCCTAATACCAAAATACGATGAAAATATTTGCAAAGCCATTGTAACTAATTGAGTTAGCTATATACATATGGTTCTTCTCAAGTTAGGTTTTTGCAAAACAAAGAACTAATAGATATATTTTGATTTATATTTAAAATTTCCTGAGATACTTGGCATTCATTATGAAATACGCTATCAAAATACGGATATGGAGATCAGCTCTCTGAAAGGAAAGATGCACTGAGTGATAGGGCCCTTCAGAACTCCCTTGCCTCCTCACATTTTAACAGTTACTATTAGCTTTCTCTCAAAATCTATTTTAAAAGATATTAATCAGTTACAGCATACAATTCATATGGGTACAAACAGACAAAACAGACAATTCTGATAGCTCCAAATGATAAGCATTGCATTTCAGCTATAAAAAACTGAGCTGCTTTAAAAACATCTTGATCTATTCTATTCTAGTTTAGCATTATAGTCAGGAAAGTATGTTGATAAAATGGCATCTTCTTACTGTAGAGATATGAGTACTGAGACAAAAATATATTGTCACAGCTCTTATCACTGGAGAGTCATCACAGCTGTTGAAGAGGGAGCTGGATTTTTTAGCACCCTTATGATCAGTGAATTGCTATGCAAGACCCTGATCTTCCAATCAAATTTGTGCAAGTGAAGCCTCTTGTGCCTACATAGTCCCATTGAAGTCACTGGGGCTGCACACGGATGGGACTCAACTCATGGAGCTCCCATTGCAGAGTAGGGGGTTTAAGACATATAATTATTTTCACTTCTGCAGGCTGAAGTGAGGCTGCACTGCACATCTGTGTTTGGAGGATTGCAGAAGCAGCAGGTACAGGTCTCCACTGAGATCTTCAGTAATTTATGATGCTTCTCCCTCCAAACTGTGGAATCTCTCCCCACTCTTACAGGATCCCAGAGAAGCCAGGAGTCCGGGGAGTCTGGAACCATGATTCATGAAGAAGATGTACTATCCAAGGATGTGCGGAGGCAAGAGGTACCTTAGCAGACGTTCCTTCTCTCTAGCACATCTCCAGTGATCTGAACTACTACTTGTCTCATCCCTGGAGTGACAAACCCCACTCCCTGGGGGGGAGAGTTATGTAAAGTTAGTGACTTGGCTCCTAAAGGTTCCACTCCCCTGTGTGGGTTATTCCTTGGCAGAAAAGAATATAGCTCTGTGTTCAGTTTGTAGATTCTGAAGTATCACTGGTGCTGCTTTACAAGCCAGTGAGCTGCCTATTAAGAGCCAAGGAACATGAAATCACACAAAGCTATATTTTAGAAAAAAGAACAGGAGTACTTGTGGCACCTTAGAGACTAACAAATTTATTTGAGCATAAGCTTTCGTGAGCTACTTTTCTCGTAGAACTGCACTTTAAGAGATTGTACTTGAATATTTCAGTTAAGGTAATTTTTTAAAGAATCTATAAAGTAATTCATTGATCACTAAAGCTGTTAGATAATGAAAAATGTGATTTTGAATAATTTCATGTTCAAACAAAATATTTGAGCCAGATATTATTCAACCTCATTTAGACATGAAAAAATTATCTATGAATAATCTAGTAAATGAAAACTTCCTAAATGTGTTGAATATTTTGTTCACACCAAGTAATTCAGCCAGCTCTGACAAGTATAGCACTTTAAGGGGATCTTGCATACTGCATGAAGAGATCATTCAAAACTCTCACTTTGTTCACCTCTCCTGCCATCCTCCTCCTTTGCAATTCCAGTAAGGACATTACTGCAACATAAACAACATTTGCACTCTTATTGAAAAGGTGCCAACCTTGCTGATCTGCCTACAGCATGCAACATAAACCAATATTTTAATTACATTATTAAAGGGACATTAGAACCACATTAGAGAAAAGAAGTTACTGCACCTATAACTTCTCCACAAAACTTGAACTTCAAACCAAAACTGCCCTGTTCTTAGAGTTTAAGAAATTTAACTTTATTTTTCAATAAATAAGGTCCACTTTGTATTCTTATAGTATTCTGCTGTGTGAGACACTTAAGTGCCGTTATACCTGTTTTACAGACAGGAAAACAGATAAATAACTTACCAAGGTCACAAAACAACTTTGTACCAGTGCCAGGAATAGAACCCCAATCTCATGATTCTCAGCCTTATGCTCTAACTGCTAGATCATATTTTCTGCCTTTTCAGAAATCAATGTTTGCAGGTCTCTAGGCTTCCTCACTTTAATGCAGCATAATGAGAAGTATAGAAGCTCCGTGAGAGGTAATTTTGTCATTCTTCGCAGCCTGAGAAATCCCAGGAAGTACTAGAATTGACCAAGATAATGATTTCCACATCAGATGTTTAGAGAAATTCAAGTGATTGAACCAAATCTTCAAACTAGGGAATGTCCCTGAATTGCAAGAGCTTGGTGGGGTGTTTGGATTTATGGCATTTCAGGGATAGGACTCAGCTGAGAATTTCCAATCCAGACTTGAATGTAACTAAAGTGAAGGCAGTTTATGGATCTGTGGTTCTGATTCAGTTCAATCTCTACAGCAAATGTTGAGGTCTGCCTATCACTAGGCTCTGTATTGAACAGTGATTAGAAAGAAAAATCAGTCAGAGACACTGAGTTTTTCCTTAAATATTATCAGACAGTTTAAGAGGTCATTTGTTACAGCATAGGGCTGCTCATGCCTGACAC
Source organism: Natator depressus (assembly GCF_965152275.1). Classification (NCBI taxonomy): domain Eukaryota; kingdom Metazoa; phylum Chordata; order Testudines; family Cheloniidae; genus Natator; species Natator depressus. Next base: position 289,656,617 of record NC_134234.1, on the reverse strand, counting down.
ATTACCTCTGTCAGCTGCGCCATGCCCCTTCAATCTAGCTTGTCTCCTGGCCTCATTGCATTGCTAACCTTAACAATAACCAATCTGCACATTTACTAATATTTCCACTTTGTACTGCCACTGCTTCCCAGCTGACATTCTATTTCTCCTCCTGACACGCTACTTGCTATTGACTATTAGTAAAAAGGACAGAATTGGCAGCCTTGGCATTTCAGTTGTGAGACATGGGATGGTGACAGATCAGGTGCAATTCCACATATTGTGAGAAATTAGCTGTTACTCAGACTTTGAGAGCAGCTTTCTGAATTCTTACTAAGGATATCACTTTAAATGTTTGCTGATTTGGGGCCCACTCCTGGAAAAAATGCAAGTGAGGAACTTTAGTCATGTGAATGTTAGCAAGATTGGGTTTTCTTTGTATGTATGAGACTAGTGAGATTGCATCTCAAGGCAGAACTAGCATAAGCTAGGCTTTGCCTCCCAATGGCAATGTGTGATTTGTGATGTGCTAAAGAGGATAAAGCTGGTACAGAATGATATAATAGCCAGCCATTATATCAAAGAATATTTACTTTTCCATGGTTATATTTGTATCTTTACTGTCAGTGCATAAAATATTGCACTATGTAAAATAGCCTCTGTGGTTGTAGAAAATTATAGAGTAGCAGTTGCCATAATTATTTAGAAGCTGGCTAGCTTCTAATAGGTCCAATTTTCTGCCCTCTCCTTCCTCCGCCGCACCCAAAGAGAGTCATTTACATTTCATCTCACAGCAGAATTTTTTTGTCTGGGAAGTTTGAGGACAAAAAAATAATATCAGAAAGGAGTTTTAGTTACAGGTTGCAATCCTGTCCCCATTAAAATCAATGGCAAGACTCCCATCCACTCCATTAGGGCCAGGATTTCAGCTACATTTCAAATAGGGTTGCTAGGCATCCAGTTTTTGACCGGAACACCTGGTCAAAAAGGTATCCTGGTGGCTCTGGTCAGCAGAGCTGACCGGGCTGCTAAAAGTATGGTTGGCCACAGCGGCCGGCTCTGCACGGCTCCCGGAAGCAGCTGGTATGTCCCGACATCTCCTAAGCATAGAGGCAGCCAGAGGTCTCCATGCCCTGCCCCAGTCCACAGGCACCGCCCCCACAGCTCCCACTGGCCATGGTTCCCAGACAATGGGAGCTGTGGAGTCTGTGTGCAGGCCTGTGCCGGGGCAGGGGCAGCACGAAAAGTCCCCCTGGCTGCCCTTGCACCTAGGAGCTGGAGGGACATGTCGCCACTTCCTGGGAGCCACCTGAGGTAAGTGCTGCCCAGAGCCCACATCCTGAACCCCTTCCCACACCCCAACCCCTGCCCCAGCCTTGAGCCCCCCCTGCACTCCAAAACCCTCATCCCCAGCCCCACCCCAGAACCTGCACGCACAGCCAGAGCACCTACCGAATCAGGTCCCGTTCAAAAATCCAGCTGGAGGAGGAGACTGTCCCCTCCGTATAACTCTTATCACAGCACTTAGAGCACTCATCTAGCATGTAGGAGCCACAGGTTCAATTTCCACTGCACCCCCCAAGAGAGGTGGGGGACCCCTGTTCAAAGCCTCTCTACCTCTGGCACAGAGGGGGGTAGGAATTGAACTTGGGTCTCCCCCATTCCAGGCAAGTGCTCTAATCATTGTGCTAAAGGTGGGCACCGGCAGCACCACCACTACCTCCTCCCAGTTATGTGTGGAGTAAGGCAGGCACTTTCAAGAAACACCTAGGCACCTGAGAGGTCAGACTCAGGGAGCAGGTTCCTATTCATGGGTCACTAAGAGCTCAGACTTAGGCATTTACCTCAGAGAGGGACAGGGCTTGGCACTCTCTTCCAGTTGTCATCTCCATTTGGCTGTCTTAGGCAGGGTCCTGCCTAGTGTGCTGACTTTGTGGATCACATTCTCACAGCTCTCTCTCTCTATTCATTGTTCAGGGAATCTACACACTTCACTCAGCTTTGGGAGTGCAGTATTGTTCCTGTGACTTTCTAGGCAGCATGATGCTCAGCATTGCAATGCTTAAGTCCCCTTGTGCATCCCCTCCACAGGATTTGCAAGAGTGAGGTTTACTGTCAGTCACATTGGAAACAAGGCAGAGGGTTTTTTTTAAGTAGTGAGGGTAATTACCCATTGGAGCAATTCACCTGGGGTTTGCAGTGGATTCTCCAGCACTGTCAATCATTATATCAAGATTGGATGTTTTTTTCTAAAATGGTATGCTCTAGCTCAAACAGGAATTAATTCAGGGAAGTCCTATGTCCTCCATTACACAGGAGGTCAGACTAGATGATCATAGTGGTTGCTTCTGGATTTATAACATATGAATTTACGGGAATGTCTCCCAGATTACACCGCAAGTGATAAAGAGCCCAGTCTCAGGAGAGTCTTAGCACCTTCAGGGTGTTGTGTGACCTCAGGCAAAGTCAGTATAAGATGAGGGTGTTCAACACCTGGTGGAAGATTCTCAGTACCACATACGATCAGGCCCAGAGATTCACTTGGCTAGTATTTATTTTCTCACTGACACTACAGGCAATGCTGCCTTCCCTGCAGTACGCACACTGAGGCAGAGAGGTCTGTTAGATCACAGCACTGCTCTCTGGGAATTGAGGAAAGGTTGGCAAGAGAATAACTGTCACATTTCTGTATATTTGTCTTTTGCAGCTCTTCGTGCTGAAAGAAACAGTTGGGTTATATCTCCATAGTCCTCATTTCATCTAGCAATTGAGAGACACTAAAGAGAATCTAAATGAACTGAGACAACATTCCTGAGGTTCTGAAATATTTTTAATTTTTGTTTACTGCTTTTTCAAGTTATATGTTTATAGATGCAATATAGATCAGAGTTATTACAGAAATCTCATTCCCTGCAATTGTTGACTGAACAGCTATTACAGACTGTTCTGTGAATGCAACTAATCAGAATAAAAGAACTGTCAAATGAAACCCAAGTAACTAGTCTGTTTTTTGTAGGCATCTTGTGACTGAAATCAAGGTTTAAAAGGGACACTAGTCAGTTTAAATAAATAAATAAAATACCCACACACAACTCATTAACAATGTGAAAAAATCCTTCTCATTTCCTTTCAATGTATGCCCCTACCTCTTCAGTTTCACTGCCGCTATTGGTAAATATCCCTTTGCAGTGCTTGGGGAAGAGTGTATAGACGTTAGGCCCCCCCAGACCAGTGCATGAGAGGGATATTCTCATGCTAATGCATGAGACAGAAAAAGTTTATCTAAACATCAAAAGAGTGAAACTGGAGTGCTGTCAAATGCACAGAACAAGCAAACTGAAAATTCTGGACCGTATATGATTTTCTACAACAAATAAAACATTGTGAGATGCTATTCATGTAGTCATATCAAGGCCTCTCCTAATGGTCACTACTTCTTGACTCTCATTATTTTGCCAGGCAAAAAGTACACACCAATCACTACACCTCCCTGTTCTCAGTATCTTAGCTCTGCCATATTCTGACACACTCAACTTTCAAATCTTTGATACTTCCTCACCTCTTAGCCTGTGTACGACATGCTAAATGGCTAGGCTAGACGGAGAACTCAGCTACCACTCACCCTCTTCTACTTCAAAAGTTAGAGGAAGGCATCTAGGTGGAACAGAAACTTCAACGAGTACTGGCTAGTAGAAACAGAACTAGTTTTAAATGAAAGTTACATATTCAGTGAAAAATAGACCATTCCATTTTCATGGAGAAGCACAGGCAATCTTGAACTGCAATCTCCTTTCATAGGATCTAGTCTGACTGCCTCAGACTTTGCACCATGGTAGTTAGCATTCATTGAATGAAACAGTTTTCCTCCAGGACCAAATATTGGATAAAGATTTCTACATCAGCCACTATTCAATAATCTAATGAGATTTCCATAGGAAGAAGGCAGGACTGCAGTGGAGAGTACAACAACAACAACACCAAGGCTGTTATAGGAGCAGGAAGGAGAGGTACCTACAAGTCTTCTTCTCTAAAAGCAGCAATATTGTTGATGTTGATGATGTTGTTCATTAGGAGTCAGATTGTGACAGACCCTCATGTGGGTCTAATAAGCAGGGAGTGCACAAAGAGCCTCACTTGTGCCCTCCATTCACTGGCTACTGAATTGCCAGTACTAGACTGGTGCCCACTTAGACATATAGCACTGTGACCAGGTCATGGGTAGGCTCACAACAAATCAGTGCTGGATCCCCTGGTAGGGGGCAAAGGTTTTTTATTTGCCTATCACCACCCCCCTCAGGAAGGGCCCCACCTGCAGCTGTTCTCCTCAGCAACAGACAAATCACTGGTAGCAAATCCAAACCAATAGTCCCACACCAGGCCTACCTTCCCTCAGGAATGCTCTGGTAGGCAGCTGCCTCTACTCAATTCTTGACCCCAGGCTAGCTGGCTGGCTTGCTTGCTCGCTCGCTCGCTCGCTCTCCCTCCCAACCAGCCCCTAGCTGAGTTGGACTCTTGCCTTTTAACTCATCCCTCCAAGGGGTCCTATAACACGTGGCTGTAATACCCCCCACCCCAAACCGCCCACCCCGCAGCCGTGCCCATCTTGTCGGGCACTCTCAGGAGAGGAATAATCGGTGACACTGGGCGTGGCACTAGGTAACTCGAGGGGGTGGAAGACCACGAGTGTCGAGGAAGCCCCCCCGCTCTAGGCCACCAGGTAACTCAGGAGGATGGAAGACCACGAGTGTCGAGGAAGCCCCCACGCTCTGGGCCCAGGCTAGCCTGAACACTTCTCCCTCCTGAAGGCTGCTGTGTTATACCTTCTGTTTGCTTTTGTTTTGTTGCATAGTTTTGCTTTATCCTCTTTGGTGATTCTTTGTAAGTGTTACACAAATAAAATTCTTTTCTGCTTTAAAAAAAAAAACTCATCCCTCCAAGCCTGACACCTAGTGCAGGTGTAGTGGGGTGGGGCTGATTGAGCCCACAAAGACTCATTAACCCTTTCCTAGCCAATGTGGGGTCTGTATATCCCATCACAGGCACTGTAGCCCTATTTAAACTATGTTCAGAAGCAGAGGAGAAAAGAGATGTGTTTCCATCTAATGATTCTGTGATTCTATGTGTATATTGAGTAATGGACTGTGATAAGGAATGCATGCTTTTGGGTAAGGTGAATTGGTATGTCCCATGCGCCAGCTCTCCCTTTGTGAGCACCGTGGTTCACCATGACAATTGGTGTATGATGGTATCCCCTCACATAGATATGCTGCTGTGGTGATCTCACACACATCATATTTTTTACCTACATCACGATGTTGTGCCAACTGAATTGTTGCTGTCACTGCTGGCAGAAATGATATTCCACCAAGTTGTTCTGGGGTGCAGTCGTATGCCTGGGTGATGCAGATCTGTTTCACTGTAGGCATGATCGGCTCCACTTCTGAGCTTCTCAGATGGATTCTGCAACATGAATATATATATCCATGTCTGTATCACAAACTCTACCTTTTCCTGCTGGTTACACATCCTCTTGAAAACACCACCTGTGGAAGTGACTTAGCAAGACCTTTCAAGTGTGCCAGGAAACCAGCTTGATGCTTTCTCATGCTCGGCTCATATTTGTTATTTTTACAGTGGTTGGACCTGAAAACCTTCCAATTTTGCTTTTGATAACGAAACAATACTACCACAGTATTTGCAGTATCCCCTACGCTTAGCACAGGGAAGAGCTATGTAGTACCATGCAGTACCAGCTGCCTTAGAAAACCAATTAATAACGTTTTAAGCAAGACCACATCTATACTGTTTTCTGAAATTATGCCCATAGACATTCCCAGCCAGGATTTGGCCCTCAGTATCATTATGGTTAGGCTTATTTTAATTCTACTGCCAACAAGCCATATGAACTGGCTTGAAGAAGTTCAAACAAACAAACAAACAACAAGGTATACATGGAGAAGTATTTTTTACAGCATAGAAAAATAGCTAGTGATTCCTGGAGAGAGTAGCAGTCCTAATACCGTTTCTGCTTTACCATCAATCACGCTGGCTTCTTTTATAGTTTCCCCCCTAGCCGTAAGAGAAAACTGAACTCTGAAAAGAGGAAAAATCAAGATAAAATGAGGAAGGTTGCCCAGAACTCCTAAAGCTCTGTGAAACAACTTTCATGCAGTCATTTGTGGCTTAGCCTCTATTTTACATCAGCTCCGAGTTATCTCAGGAGGGAAAGCATAGATTTTTTTATAACAAAGCTCAGGGTGACTTTGTGCTGCAGGTTATTATTACATTTTAATCTCCAGATCAGATGCTCAAAACCTACAGCAACAAAAAATGAAGAGATGAACATTGTTTAGAATAAGTGATCAGGGAGCTAAAGGTTAGTCAGATGGAGTTAAAGGAATTAAACGCAACTTTCTATGATTCACTGCTTTTCTTTACAAATAATTGCCTGAAATAATGAAAAATGCATGAGATGTGCCAACTACTTTCTCTCTCCACTCACTGCACTAGTTCATTTAAAATCCCCCCCTCACATGGGAGGAATTGAAATTACAGTAGTGGCTCTTAATAGTACCAAAAGGGTTCTAAAGTAATTTGTCACTGGTAGGGGATCAAAGTCCACAACTTTTTCCCCAAGTAAGTTCCCTTTGAGTAAATTAGATGAAATAGCGCATCATCTTGAATTTCAAGAAGTGAGCAATGGCCACTCATCTACTAATGGTAAAAGAGGCAGGAGATAGTCGTGCACATAAAGCAGCATGAAATCCTAAGATCACAGTAAAATCGTTATAAAAGTAGTGGACAGAACACTACAGCCACTCTTGAAGACTTCCAGTTACTTAATTGCAGCATCAATTAAGACTGGCAGATTGTTGTATTTTCATTCGCTTTTTGAATAGATCTTTTCAAAAAGCACTGCATATTATGACATTACTCTAACGTTCTCAATAAGTAGCTTCATGTCAGGAAGAGGGTAACTTGTAATTCAAGTGTATAGCGTAGTAAATGTTTAGCATCTGGTTGTAAAGAAGAGTAGGGGACACAGATTTATAAGGCATCCTAATGGACATTGATGGGTAGGAAAAAACTGAGCTGCAGAACTAGACAGTCTGTCAGATTTTGCCCATTTTTATGAGCCGATTCTATATATTTTCCTGCTTTGATATCCAGGAGACATAACAATTCTTCTAACCATGATTATGCACTATCCCAATAAACAGATCCATATTACTAATATGATGGTAACTGATTCCCTCCCTTAACATTTCAGATTAAAATAATCTGCATCCTGAAACAACCAAACACATGCACACATCTCTTATAAAATATGTGCTGTCTCCTAAACTATAGAAGAAATTTACCATTTACTGTGGTATCACAGATAAAATGATGTTCATCCCTCCAAGATTTAATTCATGAATATTTTGAGATAACACTTTATTTATTACTTTAATACTTTCTTAGCTGGTTACAGGGAACTTTTGTTATTCAGATTCATAATATGAAATCGGGATAGTTTCTTCCATGGAAACATTTTACTGCCTATTCAAAGATGTAAAATGAATATTAACATATTACATATTAATTTGCAGGATGAAACAACTTATAAATTGCACTCCACATTTGAGATTTTATAAAGTAGCTTCCAAGATTCACTTGCAATATAAGTAGAAAAAGATATCTGACTCAAGAGTGCAGTTTATGAAAGCTCTACTCCAGTCTACAGACATATCCTTTGCCTCTGTCACATCTAGCTTCAAAACTTCTTAGTTGCAGATGTCCTTATTTGTTTCTCTTAATAGAGGCTTCTGCAATCATGGCCCAACAGGAGGCACTTTAGAGGGCTGGAAAAAACCTACATTTTAGGAAAAAGCCTCATTAAAACAATTCTGTCCCTTTGAGCTCTTCCAATTTTATCATGAAAGATACTTCTCTTCTTTGCTGTTGAAAACCACCCCAAAAACTGTTTGTACTTTGCATGTACTATTTACAAGTTTTGGTTCACCCAGAGGAAAAAAATATAACAAGAAATACAAACCGATCCTACAAACACTAATGTGTGTGCTTAATTGCACTCACACATAAATAGTCCTGCTGAAGTCAAGGCCTAAAATGAGCCTGCATTGAAAGAACCTGGCATCAGCTGACATCAGTGTGAATTCATATTAATGGATCCTCTCCAGGGCTGGCCTTATGGTTGGGTGCCGTGGTCAGGGGGGCACTGTGGTCAAGAGGCAAGGAGAGGGGTGGGCCTAGGGTGTGAGGCTGCAGAAGGGAGCTTGGGGTAATGGGGGGCAGTGGACCCTGGGGGCAATAGAGGGGTGGGGAGCCCGGGGAGGCAGCATGGGTTGGGGGGATGGGTGGGGTGCCCAGGGAGGCAGTAGGGTCCAGAAAAGACGGGGAGTTGGATGGGAAGGCAGCAGGGGCCAAGTCAGATGAGGGGTGGGGAGCCCAGGGAGGCAATGGGGACCAGGGGCTATGGGTGGGAGGGTCAGGACCCCAGGGAGGCAATGGGGGTCAGGGGAATCAAAATACAGGTTCGCCCAGGGCACCATTTCCCCCAAGGCAGGCGCTGACCTTTCATCTGCGTGGATTTTCACAGACATTCATGGAACATGGTTTCTGCATGGGAGTCCTCGGATGGGGATCCAGTTGTAGGACTGGTCCTTAGAACTGGGGATGGGAAATCTGGCTTAATCTGCCTGCTTTGATAAACCCGTTCTCTTTTCTCTATTTTAGATACGGTACTGAGCAAGAGTCTCTAAAGCTGAAAATCTGATGAATGTGGGGAGATTATTTTTTTTCCATAAAACTTAACAGTAGAGGTGGTCAGAAGAACTTCCATTGGCAAATCCAGTTCCATCAAAATCAAGACACAAGATCCAATCATGGATCTTCCATACCGTGATACCAATTTGCATATACATTAGTGTCCTTCCTCCAAATAAAAAGGAGTCATCAGTACTTATTATTTCTAAAATAAACATTTCAATCTTTGCATCAGGGATAATTTCGATATTGTTGGAATTCCCTGAAGAGTTCTCTTGTTCCTTGGTAAGATGATGTACACACACTTTAAAGGTTTCTGATGACATCATAATAACCACAAGAGTGAAGTTTCAGTGCTTTGAGGTCCTATGTGTGCTGGGCTTACAGGTCTGAGCAACAGTGATCTTCTTGTATTAACCCACCAGTCTTTCTGTTGACTACTTAATAAGATGTCTAGTAGATAAAGCATGGGAATCTGACTCAGAACACCTGGATTCTGTTGCTGATTTTGCTGCTAGTCTGCTGGGTGACCTCAGAAAACTCATTTTACCTCTCTGTGCCTCAGTTTCTAGATCTGTAAAAAAGGGATAATAGTAAAGAGTGTTGAGATCTACTGATGAAAAGCAGTAGATATTCATTATTGATATTTTAAGTTGGCATTGCTAGTATTCAGAGCCCTGAATGCATTAAGACCTTCTCCATTAGCCTCATCCTGATGAGCATCAATACAGAAACCATATACTTTTATAGACTCCACCACTGCACCAAGGACCAGCAAGTGGTTAAGTCTTTCCTGATTGCCCTTGGAGTATGGAACTCACTGTCTAGACATGTGATTCTGCCTACTCCTCCCCATTTAAAAATGCATAAAATATTTCTTCAGCTACTTTTTAATGGTGATCATTTTCAAGCTTTGGGTAGGACAGCTCCCTCCCACATTTAAAATATACTCTGTCCTTGGGTACATTTGTCTTTATAGTAGGGCTGTCAAGTGATTAGGCTCATTACTCAATCGGGCGGGGGGGAGATAATAACAGAAAATGTGGAAATGGCAGAGGTGCTTAATGACTTCTTTGTTTTGGTTTTCACCAAGAAGGATGGTGGTGATTGGATGTCTAATGTAGTGAATGCCAGTGAAAATGAGGTAGGATCAGAAGATGCTAAAATAGGCAAAGAACAAGTTAAAAATTACTTGTACAAATGAGATGTCTTTGAGTCACCAGAGCCTGATGAAATGCATCCTAGAATACTCAAGGAGCTTGCTGAGGAGAAATCTGTGCCATTAGCGATTATCTTTGAAAAGTCATGGAAGATGGGAGAGATTCCAGAAGATTGGAAAAGGACAAATATAGTGCCAATCTATAAAAAGGGAAATAAGGACAACCTGGGGAATTATAGACCAGTCAGCTTAACTTCTGTACCTGGAAAGATACTGGAGCAAATAATTAAGCAATCAATTTGCAAACATCTAGGAGATAATAAGGCGATAAGTAACAGTCAGCATGGATTTGTCAAAAACAAATCATGTCAAACCAACTTGATAGCTTTCTTTGACAGGGTAACAAGTCTTGTGGATGGGGGGAAGTGGCAGATGTGGTATATCTTGACTTCAGTAAAGCTTTTGATACTGTCTCACATGACCTTCTCATAAACAAACTAGGGAAATGCAACTTAGATGGAGCTACTATAAGGTGGGTGTAAACCTGGTAGAAAAACCATTCCCAGAGAGTAGTTATCAGTGGTTCACAGTCATGCTGGAAGGGCATAACAAGTGGGGTCCTGCAGGGATCAGTTCTGGATCTGGTTCTGTTCAAAATCTTCATCAATTATTTAGATAATGACATAAAGAATACACTTATAAAGTTTGTGCATGATACCAACCTGGGAGGAGTTCCAAGTGCTTTGGAGGATAGGATTAAAATTCAAAATGATCTGGACAAACTGGAGAAATGGTCTGAAGTAAATAGGATGAAATTCAATAAGGACAAATGCAAAGTACTCCATTTAGGAAGGAACAACACACAAAATGGGAAATGACCGCCTAGGAAGGAGTACTTTGGAAAGGGATCTGGGGGTCATAGTGGACCACAAGCTAAATATGAGTCAACAGTGTAATGCTGTTGCAAAAAAAGGGAACATCATTCTGGAATGTATTAGCAGGAGTGTTGTAAGCAAGAGAGGAGAAGTAATTATTCCACTCTACTCCCCGCTGATTAGGCCTCAACTGGAGTATTGTGTCCAGTTCTGGGCAACACATTTCAGGAAGGATGCAGACAAATTGGAGCAAGTCCAGAGAAGAACAACAAAAATGATTAAAGGTCTAGAAAACATGACCTATAAGGGAAGATTGAAAAAAATGGGTTTGTTTAGTCCGGAGAAGAGAAGACTGAAAAGGGACATGATAACAGTTTTCAAGTATGTAAAAGGTTGTTACAAGGAGGAGGGATAACATTTGTTTTTCTTAACCTCTGAGGATAGGACAAGACGCAAGGGGCTTAAATTGCAGCAAGGAAGGGCTTAAATTTCAGCAAGTGGCCATTAGGAAAAACTTCCTAACTCTCAGGGTGGTTAAGCACTGGAATAAATTGCCTACAGAGGTTGTGGAGTCTCCATCATTGGAGATTTTTAAGAGCAGGTTAGACAAACAGCTGCCAGGAAAAGTCTAGATAATACTTAGTCCTGTCATGAGTGCAGGGGACTGGACTAGATGACCTCTTGAGGTCCCTTCCAGTTCTATGATTCTATGATTTAAAAAATTAATCATGTGATTAAAAAAATTAATCGTGATTAATCGCTCTGTTAAACAATAATAGAATACCATTTATTTAAATAGTTTTTTATATTTTCTACATTTCCAAATATATTGATTTCAATTACAACACAGAATACAAAGCGTACAAAGCGTGCTAACTTTATATTTATTTTTTATTACAAATATTCGCACTGTAAAAAAGAAAAAAATAGTATTTTTCAATTCACCTAATACAAGTACTGTAGTGCAATCACTTTATCATGAAAGTTGAACTAACAAATGTAGAATTATGTAAAAAAACTGCATTCAAAAATAAAACAATGTCAAACTTTAGAGCCTACAAGTCCACTCAGTCCTACTTCTTGTTCAGCCAATCACTCAGACAAACAAGTTTGTTTACAATTGCAGGAGATAATGCTGATCACTTCTTATTTAGAATGTCACCTGAAAGTGAGAGCAGACATTCTATTGTAGCCAGCATCGCAAGATATTTACGTGCCAGATGCAGTAAAGATTCATATGTTCCTTCATGCTTCACCCACCATTCCAGAATACATGCTTCCATGCTGATGAAGGGTTCTGTTCAATAACTATCTAAAGCAGTGCAGACTGACACACATTAACTTTCATCATTTGAGTGAGATGCCACCAACAAAAGTTTGATTTTCTTTTTTGATGGTTTGGGTTCTGTAGTTTCCGCATTGGAGTGTTGCTCTTTTAAGACTTCTGAAAACATGCTGCACACCTCGTCCCTCTCAGATTTTGGAAGGCACTTCAGATTCTTAAACCTTGGGTTGAGTGCTGTATCTATCCTTAGAAATCTTACATTGGTACCTTCTTTGCATTTTGTCAGATCTGCAGTGAAAGTGTTCTTAAATCGAACAACATGTGCTGGGTCGTCATCCAAGACTGCCATAATATGAAATATATGGCAGAATGCAGGTAAAACAGAGCAGGAGACATACAGTTTTCCCCCAGGGAGTTCAGTGACAAATTAATGCATTATTTTTTTACGAGCGTCATCAGCATGGAAGCATGTCCTCTGGATGGTGGCCAAAGCATGAAGGTGCACACGAATGTTTAGCATATCTGGCACGTAAATACCTAGCAATGCCAGCTACAACAGTGCCATGCAAACACCTGTTCTCATTTTCAGGTGACATTGTAAATAAGAAGGCAGCATTATGTCCTGTAAACGTAAACAAATTTGTCGTAGTGATTGGTTGAACAAGAAGTAGGACTGAGTGGACTTGTAGGCTCTAAAGTTTTACATTGTTTTGTTTTTGAGTGCAGTTATGTAACAAAAATATTTACAATTGTAAGTTGCAATCTCACGATAAAGATTGCACTACAGTACTTGTACAAGGTGAACTGAAAAATACTATTTCTTTTGTTTGTCATTTTTACCTTGCAAATATTTGTAATAAAAAGTAATATAAAGTGAGCACTATACACTTTGTATTCTGTGTTGTATATTGAAATAAAATATTTGAAAATGTAGAAAAACATCCAAAATATTTAATACATTTCAACTGGTATTCTTTTGTTTAATGGTGCGATTTTTAATCGTGATTAATTTTTTTGAGGTAATCGTGTGAGTTAACTGTGATTCATCAACAGCCCTACTTTATAGCATTGTGTGTTTCTAGGCATTGGAAGGTTGTGATTTGTTTTGATATTCTAAGTGTTCCGAGGGCTAAGTGCTTTGGCAGAAGAGGGAGCGAAGGAGTGTGCTTTAAGGATTAAAAATGGTAGGCCATCAAACCCTGAGACATGTAAAACCTCATTCCATTTCCTTGTGCCAGGCTGTATGTAGAATGGTGAAGCATACACAAGTTTTTAAAAGAAAAAAATGTGTTTGTTAACATTATAGTAGGATGTCCCCTTGGGAAAGATGCGGGATCAGATAGATGGGAGATAGGCAACCCTTGGGGTCCTGGAAAGAGTAGGGCAGGAAAGAGGCTGCCTCAGTTGCTCTGGTAATCTTCTCCCCCACGCTACCCCCAGAACACACATTCCAGTGTGGGGTACGGGAGAAGGAGAAGAGTTTTTTTCTACTTCCTTTGCTGTCCATTAGTCAGGCATTTGAGGGAAGACGAGAGCTCACTGGCTGTCATACCCTCAACCCTGTTGTGTGTAAAGGTCTTCCAGGCATGCAGCAGCCATCCTGCTGGTTTCTGCACTGCATTCATTGCCTTATAATTAAGGTATAATTTGAACTATGCTTCCAGCATGCTGTGGGTGACACTCTGCAGATCAGTAATTTTGGGAGTCAGGAAAGAATTCCCACTGAAACCTTCCTTTGCCTTCCTAACAGCATCCTGGAGACCCAGTTTTCAGTTAATAAAGAGTAAGGCACCACTTTAAAGGAATATACATATATAAGGGGAATTTGTCATAATTTTAATCACAATTTGCAGCCATCATCCAGTGTAAGTTTGGGACTCAAAAGGGACCAGTTTCGAGAAGGAAACATGAGAAAGAGGCCAGGAGATAGCTGGTGGACCCTGCTAGCCTGTAGGGGAAGGGCAGACCTTAATTCTTTGCAGACTGGGGGACCCTTCCTGTGTACCTTCATTCACACTTGTGGGAGGAGGGTAAGAGGATTCAGAGATGGACGGAATCATAGGTGTTAAGATGAAGGGGGCCAACCCTGAAAATTATTTTTATGTCATAAGGTCATTTAATACCACAGAGGACCCAACTAAATGCCTGGTATTTTGGGAGGAGTTTAGTACCACCCCTACTCTCCCCCGCAAAAATGTAAGGTTGATTTTGTAGAGATGCAGCCTGGCACTTTAAATTCATCCCTGTCTGTGTATCTTTCTCCTGCATGTCCTGATCAAATGGCCCCTTTTGCTATAGAGAGCTGTGGAACAGGTAAGGTTTCAATGACAAAAGTCAGGGGGGTATGCAAGTTAAAATTTGCTACTTCATAAGACAACTGAAGTTCATCATACCTTGAAGGAATTGTACTTCATACCACCCTTGCAGGAGCTCCAGAGGCATTTTGTGCCACCTTTCTGAGGCCAGGTCAGCCCCCTATGTTAGAGAAGTCTCAGAGCTGCTCTATGGCCCCAAGGGGCTGCTCCAGCTTCCAGAAGTGCAGCCGTGTTTAGCCATGTCTCAGGAACATCTCCCAATGTGCCACCTTCACATGTGGCTCAGAGTTGTTATCCTGGCTCTTCTCTGCTTACTGAATTCCTTTACTGTGGGGTAATTCTGGGGGGGCCAGAGCTACCAGCTTCAGCCTAGCTGGTGTAAAAGGAATGCTGAATCAGGCTGTGACATTCAATACCTTGGGGAAGCATGCTGTAACCCCCATATTCCTTGTTTTCATATAATTGTGGTCTTACTTATAAAGCATGCTTTGTAAGGTATCGGGGAAAGGTTATGGTCTGCGGAAGTCATTTCTCTATCCATATATGTGTATCATTCATGCATACGAAGTTATGAGAATTGTGTTGTATGGTTGTCACTAAAACATGCTGTACGTTGTGGGAATCAGCCAGAAATTAGCTCCCCAGAGGCAACAGCAAGGAAAGTAACCAACGCCCAGGCGGGGTGTCAATCAATCCATCAACAGCCATTGTCCAACAAGGGAGCTGCAATGTGATGACTCACCTACATGAGGTCACACCAGGGAAATTGCTCAACCTTGCTTGGAGAGACTCAGTAATGTTCACCTGACTCTGAAGGGGGTGGAGGCAAAGCTATGAGGGAAGAAAGGACATGATAAAAGGAAGAGACATTTGCCATGCTGTCTCTCTCTCTTCCACCTACTTGGACTGACACTACCACCACCAGCAAGCGATTAAAGCGCTGATCAAAGGGGAGAGCCTGGCTGAAGAGCAGCCAGTCTGTGGTGAGAACCATCTAAGTTTGTAAGGACATTGAAAGTGTTAAGATCAGCTTAGAATGTGTTTTGCCTTTATTTCATTTGACCAAATCTGACTTGTTATGCTTTGACTTATAATCACTTAAAATCTATCTTTATAGCTAATAAATCTGTTTGTTTATTCTACCTGAAGCAGTGCATTTAGTTTGAAGTGCGTCAGAGGCTCCCCTTGGGATATCAAGCCTCATATATATCAATTTCTTTATTAAATTGATGAATTTATATAAGCTGGCAGTGTCCAGCGGGCATCACTGGGCACTGCAAGACGGAGGCTCCCAGACGCTTGTGTCTGCAACTGGAGATATTGGCTAGTGTCATTCACCTGCAAGTAGCTGGGAGCAGCTTACATGCCAGAGGCTGTGTGTGAACAGCCCAGGAGTGGGGGTTCTCACAGCAGAGCAGGGTCAGGCTGGCTCCCAGAGTCAAGGATTGGAGAGGCCTAGCAGATCACCGGTCCAGATAACACCAGAGGGGAATGTCACACAGGCCATCTGCGTGTGTGAAATTGAGTGCATGTTGTCCTCTGTTGCTTGACTGCAGCTGAGAAAGAACATGAGCATTTTTAGCTCACAGCCAAAAAGTTCTTTGTTTAGAGTAAGTGGGAGAGGCCTGCTTTTTTTTTGTCCTTATTTCAATCACAGCACACCAACCTAAACTTTAACCCCCAGACTATTCTTTCATTCGTTATCTCAGAATCTAACCACAAATCCATCTAAAAATGAAACAAAATTGCTATATGTATACATTAATAACAAACTGGTCAACTTTGAAAGAAATTCACATACATAATTTTACAATAAGTTTATATGCTTTTCTGTTAAATTACATATACAACCTTATTCCCAAGAAACATCAATTGTAAATGCTTGCCCAAAAGACTGATGTTGATGGATAAATGTTTTACCTGATAATTCTCATTTAGCAGTACTCCTTCAGAGAAAATATTTAGATACCGAGTTAAAAATCAATATATAAACAAATCCCCACAACAATTCATGGATCAGCATTAAGATAGTTGTGTTATGATGAAATATTCATTTCTTAATAAACAAATTAATCATACACAGTATTAACCAAGTAGTACAAGATTTATGTCCTTATCTATTCATTTCCTTGTTATTAAGTTATTGGGTTTTGCAAAGAATGTGGTAACCAAATAGTTATTTAACAATGTTAGCTGCAGGTTTTTAAACAGTGTTTTGATAAGTGTTTGAGCACTGGTTGACCAAATGAAGTAGATTACACAGACTGAAAATCCAGAACTATTCCCAACCACAGCGTAACATTGTTTCATAAATAACAATCTTATTTTGTTAAAGTGATGTCAGTTCTTTATGGTGGAACGCTATGATGGCAGTCTATTGATTTAAAAGGGAGATTGTTTACTAGGTTGGGCTTTTATAAGCTCTCATTAGTTACTTGCAATAAGGCTGCAATACAAACAAATATGACACAATCTTTGATTAATAATTTAATTGAGGGTGGACAATTTTTTCATTTCTCACCCCCCCTCCATTGTCAATATCTTCCCAACTGCACTTGCCTGTTTTCACTCCAGCTCTAAATTATTAATGGTAAGAGTTTGGAAGAGTTTTCCCATTGCTTAGTGTCAAATACAACAAGTAATGTTAGCTCTTTCTTCTTTGCTGTATTTCACCATTCCCTGCTTCATCTGCTTATTAATTCCTTTTTATTATAAGCTACCTACCTACTCTCACACACACACACACAGACACACACACTTTGATAATGTTAGCATTAGCAGGAGGGGAATGAGATAGGGGAAACTCAGTAATTGCCACCCTTTACTAAATTATACAGCATTAATTAGTTTACTTGGTAGTTCAGAGATTGCTTCTCCTATCGGAATGAAGGCTTTGGGTTCAGAATGGCATCTGTCTCATAGTGTCAGTGCAACAACAACAAAAATTAATAATGTATGGCTTGTGTCACAAAAGCAGAAGTGCTGCATTCATCTGTCTGCTTGCCATCTGAATGTCAGAAATGGAGAGAAAACACCACTCTACTGCAACCTCTGGGGGATCACGGAAAGGCTGAAATAGATATCGCTGTTTAGGGCTGTTCTAAATGTAATATTTCTGATACATTTGGAGGAAAAAAGGTTAATTTATTTTCCAAGGATTGGATTGCTGTGATACAATTGCTTTGTCCTAGAGCAAGCAGAAAAAACATGAGCATTGCAACCTGTGAAACGAAAGGCCTTTTTGCTGGATTTAGGAGTAATTTGCAATCCATCAAAACACAGACCATTTCTCATTCTGCTGGAAAGAAGCTAAACTGTACACATTTCACTTATTAGGAAATACAAATGTTGATAGAAAGAGAAGTGCAGCCATGGGCTTCCCTCTTGACTGGTAGTTTAAGACCCTGATCCTGCTATCGAATCTGTGTGAATTCCATTACATGATCAAGGCTTAAAAAGCTAATATAGCTTGCTTGTTAGGTTTGGAAATTAAGCTTCAGAATGATAGAGGTGAGATGATGCTACAATACATAGTCATGATGGATAAAAAGTTAAATATTACTTCATCACAAAACAGCTGGATTTTTCTCCAGCTATCATCATTTGAAAATGTGTATAGCTCTCAAAGAAGCTTCTTAAAAACAGGTTTTAGAAAAAGAAAAAAGAGAAGGGAAGAAACAGAAGTGGGGGGAAGGGATCTAAAATGCCCTTTAAAATATTATAATACTTTGCTATAATTGTCCAAAATATTACAGTTTACAAATATATTAAGTAATATCAATTTGTTTTAGAAAAGCCATCAAACATTGAGTGTTTTGCAGAATACCATAATATCTTTTTTAATGAATGGGAAGAGAGTAACAAACGATAGGATCTGAAACCTCAAGGATAAAGGGCCAGGTTCTGGTTCCTTTACTCTTGCTCCTGTCAAATAGCATCTTTTTCCATGACAGGTCCCTTTGATTTCCTTCAGACTACTTGCACGGCTACTGAGCATATTAGAATCTGAATTAGAATACACCTCATTTGGTATTAACACCATTTAAATATTAAACCTTATAAACAGAAAACCTGTTTTCAGTGATTCTTAAAACAAAACAAAAAAATCCACCTTGATTTTCATTTCAGTAAGGGGAAGAGCTTTGGCCGCTTGGAAGGTAAAATAGTCTTGTTATTCGCCGATAATCAGAATGAAAGGTTTAGCCTTGGTTACTGAAAGTAACAGAAACATCTTCCTGCCACTTCATTTTGATGAATTTTGAAATAGGTTAGCTTAAACTGATGCTGGTTTTCTCTGCCTAACTCCTCATAGAGAACCTGTGAGATGAGAGCAGAGGGTGTAATTAGAATAGGTAGCCAATCCATCCCCAGTGTGAGCAAACTTCTTCACCCACATTCTTTCACGCTAGTTAAAATCTTTAAGGGAACTCCCAGCACGGTAACTTCAAGGAACACTCGAGTCCTCATTATTGTCAGAGATTCCATCACCCGCTCTGCAACTCCTATTAAGGAATCTGAATGCTGCCTGCGGCTCTCCCTTTTACATGCTAGTCAGCTTCCTGTTTAGGCAGGGAAAATAAAAGGGGTTGAGAAATGTGCAGAACTTCTGTAAGTCGTTTGCATTCCACTGAAATATTTCTTTAGCTGAAGGGGATCAAATCAATGAAATATGATGAAACCATATGCTCATTTTTTCAAAAAGAGAGCAGCTGCTTCAGGGAGTATTGAGAGGATTTATTAATTCTACCAGTACTGCTCATTAAGACTAGGTGTCTCAATACCTGGCTTCCTCAACAAAAGCTCCTCAATAGCAAAATCACCCCCATGGAGTTCACACTGATGTTCATCTTGGCAACATTCCCTGTATTCTTGCAGGACACAGGAGACAATATGCTGAGCTGATGCTATTGGAGAAGTGGAACACTCATTTCTCAGGAAAAGCTATATAACACAAGTTAACTTTGGAAATGCCATAGGAGGAATGTATGCTGGCAAAGACTGATTCTGCCTGCTATGGACCATATGTGTATTTAATTGAGTTTGCAAGTTTCCAGGCAGGATGCCAAATGGACAGTCTACTGCCAGGTAAGAGTGAGGAAGTTTTCCCCTCTTGTTCTCTGACAAGCTTTGGGGTCACAAAGATTCATGAAGCCAAAAGATATGTCCTGCCCAGGACTGATAGTGGTGTATGTAGGTCAGCAAGCAAATAAGCTACAGGAAGACGAATTATTGTTGCATCAGTTGTACTTAAAGGTTATGGCTCAGACTAACTTTACAGCCTGAGTAAGAAGTGGTGCCACTCCAAGAGCTGACCAGGGAGGGAATTGTAACTCTCGGAGTCTCATCTGGTCACAGTTTCCCACCATGGATCCCCTCTTACTCTAAGGGAAAGGTAAGAGAAGTGATTTGCTACTGGTATAGACCAGTGATTGTCAATTGCTGGACTTTGGACCAATGGGTTGTCAGCAGAGCATTTCCAGGAAGTTCAGGAGGCTAAGTTCCATTAATAGTAAAGCATGCACAAATGGAGCAGGGGACAGTCATCATCCTAGAACTTTTCAGTTGTGCATTCAGTGTTCAAGCAGAGCTCTCTTTAATTCATGATAGTGTCCCATGAAAGCCTTCACTGGCTTAGATTGCTGTCCTGGAGCTGAAGTCTGTGGAACAAGTCCCTGTCTTGCTGACAGATAAAATTTCAACCATAATCAAATTTGTTGACAACACTACAAATGAAGCAGTAATAAGAGAGGCATGAATCAAACTACTAGCTTGGAAAAATCAGAGCAGTGGGATCTGCATAAAATGAAAGAAAATCAGGTGTTAATAAATATATAAAATCCTGCTTCTACCAAGAGAGGAAATAAACAACAGATGTACAAAACCAGGGGTCAGTGATAACCATGCAGCTGCACCCATCCATTAAGCTGAGTTTATTTTCATTGTGTCTTTGTGATATTCTGTTGTAATATTATATTTATATTTTGCAATACAGTTGCAACAGGGGAGGAGAGCTGCTTCGTGACAGGTGCTGTGCCTTAAGAAGTGGTCCAGGATTTGAGAAAGTTGTGAGGTCTTGATTTACAGTATCCTTGTGCCTTGTTTTCAGAAACACAGTCACCTGTGACGAACATCTATCTTGAACAGCTGCTTTAAACTACTTTCCTGCTTTCAGATACCAAAATAAACTTTAACCCACCTTATTTTAGGTGCTTCCTTATAGAGCACTTGGGACCAGTAACATTGAAAAGGAACTGAATTGCTTCTGTACTGTATATGAATGAGTTGAATGTGGTGAACAAAAGGAAATATGTAACACATTCAGGAGACAGGTTTCAGAGTAGCAGCCGTGTTAGTCTGCATTTGCAAAAAGAAAAGGAGTACTTGTGGCACCTTAGAGACTAACAAATTTATTTGAGCATAAGCTTTCGTGAGCTACAGCTCACTTCATCAGATGCAGTAGAGAGACTGCTGAAGTGGAATTAATTTGAAAACTGGATACAATTAACTTAGGCTTGAATAAAGACTGGGAGTGGATGTGTCATTACACAAAGTAAAACTTTTTCCCCTTGTTTATTTCCCCTCCTACTGTTCTTATAAAGTGCTGAAAATGGCCCACCTTGATTATCATACAAAAGGTCCCCCCGCCCCCCACTCTCCTGCTGGTAATAACAGGTTTCAGAGTAACAGCCATGTTAGTCTGTATTCGCAAAAAGAAAAGGAGGACTTGTGGCACCTTAGAGACTAACCAATTTATTTGAGCATAAGCTTTCGTGAGCTACAGCTCACTTCATCGGATGCATACTGTGGAAAGTGTAGAAGATCTTATTATATACACGCAAAGCATGAAAAAATACCTCCTCCCACCCCACTCTCCTGCTGGTAATAGCTTATCTAAAGTGATCACTCTCCTTACAATGTGTATGATAATCAAGTTGGGCCATTTCCAGCACAAATCCAGGGTTTAACAAGAACGTCTGAGGGGAGGGGGGGGTTAGGAAAAAACAAGGGGAAATAGGCTACCTTGCATAATGACTAAGCCACTCCCAGTCTCTATTCAAGCCTAAGTTAATTGTATCCAATTTGCAAATGAATTCCAATTCAGCAGTTTCTCGCTGGAGTCTGGATTTGAAGTTTTTTTGTTGTAAAATAGCGACTTTCATGTCTGTAATCGCGTGACCAGAGAGATTGAAGTGTTCTCCGACTAGTTTATGAATGTTATAATTCTTGACATCTGATTTGTGTCCATTTACTCTTTTACGTAGAGACTGCCCAGTTTGACCAATGTACATGGCAGAGGGGCATTACTGGCACATGATGGCATATATCACATTGGTGGATGTGCAGGTGAACGAGCCTCTGATAATGTGACTGATGTTATTAGGCCCTGTGATGGTGTCCCCTGAATAGATATGTGGACACAGTTGACAACGGGCTTTGTTGCAAGGATACGTTCCTGGGTTAGTGGTTCTGTTGTGTGGTATGTGGTTGCTGGTGAGTATTTGCTTCAGGTTGGGGGGCTGTCTGTAGGCAAGGACTGGCCTGTCTCCCAAGATTTGTGAGAGTGTTGGGTCATCCTTCAGGATAGGTTGTAGATCCTTAATAATGCGTTGAAGGGGTTTTAGTTGGGGGCTGAATGTGATGGCTAGTGGCTTTCTGTTATTTTCTTTGTTAGGCCTGTCCTGTAGTAGGTGACTTCTGGGAACTCTTCTGGCTCTATCAATCTGTTTCTTCACTTCGGCAGGTGGGTGTTGTAGTTGTAAGAATGCTTGATAGAGATCTTGTAGGTGTCTGTCTCTGTCTGAGGGGTTGGAGCAAATGCGGTTGTATCGCAGAGCTTGGCTGTAGACGATGGATCGTGTGGTGTGCTCAGGGTGAAAGCTGGAGGCATGTAGGTAGGAATAGCGGTCAGTAGGTTTCCGGTATAGGGTGGTGTTTATGTGACCATCGGATATTAGCACTGTAGTGTCCAGGAAGTGGATCTCTTGTGTGGACTGGACCAGGCTGAGGTTGATGGTGGGATGGAAATTGTTGAAATCATGGTGGAATTCCTCAAGAGCTTCTTTTCCATGGGTCCAGATGATGAAGAAGTCATCATTATAGCGCAAGTAGAGTAGGGGCGTTAGGGGACGAGAGCTGAGGAAGCGTTGTTCTAAATCAGCCATAAAAATGTTGGCATACTGTGGGGCCATGCGGGTACCCATAGCAGTGCCGCTGATCTGAAGGTATACATTGTCCCCAAATGTAAAATAGTTATGGGTAAGGACAAAGTCACAAAGTTCAGCCACCAGGTTAGCCGTGACATTATCGGGGATAGTGTTCTTGACGGCTTGTAGTCCATCTTTGTGTGGAATGTTGGTGTAGAGGGCTTCTACATCCATAGTGGCCAGGATGGTGTTATCAGGAAGATCACCGATGGATTGTAGTTTCCTCAGGAAGTCAGTGGTGTCTCGAAGATAGCTGGGAGTGCTGGTAGCGTAGGGCTTGAGGAGGGAGTCTACATAGCCAGACAATTCTGTTGTCAGGGTGCCAATGCCTGAGATGATGGGGCGCCCAGGATTTCCAGGTTTATGGATCTTGGGTAGTAGATAGAATATCCCAGGTCGGGGTTCCAGGGGTGTGTCTTGCGGATTTGATCTTGTGCTTTTTCAGGGAGTTTCTTGAGCAAATGCTGTAGTTGCTTTTGGTAACTCGCAGTGGGATCAGAGGGTAATGGCTTGTAGAAAGTGGTGTTGGAGAGCTGCCGAGCAGCCTCTTGTTCATATTCCGACCTATTCATGATGACAACAGCACCTCCTTTGTCAGCCTTTTTGATTATGATGTCAGAGTTGTTTCTGAGGCTGTGGATGACATTGTGTTCCGCACGGCTGAGATTATGGGGCAAGTAATAGCTGGTAATAGCTCACCTTTCCTGATCACTCTTGTTACAGTCTGTATGGTAACACCCATTGTTTCGTGTTCTCTGTGTATATAAAATCTCCCCACTATATTTTCCACTGAATGCATCCAATGAAGTGAGCTCTAGCTCACAAAAGCTTATGCTCTAATACATTTGTTAGTCTCTAAGGTGCCACAAGTCCTCCTTTTCTTTTTAGTAGAAGGAATAGAAGAGCTGATGCTTTTCATTACGCATTTCTCAACACGCATAGGTTGGCATGTGACACCATAGGGGCAATAACAGGGTCATGCATTAAAAAAATGAAAAGCTCTGTCTGTTGAGCTCTGTCCAAACAAAAGAGGAATATTCACAACAAATCCATTATTTTTCCTCAGACACATCACCTCTCTTCCATTAAGCTTTGTTCCAGTAACACTGTCTGAGTTTGCAGCAAAGCTAATGAACCTCAGGACAGCTGTGGTCATCAAATGTTTACCATCCCATGACCACAGGTCCGGCGCAGTCAGATTTCCATCCTTACTAAGGTGAAAATATGCACCTCTTTCTCTTACAACTGCTATGAATAAAATATACTGAAACTCAAGTTTGCCTGGAGTTTTCCCAATTAATCAACACAGTAATTGAGAAATCACAATAAACCACTCTCGAATAAAATGTATCGTTAAAAGAGAACAAAGAAAAATTCTTGCTGTCTACACTGAAAATCTGCAGAAGATGAGCTGTTTGATACATTATCCGATGAATGAATAGGAGTTATTTTTAATCATTTCAAGAGAATATAAAGGTACATCAAAAAGAAAAAAGCTACCTTGTCATCCCAAGGCAGCAAGGAACAGTACAATGTGATTGACGTGGCTAGTTCACTTATTGTTAAGGCCAAACCCATACTCCAGTTTGATCCCTTTTCACAGGTGCTGGAACTAGGGGTGCTGGGGGTGCTGCTTCACCCCCCCAGCTTGAAGCGGTTTCCATTATATACAGGACTTACACTTTGATTCAATGGCTCTCAGCACCCCCACTATACAAATTGTTCCAGCATCCCTGACCCTTCTAACTAGGGTGACCAGGTGTTTTTTAGGGACAGTCCCAATATTTGGGGCTTTGTCTCATGTAGGCCCCCACCCCCTGTCCCAATTTTTCACACTTGCTGTCTTGTCACCCTACTTCTAACAGAGAGAGAGAGAGAGAGAGAAAGAGAAAGTTCAAGCAGCTTTAAGTTGCACCTTTGCCAGTCCATCTATGGACCAAAGCAGACATCGGTACCAGTGTAAGTCCTTGATCCTTGGATGACTCCAGGAACACGGGATGTATCAGTCTTCATATAATGTAATATCAGACTCAGATGGATGTAATATATATTTCATATTGAAAATACACATCAAGTGGTACATTTATGGATGGGGAGGTTCAGATGTGTGTAAATTAGTTGAGAGCACTGAGGGAGGAGCACCAACCCTTTCCAAAAACATCATTATTACTGCAACGGGTTGAAAATCTCTCTCAGTTTTTTTTGTCTAAATTAATATTTTCATGAAAGAAAATCAGTTTTCATCAGGTTTTTTTTTTGGTCAAACAACCAAAAACATTTCACTTTTTGACTGGCAAACCCAAAACATTCTGCATGTGGAAAAAAATGCCATTTCCCACCCAGCTCTAATTATTATTTTTAGAGATCCCAGAAAAGTGCTAGATGTCTCACAACAAATGCAGGTGCACTCTCTGGCCTGAAGATTTAATTTGATACTGATGGTGATGGAGTCTCATGTTGCTGTCAATGTACGAAGATTCCGCAAACACTCCAGGTGAACATGTACATGGGAGATCAGACCAATGCGAGAACTGCCAATATCGTTCCATGTGGGACAGGATTTGATTTGATACTACAGGTGAAAGTTATAACAGAGCGGCTGGAGAGAAAAAAGGTAACAATAATAAAAATAAATGATTGAGTTACTCAATTAAGCTATACACTCAGATTGATGGTTTAGTTCCCTTTATAAAAATGTTTTTTCCCCCCTCATTTCACATAGCTTTTGTAGGGAGGCTTTTGACTGCAGAGAAGGAGGTGGTTGGTTAATATTATATTCAATATTTATTTGTACAGTGGTCCCCTTTATAATCTTGGCAATTATGCCTTAGCAATACAGGTGAGCTTTGAAGTACTTACCTAAACTTCACTATAGCAAATAGCTCTCCAGTTATGATTTGTGATGGCATAAGAGCAGAAGTTATTTTTACTTCCATTATTACAACAGCATAGTCCTGCAGTCAGACTTTGTGCTGCAGAGGAATGACTTTGTGCTATCGCTTCCATGAATTTGGAATAGTTTTAAGACATCACTGATGTCCTATTTGTGTATAGTATATGGGAACTATGCCTGCCTACTAGTGGAATTATAGGAATTCCACAAACACAGAGGCAATGCTATTCAGATAACTAAACTGGTTGGCATGTGTAAGGATAAATACTGCAGAGTACCCAACACGTGTTAGTACAACATAAGCCAAAAGCCCTGGCAGAAATCCAGCAATTGCAGCTTCCCAATGAACGTACCGGGTTCTTGTCCTCAGCAAACATTGTGCAATTTTTTGGAAAATTAATAAATGTTATAAAGAAAGCTCTAGTTATACCATTCAAAATGCCACCCAAGTGCTTTAGATGCAGATGACTCACGTAATTTTCTTCAGTACCTACGGGAGAAGGATGTGGGAGTTAAAAAAATTGGTCTGGTTGATGCAACAACACCTGAGATAAAGTTAAAGATGTAGGGACAAATTCACTGCTGACATAGAAGAGTGAATTTACCTTGACACCAGTGGGACTCCGTTGGCCCAGAAATGTAAAATTAATGCAATATGACATTGTTACATGAGACATATTAGATTTGATTTTAGCGGTGTCTTGTGTCTTTAAGGTAACCAGGGGCTTGGTGGTGGTGTTCTCACGCCCTAGTTAACTTTAAAACACATGTTGGGAATATCCAATCATTAAGGCTTACACAGGAAGAGATCTTAATAACATTTCTTTAGTTACTGGAGGAAGAGTTTATTGAAAATAGGGTCTGCTGTCTCAATTGTGTTTTATTATTTTAATAGCCCACCTAAGTTCCAGATGTATGAAAGAAAAATCCTGTAAGCCTTGTGGTTGGTAAAACAAAATTTACTCAGCAGAACCAAGACCAGCTGAGGAAGAAAGGATTACAGGTTTAGCAAAAAAAATATTTCTATGAAAGACTAATATCTAAACTGCATGAGGACACGGACAAATTGCAGGACCCTTTATTTTGGAAATTAATTAATTTATAAATACTAGTGGTTGGAAGAGCCACTGCGAACCTACCATTGGTGAGTGAAAATTGGATGCAAATTAACTCAGGAAGTCAGAAATTTGCATATTATTGAAACTATGCACTTTTGTGAAAAATGACTCCCTTCTTTCTTTCCCCATTTCCCCAGAATCCCCAAGAGAAGATAGAATATGTAATGGCCAGACTCTGATCTCCTTTCTCCTGTTGAAAAGCTGGAATAAATCCATCCAAGTTACCCCAGATTTCTAATGAATTCCCTGAGATCAGAAATGGCCCAAAGAAAGTAAGATGTGCTCAGAAATCCTTTTTTCATTATTATAAATAGTTGTGTGAATAATTGATTTTTTGTTTCACTGGTCTAACTGGAAAAAAATCATTTTGGACTGACCCAAAACACAAATTTCAGTTTCCTCAGAAAACAAAAACAAAACAAATAATGTGTTTTGGGCTGACATTTCAATGGTTAGACTAGTGGTTCCCAAACTTGTTCTGCCGCTTGTGCAGGGAAAGCCCCTGGTGGGCCAGGCTGGTTTGTTTACCTGCCACGTCCGCAGGTTCAGCCGATCCCCAGTGGCCACGGTTCACTGCTCCAGGCCAATGGGAGCTGCTGGAAGCGGCGCGGGCCGAGGGACGTACTGGCTGCCACTTCCAGCAGCTCCCATTGGCCTGGAGTAGCGAACCGCGGCTGCTGGGAGCCACAATCAGTCGAACCTGCGGACGTGGCAGGTAAACAAACAGGCCGGGCCCACCAGGGGCTTTCCCTGCACAAGAGGTGGAACAAGTTTGGGAACCACTGGGTTAGAGCATTCACCCAGGATGTGGGACTTGAACGTCAAGTCCCTATAGTGCCCCATGTGGAGCAGGGATTGGAACTTGGGTCACCTACATTGCAGGTGACTGCAGTCAATGAGAGAGACCCTACAAATCACAACTGCAATGTTGGAGACTAAAGTTTAAGTCCTTGCTCCATGGCAGGAAGAGTGGGGACTTGAATCGGGATCTCCCATATTTTGGATGAGTGCGCTATCTACTGGATTATTGGGGAAAAAGAAGTGATATCATTATTATTTTGTGAATGGCACCTAAGTCCCTCTGTGAATCTATCCAAAAATCCTTTTTTGTCCAAAACTATTCAGGGACTTTTGACACTGCGGCACTGCACCACCCCTTTGTGGCAGGGGTGGGATGGAGTGTCGGAACCTCACCACTCCCAAATTCACACGCTCGCCTCTCTGTGGGCAGCCCGATGTGGCCTAATGGCCTTCCTCCACACAATCACCCCTTGGTTGGGGTAGTGTGCCCTAACGGCCAGAGTCCATATAACTCGCTCCCAGCGTTGGACCAGTGCGGCCCTGTCATAAATATAAAGGGAAGGGTAAACCCCTTTAAAATCCCTCCTGGCCAGAGGAAAAATCCTCTCACCTGTAAAGGGTTAAGAAGCTAAAGGTAACCTCGCTGGCACCTGACCAAAATGATCAATGAGGAGACAAGATACTTTCAAAAGCTGGGAGGAGGGAGAGAAACAAAGGGTCTGTGTCTGTCTATATGCTGCTTTTGCCGGGGATAGACCAGGAATGGAGTCTTAGAACTTTTAGTAAGTAATCTAGCTAGGTATGTGTTAGATTATGATTTCTTTAAATGGCTGAGAAAAGAATTGTGCTGAATAGAATGACTATTTCTGTCTGTGTCTTTTTTGTAACTTAAGGTTTTGCCTAGAGGGATTCTCTATGTTTTGAATCTAATTACCCTGTAAGGTATCTACCATCCTGATTTTACAGAGGTGATTCCTTTACCTCTATTTACTTCTATTTCTATTAAAAGTCTTCTTGTAAGAAAACTGAATGCTTTTTCATTGTTCTCAGGTCCAAGGGTTTGGGTCTGTGGTGACCTATGCAAATTGGTGAGGATTTTTACCAAACCTTTCCCAGGAAGTGGGGTGCAAGGGTTGGGAGGATTTTGGGGGGAAAGACGTGTCCAAACTACGTTTCCCAGTAAACCCAGTTAGAGTTTGGTGGTGGCAGTGGATATTCCAAGGACAAAGGATAAAATTAATTTGTACCTTGGGGAAGTTTTAACTTAAGCTGGTAAAAGTAAGCTTAGGAGGTTTTCATGCAGGTCCCCACATCTGTACCCTAGAGTTCAGAGTGGGGGAGGAACCTTGACAGGCCCAATGGCCAGAGTCCATATAACTCCTCCCTCGCAAGTGGGGTAGAGCGGCCTAGTGGCCGGAGTCCATGTAACTCACCCCAAGTGTTAGGGCAGTGTGGCCCAATGGCCAGCATCCATATAATCACCCCCCTCAGACAGGGTAGCGTGGCCTAGTGGCCAGAGTCCATATGATTCCCATGGTGTGGTGGGATGGTAGGGGGACTGGGCCCACCCTCTCCACCGGGTCACAACCCAGAGCCCTGGTAGTGGCAAGTTCCCCTTGCCACCAGCTCGGTGGGGCTCTGCCCAAAACATGCCGAGCCTCAGTGAGGCTCTAACGCTGGTTTCCTCTAAAGTTCCCCTGGGTCACTTCCTAACATAACCTCCGGGTTCTCCAATTCAGGGGGTCCTCTGGTCTGTTCCCCTCCTGTGACATACTCCATCTGGGCATTCGGGTGCATCCTGGCTTGGCTGGCCTCCTCATCCTGGAGTGCAGGCTGTCCCTCCTTGGGAGCTGGCGGCATGCCTCCTTCCCCTCCAGTGGTCAGCCCCAACTGAGCAGTTCTGCAGGCTTTTATACCTGTTCTCCAGTTGGAGTATGCCCAGCAGAGCCTCAGGGTCGTGGCTTCCTCTGCTAGCAAGGAAGGGTGTACCAGTGCGGGGCGGCTCTGCCCCTTCACCGAGACAAGTTAGCAATTAGTTTTGGGTAAATCAAGAATGCATTTTTCAGTGAATACATTATTCATTCAAAAATTTAACCAAGCTCTAATTATAAACACAGGAAAAATACATTTCCTGCTATTAATTTACTTTGTTTCTTTTATGAGATAAATGACAGATCTTAGCTGGCAGATAAGAGGTTGATTTTTTTCCTTATGTGTGATGATGAGGAAGGTTGGAAAAAATATTGATTGTACTAGAGCATGTTTCATATCCTTTATACTATCCAATTACTATTAGCTTTTGCTCAGAATAACAGACTGCATAAGGAATTATTGATTTCAATATATAACTTTAAATATTTGTGCGGAGGTTGATTCCTAATTCTTCATTTATGTGCATTTATTTGCATTTTGGGTCAAATCCTGACATTCTTATTCAGAGTAGCTCTCAGAACTGCTGAGGAACGGAAAGGGTGGGAAGTTGAAAGGTGACTGAGTCATCTTTGCGCACTGTGATCCCCAGGCCATTTTGCCATCCATCTAGCCCTCCAGTGCAAGTAATCAATATCATAAAGAATACCCTGAAATTCTATTAATGACAACCAGTCTTGTATACTGTATTCTTTCTTAGAAAGTTCTTTTCATGTTTGGCTTTCTGAAAAGTAGGAAAAGAACTCTTCACAGTGGTTGGTGATGTTTGGATTATAGTAGACTTGGTCATTGGTTTTTTTTTTCACAAAAAATAGCTTTTTGAATGATACATCTTTTTTGAATGACACACAGTTTTTCACAAAAATTGTATTATTTGAACTTTTCTGATATTTTTCTCAAAATGAAAAATTTTGTTTCAATTCAGCTCAGAATGGAAAATTTCAAGTTTTCATTTTTAGTTCTCCTCCCCTCTTTCTCTCCTTTTTCTGACCCTCTGAAAGAGAAAGGAGGTAAATAAACAAACATCCTTGAAAATCATGGTGTTCAATTTCAACTGAACATTCATCTTTCCCTTTTGATGAAAAATCTCTATGACATTTCAAACAGAATTTTTTGCTGAAACAAATTGCCATTTTTTGGCCAGCTCTAAATTATATGCAGCATGGTCTGATTACCAACTCTCTATGGCTAATAACTCTGCCAGCTGTGATTCTGTGGCTGTTATGACAGAGAAGAACGTTCTCTTTATTTCATTTGCTGCAGTGGTGCAGTTTAGCAGCACGTCTTTGTTTTGCTGGAGAATGGTTTTGTATTCTATTAATCTGGGGCAGCTTTACACCATTACTGTCCTATTTATTTCAAAGGGACTATGGTTTCACCTCAGTATCTATTGATGTGTTTTATAAATAACAGATGGCTTCAAAAGAGGTAAAATAAATCACAGGGCCAAATCCTGGCTGGCTCCTCTATAGGTGAGGGCACATTGCTCCCAGTAAGGGTATATGCTGCCACCCCCCCACCCCAAGAGCAGCATCTACAATCCACAACTCAGCATGTGGTTGCTGCTCACGCTTTGATGGCTGTAGAATTGTTTAACTAATCTGGGTAACTTTCACTGTCTCACAAGTTCTGGTAAACTTTCAATCACACTCACCCCCGCCCACCCCCCCCAATTTGAGCATCCCTAGCTTAGTATTTATTAGGAACCCTGCTTGCTTTTTCCTTCAACTTCCTCTTTTATTATCATTTTGACAAGTCTCTGGTAGTCTCTTCTTTCCTACTGAGTCATTTGCTTTTGAATTACTCAGCTTCTGTCTGCTTTCAGCTGGGCTCTATTCCAGACACTTTCATGGAAATATGTTCCTTTGATTTAATAATGATTTGTTTTCCTAGGTTTGTTATTTGAACTACTGGTAGTTCATTGTCTCCTGATTTTCAGATAAATCTACCATGTAGCTATAGCAAGCAATTGGAGTTTGTGAAGCTTAGCAGTATAATAGTGTGGGATCATAGGCTAAGGTAAAGGCAGATGCTACTTATGCAGGGCTTATTACTGTGTTAGTGTAGAGGCTGATTGTTATATGATAGGTCTTCAACCTAAACTAGGCAGGGCTGGCTGCCCAGAAGGTCCAAGGTATACATCTAGCCAAATATCAGAGAGTGGGCCAAATTTCAGCCCCAGTGTAATTTCAGTTGTATGAATGGACTAACAACAAGGATGAATTAGGCCCAGCATCAGGGGTCACAAAAGTCACTTAGGTTACAGATCATGTCAGACTGCCTTCTGCTTCCTAATATGCACAGCCAAAGAAGAGCATATGATTACTCCTAAGCATGTACCACATCCCCTTCTTGGGGAGTGGATGCTTATTACACATAGAATTTATTTGAGTTTATTCACACTAACATTAATACTAGCTGTTTTATTTCATGTCTTTGTTAGTATTCATTTATTACAATTTTCTCTCTGCTTCTAATGTCAGCTTTTTTCCGTTAGCATCTGGAAACATGAACCATCATTCAATGTCCTACTTCCCCTTTTCTGTTCCAGAAGGTATACCCAACCTTTGGAACCTTAAATCAGACATCCTAAATTGGTGATCATCCTTAGAAATTCACTTTGTTACCCCATCACTTTTAGGCCATGGTGTGATATCTGTCCTTTTCCATAGGCATAACAGAGCCTGTAATGGTCCAAAAATGGTTCTCTTGGAAAACAAACACCATAATCAGTCACACATGATTTAAGGAAGGGTGGAGTTGGTACCCTCTTCTGACAGAAGTGATGCAATCAATAATAGACATAACACTCTGACATGTAAGTCAGAGACATAGCAAGCCAAAAAGGGGAAAAAAACTACTTTCCAATATATGGCTTAAATATCAGTATCTTGGAGTTTAAATACCACAGTCACAGGCTTTTTAAGATAAGGTAAGTTGCCCCTTGAGCGGCCTAACCTTAGTGCAGACCAGCCTCCCTCAGCTAAAGTAAAATTGTATCTGGTATTTTTCTTCAGCCTAGTCCCAAAGGAAACCCAGAATGTCATTCACCTTGCTGGTTTCCCCCACAAAAAAAGAAAACCTTCCAAGTTATTCCTGTAACTTCTACCTTCTGTCTCTGATTCCTGTGGCCGGTCACCACCCAGCTCCCTGACTTTCCCCCACAGCGCCCTTTTCCCCCACAAAGGTGAAATTGCATCCAGCTCTGCTATTTATAGATCTCTGCAATCAGGAGAAACAGGTGCAGCTGTCATCTGTTCAGAGGGAGAGGACTAGTCCCTTCCCGTCCAACTTCTGGATGGTGTTTATAAACCCCATCGGAGGCATCCTGATACCAAGTGCACATTAGAGGAGCCACTGTGGACACACAGTACCCATGGCTAGACCCTGTCTTGTTGGTGATGTAGGGGAGATATATAATACTAGGTGGCAGCAATTTTGCTTGGGCATGCTTTGTCAGCACTTGGATCATGGACCAAAATTACCATTGTAACTGCTTTTCAGACACTCACACTCTCATCTTGCTGGCCTAGATGCAGCTGATGCAGGTCACCAGGTATCTTTGATCAAACATAGCCTTCTCTTTCACACAATGTGTGGTTTTCCCTACTGTCGATAGAGTGTGCTCTCGCAATATGGAGCAGAATTTGGTTGGGTGAGTATACAAGGGGAGGGACTGGGGTTGCTAGTTACTGCTCAGGAATATCTTCAATACGTTTAATTTAATTTGCTGGGGTACCAGTTCCTATGGGTACAGGTTGCATGCCAAGAAGACAGTTTCAAAGAGATTAACAGACTTTTTCAATAGTTTTATAGTTAGGACTTTTCCTTAAACCTGCCCATTGTTCTGTGGTGTTCTTCAATCTTGATTAGATCTATATTGTGAAGTAAAGTTCACAGAGACCTGAAAGGTCCTGTAATGAGCACAAATA
This sequence comes from Natator depressus, assembly GCF_965152275.1. NCBI lineage: Eukaryota > Metazoa > Chordata > Testudines > Cheloniidae > Natator > Natator depressus. The sequence goes on along the minus strand of NC_134234.1, from coordinate 289,623,358 downwards.
TCTCTGGTACTCAGTGTAATGCAAACACTGACTTTTGGCTAGCTCTCCCTACATCTGAGTCAATGGAGTAGAGGGTAGCCATTTCAATGAATTCAGAGTAATAATTAAGGATTGATATTTTTCATGGCAGTTTTTAAATTAAAGTGATTGCTCAAGCAAAATTGTGGCAAGTTCTAGTAAGTCTTTTAGTTTAAAATAACCTTTTTGTAATCTTTTACCTTTCTACATGTATTGCTCTTGTTCTTGGTGCTCTGACAGTGCAGGAGTAGTTGTAACACCATTTTTTCCTGTGTGTCAGTGGCTGACTATGTTGTCTCACGTCTCCTGTTGCAATGTGTAAAGGATTAAAATAAAAAGTTAAAGAAAAAACCAGTTAATGTTGTGATGAACTTTTATGAGCTGTTATTGTAACATGATGTATTTCAAGGATGGTGGCAGGGAACTAACTAGCAGGGGTGAAGTGGAGGGCTGAAAAATAAGGGAGCTGGGGCCAGTAGGAGGGAGTATGGAAAAGATACAAAAAACAAAGAAGGAGATAAGAAAGCCAGGCTAATGGACGCCAAATATGTGTGGTAAGTGCAGATGGCGAGGAGCTAGTCGGTGTGTACTCATGGATTTTGGCAGGTCAAGTAGGAGACTTTTTTTGTCACAGCCCTGGGATAGAGACACAAAGTGAATGTAAAAAGAACAGGAGTATTTGTGGCACCTTAGAGACTAACAAATTTATTAGAAAAGGAGGACTTGTGGCACCTTAGAGACTAACAAATTTATTTGAGCATAAGCTTTCGTGAGCTACAGCTCACTTCATCGGATGCATTACAACTATTACAACTAATGGAGATTGTGTACAATCACAACACAGCTGATGCAGAAGATCCCTATAGACAGCATACATTCACATTCTATGCATCTGATGAAGTGAGCTGTAGCTCACAAAAGCTTATGCTCAAATAAAGTTGTTAGTCTCTAAGGTGCCACAAGTCCTCCTTTTCTTTTTGCGGATACAGACTAACACAGCTGCTACTCTGAAATTTATTAGAGCATAAGCTTTCGTGGGCTACAGCCCACTTCATCGGATGCATAGAATGTGAATGTATGCTGTCTATAGGGATCTTCTGCATCAGCTGTGTTGTGATTGTACACAATCTCCATTAGTTGTAATTATTCACCCTGGAAAGGTAGAATGGGTGTGAGAGTCCATAGAAAGTCATGCACAGCAGACATGTTGGTGGCTACCTGGGTGCCAAAGCAATCCAGACATTTTAAGAGGCCTACTGCCTCACTTTCCAGGCAATCCAGTAGAGAGATGTTTGCAGGTCAGTACTAATGATTCTGTACCTTTCATCACCAAGTGTCTTGACAAGCGGCAACCCCCAGAGTGGTTGGTACTGTCCTAGTTCTGTTGCATGTGGAGCCCTCCATAGCTTCACAGGAGACTTCCACTACGAGAGAAGGTTTCAAGTATTGTACACACAATTTCTTAAAACTGAAATACAGTTTATAGGCAGTTTTTTTCTTTTCAAACTATCTGCATTTGATTCAACACGGCAGATACCACGGGCTATATGTTAGTGTTTTACATTACAAAGCAACATTGCAAGCAGGGGGAATCTGTACCTTCAAGCTTCTATTTGTCCTTAAGCAGGCTGCTTTTTCTGCCCTCTCATTCTGTGGATTTTTCAGCTGGCAAAAAAAAAAAAAAAAAACAAAAACCTGCATCCACACTGAGACTTAAGTGAATCCATTTTTATTAACCACACGCTTCTCCAGGAAGAAAAATATACATAAGAATTATTTTGGTTTTGCTAGATGCTACCCTTAAAAAGAAACCCCATACCAATGACAAACCAAAAAAACCTTAGCAGTGACCAGCCCTTGGATTAAAAACATTGTATTGATTTCAAACTACAGATTTAAGAAGACCCCAAATCCGTGTTAACTCACCTACTTTGTTTTCTCTTAAACTTCCTGGCGTGCTAAGAGGGAAGAAGAACCGAAAAAGAAAACTATTTGATGTGGTGAAAACAGCCCACAAGAACGAATCTAAAGATTAAAGTTTACTAGATTAGCAAAGTAATAAGGAAATGTGGAGAACAACATATTTTAAATGTGCAGTCATTAATTCGAAGAGGCAAGTGTGTTGTCCAGGACAATAGTACTCTCATGCAACCATTTTTCTGCTGTAAATACCAAAGTACTTCATAAAGAAAGTACAGATCCAAGGTGCCTGTTGGGTCTTGGGCCTCCATTGCCATAGTATCTGAATACCTCACAATCGTCAATGAATTTATCAACACAGCATCCTTGGAAGTATGTGTGTGGGGGGGGGGGCGGGATTGTTCCATTTTACAGGCACAGAGAAATGATGTGATTAACCCAAATTCACAGAGGAAATCTGTGATCTAGCAGGGACTTGAACCTAGGTCTCACAACTTTTCGGCTAGTTCCCTAACCACTGGACAACCCTTCCCCTCAGCTGGGTAAGTAAGGTAACTGAGGCAGAGAAGTGAAGTGACTTGCCCAAAGTCACACAATGCACCAGTTAGTGCAGCAGTTGTGGAACCTCTGACACAGCAACTGCTAAATCCTCTCACTATGTTTCAGAGAGTGAGGGGAAGAGAGGAATTGTTTCTATTTGATTTATACCAAATGTAAAAGGTATTTGCTTCTGGAAAAATGTAAATGAATTAGTGGGGTTTTTAACTGTATTGTGAGTCCAGGATTTCCAAAGTGTGCGCTTGTTTGCACATTTTAACTTCTTAGTTACATGTTATCTATTCACAGTTGTGTTCGGTGTGGAATTTAGCACTGTTAGCAGTCTAAAGACTCCTAAAATGCCTAACCATATGTTCTCTTGCTCTTCAACATTTAGTACAAAATTCAAAATGTCCATCTTGAAAATATTCTTAGACTCATAACGACATGTTGATGCTACATTGTAAATACTGCACAGCAATATTAAAAGTTAATTTGTCTTAGAAGCCACAGCATTTTCATATTAATAGAGAAACAATAGCAAAATAGCAGGTAGGAAAGCAGGAAGAAACATATGATGCCTATTTTCTTGTCATTTATGCACATTTATTTTTCCCACGGATACATTATGATTATACAAATACATTACGATTACATCAGATTTCATAAGCTAAGCAGGGTCAGGCTTGGTCAGTACTGGGTCAGTGAGAGAGATCTTAAAAAAGAAACCCAAGGGCTGCAAGACATTGTGTTGATGATTCAAGACTTCTTCCTCTGAGTTTGTATTTATCCAGCATGGTGTATAGGTGTGCTGTGCTGCTGGAGTTAGCAGTTCAAATGAGACATAAATCCAAGCTCCAAATCCCTTGGGGCCATTAAGAATATCATGACTTTTTCTTTATTTTATTTTATTTACACATGAATCCATATTTAACTTTTTATTCAATTTACATTATATTTGCACTCTTTAGCTTCAATTTATTTACTTTCATTTTGCCTCCTAAAATATTATGTAGAATTGGCCTAAGATGGCTGGAAGAAAAAAGCAAGAACTGCTGATCTTGCAGAAACAAAACAAAACAACAACCCATCATCTTTCTCACAAAATCAGCGGCTTGGATGAGAGTTCTACCACTTCAAGCAAAAATCAAAGATAATCTTTTTTTACAAGGTTTTGGTCATCTCTGAATTGGAAATGGCCCTTTCTAGGTTTGAATCTGAATTAAAGCTGTAGAAAGTACAGTTTGATAATTTCCAAACATTTCATTTCATTTTTTACCTTGTTTATTAATTTATACTAAAAAAGGTTTTAAAACCTCAAATTTCAAAAACAGGAAGTCATTTTGAATAAAAAAATGAAACTGTTTCAATCTGGAGATTTGTCAGAATTAAGCCTCTCTTCGCAACTGTTTTCATTTAGAAGAATCAACATTTTCCAATGAAAAAACATTTAGTTGTAAAATTCCTGACTAACTCTAACTGAACTCTGTTACACTGCTGACTGTTCTGGTGTCCAGTCGAAGTAACAATCTAATATCAGTTATACAGTCAGAACAGATGGATTCCAACTAAACCAATAAAATCACAATATGTGGAACTATGGATAAGCAACACTAGAATTCATAGAGTTACAGAGTTTAAGGCCAGAAGGGACAATCAGATCAACTAGTCGGACCTCCTGTATATCACAGGCCAACAACATCACCCGGCACCCACACACTAAACCCAACAACTGAAATTATACCAAAGTATTATAGCCCACAGGAAACCAGACTACTCTATTCCATAGTGAGAGAATAGACCGGACTGAGGTGCACCAATGCCTGAGGCTCTTGCCATGGCAGAGAAATGATTCAGTGAGATATACCCAGATAATCCAGGCAAGTGACCCACAGCCACACTCTGCAGAAGGTGAAAAAAACCCAAGGTCACTGCCAATCTAAGCTAGGGGAAAATTCCTTCCCAACCCCACATAGGGTGATCAGTTTGACCCTGAGCATGTGAGCAAGAACCAGCCGTGTAGCAGCTGAGATACAGAATGCTCAGTACCACCTTAGCACTGGCACACCCCATCCATGAAAGTGAGGCTGGCCAGATCTGGCTTGCCCCCACTCCCCACAGAGGCACCAGATAGTTCCATTCCTCTAAGTCTTCTAGCTCTGGGGTTTATACAGGTCTGTGTTTTAAAAAATAAGCTCTTTGGGCTTGTCTTTGTCTTGTACAGTGTCAAGTACATTGCAGTAGAGGGGATTGAAATTTGAACTTCTGCCTTATGAAAAATTCCAACATTTGGTTTCATCTCAACTCAGAACAAAAAGTTGAAATTTTTCACAGATTGGAAATTTAAAAAAAAAAAGTTCCAAAATGTTGAAACATTTCATTTTGGTTTGTTGGGCTGACCCAAAGCATTTAGTTTTAAACCCGTTCAACATTAAACTGCATTTTCCCATTGTGATTCATTGCCTTATGGAATTGTAGTTTGGGGAAGCCAGATACCGCGTTCTCCCTAATAAGCCAGAATAAATCTCCCATAATGCGCCCATCATATAACTCCCGTGATAGACCAAGCAGCCTGGTTAGAGGGGAGTGCCCACATTGCATTATGGGAGATGTAGTGCTCCAGTTAGCTTGGCCCATACAAGAGAATGGGTCTGTAAACTTCAACACCCAGGAGGCAATGCAGTTTAGTGTTTAGTTGAACTGATTCAAAACAAAATGTTTCAGGTCAGTTCAACAAAAAAATTCTAATTTGGCTCAAACTGAACTGAAACAAAATATTTCATTTTGGTTATTCCAATGGCAGGCTGAAAATTTTCAGCAAAATCAAAATTCCTAGGGGAAAATTTTGATTTTGGGGAAACTGCATTTTTCATCTTAAAATTCCCAACCCAGCTCTCCATTGTAGGCCCTTAAATAGTATTGCTACACCATTAATGAATTTGGCAATAGACTGCACTGTTCAACATCATGGGCTGTATTTGTCCCGCCAACATTAACTTTAGCCTCTTCTTATCTAAATGTATATGAAAAAAACATTACAGGGACATCCATTCTTTAAAATTAGTAATTTTATATGGTGGTGAAAATACCATTAATTATGCAAACTTATTCAATTTCCCCTGATCCTCTCATGACATTTGGATAAGTAAAAGTTGTACTGTATAATGGTCATAAATGACTCCTCTGCTAACGTAATGGTCAAAATTGTGTACACTTAAAAAGAAAACACACATTCCTACTTTTTATTAAGGTGAGTGCAAAGCCTCTAAGTAAACCAGTACATGCTTCAGTCCCACTCTTGCAATTTATCAAATATTCATGATGATATGTTTTTTCACCTACTGTATAGAAAATCGCATTTGAGTTGAAATACACAGAAGGAATTCAATTTAAATTACAGTAGAAAATGCGTTATGTTTGGGGGAAATGGATAGAGAAGAAAGAACTTCTTGGTTCAGGTGATCAGTAATGAGATATGGAACCTTTAACCTCTAGGTTACCACCAGTTCAAATTTGTTTTAGGTGAGTAGAGACCAAAAGTTACTGCAATCCAAAGTCTGTTCTGCGACCTATTCCAAAGGTCTCAATTCAAGAGAGAATTCTCAGCATTGTAAAATCACCATTACAACTGGAAACTGAATTGCATCTTTGCGCTTAGAGGTGGTCTCTATAGAACAAGGTTGAGACAGCAGCAGAAAGAATTCTGTGCTCTATAACATGACTAAATATAACATTTAATTCCCAAAGTCCCAGTCTAGAATCTTTATGGGAGCATTTTAAAAAAATGCACTAGTGACCTCAGTGAGAACGTGGCCTACTGGTTAGAGAAAAGGACTGGAAAGCAAAGCAGCCAGGGTTTTATTTCGGACTCTGCTACTTGACTTGCACTGTGACTTTGGCACATCATTTCATCTCTCTGTGCCTCAATTACTTCATCTGTAAAATACGGTTAATAATTATCCACGTAAGCAAAGTGTTTGGAGATTCTCAGATGAAAGATGCTATTAGAATTATAAGTATCATTATTATTATTATTATTAAGAAGAAGTTCCGATATTTTATACATAGCATACCTACATCTAACCTGTAAAGAACAGGTGACAACTAACTGGTAATAGATCTTACAACTTAAACCCCACCATTAAACTCCCTGGAAAAAATGCAAAGAAAAAATATTAGAAAAAATCTCAACCTTAGTTCAGCTGAAAGAAAAATCAACTCTATAGTACTTTGTGTATGTTTTAACAAAAGGCTAAAACAATCTCATCACATCTGTGCACTGATCTGATCCCAATTCTCAAAAGAAAAGATGAGCCATATGCAACTTTAACAAGCTGTTAAGAGAGTAAAGGAAATATAAGCATGTCAGCTGTCAGTTCTATCCCTGACTAATATATAATCATAATTTTATGGCAGAGCTTTGCTGTCTTACTGATTGTAGTTACTGTAATGGCAGTGTAAATATAATATAAGCAACTGTCTCCCTTGATGGAAACAGTAGCGATAAATAAATACTTTTTTTAAAAAATCAGAAAAGCATAAGGAAAGAAAAGGAAGAAAAAATATCCCTGGAGCTAGAATGTTCCATGATGTCAAACCATGGATCAGCAACAAAGGAACAAGTTACTCAGGATTTGAACTGGCAAGCTTTCTTCCCCCAAATAAAATAGCAGCCAAATCTCTCAGCCAATAAGCAAGAAATGAGGACGATGAAAAGTGCTGATCTACAGGTGCACGGAATACTATCTTATGGAGATCCAGACCAGGGAAATTGTTTCCAGTCATCAAATGACTGCAATCTATAAACGTAAAGAAGTTGTACCTTTCTGTAGTAAAATACATCGAACACCTGAAGAAGGCAAGAAAGTTTATTTTCACTTATGTGCAATGACTTCATAGCTTACTTCTTGTTATAACATACTTTGCTACTAGTGAGTTATACATAGACTTGGAAAGATTAGATTTTCATCGGTAAATGTCAGTTAATGTCAATTTCACCAAACACATACAAACCGAAGGAAAAAAGATATTTCCACCAATAATAATTGACATTTACAGATAAACAAAGAAAGAGAAAAATGCTGCTTGAGATTAATTACAGTTTGATTTAAAGGTATTTACTTTGAATATTTTGATACGAGATGTTGATCATTTATCTTTTTTACGGTTAAAAAGCTTTGACTTTTTGAAACTCAGTGTTTACCATCATTAAATAATTATTGTCTGACTGCTCCATTGTCTGACCTCCTGCGCAAAATTTCCCACAATGGTGAATATTTAAATTGATAAAAAGAAAAAAGCTTAAAACCCATAATTCTGCACAACTGTGAAAATGTAAATAGAAAAATTCATACAGTAAACATTAGTATTATCTGTCAAAATTATTTTTTAAAATATCTAATTCTGCCAAGACTAATTATAGGTCATGAGAATAGAAGAACTACCACTCTGGAAAAGGTCAATTGTCACTTTTGTCCACTGACTTGTTCCTGACCGTGACTAATGATGGGTGCATCAGTGCAAAACATTAAATCCCTATATATAAAGAAACTATTTACCTAGCCCACACCACACAATTTTCACCCTTTCCAGGCCCTTTGCCCAGAGGACCCAGCAGCAACAGCCTGTCTCAAGGGAGAGGACCACAGCAGCTTCTGTTCCTTAGGTGCATCTGACTCATGATTAAAGGATTATTATTCCTGTCCCCTTTCTCAGCACACACGACTGCAAGTTCTACAGTTACAATGTGCGCCCTGGGGAGAACTATCAGTCCCACAATCCTTCTCAGCTGTGCAGAAACCAGACAGAAGCTGGCCTTTGAACCCACCTTAAAGGGACAGGTCACTCTGTGACAATTTAAGTGAAACCCTGACTCCATTGAGATCAGTGGCAAAAATCCCATTGACCCTTATGGGGCTAGGATTTCACCCATAATTGGGCTACTTAAGCTTGTGAAATTATGTAAGTGGTTATTTTTCAAATGGTGTCTTCCTGATATCACTGGAAGACCACTTTACAGAGGACTAATATTTAAAAATGTTAAATATTCCAGTGAAAGGCCATATGCTTTTGTTGTAACTCCTGCACCAAATAGAGGGGTTTCTTTGTCAGAACTGATTGTTCTATTTGAAATGTATTTGAAGGATGACAAGAATTTTGTGAAAATTAACCGAAGAATGTACACATTTTTTAAAGAATCTACACATTTTAAGCTTTCCTGACAAGATGTATATAACAGAATCATTCAGCCTTGTCCCACATCATTTATACAAATCTTAACTATAAACAAACATGTATGATGAACATGTTTACGTTTAATGGGACTCATTTGAGTACCAGCTCAGCAGACTAGTTGGTCAAAAAAGCCAGGAGCACCTGGGAGAGACAGTCTGGATAATGACTAGGATGAGCACTGATTTCAGGTCCTAGCTGGCATACTAATTAATCTAGTGCAACACACACAGTAACTTTTAGTATATAAAACTACATAAACAGTACTGTGGAAACAATTGTCTAGGAACATAACTAGTGCCTTATCAAATTCATGGCCGTGAAAACCTATCATGGACTGTGAAATAAGCCCTCCCCATGAAACCTAGCTATTGGAGGGGTTGCAGAGGGGCAGGGCTGGGGGCGCTCCAGCCATGGACTTCTATCATCCTCCGGGCTCTAGCTGCTAGTCCCCCAGCTGGGGAGGGACGGGATTTCCTCATCTCCTGCATGACCTCTCTTGGAGGGGAGACCAGGCCTAGCTCCGGGGTACCTTCCCCGGCTGCAGGAAGCTCGGTGGCTGGGCAGGAGGTTCCCGGAGGTGGAGGTGGATCCAATCTCCCAAGTGCTGATTCTGTAACCTGGGTATATGTATTATAGGACATGTCTACATTGCAATAAAAAATCTACAGTACTGAGTCTCGGAGCCCAGATAGCTGACTCTGGCTCACAGGACTTGGGTTGTGGGGCTACAAAATAACAGTGTAGACATTTGGGCTCAGGTTCTAAGACCCTGCCACCTCACAGGGTCTCAGAGGCTGGGCACTTGCCAAAGCTCAAATGCATATACTGCAATTTTATAGCCCCACAAACCTGAGCCAGCTGACTGGGGCTGGCTGTGGCTGTGTTGCAGGTCTTTTATTGCAGTGTAAACATACTCATAGACTAGAGGCTCAAACTTGGGAGGTTCTGAGTGCCTTCATCTCCCACTGATATAAGCATTGGGCCCTAAGGAGTAAAATTCCATAAGAAAAGGAAGAAAAGTAATGATTGCATAGAAATTCTTTGTCTGCCTTTCAAATATCCAAAAGTGCTAGTGTGCATTGCATAATATTGGCCTGAAATTTTATTTTGTGTGTTGTTTTTTAAAGCTACAGAAGAGAAAACAAATCTGAAAATAGAATACCTTTACAACTCTTAAAGAGAGCTTATCTAGCAAGTTTTTATTAAGAGAAAAATGTCAAGACACGTCATTAATCAGAGCAGCATACATGGTTCTAGCTATGTAGTAACACAGTTGGAGGCAAAGTGTTTTAAAGTTACTAGAACTGTCAGCAACCAAGTGTAAAGCCAAGAGTCTTACTTCACTGACAGACGTATTTACAGTCCAAACTGACCTCTTTGTATGCAGGTAAGGGATTCAAGGTAGGATCCCAGCTATTATAGCAGGATATAAAATTATACGCATGAGGGCTGACCTTACTCTCTCAAGGTGAGACAAAAAATGAAATTGCCAACAAACATATTACAATTGTGATTAAGTAGCATTTTATACACTATTGGGAACATTGGGACAGACAATTCTGAGGGCAAAGACAAGATTTCTTCTGATTACACTGAACTATTTGTCTCACTGCAGAGGTCTGATACCAGATTTCAATAGAAAAATGGTTACAATAAATACATGAATTATATATCATGTAACTATCATATATATCAATGACTACAATAAAATTGAGTTACATATCATGAACAATTACACATAGGATTGTCCCTCTGAAAGGTGATTTTTTAATGCTTATTTCATTTAAGCTATAGATATGACTTATCTTATGATTTTCAACTTATGGTTTTCAAAACTCAGGCATGAAAAAAATATTTAATTAAAAACCACCAACTACAAATAGAGAATGCATTCAATTTTGCTGTGTATTAGATTATATAAAGCAAAATCCCATCAGAATAATGTTAATTATACTGGGTTAAATCTGCCGCTGAACACTGTGCCATTGCAGGCTTGGAGAAAAACGATATGGTGATTATATTTTTTGTCATTGTGAAAAGGCAGAGTTCGTAACCAATTATACGTGAGGCCTGGGAGCCTTCTTAGTTTATTTCTTTGTGTATTAAGACTTGCCATGCTCTCAGCCCAAAGTAAGTACATTGATCAAATATTGGTACTTTGAAAAGCCCCATGATCATAGACATTTAGGGACATTAAAAGGAGTTCATAGGATATGGCAATATTTACGAGGCTGAAAACGAAGGCCAGGACTCTGACTTTGCTAAGATGAATATGACCAGCACAACTAGAGCATGCACATGCAAAGGTTCATCACGATTATTAAGAGTGACATAAAATGGAAACCAGTGGATTCAATCCATGCACTTGTCAGATATGTGAAATAGCATATGGTGCTTTATTTGGGTGGGGAATACACAGCAACTCCCAAAGTTGTCTGGTCAAAGACCTGACATTTATACAAATGAGCAGACAAGAATCTGGACCCAGTAAAGACCATACATGTATATACACAAGCACAGGTATTTAACCTGAATGTAAAATCTGCTCTGCAACCTCCTAGTTCTGGCCTACAATATTCTCTCCCCCTTATTTTGGAAGAAGCCCAGAAATATTCAAATTTGGGCTCTAATTACATAGCTAATTAGAATGCTCTTTCTGATGTGAGAGAAGACAGGAAAAGATTCAGAATATCCTAAATGTCTGCCTACCTGCTCATCTGTCCAATCATCTTCTGTGATGATCAGTCACAGCCTGGTTCTTGCCCATCTCTTGGGGCTACACTTACATGCTGCCCTTTACTTGGGCTGGATTGTCAGATTACAGTGTAGCCTCAAATCCATGGACATTTTGTCAGACTGAAAGGATGCTTTGCTGACAATTTTGACAATGTAGAAAAGTATACCCAGCCACTATGGTCTAAGAGTCAGACAGAAACCTGACTGACTCTTAGACCATAGTGGCTGGGTATACTTTTCTACATTATCAAAAGTACTGTTTAATGCTTGCTATGGAATTTTAAAGTCTTTGAGTTCGTATCATCCAGCTTGCAAAAGATTTTATATAATTCTATGCTGTTTGAAGAAAGATGTAAATTTAGAAGCTGGTGTGGTGTGTGTGTAACATATAAAAATTAAAAGAACATAGGCAAAAAATACATCAGAATAAGCTATTAATTTCTCTATATATAGTCTGATGAATCAGTAGGTTACTTGGGAGAACTGTGTTCCACTTTGGAGAAAAGTATGTACAGTTTTACAACTGAATTAAACCTTTTATATTCAAAGCTATACAGTAATATCAGTACACAGAATATATATAGGGTTCTCTATCCTTAAGACTGCAGCCATCCTGTAGGAAGGGAAAGTTTAGAGCAGGGGTTCTCAGAGTACTGCCACCAGCTCTTACTGGTGGCCACTCTGACAATTTTCCCTAAAATACTTAATTAACTTTAGGAAAAACAAATAAATATGCACATATACACAGCCAAAACCTGAGGCCAAAGGACACAGTGGGGGCCAGGGGCGATGGGTGCTGAGCCTGGGGACCGAATCCCTGCAGCTGCATTGCCTGGCACCAGGGCCAGAGGATCCACTAGGGGTCAAGGGTGATGGTCGGGGTGAGGGGCCAAGGGAGGCAGCAGGGGCCAGGGATGATGGGTTGTGAGCCTGTGGACTGGGGCCCTGCAGTTGCATGGCTGGGGACCAGATCCCTAAGGCTGGGGACCAGGGCCAGAGGATGCAGTGCGGTGAGCCCGCTGCCAGCACCCTCTGCCGCATGGCAGGCGGACAGAGCATGCAGCTGAAACCAGGGGCTGGAGGACACAATAGGGACCAGGGGCAATGGTGGGGGAAGGGAGGGGAGAGGCCGAGGAGGACGGAGCATGTGGCCAAAACCTGGGGCTGGAGGACATAGCGGGAAAAGGGGTGATATGTGGGGGGGGAGGGCAGAGCGGGGGAATTCCAGGGCCAGCACCCACCACCACGTGTCTGGGGGCCAGGGCTGGATCGCATGGCCCTGCAGCCAGAGCCCCAAACCCTGCAGCTGGGGGCCGGAGCTGACCTCTGTGTGGCCAAATCCTGGGGCTGCAGCCCCACGGTTGGAGCCCATGGCCAGAGCCTGAAGCCCCGCGGCTAGGGAATGGAGCCTGCCACCGCATACCTGGAGCCCACCACCCCAGGGCTGGAGCTCAACCTCACTGCCCCTGGGAAGGTGGGGAGCTAACTAGCTGCCTGCTCCTCAGGCACTTGTGGCTCCAGCGGAAGGCAAGGCCCAAGCCCTGTTGGCCCCTGGCCACTGCTTTGCCCCCACCCCCGACAGCCCAGAGGCTGTGGCTGCATGAAAAGCCCCTGATGGCTGCATGAGGCCACGATGGCTGCATTTGAGAAATGCTGGTCTAGAAGCCCAGTTCAGCAGTCCCCGTTGATGACATTTATTACCATTGGTAAATTTCACAGGAGAGATAAAGTTACTGTCAGTAATGAATGCAGTTGCATCATTGTTGACAATGGTTTAAGAAGCTCTACTGTGGACATAGCTAAACTTCTCTACATGGTGCAACGACTTCCCCCAAACAAGTCTTTTTGACAAGGTATTGACGACAGTTTAGCCTTATTTAATTTAACCCTTACTTAATTTTCAAAACCACTGCTGACAGTAGATGAGAAGATGCTAGTATAGAAAAGCTCGGAAATGGATTTCAGCTTCCATCATTTTTCCCATTGACATCAATGGCAAAATTGCTAAAGCAGGACAAAGGCAGAGCCCTTTACTTGGCTTAATTCTGTTGGGAACTTCAGAAATGGACTTGGAGATTGATCCTGGTTTTATTGAAGTCAATGGCAAAACTTCTTATGGGAGCAGTCCCTTCAGAAGTTGATTATCTGAAGTTCCTGGATGGAAAAAAAAATTTTTCTTATCATTTTCCAGTATGATCCAGGACAACAAGAGCTTGGATCTACTGGATCAGAGCCCAGTTTGGGAGATTAACTTTGAACACTGAGGGAAACTGTGGGATTCCAGATTGTTCAGATTGAGAATTCAGGCAGGCCATTCTATCCATCTGAGATGACTTTCTAACAATCTTTTGCCCTCCAGTATCAGCTATGGTGGTTCTTACATGCCCCAGCTGCCTCCTCACAGATTCTTATATTAAGAGCCTGCAACAGGCAAAGATATTAACTGTCATGTGCCAAATCTGAATAATCATTTCATTAAGATTTTTTGAAATCTTATGCTGCAGCTAGGAAAAAAAAAATTCTTAGCCTCTTCTATTGTATCTGCAAGTCCTGAAGAATGGAACCATTCCAACTTGTGGACAGCCTAATTAGCCAGAGGTGAATCCACTGATTCACAGAGTCAAGGTTTTATTACTGTGAGGAATTTTCATATTGCCTTGCACAGAGGACCCCGCTGACCCAGACGGTGCTATCATTCTCCAGACAGACTACGAAAGGTAAAATGCAAGTTTGCTTACATCTCTACTGATGTCACTCTCTCAGATTCTGGAGGTGCTGGGGAAACCTTGGGCTACAGCCTGAGAGTTGGATCAGTAAGACCAATGAGGAAGTGCTGCATTTGCACCTGTGGGGGAGTTTTGAGGAGGAAAAGTGCCTGCTTCCCTTCAGGAAGCATTTCTTAAGACAATCTCTTGACGAGGTCAATACTGCCAGGTATCAGGCTCATTCAAATTTCCCTTTGCTGATAAAAATAATTGACAAAATTGTGGTGAGAAAGCTTTAGTTCCCAGTATCCCTTGAGTGCACTTCTCTGGGGGGTCCTCAGCTCAGGAACTTATTTCTTTCCCTACCACTGACATGAGCTTCTTTAAGTTTTTATATTTTGCTCAGTGACAGGGGGTTGCCAAGTCTATTTGTATTTTAATTTTCATATGAATGGCACAAGTCATTTCCTGTGCTTTTCTGAAAGATATCCATACTGGAAAGTTGTCATATTGGGGGAAAATATCATTCTGTGCATGGTTACAATACAAATAGTTCTGCTTATTTGGTGCAGAACCCACGGCCAGTGCTTTAAATAGGTAAATGCTGCGACATTTCCATGGTTCATAGTGCAGATCTGATGGCATCACATGACTCTTTGTTATTCAATCTTCATAGGAAAGACAAGAACATAGAATTCTCATCCCTCCTAATACTGTTCAGGCCCTGGATAATATTTCTATTATAACAATGTGCTATACTTCAGATTTTCTTGGCTTACTGCAAGTTAATATTGCAAACAAAAAGATATGTGCAGACTAATGAGGACTGCTTAAACTTGGGAATTATATGTCTGTTTCACTGCCTTCCTGTCTCATCAGAAAACTGTACAGTGCAGCATTTAATATTTAGACTAATTTGCCACATCAAAAGAGTCTGGCAATTTATATCTAGAACATATTCTGTTTTACCACCTGCTTTATATATGCTTTATATAGACAAGAAAGACAGATATATTTTAATTGCTTTGTGCTCAGTTGTGTCTAGACCATGAGTCAACTTTACAAGATGACGTTGAAGAAGAAAGGCTGTGTAATATAGTTGTAGAGATTTACACTGAAACATATGACTCAATGTACAAAGTGTGAAGTCAGTGGGACTCATTGTCTAATTAAGCTAACAGTATTTTGTCCTAGATCAGTGTAGAAGTAGATTTGACAGTGCAAAAACTCCAATTCTAAGTGTCTTAGTGCTTTGAGGGTTTCACAGCATGAACAATGGGCATATTTCTTTTCTATTTTTGCAGATTCAGATATCTAGTTTAATATCACAGTATTTGGGGTTGTTTTTTTAAAAGTCAAATGTATTTTTCCAACTGTATGTCATGTATTTGTACTAAACCTGACAGTGCAACTCACTGAAAAACATGCAGCACAAGATGACAGCCTATTTTTATGAAAAAAGGGACGTTACTTAATGTGTAGTAATTATTATTTGTTGAACTAGTGCTTCTTTAATTATACTGATTCTGATCACAGTAATGGAAGAAATAAAGGATTCCGAACGTCTCTGTATCTTTTAGAAGCATGTTATAAATTATAATATCAACTATTGGCAGAAGAATCTATGGGCACATACATTTCTATCAAATTTCATGACAGCAGGACCAGGCTTTCTTTTAGGATTTCTAAAACTGTTGATTGGTACATACCGTATAAGGTCCAACACAACAGGAATATTGAGCTTAACACAACACAACAGGAGTATTGAGCTTAACAAAAAGCAAAGTATTTCTCCTCGTCCCCTAATAACTCAAATATCTCCTGCAAAAGGCGAAGGGCTAGAAGTTGCTTAATATACCATTCACATAGTTTTACAGTTTTAAAAATAATACAAGAATGAAGATAAGTGGGTCATATTTTGGAAGTCAAATGTACTTACAGGACTCAGATTTTTCTATGAAAAAATTTCTCATATCTTTGATCAGCTCCAATAAAACTGGTACAGCGTACCCCACTTTACATTGCAAGATTGGGGTCTTAGTTGATTTCTAGGCCATAGCTAATTTTCCAAGTAATCAGCCAGCCACATGCAGAACCAATACATTTTACATGAGTTAATCTGGGAGCCTGGATTATTTTTTATCTATAAATTATGGGTAAGTTTTTCAAACATGTTTAAGCAATTTAGGAGCCTGAGTACCAGTGAAAGTCAGTGGGACTTAAAAGCCTAAGTGACAAAGTCACTTTTGCAAATGGGACTGAGTCTCCTACATCACTTAGGGTATGCCTACACTGCAATAGAAGAACCATGCCATGGCTGTGGGTGGCCTGGGCCGGTTGACTCAGGCTGGCAGGGCTCAGACTATGGGGCTAAAAATTGCTGTGTAGACATTTGGATTCAGGCTGGAGCCCTGGCTGTGAGACCCACATGCTTGCGGGGGTTTCAGAGCCTGGGTTTCAGCCTGAGCCCGAATGTCTACACAGGAAATATTAGTCCTGCAGTCTGAGCCCTGCAAGCCCAAGTTAACTGGCCCGGGCCAGCCGTGGCCATGGTGCAGTTCTTTTAATGCAATGTAGATGTACCCTTAAGCACTCTTGAAAATGTTACCCTATGTTACTTATGTCCAGCAACAAAGTGCAAGTAAGAACAAGACAGTCTGAACATACAAAGATACCTTCCAGATAATCAGCCTCATAAAGACAACCCTTGAACCACATCTAAGTTAGAAACAATTACGATAACAGTTGGTTAGCGCTAATGAACAAGTTGAACAGGTGGCAAGTATCAATTAGCAAGGAGAAAAGCAGAGTGTGTCAGGAATAATGGGGATGAGCAGGGAGACCTCTGGCAGCAAGCAGGGAAAGGACTGAGATATAATGCTTTGGACAGCAAGCCTGGAAAGGGAATTAGGCCTACCCTGCAAAGTTAGGCAAATGTAAACTGTCTTGAATGAACCTAGTAGTACATTTGTCTGCATTTAAATTTGTTTCCCACAGTTGTAAGTGCCCTGTTACGGGAATGCATTAGCACCACCTCCCCGAGTGGTGTTTGAGCCATGGTTGATGTACTGAGGTCAACACATTGTGAATGTAGACAGTGTGTTACCTATGTTGACTCTAACAGTCCTCCAGCAGCTGTCCCACAATGCCTGACACTAACTGCTCTGGTCACAGTTGTGAACTCCACAGCCCAGAGATCACATAGGTTAGAAGCCCCCCACTCTTTAAACCCCCCAAATTTTTCAAATGCCTTTTCCTGATTGCCCAGCTTGGTGAGCACACTTAGCATCTCTCCATGGCTGTGTGCAACTGCCAAGCTGACTGTGCCAGCTACATGTTCCAGACACAGTCCAGCCTGGAGCAGACAGGAGAGATTGGAACTCCTGGGCCTATGCGGAGAAGAGGCTGTGCAGGCACAGCTCGGGACTAGTCAAAGAAACATGGACATCTATGAGCAGATTGCATGGTGGATGCGTAGGACAAGGATCAGCAGCAGTGCCGTATGGAAGCGAAGGTACTGTGGCAGGCATACCAGAAGGCCAGGAAGGCCAACAGTCATTCTGGGAGCCACAGATCTGCCACTTTTACAAAGAGCTGCATGCCGTACTTGGCGGATATCCCACCACCACCCTGCAGACCACCGTAAATACCTCCAAAGAGCATGAGACACAGACCCCAGCTGTGAACAGTGAGGATGAGGATGCGGGACATGTGAGCGGCAGAGGGTCCAACTATGCCAAAAGTCAGGGCCTGTTAGAGAATCCATAGCAGTCCAGTCAGTCCTGGGGCAGTTGAGCACAGGTGAGCCTGGTGCAGGGGAAGGAATCCCAGGTAAGTGTGTAATTGTATTTTCCATTACAAAGATGTACTGATGGCACCACCAACTTAACAGGACACAATTATCGACTTTGTATTAATTTACTGGTAACAGAAGAGGTAGAGGCACAACAAAGAGAGGTAGCAGTGTTATCTGCTGTACATTACATGGAGAGATCACAAAGAAAGCTTCCTGGAGGTACTCTGCAATCCTCTCCTGAAGGTTTCTAGGGATGGCAGCCTTATTTCTTCATCTGCAGTAGGACACTTTCCCGCACCACTTCACAATAACTTTGGAAGGCACAATTGCATTATACAAGCTAGCAGTATACGGGCCCAGGCGGCTTTGGGACAGCAGTAGCAGCTGTGCTCTCTGTGCTTTAGTTATCCTCAGGAGTGAGATATTAGCTAGAATCACCAGCATCTGTGGAAAATGGTGCCAGTCTTCAGTGCCATTTCTTTTTACTCATAGTTTCATGCAACAGAGCAATTCTGTCCCCATTACCCTCACTCCTGGTTGGCCACACTCAGCATGGCTGGTGCGGTGGTGGCAATAAGCAGAAGTGGCAATAAGCATGTCTTGTTTAAAACTTGAGAGGAACAAAGGAAGGGAGTTCTGAATCTTGACTTTCACTTTCCGTTGTGACTATACTGACAATGGTACTTCTGTGTGTTTTATCTGCAGCTGTTGCAATTGCAGCCTGGAGGGGTTCCCCGCCACACCTGCAGAATGCCTAAGCCAGATAAGAAGGAGAAAGAAGAGGACTCAGGATGATATGTTCAGCGAGATCCTGAAAGCCAGTGCAGCATCAGACCATGAGAAGACGGTCTGGAGGGTGAGTATTTCAGACTGTATGAAGAAGGAAAAAGTGGACATGAGAAAAGCCAAGGAGTCCCAGCAGGAAGAGGAGAGGGAGATGCACCAGGATGTAATGGGGCTTTTCCAGCAGCAAACACAGACACTGCAGACTCATGTGAACCTACAGGTTCAACAATCATGGGCTTGCCTCCCTTTGCAGTTCATGGAGAATTGCACTGCAGCACGTCCCTACACCCTCCTCAACATTCCACATGGCATCAGGGGCCACATCCCTACGTCTACCACTCCTACCACTACCAGGGAGCATTAAGGACAATTCACACTGACCTGTGAATCAATGCTGTATGGGTAGCCAAAATGGACATGAATGTTCTTTCCCCTTCTTGAGCTCTGTTCCAGAAATGTATTAGGTTTTTAATGTACTTGCTTTTAACCTGTACAGATTTTTTTGCATTGCTTTTGTTACTCAATAAAAATCAATTTTTTTGGAAAATAATTAATCTTTCTTAGTTTCCAACACATGCTGCAGAATGCCTAGTGATACTGAAAGTACCCATTTACTTGTTATTATATATTGTGACCCAACTCATAGGATCAGTGACAAACAGTGTAATAATCATAAATGTACAGCAAGCACCACAAAATTAGTAGATGCATTGACTGTGTTATATTCATAGATGCACACCAAGCACCACACAGGCCCCCAAAAAGCACAGTCAGATAGAGCATAGCATACCACAATGCATTACTGTGGCTCAGAGTTAAGGTGCTCTGTATAGCTCTGCTTTGAGCTCTTCTAATAGCCCGTGTCTGGCTGTTCAAACTCAACAGTCAGCCACTCTGTCCTCCACCCCAGCAGCAACGTTTTCCCCTTTGCTTCACAGACATGCAGGACACAGCAGCAGCTATAACCATTGGGATGTTTTTTTTTCCAGAGATCCAATCTTGTGAGGAAACACCACCAGCATCCCTTCAATCTACCAAAAGTGCAATCAACCTGTCATTCTGCACCTGCTGAACATGTAGATGAATCTTTCCTTTGTGCTGTCCAGGTGGTTGGTGTATGGTTTCATGAGCCAGTGGAGCAAATAGTAGGATGAGTCCCCCATGATCATGATTGCCATTTTGGCATCACCAGTGGTAATCCACCAGTTGGGAAAGAAAGTCCCTGCTTGTGGCTTTCTGAACAGATCTGTGTTCTTAAAGATGCAAATATCACTCACCTTCCCAGGCCAGCCAACACTGATATCAGTGAAACATCCCTGGTGATCCACCAATGCTGATATAACCATAGAAAAGTAGTCCTTTCTGTTGATGTAACTGTGGCAAGGTAGGCTGGTGCCAAAATGGGGATAAGCATGTTGTCTATCGCTGTACTGAAATTTGGGACCTCTACTGCAAATCCATTGACTGTGTCCTGCACATTGCCGAGTCACTGTCCTGCATAGCAGGAGATGATTGCTGGCCCTGACACTTGCATGACTACGCACCCCCCCCCCCAGTGGAATTTCCAACTACAAATTGATTTCCCACTGACTGGTAGCAATCTGGCATTGCAAGTTCCACATGTGATAGCCACTCCCTTCTCCATTGTCAATGTAGTTCTCATTCTGGTGTCCATGCACTGGAGGGCTGGGGAGAGCTCAGCACACAGATCCAGGAATGTGGCCTTGCGCCTCTGAAAGTTCTTCAGTTACCATTCATCATCCCAAACTTTAATTACGATGCGATCCCACTAGTCAGTGCTCATTTCCCTCACCCAGACACAGTACCCCACCATTTGCAGCTTTTCCATGAATGCCACCAACAACCATGAACTGGTTCTTGCTATGTCCCACAGCAATCTGTCCTCCACCAAATAGTCATGTTCCCTGCTGATCTGGTTCTTCTTGTGACTGCAAATACCAGAGAATCACACATGCTCTGCTTGCAATGCTCATGACAATAGTGCAGAACTATGCAAGTTCCATGCTTCTGTCAGAGATGGCGGACAGCAAGGAGGGCCATGTGGGTTCATGGGATTTTTTAAAAGGGCACAACAATTATGGGATATGCATGACATTATGGGATGGAGAAAGTTGCATGCTGGGAAGTTGACCCCTTGCTCCCTCTCATCCCTGAGCTACTCATTTCTGCCCCACTTTGCATTGCCAAAGCTTCCCAAAAGACAGTACACTAGATGGTGGTGAGTTGCACTCTGGGATACCTACCCATATTGCACGGCACAGTGCAGCCACACAAACACTGGTTAGTATGCACAGTGCTGAGGCAAGGTAGTATAGTCTGTAAGTAAAAAAAAACCACCACATCATTTTCTTCATGTTTATTATTCTTTATTAAGCATTGACAATATGCCCAGCCCTGTACACTGCACAGGGACTAATCAAAAGCCTCTTGAAATTCAGGGGAGTCTTTGCATCAGATACAAGTTCTTCTAAAAACAGTGGCTCCAACAGAAATGAATACACATATGAAGTATATCGTCAAGTATCAGGTGGTAGCCGTGTTAGTCTTTATCCACAAAAACGACAAGGAGTCCGGTGGCACCTTAAAGGCTAACAGATTTATTTGGGCACAAGCTTTTGTGGGTAAAAAACCTCTTCTTCAGATGCATAAATAGCTCTTAAATAGCTCTTCTCACTCCTTGGTGTTTACCCTCTAATGTATTTATGGAGAGCAATCATATTCCCTCTCAACCTTCTTTCTGTTAGGCTAAATAAGCCAAGTTCTTTTAGTCTACAGCATCCTTGTCGTTACTTATTGCCTTATTTTTAAAACTTTTAATGCAATATTTCAGTTCCTAGAATCTATGTTTAATTTCCAGATGAATAACGAAAACATTTGAAAAATACCTATGTCCTCTAGGACCAGACTTAAAACAAAATTAGACATGCAATTATCACACCTGAGCATCCCACTTCGGTGTTCACAAATGGCTCGCTATATATCTAAGATACATCTATGGCCTCCTTTATCATAATATCTGAGCACCTCACGGTCTTCAGTGTTTTGTTACCTCATTTCACTGAAGGGGAACATGGGCACAGAAAGACTTAGTGATTTGCCTAAGCCACAGAAAAATCTGTAGCAGAGCAGAGATTTGAATCCATTTCTCCCAAATCCTATGCTACTGCCATAACCTCTAGAATATCCTTCCTCTGCCTTAACTGTGGTATATTTGCATACCTGATATTCAGATGAATTGCACAAGCAATTGAGGCTCGCAGTTTGGCATCTAACTTGTTTAAATGTAAGGCCCCTAGTATTTAAGCACTAACAAAATTGAACTATACTAGGAAATATTCATGAGTTTTACAGTTATAAAGTACGTTATTGCATCATCATGTTTCTTTCAATAAAACCAGGGTTAGTGTCGGAGCCTGTGCGCACCACTGTATTGTGATATACTAAACTCCCAAGTGTTGTTAACGTATAAACAGCTTGGTCAGTGAGATCCAACACAATTGCTAGGTTATGCCACTTCTGACCTAGGGAATAATCAAGGCTGTGATCGGGAGGAACAATTAGACTAGGTTTGTAAAAGGACTTCTCACTGAAGAAGAAACACACTCTAATTACAGTACTGCAGGCTCAGAATGTACTTCTTTATTCAACTACATAACAAGTAGAGTGTGTGGAGAGGAATTCGCTAGTAACTAAATAGGGAGGGCTAGAGCATGCCTCCAAACCATAATACTCTTAGTAACCCAGTTGACCCCTTGATGACCACTTTATTACTGCTAGGATAGGATACCTGGAATTGGCATACTCCCATACACATAAATGGTGTTGGTTACAGTACAATATGAAATTATTATCAACATCTGTGAACAATGTGGAGAATCCTGCCTCAGAGTCATAACAACACCACTGCCACCTAAACTCATCTGTGGTGTTGGAAATAAGAGTTGTGTCACGTACCCTGCAATATCTCAACTTTGAACTTTTTCAAAGCTGTTCTAATATATTTTTTAGTTTATCTCAGAAAGACTATCCCAGGCTGGCACATTAATAAACCTTCTTTTAACTTTGTTGCAAAGCTGCAGAATGTCATTTCATGTGCATTTAGAATTCCTTTATTTCTGCATTTTGCATGTAAATTCTCATCCTGAAATTCTTATGGCAGCATGTCTTATATCTGAGTAATTGACAGCAGAAGTTTCTAGCATCAGCCAGATTATTTTATAGCAATATATACTTATGGAAATGAACACAGAATTTAAATACACAAAAATGGCTACACATCTTCACCAATCCTAAACATATTGTTTAAAATAAGCAAAATGAAGAGTGGGATATTTTTATTTCTGTAGCAATTTAAAGCAAACTTATTTAATGTTCAACATCTGATAGTGGAAAAGATGCTGCTGATATGGGAACAAAATTTCATCTGATGTATATCCATAGTATTCCTGTGGCACATATACCATAGTTAAGCTTAATTCCAACATTTAAATCCTCTAGAAACCTCAGGCTGTTTCTCACCCAAATCTCTAGAACTCAGATCTAAGCATTCAAATCCATCCCTAAGAGTTCTTTGGTTTCCTAATGCCTGAAACTCACTGAACTCCTGAGTTTGGGTTTTGCCCCCTGGCCCTAATAGGAGGATTTCTTAGCATGGGTAGCTGGGCCTTTACATTTGGGAGAGAAAACCAGCTACAGATGTGGAGTGAAACCCTGGCTTCATTTAAGCCAGTGACAAAACTCTTGTTGACTGAAGTGGGCCCAGGATCTTATCCTTGATATGGTCATTTTGCCTTGGACTGATGCAACTCCCTCCCTTTCAGCTAGTATTGTTTCTTCCACACCTTGTCCTCTCCTCTCCAAGAGATGGCATATCCTACTTTCTTTTGCCCCTGAATGTGACCATGCTTGACTTAACCCACAGGTTAGTTGTTTTGCTAGTTTGTGCAATATCAGTTTTTGGCTAGTGCACCCGGTTAAAAACAAACCAAAGCCAAAAAAAAAAAAAACCCACAACAACACCCCCTTCCCTGCATGCATTTTGTAACAATTAAAAGGAGGGAATTGGGGAGTGTAATAGAGTCCTCAGAGGGCCAGGTTGCTTAGTGAGTAGTGCATCCCATTTCCAGTCTCTTGCCTCCCAGCAGGAAGGGTTTTCAATCCAATTCCCAACCTTTGCATGTAGCTTATCGTCACCTCAGGGTTTTTAAAAATCTTTACCCTTTTCTCTGTAGAGGAGTGGTGGTGGTGTGGAAATCAGACTTATGCCCCTTCTACAACAAGGGCAGTTGGTAGGGGAGCCTGGGGCCTCCAATCCAGAACCCTACGAGAGACAACAGGGTCAAGCACTCTGGAGCTGCCTCCCTGGGCCACTTCCTACCATCTATCTTTGCTTTGCGAACAGGGGCCACTAACAGGGAGTTTCAAGAGGGAGCTCTTCAGGTGAAGGAGGAGCAAATAAGGGACCCTTGGGGTAAGTGGCTGTCTGTAGTGTGTGTTTGTGTTTGGGGGTTACATGCTGTGTGCTGAGCTTGTGTTTGTCTGTTTGTTTGTTTGTTTGAAGGACCGTGTGCTTTGGCCAGCAGTTGGAAGTTGTGAGCTTCTAAATAAGGTTTGAAATCTAGAATCATTGGCTGAGCCTTAGGCAGGGGGCAGGGCTATCAAAGAGGCCAGGGCTTTATAAAGCAGTGATCAAGCGACCAGGGAGCTTTGCAACCAGGGGCCACTAACAGGAAGTTTGGAGAGGGAATTTGGAAGGGGGCAAGGTACACTTGCCATTCTTTAAAACCTTTACACTAAACTATAATCAAAACTTCTATCATTAACCTAGGTAGCTGTAGGAGAAAATGCAGGCAGAAGCCCAGCAGCAGAGTGAGGGCTATCCTGTTTACTGCACTCAGTGTAGTATGTATGATTACCAGCCATGTAGGCAGGTGGTGTACGTGTGCATTCGGTGCAAAGAGCTCCTGGCCCTCAGAGACCGTGTACGGGCTTTGGAGGCCGGGTTGCGGAACTGGAGGAGCTAAGGGAGGCAGAAAGGTATGTTGATGAGGCTTTCCAGGACACTGTAGATTTGTCCCACCTCCGGTCAGACAGCCCCTGTGCTGTTAAGGAGGATAAAAGGCCCAGAGAAGGAGAGCAGTCAACAGGAACAGAGGGAAACCTTCCCATAGTTGGGACCCTCCTTCCAGATGACGTGGGGGTATCCTCTCACACTGAAGTTACCTCTCCGGGGGAGGGAACTCCAGTCATTAGGAAAAGGCAGGTGTTAGTAATGGGCAATTTGATCACTAGAAACATAGATAGCTGGGTTTGTGATGACCGGGAGAACCATATGGTGACTTGTCTTCCTGGTGTGAAGGTTGTGGATCTTGGGAGGCATCTAGAGAGACTTATGTGTAGTGCTGGGGAGGAGCCGGTGGTCGTGGCACATGTAGGTACCAGTGACGTAGGGAAGGGTAGGAGAGACGTCCTGGAGGCCAAATTTAGGCTTCTAGGAAAGAGACTGAAATCCAGGACTTCTACGGTGGCATTCTCAGAAATGCTTCCAGTTCCAAATGCAGGGCCAGGTAAGCAGGCAGAGCTTCAGAGTCTGAATGCATGGCTGAGATGATGGTGTAGAGAGGAGGGGTTTAGATTTATTAGGAACTGGGGAAACTTTTGGGATGGGGGAGCCTATACAGGAAGGATGGGCTCCACCTAAACCAAAGTGGATCCAGACTGCTGGCACTTAATATTAAAAAGGTTGCAGAGCAGTTTTTAAACTAAGAGCTGGGGGAGAGCCGATTGCTGCGGAGGCGCACGTGGATCGGACAGAGACTTCTCTTAATGGAGAGTCTATTGATAGAGATTCTCTAAGTTTTAGTCAGGAGGAGGGAATGAAAGAGGAGAAAGTATGGGCCAGATCAGATGAGAAACATTCACATAAAGAATCTGACACATCAGAAAAGGGCAGACAAATAAACAGCGACAAGTTTTTAAAGTGCTTGTACACAAATGCTAGAAGTCTAAATAATAAGATGGGCGAACTAGAGTGCCTCGTATTAAAGGAGGATATTGATATAATAGGCATCACAGAAACCTGGTGGAGTGAGGACAATCAATGGGACACAATCATTTATATCGGAAGGACAGAACAGGTCGTGCGGGGGCGGGGAGAGTGGCACTATATGTGAAAGAAAATGTAGAATCAAATGAAATAAAAATCTTAAATGAATCCACAGGTCACATGTTCCATAGAATCTCTATGGATAGTAATTCCATGCTCTAATAAGAATATAGCAGTAGAGTTCTCTTATCGACCACCTGATCAGGACAGTGACAGTGACGATGAAATGCTCAGGGAGATTAGAGAGGCTATCAAAATAAAGAACTCAATAATAGTGGGGGATTTCAATTATCCCCATAGTTCTTGTGCATTCGTTGTCTGTTAGCTTAAATAGCTCTTCTCACTCCCTGGTGTTTACCCTCTAATGTATTTATGGAGAGCAAAAATGAGGAGGTTAGTTAAACCGAAATTAAAAGGTACAGTGACTAGAGTGAAATCCCTGCAAGCTGCATGGACACTTTTCAAAGACCCCATAACAGAGGCTCAACTTAAATGTATACCCCAACTTAAAAAACACAGTAAAAGAACTAAAAAAGAGCCACCGTGGCTTAACAACCATGTAAAAGAAGCAGTGAGAGATAAAAAGGCATCTTTTAAAAAGTGGAAGTCAAATCCTAGTGAGGTAAAAGGAAAGGTGCATAAACACTGCCAAATTAAATGTAAAAATTTAATAAGAAAAGCCAAAAAGGAGTTTGAAGAACAGCTAGCCAAAAACTCAAAAAGTAATAACATGTTTTTTAAGTATATCAGAAGCAGGAAGCCTGCTAAACAACCAGTGGGGCCCCTGGACAATCGAGATACAAAAGGAGCACTTAAAGATGATAAAGTCATCACAGAGAAACTAAATGAATTCTTTGCTTCAGTCTTCACGGCTGAAGATGTTAGGGAGATTCCCAAACCTGAGCCATCTTTTGTAGGTGACAAATCTGAGGAATTGTCACAGATTGAAGTGTCACTAGAGGAGGTTTTGTAATTAATTGAGAAACGTAACAGTAACAAGTCACCGGGACCAGATGGCATTCACCCTAGAGTTCTGAAAGAACTCAAATTTGAAATTGCGGAACTATCAACTATGGTTTGTAACCTGTCCTTTAAATCAGCTACTGTACCCAATGACTGGAAGATAGCTAACATAACGCCAATATTTAAGAAGGGCTCTAGAGCAGTGGTTCTCAAAGCCAGTCCGCCGCTTGTTCAGGGAAAGCCCCTGGCAGGCCAGACCGGTTTGTTTACCTGCCACGTCCACAGGTTCGGCAGATCGCGGCTCCCACTGGCCTCTGTTTGCCGCTCCAAGCCAATGGGGGCTGCGGGAAGGGTGGCCAGCTGCTTTGAGAACCACTGCTCCAGAGGTGATCCTGGCAATTACAGACCGGTAAGTCTAACGTCAGTACCGGGCAAATTAGTTGAAACAATAGTAAAGAATAAAATTGTCAGACACATAGAAGAACATAAATTGTTGCGCAAAAGTCAACATGGTTTCTGTAAAGGGAGATCATGTCTTACTAATCTATTAGAGTTCTTTGAGGGGGTCAACAAACATATGGACAAGGGGGATCCAGTGGACATAGTGTACTTAGATTTCCAGAAAGCCTTTGACAAGATCCCTCACCAAAGGCTCTTACGTAAATTAAGTTGTCATGGGATAAGAGGGAAGATCCTTTCATGGATTGATAACTGGTTAAAAGACAGGGAATAAAGGGTAGGAATAAATGGTAAATTTTCAGAATGGAGAGGGGTAACTAGTGGTGTTCCCCAAGGGTCAGTCCTAGGACCAATCCTATTCAACCTATTCATAAATGACCTGGAGAAAGGGGTAAATAGCAAGGTGGCAAAGTTTGCAGATGATATTAAACTGCTCAAGATAGTTAAGACCAAAGCAGACTGTGAAGGACTTCAAAAAGATTTACAAAACTAAGTGATTGAGCAACAAAATGACAAATGATATTTAATGTGGATAAATGTAAAGTAATGCACGTTGGGAAAAAAACCCAACTATACATACAATATGATGGGGGCTAATTTACCTACAACTAATCAGGAGAAAGATTTTGGAGTCATCGTGGATAGTTCTCTGAAGACGTCCACGCAGTGTGCAGCGGCAGTCAAAAAAGCAAATGGGATGTTAGGAATCATTAAAAAAAGGGATAGAGAATGAGACAGAGAATATCTTATTGCCCTTATATAAATCCATGGTACGCCCACATCTTGCATACTGTGTACAGATGTGATCCCTTCATCTCAAAAAAGATATACTGGCATTAGAAAAGGTTTAGAAAAGGGCAACTAAAATGATTAGGAGTTTGGAACGGGTCCCATATGAGGAGAGATTAAAGAGGCTAGGACTTTTCAGCTTGGAAAAGAGGAGACAAGGGGGAATATGATAGAGGTGTATAAAATCATGAGTGGTGTGGAGAAAGTGAATAAAGAAAAGTTAATTTACTTGTTTCCATAATATAAGAACTAGGGACCACCAAATTAAATTAATGGGTAGCAGGTTTAAAACAAATAAAAGGAAGTTCTTCTTCACTCAGCACACAGCCAACCTGTGGAACTCCTTGCCTGAGGAGGTTGTGAAGGCTAGGACTATAACAGGGTTTAAAAGAGAACTGGATAAATTCATGGAGGTTAAGTCCATTAATGGCTATTAGTCAGGATGGGTAAGGAATGGTGTCCCTAGCCTCTGTTTGTCAAAGGGTGGAGATGGATGCAGGAGAGAGACCACTAGATCATTACTTGTTAGGTTCACTCCCTCTGGGGCACCTGGCATTGGCCACTGTCGGTAGACAGGATACCTGGCTGGATGGACATTTGGTCTGACCCAGTATGGCCGTTCTTATGTTATCTCCCCTCCTCCAAGTCCAATATGATATAGCAAAAGAAAAGACACCTAAACCTTCAGTCCCAACTGGGCTCAGCAGGAAATCAGACTTCTTCCTCACAGAGAGGCTTCTTCAGCACCCTTGTTCAGGAGGCCCTAGACTACTTGCTCCCTTTTAAGTTCTCTCTCCAGTTTGAGCATGCGCTGCACGTCTGGAGGGGCAAGGCGACGTGGGCCACCTATTGTCTTTTAATGCCTTCAGGCCTACAGGGGGTTTGTACACCTCAACACAGGAAGGTGTGTGTGTTCACAACCATGCTTTCTGGCTTGCTGTAAAGTAGATGGTAAATTGTTTGGGGGTAAGGATTGTGTCTTTCAGATTTTTGTACTGTGCCTAAAACAATTGGATCCTGATCCAGACTTCTAGGTATTAATGGAATCCAGACAAATACACAGATGCTTACAAAAATTATTCTAAATGACTTGGAAGCCTGAATCCCATTGAAAATCAGCAGGGCCTAGACTTCTGAGTCACATAAGCACTTTCTAAAACTGTAGTTCTAGTATACAAGTTTGAACATGAAGTTTTAGTTTATAGTGTATCATTTGACCAAGGAAGTACCTCATTTTTAAAGGCATAAGACTGAGGAAACAGGGTTGAGGTTGAGTTTAACTCTACCTAGCCCTATTGGCTTAATTGCTTAACCTTAACATTGTATTAATGCTCAGTTTGTATATAGATTATAGATTTTGGTAATGCACCTTGTGATAAACAACATCATGGAAATAGCAGGGGTTTGTTCTGATTATCGCTGTAGCTAAAAACCATCCTTCACTTATGAAGATCTAATGCCTCTTCAACCTATCAGAGTACACTAATGCAATGACAAATGCTGCTTTAATGGAAAAACTAATTCAGATGATGAAACAATTAGAAAGCACGTGTGCATATATAAAATATGGTATTCATTTTCCTGTAGCTCATAAGGAAGTCTGAAATCTTTGAAAAGTCATTAAACTCCAGCTGTTGATATTCAACAGCCTAAATTCCCAAACCACTGGTTTCCAGACGAAGGTCTAGCTCCCAAGCTTTTAAATAACATATTTAGGTTATACAGTACCATTGAAAAGTGTTACCAACTTCTATTACTTCCTTTTTCTTAGGTTTTCTTTACTAGTCTGGTTATTTTGAATATCAGTTAATTATGGATGGGGCTGGTAGCTCAAGCACACAATTCTTTGAGGCAAGAACTTGAAATTTAGCACCACATTACTAATTAATGTATTTTTACCAGCACCACAAACATCTGTCCAAACTGGGCCAGGTTACAAACCTTTGGGGAAAATATCTGTTTGCACATACTCCATAGGGACTTTTTAGACTACAGCTAAATTCCCTGAAGACTCCATCCTCCCTGAACATGGCTTCTAGTGCTGACTAGACTGTGCATACACCATCCCCACAGAGAGACTGAGCATGCTACCTCCAGCCTAGGGCTACAGAGACTCAGAATAACTTTCCCTGTAATTGTTGTTCCCAGCTGCTCTGGGCCAGGCTCCCTGTTCTCAGTAGTGGTATGTCTCTCTTCTGTGCTGTCAATGGCTCTCCTGTTGGCATCCAGGCAGCATAGAGGAGGAAGGTGTCTGGTTCAAATGCAGAGGGGGACAAAAAGTGGATGGGGAGGAGTGAAAGGAGTAGGCTGGGGTAAGAAATCTGATGACACTGTAAGCCACAGTAGGGAGGTTGGGATTGGACATGGATGAGGGAAATGTGGGGAAATGGGAGCCAGTTGGCTGCAGCGGGGACACTGAGATCAGACAAGGCCCTGGAGGGAAGACTGGATCTGGCTGGAGATGGAGATGGACTAGGAACTAGTGAAGGAATGGGGACAGGAAAGAGATCTGACAAGGAGCTGAGGTGTTAGGGGGAGAGAACTGGGACTCGTGGGGAAAAGGGACTAGGACAAGAAGCCAAGAAGAGTGTGATGGGAGAATGAGATTGGATGAGGAGCCAGTAGAGGGAGACTAGGACTAGTGCCAGCAGTGTAGGGGAGGGGAGAAAGAGGTCAGACAAGGAGCCAGAGAGGGTTACTGGGACTGGCTGGGAAAGGAGACTAGGATGGGGTACAGAGAGAGGGAGAGACTGGGAGTCAGTGGGGAGATTGAGACATGGACAGGAATCCTGGAGGTGTGAGATGGGGACAGCAAGAAGAATGTGACTGGGACAATGAGCCAGGAGCAGGGAAGAGTCAGGCCTGGGACAGGGGAAGGGCTCAAAAGCTTGAGGAAAGAGGCAGAAGAATCTATGCCCCTGGAGCACGCTCCCCTCCAGAGCCTGAAATGGATTCCCAAGATTTGAGTCTCAGCATTTCTCTGCTGTCAGCAAATATCTGTGACACACACTGGCAAAGTGTGTGTCCCATCCCCCTCTCATGCTGGTCCACACAGATGACAATATACTCCTGGTTTCAGAGTAACAGCCTCACGAAAGCTTATGCTCAAATAAATTGGTTAGTCTCTAAGGTGCCACAAGTACTCCTTTTCTTTTTGTGAATATACTCCTGCTATCAGGTATTCCATTAGCTTAAGTGGCAGAAATCTGTGCAGTGACTAATGGTTCCAGCCCTGCTGAATAACCATGTGGCTGTCAATAGGATGCCACATGATAGAATATGTTTCATCAAAAACAATGAGGAGTCCTTGAGTCACCTTAGAGACTAACACATTTATTTGGGCATAAGCTTTTGTGGGCTAGAACCCACTTCATCAGGTGCATGGAGTGAAAAATACAGTAGGCAGGTATATATATTACAGCATATGAAAAAATGGGAGTTGCCTTACCAAGTCGGGGGGCAGTGCTAACAAGGCCAATTCAATCAAGGGGGAGTGACCTATTCTCAACAGTTGACAAGAAGGAGTGAATATCAACAGAGGGAAAATTACTTTTTGTAGTGACCCATCCACTCCCAGTTTTTATTCAGGCCTAATTTGATTTTGTCAAGTTTGCAAATTAATTCCAGTTCTGCAGTTTCTCGTTGAAGTCTGTGTCTGAAGTTTTTTTGTTGAAGAATTGCCACTTTTAAGTCTGTTATTGAGTGTCCAGGGAGATTGAAGTGCTTTCCTACTGGTTTTTGAATGTTACAATTCTTAATGTCAGATTTGTGTCCATCTATTCTTTTGCACAGAGACTGTTCTGTGGTTTGGCCAATGTACATGGTAGAGGGGCATTGCTGGTACATGGTGCGCCCCTCAGCCAACGGTGTTTTTACCAAAGAACTGACCTAGCTACAGGGGGACAGAACTAGTTCTTGTGTTATTTTCACATAAACCTTGACTATAGTAATTGCTGAAAATGAAGAAAAACTCAAGCTAAGATTAGTTTAGCTCCTATGCTCAAACAACACTTTAAAAAGTCTGCGATTTCAACTCCACTCTTATAGTATATTCAGGATTAACTACAAAATGTGTTTTGCTCTGTTAAAAGAACTTCGAAGGTCACAATTCAAGTAGAACTGTCTGGTAAAATATAAGCACCAGATTGTGACTCAAAACCAGGCACAAGGGAGCCACAAAATAGCATAACTAATTAATCAGATTCTAAAAGCATATTAACTCAGGAGTACAGCCCGTGCCTCACACAGTCATGAAGTTCTCAATTTAAAAAGTCAATGTCTGTTTTCTCTAAGACAAGGGAAAACACATTAGATAGTACTTCTGTCTAATTTGTGCAGTAATGTTAACTCAAATTTACTGTACATAAAGTGCAACAGTGTGGAATATTCTAATTCCAGGAAATATAAGGAATTCTATTTTAAAGGGGGTTTCAATTAACACCAGTGGTTTGTAACGCTACAGTAGTGAAAAAGAACATTCTATGTGACCAACACCTAAAAAAAGATTATTCTGTTTGTAGTTAGAAATAGACAATGGCTACTGTGCTATGAAAGTGGTGTTGTGCTTCATGCTGTCAGATGCCATCTTGCATAGGGCAAAATACTCCTGGAATGCGATGGTCATTTCAGATGACTGATTTTTCTAAACATTTGTTTGCTCTAGAAAACGAAAATGATCATATTTGAGACCAAAGTCAAACACAATATGAACACAGTTAATATCTTATGGAGGTAATTTACTATGAAGTCTAATACTTGAAGCAGCATCACCCAAAAAAAGCTAAATAGGATTACTGATTTTTTTTCCCCTTGGTTGATCATTTAGTTGTGCAGTGCTGCTGTCATCAGATGAGATTAATCACAATAATGATATGGTTTTTGCTAAGAACATTATCATAAGTCATTTGAATATGGCCCAGGAGAAAAGGGATTGTAAGATAAATTGTATAAACACTGAAAAACAGTATAAAGCTCATCTGCTAGAAATAGGGTTTAATTTGATTTTATTTGTTTGAAAGAAGGGAATAGCAAAGTAACCATACCACCATGGAGCACCCCAACAAATAAGTGTCACAAGTCAAGCAGTAAGGAGGAATTTTTTGATCATCTCACACAAAAAATCTGCGTTGGAGAGAAATTAGAGGATAATTTTGCTCCATTTAGTTTAATTATAGCTATATGCTTTGAAGATAAGAGTATAAGAATGGCCACAGTGGGTCAGACCAAAGGTCCCTCTAGCCCAGTATCCTGTCTGCCAACAGTGGCCAATGCGAGGTGCCCCAGAGGAAATGAACAGAACAGATAATCATCAAGTGATCCATTCACTGTTGCCAAATCCCAGCTTCTGACAAACAGAGGCGAGGGACACCATCTCGGCTAATAGCCATCGATGGCCCTATCCTCCATGAATTTATCTAGTTCTTTTTTTAACCCTGTTATAGTCTCAGCCTTCACAACATCCTTGGGCAAAGAGTTCCATGGGTCGACCATGTGCTGTGTGAAGAAATACTTCCTTTTGTTTGTTTTAACCTGCTGCCTATTCATTTCATTTGGTTACCCCTAGTTCTTGTGTTTTGAGAAGCAATAAATTACACTTCTTTATTTATTTTCTCTACACCAGTCATGATTTTATAGTTGTTTAATTATTTAAACAACTCTATTTCCACCCCCACCCCACCCCACTCTCCCTTAATGGTGTCTTTTCCAAATGAAAAATGCTATGTAAGTGCTCACTGTCATTTTACTAATGGGTTTTAGGGAAGGGCTGAGAAGGTCACATTTTAATCCTGATCCATAATTTGTTTAGGCTACCATTCAGGTTAGAAGCCAAATTAAGACAAGAATTTGGGTTCAATGGCATCAAAACCTTGTGAGCCATACAGGTGAGATTTTACCAGCTAATGGCAGAAGTCTCATGAGATCAGTTGATCTGCCAAAATTTCCACTATCCTGAACAGTTTAAATGTGAGACCAGTCATTCTTGTGAGATTTCTGCCATAACCAGAAAATAATAATCTTCCCATTTTGGAGCCAATTCACAATCAGCAGTATTGTGTGGCAAATTTGGATATGGGATTTAATGTATAACCCCATGTTTGACAGGCTGAGAACAATTGCTCAATGGCCAGAGTTTAGTGGGTGAAGTTAAGGAGCCATACAACTTGTCCCAGTTTTGAAGCCTTGGAGTGTGGTTCAGACAGAGTCCTAGTCAATGTCTGGAAGATGGCCAGGAAGTTTGGTTTAGGCAGAAGCCTGATTTAAATTTGAAAGATGGAGATCAGTTAGGAAGCCTGGCTGAGACAGAGGCGTGCTCCAGTTATCCAGAACTAAATCCAGAAGAATTGATAAATCTTGACCCAATATCACTTCATAACTAAGGTCAGGTATGATACCCATTACTAACAAAGAGCACTAACCCTTCCCTGCCAAGTTAACCTCTGCAGTAGGATACTCATATTCATCCCCATATAGACATCAGATTAAAGTTATTTTCATAATTTCCAAGGCCAGAAGGGATCACTGTGATCATCTAGTGAGACCTCCTGTATAACAGGCCATAGAACGTCCCCAGACTAATTCCTATAGCCGATCTAGGAATTTTAACTATAGTAATAATTATATAGTTATAATATTTTAATAATAGTTTATAAGAGATGGGTCTACTGATATCTACTTAAATAACAGTGCACTTCTTGTATAGAGGCAGGCATGTCATGCTTTCCCATGAACACCAAACTCAAGAACTTTAAAATACAGGAAAAATATACTTTAAAATGTCAGGTCCCATAGGAATGGAAATAATACATACAGGGCTCAATAAGGCACGGTGCTAGTGACTTTAAAGGGACTACTCACATGCATAAAGTTAAGCATGTGGTTAAGTGCTTTGCTGGGTTGGGGATACAGTGTTCAGCACTTTGCAGAGCTAAGGTCATGGTGAGGTGGAGTTTATAAGAACCCGTATGAGGGAACAAATATCTGATGATGGACTTTTCAATCTAGCAAGACAGACAAAGGCATAACAAAATCCAATGGCTGGAAGATGAAGTTAGACAATCAGACTGCAAATAAGGGGCAAATTTTTAACAGTGATGGTAATTAAGCACTGGAACAATTTCCTAAGAGCAGTAAATTGCCATCGCTGGCCATTTTAAAATGAAGATTGAATGTTTTTCTAAAAGAGATCCTCTATGTCAAATCGGAATTAATTCAGGGAAGTTTTAATGCATGTGTTACACAGGAGGTCATACCAGATGATCACAGTGGTCCCTTCTGGTCTTATAGTCTATGAATATTGAGAACAATTTGTATTTTAAGTTTAACAAAAAACAAAACAAAAACAAAAATCAAACAACTAACAGCTGAGGAGAGCTTATATTCAAACAAAAAAAACCCATCGCCACTTTTCCCCATCACACATTTTTCTTGTAAATCCTTTGGGCTTCTGAACTCACAGGGAGTCTTGCAGGTGGTGTTACCTTGCTGTGCTTATTGAAGGGTTGGGGCTGCAGTTTGTGAGCGCTTCAGCACTGGGGCTGTTTTCTTCCTGTATTTGTAGAGAGTCTAACGCGGATCCTGGCTGGAACCGTTGGCTTCAACGGCAATACAAATTAGTATTATTAGTAAGTCTATCCGAGGTCATTGCCCAAAGTTACAAAGCTGTTGCTTATTGTTGAACAAAGTAATTTATCAGCCAACAGGTGGCACTGAAAGTACTTAACATTTATAAATTTCTCTTAGTTTCTTTAGGAGACTTTATGTTTTCCAGAAGTAAATGGTATATCATGCATACAAATTATAAACCAAGGCACATATCAAAGTCTTTAATTAAAATATTACATATTTTAAACAATTGTAGAATTATTGAGAATTAAACAGAATCACAGCTAATATGAACAAATGCATTGCATTTTTGTCATAACCAGATTTAAGGCAGGATATTTTATAATGAAGCTGGAAACAATGACATTGAAGAGAGCATCATTGTTACAATACTGAAAGTCTGAATATCTGGGGGAATCTGTAGCATTCCAGCAATTGGTTTACATTATAGCTTTTGATGCCAAGATATCAAGTTGTAATTTTTCCCCCCAACCGCTCTTCATTGCAATCATGTGAGGGGGGAAAAAAGAACATACTGTACAAGTAACAATGTAATTTTTAATCTCTAGTGTTCACCAGAATCAATACACAAACTTTTAATCAAAAAATGAAATTGTTGCTTGTGAATTGTTCTAGGATTAAAGTAAATGAAATATTTCTGATCACATTTCAAAAGAAACAGATATTCATAGGCGGGTCTAACTCTCCTCAGTAATACTTTGCTAACCAGACAAGGTTGTTTGAGCAAGTGTGATCCAGAAGTTTTTTAACTTTTGCTTTTTCTGGTTATAGGGTTGCCAGTTTTGTTTGGATGTATTCCTGGAGCTTTCATCACATGACAATCTTTAATTAAAGATTAATTTTTAACTCCTGGAGACTCCAGGACAATGCTGGAGATTTGGCAACCCTATATGGTTATATCATACAAGTATAATCCACTGCTTCACACACAGTCAGGCCTGTGCACATACACACATTGTCCTGGACCACCTTATCCAAGTCTTTCCATTGCTGTCAGTGGACTTTGGATGAGCCCAGACAGAGAAATATGAGTCGTTTGTTCTCAAGAGTGCAGTACTAACAGCATGGTGCAACATCAAGCATAAAAATTATTCCATCTTCAAACTGCATCCTGGCCACCTTTACAAAGCTAGTAACGTTAAAGTCATTGTTTGTGACATAGTTTCTTTCATCTATATCAAATCCACATGCAGTAAGTCCTGGTGTAACAACATCCATTACAATATTATATGGGAAAGAAGCAAGTGATGTAAGTATGGAAGAAATAAAGCAGTAAATGGTGAGAAACAGTCATTTCTATGGTAATTAATTACTGCTACCACCAACTGTTACCCTACCATGGGATTTTAGTACCTTACAAATACAACATTTGCCTCAAAGGAGCAGAATTTCATTGCATCAGATGTTAAAATAGTAATTGTACTTTGTTAACAAGAGGAGCTCCATTTGTAAGATATTGTTGCTTACTCAGCTGTACTGTTGCACTGTAACTACCAGAAGCTAGGAACTTTTCACAAATTCCTGCCTGTATCATTCCCTGCTAGCAGGAAAATTAAAATGTCTTTAATTTGCAGAACAGCAGCACCTAATAACGCACTGTTACTGCACTAACCCATGCAAGGAGTAAGTTTAATACCTTCCCACATTACCAGAATGGCTTTAAGGGAGCGATGATACCGGCAGGTGAGTTATGGGAACTAATGCGCCAGAATCAAAGACTGTTAAAAATTAGAAACATAAATGTAAAGTTAGCATTTGTATTTCTGCTTAGGAAACACAGAGTATCACCATATCTAGGGCAAATAGAAGGTGTGTTAAGTTACCAAGAGCTTGTATGACAAGCTCTACTGAGAACATTATATAACATAGCACTGATCCGAAACACAATAGGTCTAATTAAAAGTCTTTGTTTGCATTATCCACATTATCCTAATAACCACCTTCGTATCTCAGTACCTTAATGAGAACGAATGGCCAGAGGTGGGCATCAGTATCAGTATGTAGATCAATAGAGATTTGGGGCCAAAAACATAGAAAAATGGATTTGTGCATATTTTATGGGATAAAAGCAGGATTCCGGCTTGTTCCTCTTGAATAATTGCATAGCCACAGGGTATTCTCAAAGTGTTTGCAAATCTTGAATTTTTCATAAGCTTTTTGTATGAATAATTTGTCCAAAATTTTGTACCCAAAAATGCATTATTCATTATTTGCTCTTCACCGTTGATTTTATTGTTTACAAAGGTTTATTCATGGATCAGAAACTGTCTCTGATACATATGTGACCCCCTATTGCCATAGCATATGAATGCCTCACAATCTAGAACATAGTTTGCCTCACATCAGCTGGGAGGCAGGAAAGTGCTATTGTCTTCATTTTACTCATGGTGAACTGTGGCACAGAGTGACTAAGGCCCAGCTGCTGAAAGAACTTGGGCCCCCGTCTTCCTTTTTGGGTGCCTAGGTCCACCCTTTAGGTGCCACTGACATTTTCAAAGCTGTCACTCAGCTGCCACCTAATCCCTTAGGCATCTAAGGGTATGTCTACACGGCAATTAGATACCCCCAGATGGCCCATGCCAGCTGACTCAGGTTCACAGGGCTCAGACTCTGGGGCTGTTTAATTGTGGTGTAGATGCTTTGGGCTCGGGCTGGAGCCTGAGCTCTGGGACCCTTCCCCCTCAGAGGGTCCCAGAGCTCAGACTTCAGCCCGAGCCTGAACATCTTCACTGCAATTAAACAGCCCCTTAGCCCGAGACATCTGGCACAGGCCAGACACAGAGGTTTTCAGTTGCAGGGTAACCATACCCTTTGTTCCTATGGCACCTAAGTTTCTACCAGCTAGCATTTGCGAAACTGCCCAAGCACTGATGTTGCCCCACAGCTCTTGAGTAGCTCAGAGCCCTAGCTCAAGCCAAAGCCCTGGGGGCCCTGAAGCAGGATTCTCAGATTAGGCAGGGAGAATGGCTATCTTACCAGTGGGAAATGATCTTGTAGGTATGGTTGAACATGTCTGGCAGTTACCCGGTCTTAGGCCCCACAGCAGGAGGCATGGATGCAGGCCACTAATAGGTAGGTAGCTCATGACCTAAACAACAGACACCAGGGGCACAGAGAAATGCAGGGAAAGTGTGAGAGAGGTATCAAATGTGAACAGGCAAGACAGATGGTTTGGACTGCTAAAGCATTGGCTACTTATGTGACTGACCCGGCTTAGGTGCCTAACTCCAAGAGGAGGGTTTGCAATTGAGCAATCCATTCCTGAGTGGACAAAGATGCCTGTCTCTGGCCATTACCCAGGTGCACCAGGCTGGCTGCTTAGGTGCCTAAGCCTTCTCCCCTCCCCATCATTTCACTCGTAGTTAGCTTAGCCCTGGTCTACACAAGGACTTTAGGTCGAATTTAGCAGCGTTAAATCGATGTAAACCTGCACCCGTCCACACGATGAAGCCCTTTATTTCGACTTAAAGGGCTCTTAAAATCGATTTCCTTACTCCACCCCTGACAAGTGGATTAGCGCTTAAATCGGCCTTGCCGGCTCGAATTTGGGGTACTGTGGACACAATTCGATGGTATTGGCCTCCGGGAGCTATCCCAGAGTGCTCCATTGTGACCGCTCTGGACAGCACTCTCAACTCAGATGCACTGGCCAGATAGACAGGAAAAGAACCGCGAACTTTTGAATCTCATTTCCTGTTTGGCCAGCGTGGCAAGCTGCAGGTGACCATGCAGAGCTCATCAGCAGAGGTGACCATGATGGAGTCCCAGAATCGCAAAAGAGCTCCAGCATGGACTGAACGGGAGGTACGGGATCTGATCGCTGTATGGGGAGAGGAATCCGTGCTATCAGAACTCCGTTCCAGTTTTCGAAATGCCAAAACCTTTGTCAAAATCTCCCAGGGCATGAAGGACAGAGGCCATAACAGGGACCCGAAGCAGTGCCGCGTGAAACTTAAGGAGCTGAGGCAAGCCTACCAGAAAACCAGAGAGGCGAACGGCCGCTCTGGGTCAGAGCCCCAAACATGCCGCTTCTATGATGAGCTGCATGCCATTTTAGGGGGTTCAGCCATCACTACCCCAGCCGTGTTGTTTGACTCCTTCAATGGAGATGGAGGCAACACGGAAGCAGGTTTTGGGGACGAAGAAGATGATGATGATGAGGAGGAGGTTGTAGATAGCTCACAGCAAGCAAGTGGAGAAACTGCTTTTCCCGACAGCCAGGAACTGTTTCTCACCCTGGACCTGGAGCCAGTACCCCCCAAACCTACCCAAGGCTGCTTCCTGGACCCGAGAGGCGGAGAAGGGACCTCCGGTGAGTGTACCTTTTAAAATACTATACATGGTTTAAAAGCAAGCATGTGAAAGGATTACTTTGCCCTGGCATTCGCGGCTCTCCTGGATGTACTCCCAAAGCCTTTGCAAAAGGTTTCTGGGGAGGGCAGCCTTATTGCGTCCTCCATGGTAGGACACTTTACCACTCCAGGCCAGTAACACGTACTCGGGAATCATTGTACAACAAAGCATTGCAGTGTATGTTTGCTGGCATTCAAACAACATCCGTTCTTTATCTCTCTGTGTTATCCTCAGGAGAGTGATATCATTCATGGTCACCTGGTTGAAATAGGGTGCTTTTCTTCAGGGGACACTCAGAGGAGCCTGTTCCTGCTGGGCTGTTTGCCTGTGGCTGAACAGAAATGTTCCCTGCTGTTAGCCACGGGGAGGGGGGAGGGTTGAGGGGGTAGCCACGCGGTGGGGGGAGGCAAAATGCGACCTTGTAACGAAAGCACATGTGCTATGTATGTAATGTTAACAGCAAGGTTTACCCTGAAAGAGTGTAGCCACTGTTTTATAAAATGTGTCTTTTTAAATACCGCTGTCCCTTTTTTTTTCTCCACCAGCTGCATGTGTTTCAATGATCACAGGATCTTCTCCTTCCCAGAGGCTAGTGAAGATTAGAAAGAAAAAAAAACGCACTCATGATGAAATGTTCTCTGAGCTCATGCTGTCCTCCCACACTGACAGAGCACAGACGAATGCGTGGAGGCAAATAATGTCAGAGTGCAGAAAAGCACAAATTGACCGGGAGGAGAGGTGGCGGGCTGAAGAGAGTAAGTGGGGGGCTGAAGACAGGGCTGAAGCTCAAATGTGGCAGCAGCGTGATGAGAGGAGGCAGGATTCAATGCTGAGGCTGCTGGAGGATCAAACCAGTATGCTTCAGTGTATGGTTGAGCTGCAGCAAAGGCAGCTGGAGCACAGACTGCCACTACAGCCCCTGTGTAACCAACCACCCTCCTCCCCAAGTTCCATAGCCTCCACACCCAGACGCCCAAGAATGCGGTGGGGGGCCACCGGCCAACCAGCCACTCCGCCACAGAGGATTGCCCAAAAAAAAGAAGGCTGTCATTCAATAAATTTTAAAGTTGTAAACTTTTAAAGTGCTGTGTGGCATTTTTCTTCCCTCCTCCACGACCCCTCCTGGGCTACCTTGGTAGTCGTCCCCCTATTTGTGTGATGAATGAATAAAGAATGCATGAATGTGAAGCAACAATGACTTTATTGCCTCTGCAAGCAATGATTAAAGGGAGGAGGGGAGGGTGGTTAGCTTGCAGGGAAGTAGAGTGAACCAAGGGGCGGGGGGTTTCATCAAGGAGAAGCAAAAAGAACTTTCACATCGTAGCCTGGCCAGTCATGAAACTGGTTTTCAAAGCTTCTCTGATGCGTACCGCGCCCTCCTATTCTCTTCTAACCGCCCTGGTGTCTGGCTGCGCATAACCAGCAGCCAGGCAATTTGCCTCAACCTCCCACCCCGCCATAAATGTCTCCCCCTTACTCTCACAGATATTGTGGAGCGCACAGCAAGCAGTAATAACAGTGGGAATATTGGTTTCGCTGAGGTCTAAGCGAGTCAGTAACCTGCGCCAGCGCGCCTTTAAACTTCCAAATGCACATTCTACCACCATTCTGCACTTGCTCAGCCTGTAGTTGAACAGCTCCTGACTACTGTCCAGGCTGCCTGTGTACGGCTTCATGAGCCATGGCATTCAGGGGTAGGCTGGGTCCCCAAGGATACATATAGGCATTTCAACGTCCCCAACAGTTATTTTCTGGTCTGGGAATAAAGTCCCTTCCTGCAGCTTTTGAAACAGACCAGAGTTCCTGAAGATGCGAGCGTCATGTACCTTTCCCGGCCATCCCACGTTGATGTTGGTGAAACGTCCCTTGTGATCCACCAGGGCTTGCAGCACTATTGAAAAGTACCCTTTGCGGTTTATGTACTCGCCGGCTTGGTGCTCCGGTGCCAAGATAGGGATATGGGTTCCGTCTATGGCCCCACCACTGTTAGGGAATCCCATTGCAGCAAAGCCATCCACTATGACTTGCACATTTCCCAGGGTCACTACCCTTGATATCAGCAGATCTTTGATTGTGTGGGCTACTTGCATCACAGCAGCCCCAACAGTAGATTTGCCCAC
The DNA here is from genome assembly GCF_965152275.1 of Natator depressus. Lineage (NCBI taxonomy): Eukaryota > Metazoa > Chordata > Testudines > Cheloniidae > Natator > Natator depressus. The sequence continues at coordinate 289,581,193 of NC_134234.1, read as the reverse complement.
TCCAAACTGATTCCCAACTGACCGGTAGTTGTCTGGCATTGCAAGCTTCCACAGGGCTATCGCCACTCGCTTCTCAACTGTGAGGGCTGCTCTCATCTTGGTATTCATGCGCTTCAGGGCAGGGGAAAGCAAGTCACAAAGTTCCATGAAAGTGCCCTTACATATGCGAAAGTTTCGCAGCCACTGGGAATCGTCCCAGACCTGCAACACTATGCGGTCCCACCAGTCTGTGCTTGTTTCCCGAGCCCAGAATCGGCGTTCCACAGCATGAACCTGGCCCATTAGCACCATGATGCCTGCATTGGCAGGACCCGTGCTTTGAGAGAAATCTGTGTCCATGTCCTGATCACTCACGTGACCGCGCTGACGTTGCCTCCTCGCCCGGTATCGCTCTGCCAGGTTCTGGTGCTGCATATACTGCTGGATAATGCGTGTGGTGTTTAATGTGCTCCTAATTGCCAAAGTGAGCTGAGCGGCCTCCATGCTTGCCTTGGTATGGCGTCCACACAGAAAAAAGGCACGGAATGTTTGTCTGCCGTTGCTCTGATGGAGGGCGGGGCGACTGATGACATGGCTTCCAGGGTTGGCTTCAGGGAGCTAAAATCAACAAAGGGGGTGGATTTACATCAAGGAGTATTTCAGGCAGGACTTCACGCAGGGTTCCAATAAGAAATGGTGCACCTAAGTTATTGTTTTTATTGGAACAAGGAGGTTAGTCTGGCCTCTGATTGATACATGGCTAGATTTACCTCGCTGCACCTTCTCTGTGAGTGACTGCAGTGTGATCTAGAGGAATGAGTCCCCTAGACAGGGGAGGGGGGGAAGCAAATGAGTACAAAACAAATCTGGTCTATTTCTTGTTTTGATCTACTCCATCTATCTTTTACATCTTTGGCTGGCAGCAGATGGTGCAGAAGGACTGCATGCCATCCACATCTCATGGCTGCCCGGCAGAAGATGATGCAATAGGACTGCTAGCAATCCATATCGCCTGCCTGCTCACCATAAGACGGTTCAATAGGACTGACTGCAGGACTGAAGAGAATGACCTGGTCAAGTCACTCCAAATTTAGTCCCTGTGCCCATGTCTGCCCAGGCACTCCTGGCCGACGCGGCCAGGAGCACCTTGGACATGACGATGACGGCTACCAGTCGTACTGTACCGTCTGCTGCCACAAGGCAAGGGGTTGCTGCTACTGTGTAGCAATGCAGTACCGCGTCTGCCAGCACCCAGGAGACATAGGGTGACGGATACCTGAGCGGGCTCCATGCTTACCGTGGTATGGCGTCTGCACAGGTAACTCAGGAAAAAAGGCGCGAAACGATTGTCTGCCCTTGCTTTCACAGAGTGAGGGAGGGAACGGGGGCCTGACGATATGTACCCAGAACCACCCGTGACAATGTTTTAGCCCCATCAGGCATTGGGATCTCAACCCAGAATTCCAATGGGCAGCGGAGACTGCGGGATCTGTGGGATAGCTACCCACAGTGCAACACTCCGGAAGTCGACGCTTGCCTCGGTACTGTGGAAGCACTCCGCCGAGTTAATGCACTTAATGCACTTAGAGCATTTTCTGAGGGGACACACACACTCGAATATATAAAACCAACTTCTAAAAAACCGACTTCTATAAATTCGACCTTATTCCGTAGTGTAGACATACCCTTAGATGGCTCCCACTCCGCCTGCTGGCTTCTGAGGGTCCCTTTCTTTGGATCTAAATATCCTCAAGCATTGGGCACCTAACCTGGGGCTGAGGATTCTACTTGGTAGCAGGCAATGTATGGTACATCTACCCTGCAAAAAAACAACAACAACAAAAAAACACACCTGCAGCAGCACATCTCAGAGCCCAGGTCAGTTGACTCAGGCTCACAGGGCTCATGCTCTTAGACTAAAAACAGCAGTGTAGATGTTCCCACTCGGACTGGAGCCTGGCCTCTGAACGGTGAGAGGGTGACCTTAGAACCTGAGCTACAACCCAAGTGGGACTGTCCACACAGCTATTTTAGCCCTGTAATGCAAGTCCCATGCGTCTGAGTCAGTTGACCTGGGCTCTGAGACTTGCTGCCACGGCAGGGGAAGAGGTTTGCCTTACTGGTTAGGTGTTATGATGCTGAGTGCAGCAAATACCTTTGTGCCTAAGTGACTTGTTGAAGGTCACACAAGGAAGCCTGTGGTGAAGTAGGGAACTGGGGTTGGGTCTCAAGAAATCCCATGTAATATATCTCACCAAACACACACCACAAATAAATAGCAAAGTGTTAAAGTGAACAGCAGACATTTCACAGATACATTGAGTTACAAATACATCTGACATAATCAGGATTGGTTCATAAATAGATAAAAAGATTAGGGACCTGATTCTTATTTACACTAAAGGCCCTTATAGACTGCTCTGGCATCATAAAGGGGCCCTTAAAGTTATACGACTTTAAGTTCCTTTTACAGTGCTAACAGTGTCTTGGTGCAAATGAGAATCAGGCCCTACATTTGCAATGAATATTATTCATAATAAATAATCTGGCCAGCTCTAATTGGACTTGGATGCTAGTCTAGAAAGTCTAATGTCATCACTGGTTCTTGGATATTTGCACCACAAATAGAACTTTCCTAGTTAATGAAGAAAATCACATTCTTTCTCTAATGAGGAAGCCAACAAGATGCAGTCTAATGGGAAGACTTGTTAAAACATCGCCTGCTGCTAACAGGCTTGGTAGGCATGAATTAGAGACAGTAGCTGTTCTAACCTGCCAGGGCTCTTTATGATAGGATGGTCATGCTGATATACAGAAATACTAAAGTGAACAAATGAAAGTCTCCAACTAACTGCCAAAGATGAGATTTCATCTTATGCTTCAGTGCATCCATGCTCCAATTATCTATGGGCAATTTAAAAAAAAATGGAATTCAGATGAAATTTGGATAAGTAGTGAAAAGCCCAGGTGCTCAGAAAAACAGGGACAGATTTTGTGAGTGGGGATACCCTCACCTGCTTAGGGAGAGCTGCTGCTCTTTGATTTTACACAGAACCTCAACAATAGTTAGGGAAATTAGAATTATGCCCAATACAGCTGCCCTGACTGTACCACAGCAGTTCCCTATCACACTGAAAAGAGGAGAGCATTAGATGGCATTGTGTTGCCTCTGCCCCTTTCTCACATCTCTCTGCAGTGTCACTGTCTCTCACTTGCTTTCACACTGCAGAACAGAAGCAAAAGAGACAGTCACTGGCATTCTGGCATAGAAGTAGCTGCTGCTGCTGCCCCCTTCACCCACTGTAGCTGGTGGAGTGGACAAAACTGTCAGAGGAGCAGAAAAAACCAGGCAGACTGGAAGGATGGGGCAGAGAGGAAGGATGGGGCAGAGAGGAAAGGGAGAATGAGGTGCCCAATGGCACATAAAATGGAATAGGAGCATGTTAGATTAACAAAACATGGAGAAAGCAAGCAAGAGCAATCATGGTTTTCTTACTTAATTCCACTCCAAAAACTGCATTAAAAATGTTATGGTTGCAAAGTGATGCACTTAAATGCCTCATGTTTCAATGCTTCATTATATGGCCCCATACTGTTTCTTAAATAATAAAATGTAATATCATGATTATATTACGTACAAAAACTAAGTTAAAAGGGCTGTTAGGTAGCAAAGTCAGCACTCAAAAGTCAGGAAATGCCCGCATTAAAACTGTCTGTGCAACCTTAATTCCACCCCCTTGTGAATCTGCCTTATGCGACAGTCACATAACTATTTTTTCCACCTGCCTCATTCAGTGCACAGAAGGGACAGTGCTCACTTAATGAGCAGCTCTTCAATGTTGTGTTTTCTCCTCATTCAATGTATGGCCCCAGGCCTTCTGTACTGCACATAATCAAACCTTGCTCTGAAGACAGAATTATGAATGTCCTCCTGGGCTTTTTTAGGTCAGTCATCCCTGTAGTATCTGAGTGCTTCACAAATATTAAGTTATTTTCACAATTCTCTTGGGATGTGAGTGGTGGCATTATTATCCCCATTTTACAGTTAGAGAACAGAAGCACAGAGCGATTAAAGTCAAAAGTATCCTCTATTTTTGAGTGTCCAACTTGAGATGCCTTCGGCTTCATTTTCAGAGTACTTAGAAGGTGATATATAATATTGTGTTGAAAGCACAGCTCCCTTTAACATCAGCTGAGGTTGTGAGTGCTGAGCATTTCTGCAGATGAGACTCTGGGGTCTCAGATTTGGCATCCAGAATATGAGGAACACAAAGATAGGGATCACCTGTGAAAAGTTTGGTTTAAGAGACTTGCCTGCATCACAGAGAAACTCTCTGCCAGAGGCATGGTTTGAATCCAATTCTCCAGGCAGCACTCATCTTCCTACCTGTAGTCCACTGCCTCATTCACTATACACCATCCAAAGCAGCTGTCAAGGGGGAGGACCTCCTCATGGAACCCCTGTTACACAAACCCATCTATGTGTGCAGGTGGTGAAGTCCCCCTTGGTGTGCTGGAGCTGGGTCCTGGCTGGTACCACCAGAGTCTGAGACCACGGCTCTCAGCCAGTGGTGCATGGGGTTGTACACCCCATGTCTCCAGCATCATGTGCTCCAGGAGGTGAGGGCAGCTTTGCCTCCTGTTTCTCTCACATTCCTTGAGCAAGTCCTGCAGGAGGGTGCTCCCCGCTGCCTCTCACCCGAGGACCTTATCATCAGGCCCCCCTGAAATGCCACCTGAGACAGCTGCACAAAATCCAGCCGGTCCACCTGAGAACCACACACAGGAAACATCTGTACATGCTCATGCTTCATATTATTCACTTCCTCGCCCTTGTGTTCCACCCCAATGCCAAGTGGCAGTACCTGTTGCCACCCAAGGAGGGTGAGGAACCCCCTGCTAGGCCAGCCTGTACTCCACCCTGATCCCATGGCCCACCAGGGACCTTAGTTGGCAGCTCCTTCATGGAACCATGAGCACAGGTGTATACCTGGCATGGCTCACTAACTCCCATGACACCTGCCTATTTTGCAGTGAGAGGGAAATTGTACACATCTATATAGGGTGTGTCAGGTTGCAGCCTCTCTTCCAGCTCCTCCAAAACCTCTCACTGAGGTTCTGGCTGCACTTTCCCCCGCACCTGCTGATCCACTCTTACCCTATCTATGGTCCCACAGAGTTTCAGGACCTCCTCCTCGAGCTTGCCAAGTTGGCCATCCACCACACCAGGAGGAGGAAGTTGGATGCAGAATGCTCTGCAACTGTGGGGCCCATTTCCAGTCCCTTATCCAATCATGCTTCTGGGCAGAGTTCCACTGAGTGGTGTCCCTGACTCCTTGGATGCTTTTGAGGAGCAGTGGGCACTGTCAGCGGTCCTCTGTTCAGTGTTCCCCTCTGGATCCCGGACACTTAACTTCTGACCTCTCCCCGGCTCCTGTTTTTTCATTAGTTGTCCCCTGTAATCACTTGATCCCTGGATACAGTGGTTCCTCCCTACTTGAGGGAGACAGCCTTTAGATTTGGGCAGGCCTATGCCTGCCCATGCCCAGTACTTCAGATAATACACACCGTCCAACTTCTGTAACAAATGAGGCAGGCAAAAGCCTTTGTCACACAGCCCTGATTCACCCGTAGAACACAGTCCATCCTGAGCACTGAATGAGGCAGGGGTCCTACGGAAAAAATAGTATGTGATTATTTAATTAAAGACTATTTTAATGCATATAAACAAAGTTGCAAATTAAGGCTGCACAGGCAGCCTTAACAGTGGCTTTTCCTGACTTTTGAATGCTTGACTGTCCAACCTTAATGGTTTTAACTTAGGGTTATATACAATAAAATAAAAAATAAACCCTCACACACTGGGAAGTTACACACACAACAAACTGGAAAAGAAACAAAAAATCCATCCTGTGGTAGCACATTGACACCCACATGGGTCATTACCAAGAATAGAACCTTTAAATCCACACCACAGACCTCTACCTCTTGAGGTGACGAAGTAACCAAAACTAGTAGTAAATCCCTGATCCACAGCATGGAGGTGCCAGAGCTTCTCAACAAAATTGTTTTAAGATTTTTTTTAAAAAGGGGCAAAACAACATTTTTACTTAATCTCATTCCATGAAATGGCGGGACTGTTTTCAATGAAACTGTCCAGAAACCATCAGGCTAAGGCCGTGGAAACTTTCAGCCAGTTAAAGTTTGGCAAAGTTATAAGGAACAAAAACCAGGGACTTATAATGCAAAGTGTCAGGCAACCTTAACTACAGGCAGCACATCCAGATCCATCAATAATAAGATTTGGGCTGATAATAAGATCAGGGTTTGGTTTGGATCCATGACTCGTTTTTATAAAAGATTTGGAATGTGTTTATTTCATGTAGATTTTTTAGCTGCCATGCAAATTTTCCCTAAGAAGGTGGCTCCATGGAGGAGGAACCATTCCTTCTAGTCTGTCCAGGAAGCAGCTAGCACATAGCGAGTGCTATCATCAATACATAATGGACAAATTCAGAAGTGACATAAGATTTTGTGCAAGACACACTTTGTGCATGTTGACATAAACTGATTTAAGTCGGCCAGATGCTCTGACATTGGCACAGACAGGTGTGAATTCCATCTCCCGATATCAGCAAATCCCACTGTGCTTCAGAGGGGATTCACTTTGAGAGAAGGGAGCTGCTTGTTCTCCTTAGGGATTCTCCCAGACGAAGGCACGTTTAAAGCTCACTAGGAGTTTTAAAGTAGACGCTGCTCAGAGGACACAAAATGAGCTTTGCAGCAGATCCTAAATCATCTCATTACTTGGCTGCCCACACTCTTGGCCAGTGCTACCTAAACTTTTTAGTACAATGGTCCTGTCACAGTTTCCGGGTTAGCTGTACCTCTCCCCTATCCAGGTTTCTCCAAGAGCACCCCCTTTATCCTCCTAGGCTTTTTCCCCAGTGTACACAAATCATGACCCCTCTGCTCAGATTGGCATGAAGGCTTTCCAGGAGGTTGGGTAGTCATTAGGGCTACTGGTTTTAGCAATGTTTCTTAGCGACTCTTGAGTGGAATCCCTTAGGTGACTATTAGAAAGGGCCTTCTCTTTCCTCTCCTGAGTAGACTCTGCTTCCTAGCCACATCCCTAGGGTGAAATATTCACCCCCCATAAACAGTACAAAAACAGAGTTAATGACACATCTAAATACAGTATTAAAGAGTACCCCTACATTTGTCACAGGTCCCTTACAGCCTACCTCTTCTTTTGGGCTACAATGGCCTTTATAGATGGAGAAGAGTTTGCTGCAATAGCCCTTATAGGTGGACAGGAGTTTGAAGCCAACATTGCAACATCATTGTAGCAGACATTCTATCTTAGGGTTCTGTGCCTACTTTACTGAGCTTAGGTTTCTGCCAACTTTTGCCCTGCAGAAACTGGGGCCATAACCTCATGGTATAAGTTTTGGTAAAGTTATTGACTAGGTTATGGTGAGACAACTCAGAGTACCAAGTTGCTTCAGATCTCCCCAGTCCTTGTTAGTCTGCACGCCAATTAAGGCCTGACAAACTTGCTACACCTTCACACATTGCCGTCATGGTATTTATCTATAGAGAACATCACATGAAGTATCAATTGAAATGTAGTGACACATGGGTAATTAGTATCTTTGTGAAGTGTATGTATTAACACTATCTGATGTGGTAAGTCACCTCCTTTGCCTCAGTGGCTCCAGCATTTCTCCCTCTGGCAGTGGGCCTGGAGTAAATCAGTCGTGCTTTGGAGGGATTTTATTCTTTACTCTGGTTTGTTTTTCAGTATTTACAAGGTAAGCCCAAGTAGTTCTCTTAAGTAACAGGAAAAAAAAACCCCAACAAACTCACAACATTAAAAGCGAATACCTCTCCCTGCCCTTTCTCCAGGTGTTACCATGTTATGCTGGCTTTCCCTAAACAGGTAGTAGCCTGGTTCTTTCCCCTATGGGGAAGGAGGTCAGCCTTCCATCCAGGAGAAGCCTCTTCTTCCCTGCTGCTAATGCAGCTTGTTTCTCATCCTTCCTTCTCACCAGAAGAGGGGTTTTTAAAAGGTCACTGGCTGTCCTTAATTGGACTCAGGCATCCCTAGTTGACCAGAGTTGACCCTTTTCAGTTCACAAGGAAAAGGGCCTTCACCATTCTAGGGCTGATGTACCTGCATTCCACCACTCTCTGATAGCTGTCAGGTCTCACTTTGTCACACTGAAGAATAGGTATGCCTGCTAATATAGGGATTTAAGGTCTGTAACCAAACAAAGGGAGAAACAGGTTTCTTCCAGACAGGGAAGATAGTTATTTCTCTGTCAAATGTGAATTGAGATCTGAAGCCAAAAGCAATGGGAGCTTCATGTGCATGTAAAGTCAACAGGAAGAGGGGGGATGTGAACTTAACATGGCACTAGCATACAACAGGAATGCATGGATTGTAACAAGGGGTGCAAAACCCAGAGTCTGTTATCGTTCCACTGAGGAATCACCCTGGGTGGAAGGGGATGATTAATCAAGGAATGGATCCTGGACTGACTCAAAATCAGTGAGCTCTGCAGAAAGACTGAGGGTGAGAAATTGCTTTAGACAAGGGTTGTAACACATTTAGTTTTAGTCTCTAGAAAGCATGTTATAGTTTTGTTTTATTTGTAACCATTTCTGTTTCCATTATTCTTTCTTGAATCTGTGATTTTCTGTTCTTTGTTAATAAATTTATATTTGTTTCCACTATAAATAGATTAGTAATTACACTGCTGTGTTGTTATAAAGAACCTGATCCTGAGTTGTAACCTTCCAACTGTGTGTATACAGCTTACCTGGTAATTTCTGTGTCAGTGACAGGGCTGGAAGCTTTGCTCTTCAAATGGGGTTCAGGGACTGGGGTACACCAAGGGTTAACTTATGAGGAGAGGCTGAGGGAACTGGGATTGTTTAGTCTGCAGAAGAGAAGAATGAGGGGGGATTTGATAGCTGCTTTCAACTACCTGAGAGGTGGTTCCAGAGAGGATGGTTCTAGACTATTCTCAGTGGTAGAAGCAGACAGGACAAGGAGTAATGGTCTCAAGTTGCAGTGGGGGAGGTTTAGGTTGGATATTAGGAAAAACTTTTTCACTAGGAGGGTGGTGAAACACTGGAATGCGTTACCTAGGGAGGTGGTAGAATCTCCTTCCTTGGAAGTTTTTAAGGTCAGGCTTGACAAAGCCTTGGCTGGGATGATTTGATTGGGGATTGGTCCTGCTTTGAGCAGGGGTTGGACTAGATGACCTCCTGAGGTCCCTTCCAACCCTGATATTCTATGATTCTATGATTAACCTGCAAGGCATAGTAAGGGCTGGTGGAGCCTTGAGGAGTTTGTTTGGGTGGCTAACTGACTGGAAGTGTCAGGGAACTGACACCAATTTAGCACCAGCAAGTCTCTCTCTCTCACTGAGGCAGGGAGGTAACATGGTGACCTATGGAAACCATCACAATCACATTGTCATAACAGAATTTACACACAATTGACTGGTTAACTAGAGACCCCTCCTCAAGCACTGGTAGAGTAGATTTTTAAGAGATTGACAAGAGAGAAGATTGGGAACAGACAAAGAAAAAATTAGAAAAAAAAGAAACTGTTCATTTCTGGTGATAGAAATAGAACAAAAGAAAGTATAATGATGAGTAAGCATGCAGAACACCAAAAAGAATAATCTGATCTATCAACAGGGCTTGAGGGCAGAGACTCAGCTCCCAGTAAGACATCCATTCAACTCAAAATGGCTAAGATAGAGAAAGGAGACAAGGAAAGTGAGGACCAGAGGTGGGAAGCTGAACAGCCAAAGAAAGAGCCAGAAAAGCAAAAGCTGCACATTGGTTAACCTTTGCAACCAGAAGATATGGCAAGAATTATCCCTTTATTATTCCGTTTATCTATCATTTGTTCACTGGGTTTGTAATCTAGGAGCCCTGGCTGGACTCCTACCTGTTCTAGGTCAAAGAGTAGCAAAAGCGAAGTCATCTTTATCATACATATGGCCAGGAGGTGTGACTGTGCCTTTTGGAACCTCACATCCATCACCTATTACTGTGTCATCTCAAGAGTACAGAAACATGCTCTATGTGGAGCTGTTCCTTAATACCATCCACAAACTGCAGCTGGTGCTTAATGCACTATATTCAACCAGCACTCTACAATAGGTACTGGCTGTGTGGGATTTCTGGTGGTGTTTAGGGTGTTAGCTAGGACCTATAAAGCCCTAAATGGCTTAGGATCCATTGCTTTGGAGGGTAGCCTCTCTCCGCCTGCCATACCACACAGTTGAGATCAGCAAAGACTATTGAGCTGTAGTCCTACTGGTATAAACAAGAAGGCCAGCTAGCTAGGCATTCCATGAAGGCCCCATGGTTCTGGAATTTGTTCCTTCCTAGAATTGGTTGGGATTTTTTTAACAAAACATTTATTGGTTAGAAAATGCCACTTCCTTGAAAGCAAAACTTTTCAACAAAATGTATACTGGGCACATTTCTTAGGTCCAGCGTAGAATTTCTGGTGAAAATGAGAGACAGGAGAGAGGAGGAGAAAAAACCCTAAACACCACAGAATAGCCAATAGCTCAGTGGTTAGGGCACTCCCATGGGACGTGGGAGGCCCAGCTTTAAGTCCTTACTCAAGGTCTGTTTCATTCAAGTGTGGCATGAAAACAAATTTTGAAACCTGAAAACATTTTATGAAACAGAATTATTGTTTTCCAGCCAGCCCTGCTCCTTTTGTCTAAAATATGCCAAATCTGATAACTTTCATGGCATATTACGAACTTCTTCTTTTTGCCCAGGCAATTATCACCTTGGGGAATTGTTAAAGAAGGAGGGGGACTGGAGCTCTTGAGTTGCCTGGTTTGCTGGACATGGGCTGTAGTTATGCATGGTGGTTATGTTTGCGTGTTAGTTTTGTGTTTTTAAGTTAGGGCAAGGACAATTACGGAATATGATTCGGTGCCTTTTTTAGTGTGAATATAAGACTAAATACATAACTTACCTTCAGGACGTGAAAAGGCAGGAGTGTCGGGGGAAAAGCCGGGGTGTGGATTTGCTTCATCTTATACCTCCTACTGCAACATACCCTCTCTTTCACCTTAGCTTATATGTGCCATCATTTTACACTCACAACAGTTTACAATTTACCAATGTGTAATTTACATAGAACCAAATTTGGAGGTAACAAGGTATCTTATATTTCCAGTTCCAGAATCAGAAAATTTTCATTAGAAGCTTCTCAATTTGGTTTAATCCTATTTTGTACTCAAGGTTTATGAGTTTGGGTCTTTTGATTCCTTTTATAACATCCACAAATACCATCATACAATACATGACCAATGTATCTCCATTCTTCTCCTCATCCCCAGCTGTACCTGTTCTTACAGACAGAATTATTAACTTATTTTCCCTCTAAAAGCAAGATAGACCTTAATCATTAATTAAATGCATATTATTTCCACACATACTGTGATACAGCATGGCCAGAGGGCAGCAGGAGAGTGGTCTTTTTGGTTTTGTTTTGTTTTTTGGAGCAAAAAAAGTTGTTTTTATTTGCATAACACACTTACAAAACAAAACAACAGCATATGCAATGTGTAACACAGCAACCAATCACAATTGTTTTCTCATTAGCTTCAGGGGAAGGAAGTGTCCAAGCTTGCCTGGGCCCAGAGCGGGGGTGCTTCCTCGACTCTCGTGGTCTTCCACCCTTCCAAGTTACCTGCTGGCCCAGAGCGAGGGGGCTTCATCGACTCTCAAGGTCTACCACCCCCTCGAGTTACCTGGCGCCATGCCCAGTGTCACCAACAATTCCCTCCTTTGAAAGCACCCAACAAGAGGGGCAGGCTGTGGGTGGACAACCCGGGGGGAGTGTGAAAGGACCCCTCTAAGGTGGTGGTGTCCGCAGCAGCAATGGCTGGGGCCCCTTACTCTCTCCTCCAATCAAAGGGACAAACAAAGGGAACCGGACGGGGACACCGAGCAGAGAACCTCGGACAGCGCCCACCGCTCCTCAAAAGCTCCTCAAAAGTAAAATCAAGGGAGTCGGTGGATGCCGCCCAGAGGAACTCCGCCCGGATATGTGAACAGACCGAGGATTGGAAAACGGCCCCACAGTCACAGGAAACTCCATCGGCCAACCTCCTCTCTCTGGTTTTATAGATGGCCGTTTTAGCCAGGGCCAGGAGGAGGTTAACTAGGAGATCCCGCGACTTTGTGAGGCCATGGATGGGGAGTGCATAAATAAAAAGGTGAGGGGAAAAATGCAACCAAAAACGTAATAGGAGATTTGTGAGGAGCCAGAACAGGGGCTGCAGCCTGGTGCACTCCAAATATACGTGCGCCAGGGTTTCCCTCACACCGCAAAAGGGACAAGTATCTGGGATGGGGGTGAACCACGCCAAGTGCGTGCCCGTGCTTCCAGCTCCGTGAAGGAGCCGCCAACTGATGTCCCCGACGGGCCTCGGAACCAAGGTGGAATATAGGCTGGCCCACTGGGGCTGCTCACCCTCCAAAGGTGGCAGAAGGTCTTGCCACTTTGTGTCGGGGTGGGACACTAGGGTGAGGGCATGAAGGGTGTGGAGCACGAGCATGTATAGATGTTTCCTTGGCGCAGTTTGGAAACATACCGGCTGCAGTTCATGCAGCCAGCTCGCAGTAAAGGGGGGAGGGGGTCGATTGGGTCTACGGGACAGGGGTCCAATTAAAAAGTCCGGCAGGCCTGGCATAGAGGGTGGGCGGAGCATGTCCTCGAGCAGAACCCGGTCGAGTTAAGCTCTAGCAGCGGGCGGCAAAGCGGCCTTCACCTCCTGAAGTACACGCCAGGGAGGTACGAGGTCTGGAGAGCCCCATGCGCCGAGCGAGAGTCAGGGGATCCAGCCAGTCTCCCCGGTCATAGTCCAGGAGGTCTCCGACTCTTGTGACTTCTGCCAGGATCAAGCTCTGGCGCACTGTGCGGGACTCCGCCACCTGCACACGGAGCTGGGGGTTGTGTAGCAGGGGCTCCACGAGGAGATCTGCCCCCTCGGTGGCCCCCACGGACCTGGTCATTAAAAACAGTTTCCAAGTCCGGAGGAGGTCCTGGTAGAAGACTGGCAGCCCAGAGATGTCTCGCAGAAGACCTCCCAGACGGAGATAAAAGAGCTGCCGGTTATATCGGAAACCTCGGATGCGGCGCAGGATGGCGTGCGCCAGTATGCTCCATGCCAAACTGCCTGCACCATAAAGGAGCCTCTGTAGGGCCTGGAGGCAGAAGACGCAGACCTGAGTGTGCAGACACTTCAGGCCCTGTCCTCCTTCCTTCAGGGGTAGATGAACAACCTGTACAGGGGCCCAGTGCATTCCTAACCAAAAGAACCCCAGAATCGATGTGCGGAGGTTGGTCAGGAAACCTGGGGCCGGGACCAGGGTGTTGAGCCGGTACCAGAGCATGGACAGGACTAGTTGATTAAGCACCAGCGCTCTCCCTCGGAGGGAGAGACATCGAAGTGGCCTCGTCCATTTCCGGAGCCGCTCTATCACCCCGCCCTCTAAATTTTCCCAGTTCTCTGGCGGAGAGGGATGCGTGGCAGAAAGGTAAACGCCGAGGTAAAACAGCAGACCCGCACTCCACCAGATAGTCTGAAGCGCGGGTGGGAGGGAGCTCACCTGCCGCCAGTCTCCTACCGCCAAGCCAGAGCTCTTGACCCAGTTGACCCGGGCAGAGAAGGCTGCCGAATAGATGGCCTGGCAAGCCTCCTCCCCCGCCAAGTCACCGGGGTCCTGGACCACAAGGAGCACGTCATCGGCGTATGCCAACAGGACCAGCCGCAGCTCCAGCTCCCGCAGCATCAACCCTGTCAACCTCCTGCAGAGGAGACAGCGGAAGGGCTCAATCGCCAGAGCATACAGCTGGCCCGAAAGAGGGCACCCCTGCCGTACTCCTCGCCCGAAGCTGACCAGTTCGGTCAGGGTCCAGTTGAGCTTTACCAGACACTCTGCGGAAATGTACAGCACGCAGAGAAAACCCACAAACTGGGGTCCGAAGCCAAACGCCCGTGGTCTACCCTATCGAACGCCTTCTCCTGATCTAGGGACAGGAGGGCGAACGACAGACCGTCTCTATGCCCGAGTTTCAAAAGGTCCCGAACCAGAAATAGGTTATCAAAGATGCTGCGGTCCAGGATGGTGTAGGTCTCGTCTGGGTGGATCACGTGCACCAGCACGGACACTAGCTGCAGCGAGATTGCTTTCGCTATGATTTTGTAGTCGGTGCTGAGGAGCGAGACGGGACGCCAATTTTGTAAATCGCGGAGGTCCCCCTTCTTCGGCAATAAGGCGAGCACAGCTCGCCTGCACGAAAGAGGGAGGACCCCGCTCTGCAGAGACTCGGCCCAGACGGTGACTAAGTCTGGGCCGAGGACGTCCCAAAACACGAGGTAGAACTCCGTGGTCAGCCAATCCATGCCTGGAGACTTATTAGTGGGCATATGATGGAGGGCTTCCGAAAACTCGGCCAGAGTGAGAGGCAACTCTAGCCGGTCTCGGTCGCTCGCACTGACCATAGGGAGCTCCTCCCAGAGCACTCTGCAAGCGCCAGGGTCAGTCGGATCTGGGGAGAAAAGACTTGCTTGAAGGCTCGGGCCCTCCCGCACATCTCCGCCGGTTCCGTGAGGAGGGTGCCATCTTCTGCCAGGAGGCAGGTGACGTGTTTCTTGGCCCCCCTCGTTTTCTCCAGGGCATAGAAGAAGCGGGAGCCGTGATCCATCTCCTGAAGGAGGCGGATGCGGGATCGAACAAAGGCGCCCTGGGCTTGATGGTCCTTGAGGGCCTGGAGCTCCTCCCGCTTCTCCCGGCATGCTCCACAGAGGAGCGGGTCCTCGGGGCTGGCGGCCAGACACCTCTCCAGCTCTAAGACCTCCCGTTCCAACTGCTCTATCGCCGCATTTCTCCGCCGGCTGGTGCCCGGGGTGTAGTCGCGGCAGAAAAGCCTGGTGCGCACCTTCCCCAGGTCCCACCATCGCCGCGCCGAGGGAAAGGCACGCCGTTGCCCTCGACAGGCCAGCCAGAATTCCCAGAAGGACGTCACAAAGCCCTCATCCTCCAACAGGCTGTTGTTAAAATGCCAATAGGCCGGCCCCGGCCTCTCCACACAGAGGGAGGCTGTCACGGTGGCTAGGTAATGGTCAGAAAATGGGGCCAGCCGAATGCTGGAGAAGTGGGCTCGTGAGAGATGGAAGCGTGATAAACAAATGCGGTCCAAATGGGAGTGGCTCGACCGATGGGCCTCCACCCGGACAAAGGTGAACATGGAAGTGCCATCCGGGTGGTGGTCGCGCCAGATGTCCACTAGGGAGTGACGTTCCACTATCTCCCAGAGGGTGTCCTCAGCGGCCGGGCTTTGCTCGGTCCCTGAGCGGTCCCGTTCCTCGAGGGTGGTATTAAAATCCCCTCCCAGGACCAGGCGCTCGTGAGAATCTAAGGTGCTGAGGAAGGCGGATGCCTGCTGATAGAATTGCAGCTGCTCTGGGCCCAATGTCGGGGCATAGACGTTAACGAGGTTAACCACGAGCCCCTCCATACGGACCTGGAGATGCAGCAGGTGACCCGGCGCCTCGGTGACCCCTAGCACCTCAGGCCGCAGGTCGGGGGAGAACAGGGTCGCCACTCCAGCCTGTCGAACCGTGGAATGGCTAAAGTAGACCCTGTCCCCCAACTCCAGCCGCCAACTGTCTTCGGCGGTTGGATCCGTATGGGTCTCCTGCAGGAAAATCACAGAGTACCCTCCCTCCCGAAGGAAGGAGAGCACCTGGGACCTGCGGAGAGCCATCCTACAACCCCGGGTGTTCAACGTTGCGATGGTGAGAGGTGTCATGGGGAGGGCCGGGTGGGATCCTCACTGGCAGGGATGCTCGCATCCACCAGCAGGCCGCGCAACAGTCCTTGACCCATCCCGTAGGTGAGTAATTGTTCACGGAAGACGCGGACCCGCCAGTAGGCCGCGGCATCCCGCTTCCCCGTCCCTTTACCTTCCCCCATTAGGGCCCTTGTGGCCCAGAGGATTTGAGAAAAGTTCCCCCATCGCTGGAGAGCAAGCTGTACCTTGTTGTGGGAGCCACGGACATCCTCTAAAAACTTCCGCAACGCTCCTTGCAGCTCATCGGGGGGGTGGGGTTATGGTTTCCCGGTTGTTCCCCTGCGGGGCCCTTGTTGCAGCCCCGTGGCCCACTAAAATGGGCAAGCAGGGTGCGGACCCCCGACAGGGTGCCTGATGGGCTGGAGCTTCTATGCCCGCCTCAAACCCTGGGGCAATAGGGGGCGGTGGAGGGAAAATAGCAGCCCCTAATGGGTCGGGGCAGGAGAACACAAAGGCCGCTCCCTGGGGGTCATCAGTTAGAAAAGGGAAGGAGACAGCCCCGGGGGTAACATTGCAGGAGGTAAACTGGATAGGGGTAGGGGCAGGGGCAGGGGCAGAGGTGAGGTTCTGGGTTTCGGGAGGCAGGCAGCTGGATGGTGGCGCCTCCCGATCAGGCTCGAGGGTTAAGGGGGTGGGGAGGGAGCTCTCAGTGATATCGGGTGCGGGCTCTATGGTGGATTTAGCGGCCACAGCATCAGGAGGTGGATTATCTTCTGTAGGGCCCCCGCCCGGGAAGGAAGTCGATTGCTCCGCACCAACGGGGGGTGCCCCTGGTGACTCGTGTCCCGGCCGCGTGGTGCCGGCTGTCACCTGAGCAGGCTCGGTGGTCGTCAGCGGGGTGCCATCAGCGGCCGGGTCGATGGAGGAGTCCAGGGGCTCCTCGGAGGTGGGAGCAGAAGCAGCAGTTAGGGGGAGGGAGCATGGGGAAAAGAGGGGTTGAGTGAGGTCGCCCAGATCGAGGTTTGCTGGCAAAAGGTCGTCCTCCCCCTGGGTGACCGGGGTCAGATCTAGGGCCTCGATCTCCTCGAACATGGAGGAGAGGACACTTTCCGTCGCTCCGGGGTTCTCCCCGCCGGCACCCGCCACGACGGTTGCCTCGGGGTTCACGGGGGCTTCTGGTAGTGTCAGGACAGAAGGGGCTTCCTCAAGGATCTCGGAAGGGAGGGTCTCCCATGGAGGGGAGATGCTACCTTCTGGTGCTGCCACGTCTTTCCCGGCTGACACCGGTGGATGGGATGCACTCGTGGGCAAAGCGGAAGGCTCGGCATCGGTGCCCCCCTTCCTGGTCTTCCGGGGGGCCTCCGCTTCGGGTAGATGAGGCGGAGCTCGAGCCTTCCGCTTGTCTCTCTTCCCCTGGACTAGGGCCCGCCCTCCATGGCATCATCTGGGGGCTGGTTAGCAGGGTCGTGTCAGGGGGTAAAGGTGATGGCTCAGGGACTTGGGGAGGGGAAATGGTGGGGCAGCATAAGGGAGGGAGGATTCTCTCTGGGGCAGGCTCTTTCCCATGCCTCGTGGTATCTCTGCCACACCCTCCTCCATAGGCCCCGCCAGACTGTCAGCAGTGAGGGCGGGGCTCTCCCACTCATCTGGGCATTGTAGGGGAGGTGCCCCTTGGGCCTGAGCAGGAGTAGTGGTGGTCCGAAGAGGAGGGGGCATCAGGTACCGGGTGGTCAGGGGCGTCGGCAATGATGGGGCTGATGTCCTGCCGGGTCTCGGGGATCCCAGATGCCCCTCCGGACATGCTCCGATGTCCGGCAGAGGTAGCACCGGGCTCCCCCCGTGGAGAAGTACACCTGGTAATGGGCCCCCTGGTGGGGGACTAGGAAGGACCCCTTGAGTGCCTCTCCGCCACACGCCGTGAACGGCAGTAGAAGCTGCACTTGCCGGCGGAAGGAAAAGATGTGACGGAGGGTGGGGTCCTTGCAGCCCAACGGGAGAGAGCTGATAACAGAAACAGGTTTCCCCAGGGTGGAAAGGGCGGGTAACAGGGCAGCACTGGGGAGAAAAGGAGGGACAGAAGTCAGGACCAGGTGGACGCCCAGGTCCTCTAGCGGCACTAGGGGGACAAACACCCCCCACCACCGCCAGGCCCCTCTCCATCGCTTCCTAGGTGGCAGCCTCCGATGCAAAGAAGAAGACGACCTTCCTGTACATTTTGGAGGCCGCCACAATGGCCGAGGGCCCCACCACCCTCGCCAACTTTTTGCATGTAGGTCTCCACGTGGGGCAAGGCGGGCACCAGGAGGCTTCAGACACCGTGCTTCCTTGTCATCGTGGGAAAGGGGCCCCGGCCGCTATTGATGGTGGCGGAGGCGGGGGGCGGGAGAGATGACGAGGCGACAGGTGGGGGGGCTGCCGCCGCCGAGGCATACATCCTGGGGGCTGAGGGAGGGACACCCGCAGAGCTGGTGGAGGGGGCAGTGGGGAAGGATGCCGTGGTCGGTGGCGGGGCCGCAGTTGTGGGGGTGGCCCCTGCCATGGAGGGCCCGTGGTTTTAGCGGGGCCCTTCCCCTTCTTCTTGCCCTGGCCTTTCCCACTGGCTGGGGGGCTCCCCTAGAGTCTGGGGAGGCGATGGGCATGGCAGTGGCGGAGGTCACCCCGGTGCCCTCCATTGCTGATGCCCCAGCGGGGGTGGTGGCAGGTGGTTAACAGGAGTTGGGGTCAGGTAAAAAGGGACAAACTGTGGGATGGACAGTTCGGGCGGGGGGGTGGTGCACATGAACCAACATACGCTCGTACAGAGAGTCCTGTTTGGTTGGCTGGTGCTTCTGGCCCACACGGTGGAATCAGGGCGAGCAGCTGAGTCCAGAGGCAGATGTTAAACAGCCAGCAAAGACGGTGGAGGGGTGCAGTGGTGAAGATAGTAGTGTGGGGGTTGGGAGGACACAGATGGATCAGGGGGCAGCTCCGTGCCACACCCCCTGTGCCCCTGTGCAGTCAAGACACAGTCAAGCCCTCCCCCCACACGAGAGCACAGTTCGGGAGTTACTCAGTTTTAAGGCCCCCTCCATGGTGATTTGTAGATTCCCCGGGCGGTGTTCCTCCGGTGGACCGCTTTTTCCCTTTCTTTTTCGGGCTTTCTTTGAAGCTGTAGCATTCCAGGGATGTCGAAGCAGATGATAAGAGCCTCTCTCGGCCGGATACGGGTCCACAAACAAACAGCAAGCAGCTGGGTCTGGGGGCTGGGTCCCTCCACTCCCCCCCTCTCTCAGGGCGCCTCAGTTGGAGCGGTAGCAGCGTCCGAGGGCGGGCAGGCGGGGGGGGCTGGGGCTGACAGCCAGCTGGCAGCCGACCAGCACTCAAGCAACAGCAGAAAAACAAAAAAAAATAGGGGGGAGAAGGGGGGAGAGCATCTGGCCCAGTCAGGGGGGAAGCTGAAAGCAGGGGCGAAAAGCAAGGAAAGCCCAGGCCAGAGGGCAGCAGGAGAGGGTTAGAAGGGAGCCTTGTTCCCTGTAGAGGAAAGGAAGTTTGCTATAGATTAATTAAAGCACCTGAAGGCAATTAAAGCACCTGAAGCCAATTAGAGCACCTGAAGCCAGTCACCTGATAAAAAACCCCTGCTTCAATCAGACAAGAGGAGGAGTTGAAGCAGAGTGGATTGGTGTTGGAGCAGAGAGCCATTTGGAGCGGAGCGGAACACAACACAACACAACACAACACAACACAACACAACACAACACAGCAGGGTTTGGAGAAGTGCTGTGGTGGGCTAAGATGACAAAGACTCTAGGTAAAGGGACACCTGGTTTGTGCAGAGGGAGGGCAGGAAGCCCCACAAGCTGAAGGGCAGGAGTGGGAAGTAGCCCAGGGGAAGGAACTGCTAGTTCAAGTGGTTTACTGCTATCCCTGGGCTGGGACCCAAAGTAGAGGGTGGGCTGGGTCCCTCCCTCTCCATGCCTCTTCTCTAGGACACTACTGGGGCAGTTAATACCCCAGTTCAGGGGCAAGAAATGGTGCCCTGAACACCCCCCCCCACACCCAAGAAGAGCCCATGTGAGACCCATCATAGTAGTGTTGGCAGTTTGCCACAATACACACAAACACACAGCCAGAAATAAGTTCCCAATTATGATCATTCCATCTGAATCAGATTGCTAAGAACTCGTTTGAAGCATTTGTAATTTGCATAACTTAGTAGAAGTAGGGCATAACTCAATTTTTCTAGTCTAGTTTTTCTATTATGTGTGGTATAAGCATCCACTTTGCTTCTGCATACCAAAAGAAGGAGAAAAAAAGATTAATAATAGATGAATGAGGCTACCCACATGACACTGTGTGACCTGTTGTAAATACCTTGTTTGCAGGGCAGATTTACACTTCCAACCCATGCAGTATGATTCTGTGTATGAACACCTGATAGTCAAACAAACAAATTAAATTTCTATTGTCACAGCAGCCTTGCAGCCTCACACAAACATTCTCTTTACAAGGCAGCTTTGGTGTAGACTTTGTAAGACTCCTCAGAGTCTAGCCTGAGGAATGGAAATTGCAGGATCTGGCAGTGTAAATAGAAATAGCAGGAGGAGGTAATGGTATGAAAATAAATATTAGATATAATCTACCCAGCAGAAAAACAAGTAGGAAGTTAGATGGGGGCAACCAATTTCAAATCTGTCTCCTGTGCAAATATCAGAAGTGGGAGTCACATGTCTCTAATGTACATAGCTGATATCTCCTGAGTCACTGATCAGCAGCCATTGAAAAAGGCACAGTGAAAACATTTGAATCAGAGAGCAGACTTGGGAAAATTAATGTAAATATTTTAAGATTTAATTTCTTTGGCAGATCCAGCTGCAATGGAAAATTCAAGTTCTTAGTTGTCCTCCCCCCAGTGTTTAATAAATGAAATGTCAAATTCCTGATCTCTCAAAAAGTTGCTGTCACTGATGATACAGGCATTACTCCAGATCCTATAATGAGCTCCACCGGCATCTACCAAGCCTTAGAAACATGGAGACCCCCTATTGCCCTCAGTGATGTTCATAGAATCATAGAATAGAATCATAGACTATCAGGGTTGGAAGGGACCTCAGGAGGTCATCTAGTCCAACCCCCTGCTCAAAGCAGGACCAATCCCCAATCAAATCATCCCAGCCAAGGCTTTGTCAAGCCTGACCTTAAAAACTTCCAAGGAAGGAGATTCTACCACCTCCCTAGGTAACGCATTCCAGTGTTTCACCACCCTCCTAGTGAAAAAGTTTTTCCTAATATCCAACCTCAATCTCCCCCACTGCAACTTGAGACCATTACTCCTTGTTCTGTCATCTGCTACCACTGAGAACAGTCTAGAGCCATCCTCTTTGGAACCCCCTTTCAGGTAGTTGAAAGCATCTATCAAATCCCCCCTCATTCTTCTCTTCTGCAGACTAAACAATCCCAGTTCCCTCAGCCTCTCCTCATAACTCATGTGTTCCAGTCCCCTAATCATTTTTGTTGCCCTCCGCTGGACTCTTTCCAATTTTTCCACATCCTTCTTGTAGTGTGGGGCCCAAAACTGGACACAGTACTCCAGATGAGGCCTCACCAATGTCGAATAGAGGGGAACGATCATGTCCCTCGATCTGCTGGCAATGCCCCTACTTATACAGCCCAAAATGCCATTGGCCTTCTTGGCAACAAGGGCACACTGTTGACTCATATCCAGCTTCTTGTCCACTGTAACCCTCTTGGTCCTTTTCTGCAGAACTGCTGCCGAGCCATTCGGTCCCTAGTCTGTAGCGGTGCATGGGATTCTTCTGTCCTAAGTGCAGGACTCTGCACTTGCCTTGTTGAACCTCATCAGATTTCTTTTGGCCCGAGCCTCCAATTTGTCTAGGTCCCTCTGTATCCTATCCCTACCCTCCAGCGTATTTACCTCTCCTCCCAGTTTAGTGTCATCTGCAAACTTGCTGAGGGTGCAATCCACACCATCCTCCCGATCATTTATGAAGATATTGAACAAAACCAGCCCCAGGATCGACCCCTGGGGCACTCCACTTGATACCAGCTGCCAACTAGACATGGAGCCATTGATCACTACCCGTTGAGCCCGACAATCTAGCCAGCTTTCTATCCACCTTATAGTCCATTCATCCAGCCCATATTTCTGTAACTTGCTGGCAAGAATACTGTGGGAGACCGTGTCAAAAGCTTTGCTAAAGTCAAACAACAACACGTCCACTGCTTTCCCTTCATCCACAGAGCCAGTTATCTTGTCATAGAAGGCAATTAGATTAGTCAGGCATGACTTGCCCTTGGTGAATCCATGCTGACTGTTCCTGATCACTTTCCTCTCATGTAAGTGCTTCAGGATTGATTCCTTGAGGACCTGCTCCATGATTTTTCCGGGGACTGAGGTAAGGCTGACTGGCCTGTAGTTCCCAGGATCATCCTTCTTCCCTTTTTTACAGATGGGCACTACATTAGCCTTTTTCCAGTCATCTGGGACCTCCCCCGATCGCCATGAGTTTTCAAAGATAATGGCCAATGGCTCTGCAATCACATCCGCCAACTCCTTTAGCACTCTCGGATGCAACGCATCCGGACCCATGGACTTGTGCTCATTCAGCTTTTCTAAATAGTCCCTAACCACTTCTTTCTCCACAGAGGGCAGGTCACCTGCTCCCCATGCTGTGCTGCCCAGTGCAGTAGTCTGGGAGCTGACCTTGTTCGTGAAGACAGAGGCAAAAAAAGCATTGAGTACATTAGCTTTTTCCACATCCTCTGTCACTAGGTTGCCTCCCTCATTCAGTAAGGGGCCCACACTTTCCTTGACTTTCTTCTTGTTGCTAACATACCTGAAGAAATCCTTCTTGTTACTCTTAACATCTCTTGCTAGCTGCAACTCCAGGTGTGATTTGGCCTTCCTGATTTCACTCCTGCAAGCCCGAGCAATATTTTTATACTCATCCCTGGTCATTTGTCCAATCTTCCACTTCTTGTAAGCTTCTTTTTTGTATTTAAGAGCAGCAAGGATTTCACTGTTAAGCCAAGCTGGTCGCCTGCCATATTTACTATTCTTTCTACACATCGAGATGGTTTGTCCCTGTAATCTCAATAAGGATTCTTTAAAATACAGCCAGCTCTCCTGGACTCCTTTCCCCCTCATGTTATTCTCCCAGGGGACCTTGCCCATCAGTTCCCTGAGGGAGTCAAAGTCTGCTTTTCTGAAATCCAGGGTCTGTATTCTGCTGCTCTCCTTTCTTCCTTGTGTTAGGATCCTGAACTCGACCATTTCATGGTCACTGCCTCCCAGGTTCCCATCCACTTTTGCTTCCCCTACTAATTCTTCCCAGTTTGTGAGCAGCAGGTCAAGAAGAGCTCTGCCCCTAGTTGGTTCCTCCAGCACTTGCACCAGGAAATTGTCCCCTACATTTTCCAAAAACTTCCTGGATTGCCTGTGCACCGCTGTATTGGTCTCCCAGCAGATATCAGGGTGATTGAAGTCTCCCATGAGAACCAGGGCCTGCGATCTAGTAACTTCTGCGAGTTGCCGGAAGAAAGCCTCGTCCACCTCA
Organism: Natator depressus; assembly: GCF_965152275.1. Taxonomy (NCBI): domain Eukaryota; kingdom Metazoa; phylum Chordata; order Testudines; family Cheloniidae; genus Natator; species Natator depressus. Next base: position 289,557,802 of record NC_134234.1, on the reverse strand, counting down.
TCCCCCTGGTCTGGTGGTCTATAGCAGACTCCCACCACGACATCATCCTTGTTGCTCACACTTCTAAACTTAATCCAGAGACTCTCAGGTTTTTCTGCAGTTTCATACCAGAGCTCTGAGCAGTCATACTGCTCTCTTACATACAGTGCAACTCCCCCACCTTTTCTGCCCTTCCTGTCCTTCCTGAACAGCTTATATCCATCCATGACAATACTCCAGTCATGTGAGTTATCCCACCAAGTCTCTGTTATTCCAATCACATCATAATTCCTTGACTGTGCCAGGACTTCCAGTTCTCCCTGCTTGTTTCCCAGGCTTCGTGCATTTGTATATAGGCACTTGGGGTAACCTGCTGATTGCCCCTCTTTCTCAGTATGAGGCAGGAGCCTTCCCCTCTCACGTGCTCCTGCTCGTGCCTCCTCCCGGTATCCCACTTCCCCACTTACCTCAGGGCTTTGGTCTCCTTCCCCCGGTGAACCTAGTTTAAAGCCCTCCTCACTAGGTTAGCCAGCCTGCTTGCGAAGATGCTCTTCCCTCTCTTCGTTAGGCGGAGCCCGTCTCTGCCTAGCACTCCTTCTTGGAACACCATCCAATGGTCAAAGAATCCAAAGCCTTCTCTCGGACACCACCTGTGTAGCCATTCGTTGACTTCCACGATTTGACGGTCTCTACCCAGGCCTTTTCCTTCCACGGGGAGGATGGACGAGAACACCACTTGCACCTCAATCTCCTTTATCCTTCTTCCCAGAGCCATGTGTTCTGCTTTGCTGCCGTGATCTGGCCATACAGAGGTCAGTACAAGATCAAATCCATCTGCGTATTCTGCCACCTATCATAGTACAGGAAACTATAGTCATAAGATGTATTCCCTAAAGGGTTATGAAGTTCATTGTCAAATGAAATGGAGTGATTTAGTCAAACAATATCTTTACAACCACAGTATTTGATTCTTTTAAAGCTAATCAATCTTGTAATTTTTGTAAAAATTATATCATCTGGAGTCATCCATTAACTCAGGTATATTGAGGTACTGTAATTTGTTGGCCCTGAAGTAGTGATTGGGCCAAACTCACTTCATACGAATGGGGGTGATGTGGTCTCGATTGCAACTTCATGCCTGTGGCCTATGTTTATAAGAAGCTTCCAAATCTGGACCCAGCTCCTGGACTACTCACAAGTGTGCAGGTACACACAGAGACTCACTAAAATCCAAGTGTGCACCCACACCAGTGGGGCTTTATACACTAGATTCAAATCCATTCAGACTTTAGGGAAATTCAGACCCAAATGTTGAAGATCTGGCCCACGTTTAATTAAAAGAGGTAATGTTTGCAAAAAGAAAAGGTATCCCTTTGTATCAACATGAGTGTGCACACTTAGTAAAACAAAAACTATTTTTAAATTGGTGAAAGAGAAAGACAGAAAGCAAGAATATAGACTTCTCCAGAACAGAATGAGTGTTCACTTAGCTGTGTCACAATTGGGAGTTAGACATTCCTAGCCAAAGATCTACTAGAGAAATTGACCTCCCTTCATGAGTGTCACAGTTCAGGGCAATTGCAACTATATTTTCCTCTTGGGTCCAGCGAGGAAACCCATTTTTAGAGTCCCAAAGTCACCTGTCTTGGGTAGAGACCCACATTTCTCCCCCTCCTGAACATGTTTTTTCCAGGCTGTGTAGCTCCCTGCCTACATTGCGAGTTCCCCTGCAAGTCAGACTGCTTAAGCAGGCCTGCTTTGCTTTTCTCCTCAGAGGTCATAAACAGAATAATGGCTGTTATAAGGCATCACACAGCTCTTCCTAAGCAAGCACATTTATTCTTAGGTGAAAGCATTACATAGAAAACATAGTAAAACACTAAAAGAACCTACATGCATGCTAATAAGCTCACCAGAGGTCACCCCAACTCCACCAAGGGTTTTTGCAGGTGATCAGCACTTCAAACCCCACACAGGGTTTTTCTGTGGTTACAAGTTCATAATAGCCTAAGGTGAGAACAAGAACCCCCATGAATCTGTGAATCCCTCCTTTATACAGTTTGGGGCTCCGATGTTGTCCTCATGAAACAGGTGATCAGAAAAATCCTCTCCTCAGGTTGAAGTTTCAAAAGACTGAGTTCTTGCATAACTGGAGGGGGTATATTTGCATACACCTGCCGTTAGAGATTCCTGGGAAACACACTTAACTTGAAAAGTTCATTCTTGTCTGGAACACTGTTTCAAATAGGTCTTTGAAGTTCCTAACAGTTCCCAGTAGGGTGACCAGAAGTCCGAATTTTATAGGGACAGTCCTGATATTCAGGGCTTTTTCTTATATAGGCGCCTATTACCCCGCACACTCAGTCCCAATTTTTCATACTTGCTATCTAGTCACCCTACTTCCCAGGTTTACATTAGTCACATCTCCCTTGTAGAGATATTGCACATAATTACTCCTGGGGGAATTCTGCACCACTGCGCGTGCACAGAATTCATGTCCCCCACAGATTCCTTTACTTCCCAGAAGAAAAGTGACTTTGATAGGGAATCAAAGAGAAGCCACAAGAGTGGTCATGCGACCCTCCCCAGCAGTTTGTTTTGGGTGCCCAGGGCAGTCGGCAGAGAGGTAAATCAGTGTGGGGAAGGGGGTGGGACTGAGGAAGACCCTGCGCTGGGCTCAGCTGCTAGTCCCAGCTGGGCTGGGGAGGACAGGACTTACTCTTCCCCTGCACAGCATCCAGGGCTGGGTCAAACCCACCCCTAGATTTCTCCCCAGCTCTGAAAATTCTGTCTCCTCCCACACTTCCTGCATCCATTGCTCCTCAGCTGCAGGGTGAGTGATCACTGTATGGGGAGCTGCTCCCCCATCTGCCTGTGCATCCAGACCACCTAATATCCAGACCCTCCCGCCAAGCCTCGCCTCGCCCCACCCCACTCCACCTAGACTCCCGCCCCTCCTGAGCTCCAGCCAGGTTCACCTGGACTCCCCTGCAAAGTCCTATTACCATTGCACCCAGAACCCCCCTAACAAACCCCTGTGCATACAGATCCCCCTGCACACGGATCCCTCACGGAGCTGCCTGCACCCAGATTGCCCCTCACAGAACCCTCTCAACCCACACCTGGCTCCCACCACACTAAGCCCCTCCCACTTGGATCCTGCAGGGCTGAGCCTGCCTGCCCACACCTGGTGCACCTGGCACAGAAGGACAGGACTCTGGGGTGTTTCTGGGGCAGGCCTGGTCCTTTTACTGTGTCAGGGTTGGGTGCAGCCTCACCACTGAGTCTGTGTCCTGGGGGGAGCTGCACAGTGATCTCCCAACTTTGTGCAGCCAGTGGCTTGTGCTCCCCAATGCCATGCTGGAGCCTCCACATTTCTGCAAATTTTATTTGTCAAATTTTAAAATATTGTGCACAGAGTTTTTAAATGTTTGTTTGGTGCAGAATTTTTAATATTTTGGCACAGAGTGCCCTCAGGAGTAACACAATCCCACAATAATAAATAAACATTTTCATTTTTAATATCATGAACACCTAAGATACTTTGGTATAATTTGAATGAAGGTTTGAAAGATTATCCGCCATTATTAGTGAACAAGACAGCTGGAGTACCAAAAAAAAAAAAAAAATTGAATTCCTTTTTTGGGGAAAAACCATCAAAATAAACAGGCAGTGAAAAAATAAAATCACAGTACCCATGAGGAGTAACCTGGTTGTAGAAAGAATATAGTATAACTACAAAGTTGCTTAAGGGATTTAGGCATTCATTCATTCATTCATTCATTCAACTTGCCATAGGATATGTTGTTATACTCAATAGATGTGGTCGGAAAATGCTCGATAAACTTCCTTACACAATCTGTTCCCATTTGTATTTGAGGGAGTATTTTGAATTATGAATGAAATTTCTTTGTTACGCTTTTCTTTTTCTTCCACTGTGCAATATAATGTGCTTATATTATTTAGGAAGTTGTTCAAATACTGACCCGGCAATTGCTGGGAATACAGGAGTTGAAAGTACATATACTTTTACTTATAAGTACTATTTCCACATCATACTTGTACTTGTAAGTACTCCTGTAATGGTGTGCTTGGCACTTACACTTAAGTCCTTTTTATCAGTACTTACAGCAACAGGGCACACAGAGTGGCTCCTTTATTCAATAGGTACTGCTGGATTTCAGTGACAGAAGTAGGCCTGAAAAGTGTGAAGGGAGGTACCATAACAGTAACATTGCAGGGACTATGAACGCATCTCATGAAAGGTTACAGTTGCAAAAGATTTATATTCTGATGGTATTTCCCCCTCCCCCTCCCCCCGAGTCAAACTCAATGATCCAAACCATGAGGAAGGAATTGAATTAATTAAAGGAGCTGTAGGCTGAAGGCATGGATGTTTCACTACTTTTTCAGGCAAAACCTCAAGTAATTTATTAATGTAAAAATATTTTGTGCAGGAGGGAAGAGATCTTAAGGTAGCAGAAGAATTCAAAAATAGAGCACAGAGCAACACAGACATTGACAGTCTGACACTGACTACTCACATAAGTAAGTGCTCACCAATGTGAGAAAATCACCCTGTCGCATTGACTGTATAGTTTAGGCACATCCCATAGTAAAGGGTGGTGCAAAGTCTATATCAGGGAGGCAAACGCTTCTTGGAGATTCATGGCACACAGAGGGAGTACACAAGCTTTATGTGGTGCAATTCACCACTACACTGGTCCGTTAATACACCAAGATTTCTTTGGCATTGAAACTATAGTGATTACACTCAAAAGTCCTTAGGCTCTACAGGCATAGAGATGGCTGAAGAAGACTTATTCCTACAGTTCCTGGAAATGTGTAGAGTACAATTCCCTGAATTGTGGTTGTTAGCTGTCACACATAGTCCCTGGCATTCAGCATTATTCCTTTTCTGATTCAGATAGCTTCAGCCCCTTCAAAACTGAAGCACTGTATTTTTAAAGAAATTTCTAAGGAGATTCTGCAACTTGGTAACAGAGAAATAAAGTTTAGGAGAAGCATCTGCTGATCAAGAATAAGCTTTTTGATTCTCAGGGCCAATAATGAGTTTGCCAATTTTTTCCCTTTGGAAAAAATATTTTTACTTGTAAACAGAGTATATTTAATATGTATGCAGTGTTGTTGTAGCTGTGTTGGTCCCATGGACATGCAATAAACAGACATCCATAACGCCATTTTTACAATCATTTATCAGAGCAGAAATGCAGTTTAAAGGTATTAGAAACTTAGACAGACTTTTTATTGTTTAGTTACCATTGTTTTTAGAGATAAAAGGCTAAAAAGGGCTAATTCCAGGCTACCAAAGGGGGCAATATCGATCTCAAACCAAAGCAGGCATAAGAGGCAAGTTATGTGGGCCCATGGTGCCCGTGCTCCACCAATATTCAGGAAGGTGGGCCTGGCTCCACCAATATTTGGGCTTATCTTTTCAGAGCCATCCTGAAAATGGGGCAACCGCCGTGGGTCCCGTGCTTTGGGGGCCCCCACTCTTCAGAGGGACCCAGGGTCCTGGGGAGTTAGCAGGGGGCCTGGCGCCAGCAGCAGTGAGCAACCCGGCCCCAGCCCATGCCGCCCCACCTCTTCCTGCCCCTTCCCTGCCCCCACTCCACTCCTTTCCCCAAGCCCCTCCCCTGAGCTATGCCAGGAACTGGCGAGGCAGAGCAGGGCGGGCAGGGGCCTGGTCACTTGCTGCTGCCGGTGCCAGGCCCCCCGATAACCCTGCAGGCTGCCCTGAACCCCACATCTCCCTGAAGCGTGCGGCCCCTGAAAGTGCAGGGCCCGAGGCGGTTGCCCCGGTCCGTCCTATGGATGGGACGGCTCTGCTTGGACCCATTCCAGGTACCACCAAAAATTATACAAACCTGGCACCCATGAAAGTGGGTAGTGATTCTGTGAATGTATGTTTGTTTCATTGTTGTTCCAGAGATCTTTGTGAGAAAGGGCACTCACTCATGTGGGTTGTTTTCCTTCTTGTCCTCTTTGTTGTGATACTCTGCTCACAGTTGTGCTGCCAAAGAAGAAGTTATGCCTTTCCTAGAAGTGGCAGCTCTTATTGTGTTACACAAGATGTAATAAGGGTGAATGTTGGGAAGCCACCAAAACGTATCACACTCCATCACTCCAGGCAGACACCACGAAAATGAAGGCTCTTGTCTCCAATGATGAATGAATAGGGCAGGAGGGAATAAATACTACACACAGCTGAGAATTCTAGAGAGAGCTCAAGAAATATAATTCAGGGAAGGAAGATGATAAATAAGATACTGAGCACTACTTAATTTGAGCTGTCTTGAATAAATAATCAAGTTTTATACTAAAAATTACTCATTTGCTTCAGTCAAAATACAACAAAAGTGCTGTGGAGAAAATGACAAAGAAAACACACCTTACTTCAATAATTTCCTACATTATACACTCCTGGCCCTGCAATACACAGGCAAGGAGGTTCTTGATGATACAAATTGTTCTTCTCTGGCTGCAGTAGCACATCTATCCTTTTCTCTTCATTCTCACTGCTAAAACCTTGTTCTTGCCTTATCCATTGCAATTTCTGTTTCTCTCCTCCCCTCTGTACCTCAAAGTACTCCCCACATTATTGTCCAAGAGAGAATTACCTCTTGCTTTTACAAGGGCATCCTACACTCTCTTAGGCAAACCTCTGAGAATTATCCAATATTGAAATCCTCCTCCTCCTAATCAAGGAGGATTACATGTTAATGAGCCTATCAATTCCACTCCTAAATTGACTGCAGTCGCTGTTGTTGAGTAATTTAAGAAACTCCCTTAGCTAAGGGGATATGCAGGTCTAAGGCCCAGATCCACAAAGGTACTTAAATGCCTAAACCCCAGATTTAGATGCCTGCATTCCAATTTATGCTGCACTGCAATCCATATAACTCCTGCTCAGCTGCTGCTTTATCCTGTAGGTGCCTAACTCCCCTGGCATCCAAATTTTCAGAGTAAAAGTTCCCTAGGGTATGGCTACACTTGCAGATGCAGAGCACTTTGAGTTAAACCCGCCTTCGGAGAGCGCAGTAGGGAAAGCGCTGCAGTCTGTCCACACTGACAGCTGCAAGCGCACTGGCGTGGCCACATTTGCAGCACTTGCAGCGGCATTGGGAGCAGTGCATTATGGGCAGCTATCCCACAGAGCACCTCTTCCCATTCTGGTGCTGTGGCTTGTGGGAAGGAGGCAGGAGGTGTGGGGCATTCTGGGTCCTGTCCCAATGCCCCATGATGCATTGGTTTGCATCCCAGCAATCTCTGTGCTTCCATCCACGTTTGGCGCCATCTTTAAACGGTTTTTGTACTGCGCGCTCTGTCTTCCCTTTTGGACTGCGGGAGTGGAGCCTGAACTGCTGAGGAGGATGCTGATGAGTCTCGCAAGCACATCACGTTTGGCAGTTGAGTTATTCCTTTTGATCCAAAGTGACAGTGAGGGCTCCAACGATGATATCAACTCAAGTAACGCATATGACACAAGTTTGCTTGTGGCATTCACGGATATGCTCACCACCGTGGAATTCCGTTTTTGGGCTTGGGAAACAAGCACTGGGTGATGGGATCACATGGTCATGCAAGTCTGGGATGACGAGCAGTGGCTGCAGAGCTTTTGGATGAGAAAAGCCACTTTCATGGGACTGTGTGAAGAGCTCGCCCCAGCCCTGCAGCTCAAGGACATGAGCTTGAGAGCTGTCCTGATGGTGGAGAAGCGGGTGGCTATTGCAATAATCTGGAAGCTGGCAACTCCAGACAGCTACCTATCGGTCGCTAACCAGTTTGGAGTGGGAAAGTCGACCATTGGAATTGTGTTGATGCAAGTTTGCAGGGCCATTAATCGCGTCCTGCTCAGAAGAACCATGACTCTGGGTAACATGCGTGACATTGTGGCTGGCTTTGCACAAATGGGTTTCCTTAACTGCAGAGGGGCGCTAGATGGCACGCATATTCCAATTCTGGCACCAGCCCACCTAGCCTCTGAGTACGTTAAATGGAAGGGGTATTTCTCGATGGTTCTTCAGGCTCTTGTGGATCACCATGGGCATTATCATTGACATTAACACAGGCTGGCCTGGAAAGGTGCATGACGCACTCATCTTTCAGAACACTGGCCTGTTCAGAAAGCTGCAAGCTGGGACTCTTTTCCCAGACCAGAAGATCACCACAGGGGAAGTTGAAATGCCCATTGTGATCCTTGGAGACCCCGCCATGGCTCATGAAACCCTACACAGGGAGCCTTGACAGCAGCAAGGAGTGGTTAAACAGGCTGAGCCGGTGCAGAATGACTGTGGAGTGTGCTTTTGGTCCTTTAAAGGGCCACTGGTGCTCTCTGTATGGGAAGCTGGACCTGGCCAATGACAGCATCCTCCTGGTTATATCCACATGCTGTACCCTCCATAACATTTGTGAAGGGAAGAGTGAATGATTCACTCAGGCATGGAACTCAGAGGTTCAACACCTGGAGGCTGAATTTGAACAGCCAGAGAGCAGGGCTATTAGAGGGACCCCGGGCGGGGCTGCAAGGATTAGGGATGCCTTGAGGGAGCAATTTGAGGCTGAAAGCCACCAGTAATGTCTGGTGCCCTGCACAGGAGTGAAGTGCAGTGCTTCCAATGTTAGTGGGAATCTGTGTTTGCTACGCTGACTTGCAGTGCCTGTTTCTTTCCTGGGCTAAGGTATCATTTACTTTATGCAATAATAAAGAATATTTTCAAATAAAACAATATCCGTTTATTGAAAAGAAAATTTATTGAAAAGAAACACAACTGCTTGGGAAACAGAGAGCAAGGAGGTGGCATGGGGAACGGTACAATCACAGATTTGTGTATGTCCTGTTATCATACACAGCCTTCCTGTCTGGAGTGCGGTGCAATGAGTGCTGCACTTCAGGATGGCTATACTGCATGGTGAGGGGGGTTGAGAGCAGTGGGTAAGGGTCGTAGTTTTCAGGGCTGGGTGGTGAAGCTACAGGTGTTGGAGGCAGCTGGTGGTGGTAAGAACCTGGATGTTGGGGAAAGTGGGTTGGAGGTGACATGGGGGCACAAGGGAAAGAGTTTTGGGACAAGGGCTGCGGGGGTGGGGGCGGGCGCGTTAGTGGTCCGCCTGCATGGCTACAAGCTCCTGGATAGAGTCCACTTGGCACTCCATTATGCTTATCAGCCGATCCGTGCCAGTGCTCCTCATTCTGCTGGCGGATCCTCCTTTCACTGTCCCACCACTCCTGCACTTTTTGATTTTCATTACTTGAATGCTGCATTACTTCATACACATGCTTCTACGTGGCTTCTTTCTGATACTTTGGAGTCTTTTGGCCAGTGATAGCATGGACGGCTGAGATCTCAAGGTTGCATCTGTAAAGGCAAAATGCAACACTTAACAGAGGCAACATTGTTCACACCAGACAGAGCAATGATTCCCCCGTACTTAAGGGCAAGCACAGCCTACACAATAGCATAATTTTCCCATCCCAAAGAGAGTGCACATAACCCACGGGAGCCCCAAAATGGTGAGTAAGCACAGGGTCAAGCGTGACTGATTGTTTCATGGCTGTACAGACCTCTGGGTTTCTGTGCCTTGGGGAGAGCCAACAGCAGCAGGGGGCCCCCTATACTGAACACTGTCCCCACATTTTCCACAGGAGTTTGTCCTGGAAGATCTCGCTGCTGAGGGTGACCTGGGAAGCAAGGGATGGTCTTCTACTGCAATGCAGCTTCTCCCCTGGACCATATGCAGCTTGCCTATGTGCAGCAGTGGTCCCTCTGCCCCTCACGGCACAGTGGCAAGGACAAGTTAGCCTTACTGGGCCAAGGACCACAGTGGCTCTCCCGAGAAACCTGCGCAAGAGCATTACCCAAATTCTGGATGAGACCTTTGAAGAGATCACTGAGGCCGATTGCCATGATGTGAGAGAGCACGTCAACGCCCTATTCCGCATCTAGGCATGCATGTAGCCCTAACCCTCCTTGCCCAAGAGTCCACACTGAATAACTTCCTTCCCAAAATAAAAGCTGCTTACCTGGAGCCTCCTCTGGTGTTTGTCCTTCCCCAAGCACCGGCAACCGTGACTGGCTACCTTCCTCCTGGCTTGAGAACAGCTCCTGGCTGCATGCAGCTAAGGATTCAGGGGTGTCTTCCTCCACCCTCAGCACCTCAGTTCCCACTTTGCTCCTCCTCCCGCCTTGTCGAACTGGGCTCTGAGGTGTCCATGGTGGTACTCGGAGTGGAAGTGGGGTTGCCCCCAAATATTGCGTCCAGCTCTTTGTAGAAACAACAGGTCACAGGGGCAGCACCAGAGTGGCTGTTTGCCTCATGGGCTTTGCAGTAGGCATTCCACAGCTCCTTCACTTTAACCGTGCACTGCGGAGCGTCCCGGTCATGGCCCCTTTACATCATGTTCCTTGATATCTGCCAGAAGGTATTGTAATTCCTCAGCTGGGACTGGACAGCTTCCTCCCCCCAAACACTGATGAGGTCCAGCATGTCGCCATTGCTCCATATTGGGGATCGCCTGGTGCATGGAAGCATGGTCACCTGGAAAGATTCGCTGAGAGCACTCCACGCCTCACTGAGCAAACAGGAAAGGGATTTTCAAAATTCCCAGAAAATTTAAAGGGCAGGTCTGATGGTTGGTTACCTGAGGGCAGGGCAGTAGAGTTCAAAGCGATGAGCAGAGTAGCTAGAACAGGCATTGTGGGTGTTTGCCAGGCATCGGGATGTCCATAGGTATCGGGGTGTCTGCCAGGTTCTCAGAGTCTCTGGCTTCCGCTTTCAGGGTCTTCCACAGGTCTGAGGCAGGCTCCTGCAAGAGACATCCTTCCTTTCCAGCAGTCAGCCCCAACTGAGCTGGGCTGCTTCCTCTTATACTGGTGCTACACTTTGAGCATGCCCAGTAGTGACATGGGGGTGTGGCTTCCTCAGCCCACATTGAGGCATTAACTTCTCCTTCCCCATCCAGTGCGGGTGAGTGCATCCTGTCACAGGCGCCTATGCCACCTGACTCCAGGAGACGGGTTCCTAGATGTGGATTGCTAATAGAGATAGGTGCCTCCCTGCGGCCCAGACTTAGGCACCTATCTCTGTGAGAGGGGCAGGGCTTAGGACACATCTCTCTTGTCAGCATCTCCCATTGGCTAGCTTAGGTGACTCCCCCCTAGTGTGCTGGCTTTTGTGGATCCCATTCTCAGGCACCTGTCTGTCTTCATTCATCATATAGGGAGCCTCGGTGCCTAGCTCAGGCATTGCGGATTGCAGTCTTGTTCAAGTGCTTTTCTAGATGTCTAAAAGTTAGGTGCTGTGATACTGAGAGTCACGACTCCTAAGTCTTTGTGGATCTGGGCCCAAAAAACTCAGGCTCTAGGAAATAAGAACCTCCTATTCCTGCTTTTCTCCCTTTACACTGGCTAAAAGGGCTGGAGTGTCTTAAAGAGGTCCTAATAGTACCCCTTTCTGACCAGGGGAGGATTCCCCAGAGCAAGCACTCAAGAGACTGTCCTCCAACGATTCCCTTGAAAGCCCTGGTGTTGGGGGCATGACAGGGCTGGTGTCACAGCAGTTAGCATTGCAGCCCATAGGGTAGCCTGGGGAGGCTCCTATAACCTGAGGGCTTTTGCCACCCCTGGAGCAGCCCAGGAACAGTAAGGCACAAAGATGATTTAAAGTTTCCTTAATCCCTCCTCCCTGTGTACTGCGACTTCTGTGTTGTACCTTGTAGAGGTACAGCAAAGAATCTCACCCCACGTCACCATGCTCCAGGGTAAGTCACTGGTAAATAAAAATCTTTGTCAATTCAAATGTATGTGGTTTCACCCACTTAAATGGGTTATATAAGTAACCCTACCTTTTACTATTTAGGAGATAATATTTCTTATGTATTGCAAAGTCATCAATAAATGTATGAAAAAATGTTTCTGATACTTAAGTCAAATTGTTTTTCATGCAGGGTTGTGATCTCAGTTACTCTGCTATAAGTCTAGGGTATCTTCACTGAAAACAATGGAGTTAGTTACTCTCATATAAACTAGTGTAAGTGAACTCAACATCTGACCCTTCATATCCATTACATTTAACTTCTCAGCAACTTTAATGATTTTTGATCTCCAGATACTTCTAAAACACATCAAAGCTCTGTGTGAGCCAGGCTTTTAGTTTCAATGTAGCTGTGCTCTAAATTCTACTTCAATCATTTAGGATGTTTGGGACTTTCTGGCCACTAACCAATACATATTACTTGTTTAGCTTTCATCAGAAGTGTTGTACAATCTGAAGTTCTCTTGGATAACTGCAAATACATTGACAGAAACAATGCCAGTCCTTATATGGACAGCTGTTCATCCTGAAACCTAGTTCAAACCTGTTCCATTGTGCCATGTTATGCAATAACATGATGTAATGAAATGTCTTATTCCAGAATTAAAGAAAATTTATACTAGTTTTAGAACTGGGATGCTGTTCATTTGAATACTAAATATAGTATCATATCTGAAATGCAAACAGGGACTTAGGCTGGAAAAATGTTCCTAATTTAGGGCATTGGCTGTACAATTATGACCTAAGGTAGAAATGCATTTCACAAGAATTTATCAGAATCATATCTTCTTTTCAATCTCTGTTTATTGACAGCTTTACAGTAGGTCTCAGTAACATTATCTCTGATTTTTTTAATGAAACCAAATCACTTGTTAAAATTCCTTAATGGAACCTTACCCCTGCTTAATGTTAAAGGATGCCTCCTTCTCTCCCACCTGCAAAAACTTTATTTCTGTATGAAATCCGAAACTGTGTCTGTCTTTGCTACTTAAAATGAAACAGAAAATGCTTTCTTTGTTAATGAGACCTCTGAAAAACATCACAGATGTAATAAACCAGATTAAAAACTGTAGGAAACAAGTAAACCAATAATTTCAGCCTGGAACACGGCATATAAAAAGCAAAAATAATATGGGTAAATGACCACAGTCAGTTTAGTCTAGGTTCTGAATTTTTTTTTTAAAGCACAGGAGGAGGTAACAAAATCTAAACTGAAATGTGTTTGTGATATTTTAGAGTTTCAGTTAAGTTCTTTTATCAATATAATCACTGAGCTTCAGTACTTTAAAACAAACACAACAGTATTGGAAGAGTGTACAGGAACTGATTATGACACTGACTAGCACCTAAAGTGAAACTGAACATTCCAGGTTTATTGTCCAAGCTAAGTGAAATCCAAATAATAAACATTATGGATAAAAAGTGGTGTTATGGCAGGCACTTTCCTCTAGAATGCCCCCTTGTATCAAAGCTGCTGTGTCTGCCCCCATGCTTCCTCTTGGTCCAGTGCAGAACTGTGGGTATGACCCTGCCTCTGTTTTCCCCACCTGAGTCCAATCTGTTTCTTTAGCAAAGCATGAAGTTGAATGCAGGTTCAACTGAACAAGTGGAATTTAATTAAAACCTGTGGTCTGCTCTGTCCATATGCCTGAGTTGCTTCCATCCTAACTCCACCTGTTCCCCTGGTGTCCTTTCAATAACAGTCCTTCAGGGAACATGGACTCCAGTTCCTCTGATCATGATACATCTTTCCTAGTTTGGAAACATTTTAATATGAACATTAAAAACAAATAATTGATGCCCAGACTGCTATCCCATGTCCCTTCAGACAGAGGTTGCTAGTACATAGGTCAGTTTGTGTCTTGTCTTTACCACAGATTCAACTGGTTACATCGTCTTAGAGATCATTTGTGCTCCTCAACAGGTCACCACACCATGAGTGACCTATCTCAGTCTCCAAATCTAGCAAACTATCTCTCTGCAGAGTATGCTCCCTCCCTGGGGAGTTGCCCACCAGATGGTTCTCCATATCTCCATTCTGTGATGATCTCTGTAAAATCTCTCTGGGTGTTGTGTCTGCCAGCTCATAAGTGTCTGCTGTTCTTTAAGATCACTTGAACCTCTTGAGTATTCCCTGCCTATAACCTGGATGCCACTGTGCCCTTCACAACTCCTTTAGTTCACTCCACTCCTGGTGTCTCTCTAAAGGCTAGAGCAGTGCCTGTCTCCAGTGCTGGTAGGTCCTTGGCGGATGTGTCATACTCTAGTGCCTGCTTCCTCTGCTTGCTGGCCACCTCCTCTCAGTGGTGTCTCCATCCTTCTGGCTGCAATAGGTCTCCCCTCATTGGTAGCAGGGTTTTGATCAGGTGTCCCATCAGTGCCTGCACTGGACTGTTTCAGCACCCCTGTAATGGGGTATTTCTGTGTGTCAAAAAATGCTCAAAAGGGCTCTGAATCAGAAGAAATAGCCTTGTGTGACAGTCTCTTAGCTGATTTCCTCTTACCATTATTCTGGGTATGCTGGAAGGAAGTGTGATGGTTAAACTCCCAAGTGTGCAAATTCCTTGAATTCTTCCAAGGCAAATTGTGGTCTATTGTCAGTCACTACAGTCTCCGGAATCCAAATCTCCCAAAGTGAGCCAATCACTGACTTGCTTCTTGTATCAGGCCATGCATCAATCTCCTAAAAATGCATGGAGTTGTCACTATAATTAAATATTAAATATAGTGGTGTCTGCTAGGGGTCTGTACTAGAACCAGTACTATTCAACATACTCATAAATTATCTAGAAAAGGGGGTGAATAGTGAAGTGGCAAAATTTGCAGATGATACAAAACTATTGAAAATAGTTAAGTCCAAAGCAGACTGCAAAGAGTTACAAAGGGATCTCACAAAATTGTGTGACTGGGCAACAAAATGGCAGATGAAATTCAATGTTGATAAATGCAAAGTAATGCACATCGGAAAACATAATCCCAACTATACATATAAAATGATGGAGTCATGGATAGTTCTCTATTTTACTGGTGTGATTTTTATGTATACCTCTTTGCAAGGTGAGGTGTGAGCTGATATTTCAGATGGGCCCACTGACATTAGCTTCCATGGAAGAGTTCCTGGAAAAGGAGAGGAAGTAACAGAGGCACATCCAATTTCAGTATGGGTTGGGTTTGTGCCTGGCCCCTTTCCTTTGGAGGTGGGAGAGGAGCAAAAACCATTGAGACTGTTTGGAGCGAATGAGTGAAGGAGTATGCTGGTGAATGTTTTAGCTAATGCTACGGTGGGAACTGGAAAGAGATTGTGTTGGGTGTGGGAATTATGCTACCCCAGGAATATTGTTAATTGTAGTTACTCGAGGTATCACAGAATCCAATATGTCAGGGGCATGGGGTATCAGTGAAAGGGCTATTGTGTAATGACTGTGAGGATTCTGCTATCACTGTTGGCTACAACTGTTTTTATTTTCCATGTAGGGACATGTTGCTGTGTATCAAGGAGCCGGGTTTGTGTCCGGGTATTGGGAGAATGCTAGAAGCAGAATCTTGAGCACTATGCAATTGATGCTCTGTGGAGGTATGGAGCACCTGTTATGGGACTGAGTGAGAACTACCAGTTGTGATTGACTTCTGATTTGACTGGACTTTGGATGTCAAAGGAACTGTATTTGGAGGATGTGGCAAAGCTTCAGTGCCAACGTTCTCTTGCCAAGGGGGTTGCAGACATTGGAAGGAGGGGGTAGGCTGTGCTCTCTGGCATCAGTTTGGTCTTGATTTTTGACTTTGTCATGTTCATATTTTGGTTGTGTTGTCTGGAATTTATTGTTTTTACATTGGTTGGTGTGTTTTATAAAAGGTCTCAGAGGACCATCTATCCTCTGACAGATGGATTTTTAAAAAGTAATGGTATTAAATATTAGCCTGTTTTCTCAGTATTGTAAGTAAGGAATTACTTATTTAAATATGATTTTTGACAACATCCCATGAAATAATAAATGGTCACCTTTTGTATGGGAATGAATAAATAAATAGGCCGTATTTTGAAAAAAATTGTTTCAAATACCTAAAGTTGTTAAGAAACCTAGCCTCATGGATTGTAATGTGTGCAGAGCTATGCTAGTGAGAACATCCTGTACATTACAGTGGTATAGCAGTCCAGACTGGAAGTAAGAAGAGCATACTTTATCTATACTCCAGGGTTTGCCTCCAAAAATAGAAGCTGAAATCCTGCAATATTTTTTTAGTGGGAGATCACTATTCTGACCAAACAAGACAAATGTTCAAAAGACAGAATTGGGTCTAGCATTACAACCAAATCCCTAACAATGTCAGCGATGTTTGTATATTCACCATCAATCTGCGTGTCACAAGAAAAAATCGCCTAGAATTAACAACTTTTTCTCTGATTCATTCAGAATTTCGCAACATTTTGTCACATCCAATTCTGACGCTCTATCAAGGCAAAACAGTATTTAGCATCACCCCATGTCATATCATAGCTACAATATCAAAGAGAGGTGGGAATAAGTCATAATTCAGATTTATACCACTGAAAAACTAAAATCAAAGGGTTTATGTACATTGAACGTAATCTGAGATCTGAAAGTCAAGCTGAGTTCTTACCTTGGCATACATCATCATCATCATCACCACTAAATGATTCTTCGGGCCTAATTATGCAGTCAGTTACACCTGTGCAACCCATTAGCTTTGACAGCTGGTGAGACAAGGTGTTACCTGGGGTTCTTTCAACCCAAAGCTCTTGGTAACTTTTACTCTGTGCGAGGAAATAAATCAGGGGAGACACGGCCGTCCAACCGATAGATGGCTGGCACAAACAGGACAACACAAGAGTGCTTTTTTTAAAGCTAAACTTTACTTAGTCTCAAGCACTTATACACACATCCTCAACAGGTTAGTAAAACACCCCCAACCCTTGATAATTACCAAAGCTGAGTGTGGCTCTCAAGTGGCACAATGGCAGCCCGTCTGCTAGTGGGAAACACAAGATGCATCCAGAGGGAGAGTCCAGTTCTGAAGAGTCCCCCTACCTCAAACTTTTTCCTCTTATTTATACATTAGTAATAGAATGACATGTCCCTTAAAGCAAACTTGTTAAGTAAGCAGTTTCAATGGTCAAGTGAGAGGTTCCTTCTGATTATCGATTAACCAAGTGTGGGTTTTTCCAGCGTTTGCAGCCTTGAGGCCCCAATAGACATTCCTGGGGCACATCCTGCTCTTCTAAGTTGCATGTATCAGCAACTTCAACACAATTCTTATCAGGAAGGACGTGGGGTCAAGCTGCCCTCTCTGTGGCACCCAAAAACCCGCTTCCCCTCCTGCCTTGGTTAAGCTAAGCCTGCTGACTTGGCTAATTTACAGCCTGCTGACTTGGCTGCTTTTAGCAATAAGCCATAGTGGTTTCAGGCACTTTACTGGTTTGCCAAAGTCTCCCCGTACAAAGGTGGGTGAAGTAATATCTTTCGTTGGATCATTTCTATTGGCGAAAGAGACAATCTTTGGAGCTACACAGTGTTCTTCTACAGGTCTGGGAAAGATACTCGGAGTATCACGACTAAATGCAAGGTGGAATAGATTGTTTAGCATAAGGGACCATTCAAGTTGAAGTATCCTGTTAACACCTTTGTAGTCATAGGACAAAAAGGAGGGTGAGTGATTAACAGATTAGTGTAAAATAAGTCATAAATTTGGTGTCTTTATTAAGACCATGATCTTTAGTGTCTAGCAAAGTTATGAATTTAAGATCCCAGGCTTGTCTTTTGAAGGTGTTGGGCAGGTTTCCTTTGAGGACAAGGACTGAGAGGTCATATATGGAGTGATCATTTTGTGAAAAGCATTCACCCACAGGTGATCTGACATTTTGACAATCATAGATGAAGATATATTTTGCCTGCAGAATCTGTTAATGATGATGCATGAGAATGAAAACACCTGAGACTAGTAATAGCTTTTGGCAGACAGGGAACTGGAGCAGCTGCCTAAGAGGGTTGTATTTAAAAAAAAATTGAGGAAGGTGTTGGGAGCAGCTTAGTGGAGTAAGCCTAAATAGATTGAGAAGCATTGTAGGCCTGGGAATCAGTGAGACACAGTGGTCTGAGGATGAGTGTAGACATGCCCTCATGATGTAAAGTCCTCAGGCTGAGATCCAAAGCAGAGCGGCATGAGGGGTACCGCTACGATCCTGCCTGCAGAGCTAATGTGACTACTTCTGCAATGGAGGAGTGGGAAACGTTATGAATTTATGGGACAAGGCCTGTGCTGGAACTCCTACAACCCAAAGGCTTGGCCCAGGGAAGACAAGCAGTTTGTGGATGGGAAGCCTTTTGATACTGGGCAGGGATGAAAGACTATTTTGTCTTGAAAAGGCAAAGGGTTTGTATTGCTCTGAATTTGCCCGAGGAAGGAGGATGTTTTACTTGTCCAGTGGGCCAAACGTAGGTGCTGGAACTATGGGTGTGGGGGCGTGTTGCTGCACTCCCTGGCTCAAAGTGGTTTGCATCATATACAGCATTTACAGTTTGGTTCAATGGATATCAGCACCCCATCTGTACAAATTGTTCTAACACCTATGAGGCCAAATCCCTGACTAACTGAAATCACCTTACTGAGCATAAGAGGCATCCTGGCAGGAAAATGGTAAGATAAACATGTCAGGATATTTGAAAAGAATGCCATAACCTCAGAAGCATAAACAAAATATGAATATCCAAATAGCCAAAATCTATTTGAAAGCAACAGACTAGTTTTTCAGCTCCTGGAATTTGCCAAAATTTAGGAAGTAAAAGAGTCACAAAGGTTGGCAAATCAAAATACTACAAAAAGAAATAGTAAATTCAAAAAGCTTGAAATAATCTCACTGGGCTGGTCATCCTGAAAATAATAGACAATAATAGCTTGGTCTATCCCCCCTCCCCAACCTACGTCCCATGAAAGCTAGAGGCCTAGTGAGGAAAGCAGTGCAACTTTCAACATAGTTCCACAGCCCATCTGGAGGTCATGAGCCCCAGTTTGAGAACCACTGCTCGCTATTTTTCTCATTAAAACCTCCACTTGCCTTCTTGTACTCATGCTGAGATTGTTATGGCCCTAACCCACTGCTAGGAGGGTTGAGAATTTCTGTTGGGACTTGAATGTTGCTGTTAACAGGAGCATGTGTATACTGAAGTGAGCTCTGATGGCCAAAGGGGCTGTATGTTCATTTATTTTACATGACATTTTGTACAACATATACAAAATGTTGAAAGTACAAATCATACATACAAATTTTAGCAGGAGCTCAGCTTCTGAAGTTAAGGCTGAAAAGCAGTTTCCATTCTAGGTCTTTTCTCTCTCTCTGTTTTTAACTTCCAAGCAAATTCCTTTGTGGAATTTTGTTTGCCCACACAGAGATGAATTTTTGGTTGGTTAGATTTTGGAAAATGTATGTAATAATTGAAGTAAGCTGATTGCGCATATAGCAGGTAATGCCAGAGGGAGAGTCATAAGTTGGAGAAACAAAATGGTGGAGGTGTTATTTTTCATGAGCTGTCTCACACAGAGAACCCAATTTGATTCTACAATCTGCTTGCTAGCTCCAGTCCCAATACACTAACATTCTAGCAAAATCTATTCAGACTTTAAGATGTGTGGGTTTAACAATGCAAACAAAAAAACCACAGCTGTCCCATATATTACAATAAGAAATGTGATAACCTTCCAACTCCCCCTCATTCTCGCAGTTGTGCTCGTTTGAGTTGGTCTAGAAACTCAAAGGAAACTTTTCTAGTTGCAAACATTAGCTGTTCATAACTATAAAACTACAGAACTGATTTTCTTAAAGCTTGGTTTCTGTTGTAGACCTCAATAAAATTTTAAATCAAGCTAAGGGGTGGAGGGAAGGTTGTATAATTTTCATGTTGTATAGTATAACTTATAATAGAGAGACACATCTTAAAGCATATACAGAAGACTTTAACGGTGAACTTTCAACTTCACTTGAAATCAGGCCAGGCCTTAGGGAAAATGGCATCCTGGGCAAACTTGTATTTTGCTGCCCCGGCCACCATGAGTATGGTGCCCCCCATTGCCCCTGGCTCCCATGGACTCCACAAGGCCCAGGTGCTCAGCATGATGGGATTGCTTGCCTAAATGATCACTTTTGGCTGGTGTTGGATTCCCAGTCTCCTTGTTATTGGGGCAGGAGTAATAAAGATTGTTATCCTTGTTGTGTGAATCCAGGGCAGCAGAACTGTACTTGGCATTTCCCAATTGAGGGACTCACCCTCAAGTAAATGGCACTCGCTAGGCAGGGGACATGGGTTCTAAACCCCAGTGAGTTGAAAGAGGGTGGGGATAGGTACTTGTACCTGGTGGTGTAGCCCTGCCTAACGGCTCCAGACACCATCTGAGCCTTCCTCTATACACAGTGTAATAGTGGAGATAATTTAGACTCACTTGAGAGTCTTGTTACATGCTGTAGAGTTGAAATCAGTAATACCAAGGTCTAAGTATTAGACCTGCTTCAAGACAATATCTCTGATGCAAGAGACTATCCAGTGGACACCAGCAGTGAGGCTCCCCCACTAACAGCTGAAATCACTGAAAGCTGTGTTAAGTGGTGGGCCCTGAAGACATCTTTGTGAGCAGCCAGCAGGGTGGAGGGCTGCAGCAAACAGCTAGCAGGGTGGCTGGTGGAAAGGTGCAGCCAGCATGGTGGTTGGCAAAGAGGGGCAGAGCAGAGCCTGGCAGAGAGGGGTGGCAAGTGAGTGCCTGAGCAAAGGAGCGAATAAGGTGTCTCCTTACCCCCTCCACCCAGGCTGCGAGGTGAATGCTGCAGAAGCATCTCTGAACTCTATGTCTGCACTGCCCAAGGACACTAACTGTGAATGGGGTGCAGAAAGAGATGGACATGTTAAAGGGACTTTTGGATTGCTGGAATAAGAACCTCAGGGGGAAAGGACATTGCCCAACTTACTTGGGGGTGGGTCTTTCATTCATGGTTTATGTTTATGAGCCCTGTTTGTGGTGTTTCCCCAAATTAATGTTGAGTTATTTCCCTCCTTTTATTAATTTTTTTTTGCTACACTCAGGCTCTGTGCTTGCGAGAGGGGAAGTATTGCCTCTTAGAGGCACCCAGGGAGTGGTGTATAATTGTCCCAGGTCCCTGGGTGGGGACTCGAGCCAATTTTGTGTTATATTGTTGAAAAGGAACCTCTAGATACTGAACTCGGCCCTTGTTGCTGCCAACTTTGACTAGCAGAAGGGTTACATTAGCATCCTTAGTGGAAAAGGGTATTGTACATCTCGATTTAAGAACTGCTTTCTAGCTTGGTGGCTCATCTAATAGAGGTGTCAATGAAATAAAAATATTAGTTATTTCTATCATCATCTCAAAGCTGAACTTTGGAAATACAAAATAGAACAAAATCCTTCTTAATAATATTGAATATTCTTTCCTTAATTTATAGGTGAGAGGAAATCAATAACTTCTTTTAAAGTTCCAATTCTTGCGGGGCTGACAGGCCATTTCTTAATAAAGAAATCTTCTCCTGAATGTGAAGAGATAATACATAAAATAGCTGCCATTTTAGTACTATCTAGTTACAATTCTTTACAAATGAAATTTGTAGCAAAATTACTATATCCAATTTTGATCTTTATTCACAGATTTTAAAGGACCATTACAATGATCTGGTCTGACTCCTCCATAACGCAGACCATAGATTCATCCCCTTGATTTAGGCATTTGGTGCAACAATTTGTGGCTGAACTAGAACATGGGTAAAACATTCAAAAGTGCCTCAGTGCCTATCACTTTTGAAGTGGGGACTGAGGACTTCAGAATCCCATATCTTTTAGAAAGACATCCAATCTTTTCTCCAAGTGATGATGATTTACACTTTATTTCCAGTTTGAACTTTTCAGACTTCAGGTTCTAGCCACTGGATCTCAGTACGCCACTGTCTACTAAATTAAAGAACACGCTAGTATCATCTTCTCTCTGCACAGGGATTTACAGACTATGGTCAACTTGTGTCTTAACCTTCTCTTTGAAAAGCTAAATAGATTGAGCTCCTTTAGTGTCTAATTGTAAAGCATGTTTTCCATGCCTTGAATCATTCTTGTGGCTCTTAAATCTTTCAACATCCTTTTTCAAGAGTGGACACCAGTTTTGAACACTACATGATTTAGCTACATGGTCAGTTAAAACAGAGTTTCATATTACATAGCTTGCATGAGCCTGTTTTATCAGCTCTTATGGATGAGTATAGAATATACCCAGTAGCTCATTTTATACAAACTTTGCATAATACAACTACACATGAGAACAGAATCAAATCACTATTTAACTTTGGCTTTTGGTTTCACAATATTCAGCTCTAAAGCTAAGCAAATATTTTGCAGAAACATTGATTTATGCAGTTATAATAAATCTTTCATGGATTCAGGCAAACTTGACTAGTAAAACTCAGTATATATGCCAATAAGATTTGTGAATCACCAACTTACTAGGCCTTGTTCCTGTTTGTTTGTAGCTTTGAGATACTGAAGAAATGCAACATATTACTACGATATGCCCTGTAATAAATGATTGCTATAAAGACTTTCAAGAGTGTCAGAATGCTAAATGGGATGTGAACCTTTGAGGTTTTAGACTGTTTGAAATATTTTCCACAAGCTTTGTGCTGCCTAAATCTGGGGGTTAGGTCCTAAGTACCTTTGTAGAGCTGGGTGTCTTAGACAAAAGCTAGTCCATCAGACTACGATGTGATGATTCTCATAATAAAATGAAAGGGTTAGATCAATTGCAAAACATTAGCAAAGGTAGAAAAAGCCAGGGGAATGAGGGGTAAGGGAAGTAAAATATATGTGGAATAGAAGTCCTCAGGTCCAAGCTAGAGCAGTGTTCTAGAGAGGTTTTTATACTTGGAGAAAAGGATCTGCCTGGAATTAAGGAGAGAGAATAGATTGAATAATGAGACTGGGCTGAGTCCAGTTACATAGAGGGACTGGATACAGAAAATGAGGAGGAGGAGGAGAAATATTTGAGATGCTTCATATAATCTGAGTACATTCTGAATTGTCATTTGATTCAGAAAAACCCTAACCCTAACCTTCTGAACCTTATCCAGATCTAGCCATTAATATTGTATTTACCAAGCACAAATGTCCTCTTTAACATCAGGGATGTACATGTTATTTCACTTCCAGTCAAAAGAACTGCAAACATATTATTGTAGTCAGTACAGTGACTCTCTCTATGTCCTGCTAATATTTCCTAGAATGATAATATAGCAGAGGATGCTCCATATGAATTCTTTGCTTCAGGCATCACCTTCTAAACTCCAATTACATAATGCAACTGGTGGTGTTAATGGTGTATCCTAAACTCGTGTATCATATAGATTGAATAAAGTTCTAGTATTTGCCCTCTGATCTTCTGCAGAAGGGTAAACAGTGGCACAAATAGTATTAAAATTTTTATAATTGTCTGTTTAGGGGTCCATTTGAAGTCAAAGTAAAAAAAATTGTAATGACTTGCAAAGGACACCTCTTTTGGCAGTACTATTCAAATTATTCATAAACAATCTGGAAGAAGGGGTAAACAGTGAGGTGGCAAAATTTGCAGAAGATGCAAAACTATTCAAGATAGTTAAGTCCAAAGCAGATTTTGAAGAGCTACACAGGGATCTCACAAAACTGGGTGACTGGGCAACAAAATGGCAGAAGAAATTCAATGTTGATAAATGCAAAGTAATGCACATTGGAAAATATAATCCCAACTATATATAAAATGATGGGGTCTAAATTAGATGTTACCACTCAAGAAGGAGATTTTTGAGTCATTGTGGATAGTTCTCTGAAAACATCCACTCAATGTGCAACAGCAGTCAAAAAAGGTAACAGAATGTTGAGAATCATTAAGAAAGGGATAGATAATAAGACAGAAAATATCATATTGCCTCTGTATAAATCAATGGTATGCCCACATCTTGAATACTGCATGCAGATGTGGTTGCCCCATCTCAAAAATTATATATTGGAATTGGAAGTTTCAGAAAACGGCAACAAACATTATTAGAGTAGGAACAGCTTCCATATGAGAAAACATCAATAAGATGGGGACTTTTGAGCTTGGAAAAGAGATGACTAAGGGGGGATATGAATGAGGTGTGTAAAATCATGACTGGTGTGGAGAAAGTAAATAAGGAAGTGTTAGTTACTCCTTCTCATAACACAAGAACTAGGGGTCACCAAATGAAATTAATAGGCAGCAGGTTTAAAACAAACAAAAGGAAGTATTTCTTCACACACAGTCAAACTGTGGAACCCTTTGCCAGAGGATTTTGTGAGGGCCAAGACTATAACAGGGTTCAAAAAAGAACTAGATAAATTCATGGAGGATAGGTCCATCAATGGCTATTATCCAGGATAGATAGGGATGGTGTCCCTAGCTTCTGTTTGCCCGAAGTTGGGACGGAGCGACATGATGGGTTACTTGATGATTATCTGTTCTGTTCATTCCCTGTGGGGCACCTGGCATTGGCATCAGAAGACAGGATACTGGGCTAGATGGACCCTTGGTCTGACCCAGTATGGCTGTTCTTATGTTCTAAGATGGACCATTTTATCCCAAAATACTACATATTCACAGATTATTTCTAACCTGTTATGTATTATGAGAAATGTTTCAGAAAACAGACCATCTAACATCTGGGAATCATCATGTATCCAGATCGCAGCTGAGTCTAACCCTGAGTACTACAAAAAATACCCACTAATCCACTACGTTGTAAGATCTCTTCTTCTTCAGAAAGCAAGAAGAAATTTGCCACTTCTAGCTTTAATTTCCAGTATACAGCTCTCCAAAATAAGGCATTAAAAATAATAGCAATGTAAAAATCATCACAAGGTAAAGGGACACATCTATCCTACCTGCAAGTTGCCATATAATATTTTGAAGATACCCAAATCTTGGCAGGGTACTTCCAGAAATCTAAGATTTTAGGTCTATTGCCCCCCAAAAATACAACTTTCCTTACATGACCTCTTCCTTGCACAAGGGTGTGGTTGCTCAAACCATGCCAAAATGTATGTTCAGTAATTCTTGAAGGTTTCCCCCTGAATCCCATTCAGTCCACATAGTTGTCCAAGTGCACCTCATGTAATTTACATGACTAAACTAAAAATGCACAGCATGAAAAAGCTTTAGTAAATATGGCACTCTATATACATGTTCTCCAAGTAGCCTATAATTTCCCAATGGATGTCTGATTGTTTTATTCCCTCATAAAATATTTGTTAAACTATGGAAACATAATGATTATGCAGACAAATATATACTTGGGCCTCTTTCTTATTAATATAAAATTTATACATTTCTAGATCTGTTAAATTAGGTTCACTTTTCTCCATGACAGCAGATGGGTAAACAAAACAAAAGCTAAACAAAAAGAACAACCCCCAGTTGCTTTGGGAGGTACAGTTATAACTAATCTTTACAAAGTGCTGTATTCCATACTGAAATCTGCAAAAGTATGAGCTAGCCTTTTATGATGGCTAAAAACTATATGTATTCTTTGAGGCATACTTTATTTCTGAGTTAACATCTTCAAGCTTACTTAGGGTTTTTGTCTTCTCATTTTGTGGGAATTCCTATTAATCTTTGGTAACTGTTGTTTAAACATAAAATCATTCAAATCATTGCAGCTCTTGTATATTTTTTTTATTTATCCAAACAGCTTCTTAAGGTTTCACACATAATTTTATAGTAGATGGAACATAAGGATTTCCCTTCTCTTTTAATTCTGTAGCACTCCTTTGATCTGTTTTTTGAGCATCTGAACTTTGAAAATTATGATTATATCGCATATAACATATTGCCTCCTTAACTTAAGCAGTATTTTATCAGCTGAATACTAAACTTTAATACCCAAAGAGAAGTGGAATTCTGAAAATAAAAATGTATTTAAAGACCTACTGGGAAAGGGGATTTTGCCACTTGTCTCTAACACTACATTTGAAATGCTAATGGCTTTTGCTAGCATGAAGTTTTATTATGATCTTTGTAGTTTGCATATTGATGCTTTAGATGTAGTAAGAAGTTGCTCTTTTTCAGTAGAGTTGTATGTTCCGTAATTTGAATTGGCAGATGTGGAATAAAATATCACATAAAAAAACAAACACTTGGGCTTAAAGATCAGCCAGCATTTCTAATTCACATTCTTGTTGAATGTTGCTAATGTAGAATGATGAAGCATTACTTTGATTTGAATTAGATCTCTTTATACATACAGCCCATTTATTCATAGAAAAGTCACCATAACCACAACAGTAGTCCTAAGTTATGTTTAGGATCTAAACTGATGTTGTTAGTAACAGATTTCCTTTTAGTTTAAATTTTGCTAATAATGACTTTTCAGAAAGAAAGGAGAAAACTGACACTTTGACACTGTAACTAATAAAAAGATTAGAAATTATGATGATCTCTAATGCAACCATTCAGGGAACGAGAGAGGAATAAGCATTCCCCTTTGTGTGGTCTTATTAGGGTTACCTGGATGTCTGCTTTGGGGATATGTGGGCGAAGTTTAAGGGTTGGATACCAGATGATCCTCCCTTCTTCCTCAGCAGGGCTGGCTGACCACTGGGAGGGGAGTAAACTGCATTCTGAAAAGGGATGTTTTAAATTACTTTCCTCTCCCAACCTGATGAATAGGGAACTCTAGACTCTGCTTAGTCTCTAGTCCAAAGCTTATGTATCTTACCACTATGGATGAAATCTACATTTTGAGTTTTCTTTTGGAGAGGGCAGGACACCTTTTACTCATTAGAATAAAACTTGCAGGGTTCGTCAAGTACTTAAGTTGTAAGAAAACTGCTATTTTGTTCTCATATTTGGCTGATTTGCATCATGGACATGGAATAATGAGATCAGGGGAAGAGTATCCAGCAAGACACATGCATATGAAAGGAAATGCTTGAAAAATAAGTAGAAATGTCAGGTGTTAAGTAAAAGCTTTCTGTATGAAAAGCTTTAGCAAATGGAATTTTGCTGACTCCAGATACTCTAAACACTCAGAATAAACAAGAACAGTGCCACACTGAAAACAAGAAACTTGGCACAGGATGCACTACAGCTTATAAATGTGGGGTAAAATGATATACAGTAACATTTTAGGATGAGCAGCTTCCATTGTTTTCTCTCAGTGGGTCCAATCCTATAAGGGGTTGAGCAGCCCAGCTTCTTCTGGATTCACTAATTTAGTAGTATATGTATTATCATGTCACCCAGGAGCCTCAGTCCTTACTACTAAACACTTATGCAATCAGGCTTATATATTGTGTTGGAAGACACTGGAGACAACTGTAGGCATTTATTTAACCTTGAAGTTATAAAACATCAGGCTAAGGTAATTCATCGACAGTTCTGAAAAAAGTCATAGTACAGGATAAAATACATGTTTTCTTTGATACTTAGAAACAAAAGGGATTACTATCTTTCTTAATGCATTGTATTGTATTTTTGCCTATATTTAAGTTCATATTAACTACTTTGCTTTTCTACCATTGACACAATACTATGCTCTCACTGGACCTGAATTGCTTTACAGGGGATCTCTCCATTGACTACAGAAGGAGTTGGATCCGGGCCATAATCTCATTGCATAACTCATAAATAAAGAATGAAATGCAGGTTTATAAAGTGCATTTCATATCAACTTCACAAATCAGCTTTGAGATAAATAAGTCTCATTTGAAAAAGAATGAAGTCGCGTGACAGGATGGGGGGACCCGATCTAGTGCACCCCATCCTTCGAGCAGCCTTCTGTCTCTAGGCAGAGAGACCTAAGGGCTAAAGTCAATAGAATTGCCCTGATCCACAGGGCTGTGATGCCTGGTGGCCAGAGTCTATATAATCACTCTGATCCACAGGGCAGTAGGGCCCAAGTCAATGAGGTTGCCCTTCTCCGCAGGGCAGCATGGCCCAGTGGCCAGAGTCCATAGAGTTACCCTAGTTCACAGGAAAGTGTGGCCAATCAGCCAGAGTCAATAAGTCTATTTTGGTTCTCTGATTCACTGGGCAGTAAGGCCTAGTAGCCTGCAGAGAGGTGGGCCACCACCCGGATGGCCAAGGTAAGGGGACCCAGGTCCTCCCTGCTCCACCGGGTCTCAGCCCAGGGCCCTGGCAGCGGAGAGTGAGTTCACCACCGAGTCAGTGGGGAGCCAACTGCAAGACTCTGACTGTGCTTGGGACTATGGCTAGTCCCTCCCCAGTGCTACTTCTTACTGTGACTCCTGCATTCATGGTCTGGGTGACTTCGGGATTCCTGGGTTCCTCTGCCTGGAATGATCCCAGTGGTTCCAAAGTCCCAAGGGTGTTTGCAGGTATCTGGGCATCTGCCAGGGTTTCAGTACCTCTGGCTTCCACATTCAACAGCTGCTGCTGCTCCAAGGCAGGAGCCTCCTTAATGCCGGGGGAGCTATCCAAAGAAAAGCCACACAAAAGGTGAAGTGACGGATATATGGATCAGGACTGACGTGAATCGGAACACATTCCCCTATTCATGAGCGACGGATAAGCAAAACGACAGGGGGAGATGGATACCAGGGACCCCCTGCACTGACTCTCTCAAACAAAACAGACATTGGAAGGAGATGTGTATCAGAGAGGATATGCGGCCTCTCACCTTGAGTCTGCTGATCTAAATTTATCCTAGGTTGATAGTAACAGGTTCTTGTTGTCATCTGATGATTGTTTTGGGACTCAAAATTCTGAGTCAAGTCATATTTCCAGTTCTCAAGACAGAAGTTGAGGTAGCTGAAACCCACTTTGTTATTTAATAAGGATGTGGTTCTAACTTATGCATTTCAGTCTGATACTCATATATATATTTGTCCCATCTGTAATTTTGTTGTTGTTCTTTACAAGCCTGGGATCAGGCTCCTGAATAATTCACAAATAGAAAATGAAATAAAACTCAACTGAGTTGTTTGTTCAGATCTAATCCATTGCTAATGAAAGTACAGTAAAAGCATATTTCATGGCTGTCCCCATCTGTATACCTGCCTCTGTCTTTTTATTGCTTTTATTACCAGTCTGATACCAATGCTGTTTCTATAGCCTGGCTTCATTATCATATTAGTGAGTTTAAGCATAAAAGCTGTTATAAAATATTAGTAACTCTGTGGTGTTTTATATGAAGGTTGCCAATATAGTACATTATAAAATTTCCCAATATCCTTTTACAATCGCTCACAGTGATAGAGCCTGTCTCCGTAGGAATTATTAGCCTGCTAACTTAAACAATTAACCTTTGTCATATTAGTTATTGATTCTATTACTTTTGTGGATTTATTAAATAAATGTAGCCTCAGATACCACCATTTTCTTTATATTTCTTTTCATAAAGAATGGATCTGTAATTCAAGTCTCAAAGTGAGGGAGATTCTAATGAACAGTGGTGGATTTATTATTCACAAGAAGAAAGGAAGAAGACCTTTTGAAGGGCAAGGTTAACTTGAACGAGAAATAAAATAATGCTTAATTTTAAACAGATGAGCAGTTGCGCTGAAGTCAAGAGGTTTCATCTGAGGCTTAGCTGTCAGCATGTATTTAAGTGCTTTGCTGAGTTAGAGCAATAAAGCATAAAAATCAAGTACTCTCAAAATTGAGCAGACTTATTAAGTGACATAAGAAAGTTGGGGTACACTGTCCCAAAAGCAGGAAAAATGCTGTTATACTAACAGCAACTGGCCACAAATGATGTCTGAGGTATCCATTAATGAAGGAAAGTGTCTGCAGTCACATGTTTATTTCCAGTGTGTGCAACATGACACTTGTTCAAATAAAATTAGGGACCAAATTCAGTTATGGCACAACTACACTTGACATAGATGCAATTATACATGTAATAATCTTCTCTACATCAAGGATCCTCTTCCCCAAGACTTATTACACAGTTTTGGCCACATAACTTTAACATGACTTCCTGTCTCAGCTAGGCCCTATTGCTGATTCATAAATCAAAGTTGTGCTCCTTCTCAAGCCCCTTGGAATGCCTCTCAAAATGGTGTAGACTCCTTAAGACACACTTGGCTGTGCTCATGGGGGGAAATCACCCCATCCACTGTGCCAAGAGCCAGGAAAGACCTATGCACCAGTAAATTTCATTTAAGCCTTACATAAGTGGAACTTAAATGGTGCATAGGTCCTGAGTGGCCCTCTGCACTGTTGGTGAATTTAATCCACAGTGAGATTATTATTTGAACTCCTTACCTAAGCATGCTTAATGACTCTTCAAATATAAATACAGAAGATGGTTTTTCAGAGACTGTCAATTAATGGCACTTGTAGGAGTTACTCTTGGCAGAGAAAAGGCTAGGAGATGTGTAAAAACAGGGCTCTGTTTCTAACTGAAAATAAGCATCTGCTTGGCAAACAAGAGCTTTTGTAGCAGTTGGTTTAGCTCCAGGATAGATTACCTTTTATGCAAAACAGAAAAAGGTGCTTTCACAGTCATGTAGGCCAGTATTCACCGCTGCTGACAGAGGGAGAGAGCTCCACACATGTGCAAATCTTTGTTTAAATTGTGTTGCCTCTGGGATTAGGCTCTTCATGGAAGGCATTTGTGATACAGCAGAAAATGGAATCTGCACTCAAGCCAGGTTCTTACTAAATTACCAGACTGGAAGGGAAAGGCTAATCTTCAACCTTTCAGAGCCTTCACTGTGCAAAAGATCAGATCTCTCTAGTGAATAGAGCTGGAAGAGGTTTATTACTCAGTGTATGCACCCTGTCCTGCAAACAAGTATGACATGGCAGGGCTTCTTACCAGCCTGGCAGCACATGTGGCTGTAATTCATGCTTCTGTCACTGTTTCTTTTAAACAGTACTGGTCAGTTTTGCTTTGTTTTTGCCAAAAGAATGGAGCAGCTGTCCACTGACTCCAGCTAGTCTGGGACTAGCAAATAAGCGAAGGCAAAAGTTCATAAACAATTCGAGTATGATCAGTAGGGCATCTTCAAGGGTGGGACCAATTTCACTCCCACGCATAAGGAAAAAAAGGTGCCAAACTCTTCAGTTAGTCCAGCCAGATAGCCATACCAGAGGGGAGGTGAAGATTTCTGCCCTAAGTGCTGATGCTCACAGGCCTGCTTTTACTATTTGCAGCAAGAAGATAAGCACAAGGAGATACCAGCCTATTTAAAGAACTGGGCACTTGCTGTTTCTTCAGCTCAGGACAATGTGGTGACATTAATGCCAGATCAGTGGTGCATACTTTCAAAGGATTTGTGGCCTGTGTGCCTTTTGGTACTGAAAAAATCTACATGTTTGATACGATTAATTTTTTTGTGTGTGTAGAGCATTTGCTGTAATGATAAGATTGTGGACGCAGAACTGGTGGGGCGCCAAAATGGGGCAATGCAGGATCAGGCCCAGTGGTGTCTGCTTTCCCTCCCCTTCCCCCCCCCCCCCGCAGGATTGGGCCTAGCAGCGTCAGCCAGAATCCATTGGCGTAGTTTGTGGTGGGGTGGAGGGGGCAGTTGGGGCAGGGCAAGGGGGGGATATGGGGGAAGATGGGTGAGGTGGAGGGGAAGAGGCAGTGGGGCAGGAAGGGAGATGGGATAGAGTAGGGGGAGGGGGGATGGAAGTGGGAGGAGGGAGATGGGGCAAGGGACGGTGGGGAAGAGGGATGGGATGGGGAAGAGAAGGGGATGGGGAATGGGGGTGTGGAAGGCATGCAGCACCCGCTTGGCAGCAGCTGGAGCTCCCCCATTAAGCCAGCCCATCCCTGCCCAGCACTGGCAGCCCACCTCCAGTGGGTACCCCTGCCACATGTACCCCCTCCAGTGCCATCCAAATATCCCTTCCAGTACAAAGACATCCCCTCCAACAGCCCCCAAATACCCCCTCCAGTTCCTCCTCCCCCATCCCACCCAGTAGTGTCTTCTATTTGGGAACCTGAAATATGGTAACCCCAGGGATTGCTCCATTCTTACAGCCTTGGTTTCCGGAGCAGGCGGGAGCGAGTCC
The DNA here is from genome assembly GCF_965152275.1 of Natator depressus. Lineage (NCBI taxonomy): Eukaryota > Metazoa > Chordata > Testudines > Cheloniidae > Natator > Natator depressus. The sequence goes on along the minus strand of NC_134234.1, from coordinate 289,525,956 downwards.
ATCCTGCCAGCAGCCGCCTGCCCCTGCTCCTGGGTTGGGCACCAAGCTTTGTGGCTGAGCTTGGGCTGTGTGACCACAAGCCCGGAAGCAATAGGGCTTGGTCAGGACAGCCAAGGGGAGCAAGGGGAAGTTCTGCTCTGTGTGCAGGGAGTGTGCCGAAAGTGACCTGGCTGCAATGGCAGATCCCTGGGCAGGGACTGGGGTATGACCGGGTTGCTGAGAGGCAGGAGCCCAAGGGGGATGAATACTCCAGGGAGCACCTCAAAGAGCAACTCATGGCAGCCAGGCTCCATTGGCAGAGCCTGGCTTCAGGGGGTGTTGCCAGCCAGCCCCAGGCTCCTTCAAGGCAGAGGCGAGAGCATGTCAGGAGCATAGCTTGGAGCTGTGCCGTCTGCCCTGCCTGGGGAGCAATGGGCCATGAAGAGGCAGCCGGCTTGGGGAGCAGGGTGGGGAGGGCTGCTGAGCAGCCAACCAGCACCCTGGATCCTACAGCACAGAGAGCCAGGAGCCCGAGCGGGCCAAGCAGCTCCCACCAGCTTCCAATCTGCCAGCCCCTGGAGGGAGGCGACGGTTTTCAAACTGTGAGATACATCCCCCTAGGGAGGCGTGTTCCACAGTTTGATAACCTCTGTGCTAAATGGTGTTAGGGGGCTTATTCCTTCACCCGCTTACTTCCCTGGTCCTTCTCGCATGAACAGAGAGCAACAATACCCGAAGTCCAAAGGTGCAAACAATTCAATGTTTATTGGGGTGAACTTCCAGGAAGCATGATTCCAGTTTTCTTCCTTAGTGTCCCCCTTCCCAGCTCTGACACCACAGAGCCTTACCTGTGTCCCTGTTCCCATTCCTCCCCCAAGGAAAACATGATTCCAATTTCCCCACCCCCATTCCCTGTGTTATACCAATAAAATAAAAACCAGCAGGATCTTATTAAAGGGGAAAAGGCAAAATGCCACATTTATTGAGAATACAGAAAGAATCATAGTAAGCAGTTAGTTATAGCTATAACATTCCGTTCAATTTCATATTTATTCACACATTCATTCATACACACACACACACACACACAGGTTCTGCAAGGTTGTTATCATAGTTACCAGCCTTAGAGTTGCTCATGCCAAGCCACTGGCCAGGTGGCCTGGACACGAGGAGGGAGCAGGGCCTTGTCAGATGCTCATCTGATGCTCCTGGAAGTTGGTTTGCAGAATCAGACCCCAAAGTTCTCACTTTCTAGAGTCCATTTTTATAGGAATTTATTCCTATGCCAGATGACATATTCCTGACGGCTCTGTGCTGCCAGATGTTATCTTGTTCTTTGGTTCTCCCATCCTTGAGGCTGTTGGGTGGATTCCAGTTTGCCCTCCGGGGGTCCTCTGGTTATTTCCACTTGACGCCTTCTTCAGCCGATGGACACTGGATTCTTAGGCTGGCACCTCCCTGATCATTCAGTTATTATCCACAACAAGCATCCATCCACATCCATCCTCTATCTCTATTTTAATCACAATTGTTAACAAAGCGAGATGAATTCAACAAAAGGGCGGGGAGTCTCTGGGTGCTGTTTCTGTTGTTACAGAGTATTGCTTTGAGTCTCTCTCTGTGTGAGCAGTTGTTGTTACAAAGAATTGCTTTGAGAACAGACTCTGTCTTAGACTGTACTAACACAATTAGCAGCTTGCAAGTTTCACACAGAGAGGGAGAGAAACAGTACCAAAAAACAAGAGACCTCTTAATTAGTAATACCCTGGAATTTAAACTATGGGGAATCAAACTCATTTGTGATTTTAATACAGAACTTCTTTAATATGATCCAACACCTGTTCCCATTTTCCCCCCTTACTTCCTGATTGACTGCAGACTATATAGTAAAACTTGAGTTCTGCTTAGCTATACCTTAACCAATCATTTTCCTGAAATTTAACTAACCAATCCTAACATGATTGTAACATGATTATTTAACCAATTATATCCCACCACCTTAATTAGTTTACACCCAGCAGAATTAATTATGCAGCAGACAGAAACAATCACAGAACCAGACAGAGATTATACAGACAAACAATAGGGAAATGGGGACTACAGTGATAGAACAACACAGAAATGAGGATTTCACATCCCAGCTATTGATAAGTGAGTTCTTGCCAGACAGGATGCTATCAAACTAAGTTTCCCTTTACATTTGCTAGGCACTTCCCTTTCTCTGGAGGTGATAGGCGTTATCAGGACAGGACTGTATTCCTAACAGCCCAATAACACCTTCTTTCAGTGTGACTAGTTTGGAATGTGAGGATGTGACCATTTGCTTCCCAGCTTATGGCTGCCTCTGCTGCTTAGCCAAAGGCCTTAGCCTAAGAACAGGGCCTCAGACTGTCACAGTAAGAGAAGGCCCTTACACCAGCAGACAGTGATTTTGATTCTTTCTTTTATACTTCTAGAACTAGCTAAGTGATAAGAATATACCTAAATTCTTAGAGTCTAGGCCTTTACAGACAGGCCTGAATATCTATATCCTAACAAATGGGAGGCAGAAATTGCGGGGAGGGCTATGTGCTCCCCCCCACGTTGCCTCTAGGGGGCACAAATATGATTGCTCTTTCCAGGCACTAAAATGCTTTGTTACAGCTCTCGTCCCAGCCAGCTCTGTAGCTCCTCTGGAACACCAACTCCAGGACAACCTTCCTGAGCATCTGGCCTCTTGCTCCAGGGACCCACCACAGGAGTTAGCTCCATTCCTTTATGATTCATTTCCCCAAGCACAGCCTGTTCCAGTCACTCTTCCCTCTTCCGCTTCCTCCCATCTTACAGGCCTTTATATCCCCAGGTGTAGCCATGCCCACTTTAAATGGCTCAGCTGGGCACACCTGCTCCAACATAGGGGCACTGGACCTTCTCTGTTTACAGGGACCAGTTGCCCTGTGACACCAACTTTACATGGTTTTTTTGCTGGTAGTGTGCTACCAGAAAAAGCAATACAATCTCTCTCCCTCTTACACTGAAGGCCTGGATTTTTCATATAACTTGTCAGTGCAAAATTGCAATCTTTCCAGAATTCATATGAAAATCAAATGAAACTCGGGGCTAAGTCCTGACCCCAGGGAGGCCTCAGCATGGAGCCCTTAAGATATATCTGACCTACAGAGGTTAATGCAGAACTTGAGGAGACTGATCAAACCTCCTGCACTGTCAATCTTTGCTCCGAAACAAAGCCCCTGACTCTGTACCCTAGCAGTTTTATATGGAAGCTAAGCCCCTAAAGAACTATATGGGTTCTTTCCAAGCAAGTAGGAGGCGTTATACTTGGTAAACAGTTGAAGGGACACAATGGGCTGATAATACGTCCCCATCACCACCACACACCCCAACTTATGCTCATGCTTTCTCAGCAAAACGCTTCTATCATTCACATGAAATGATGATTTATTCATCCCTCTGAAAAATCAGAGAGAATATTGCTCAGGCACACTATAAAACTATGTCCATAATACTCTAAAAACAGCAGGGTGACAATTTACCTTGCAACTAAGTCTATGTCATCATCTTCTTCTTTCTTCTTTTTCCTTTATGCTGCTTTTCCTGGTGAGAGTCGTGGTGGCATCATGGGGAGTAGGGAGGACCAGACCTCCCTTTCCTTTGCAACAGGTTCCAGCTCCTCCTGGGGTTTTCCCCAGCATTCCCAGGCAAGCCGTGAGATATAATCCTTCCAGCCTACCCTGGGTTGGCTTTGGGGCCTCCTACCAGTGGGACATGCCCAGTAGAGTTCCAACGGAAGCCTCCCAGGGGGCATCCTTATCAGGTGCCCAAACCACCTCAACTTGCTCCTCTCAATCTGGAGGAGTAGCAGCTCTACTCCGAGGCTCTCCCATACAGCTGAGCTCTCACCCTATCTCAGAAATAAGTCCTTCCACCCTGCGGAGAAACCTCATTTCCACTGCTTGTACCCCCAATCTCGTCCTTTCAGTCATCACCCAAAGTTCATGACCACAGGTGAGGATGGGGATGTAGACTGACATGTAAACCGAGAGCTTCGTCCAAGAACTCAGCTCCCGCTTCATCACCATGGATTGGTACAGCACCCGCATACCTGCTGCCGCTGCACCAATCCACCAGATGATCTCACGTTTGCCATCACTCATGAGCAAGACCCCTAGATACTTGGAGAATAAGCCCAGCCACCCTGCGGAGACCCCTAGATACTCCTAGATACCCCTAGATACAAGATCCTTAGATACTCAGAGAATAAACCCAGCCACCCTGCAGAGAAACCTCATTTCCACTGCTTTTACCTACAATCTCGTCCTTTCAGTCATTAC